>NC_059212.1:17626493-18339989 GCF_020615455.1 Coregonus clupeaformis
TCTTTCTTTCTTCAAAGACACATGGGCATGGGACCTCTCTCTCTAGGACAAACTAAACTCGCTGAAGAAATGTCTTGTGGTGTGCATGCACATGCATGGCCTGTCTGTCTCACTCTCTCTCGGCTCCTCTCCCCCATCACAGCACAGCACACTGCTGACGACCAGTCCTTCCCCTATAGTCCACTAGACCCAGGAGTCCGGGGAGGCCGGGTAGTGACTAGTCTCATAGTTGAGTTCACTATAGGGGCGGGACGCTGAGTAGAAGTCCACATAGTTGCCGGTGGACTTGAGGCCCAGGTGCATGTTTAAGTCTGTGGCCTGGGGAGGGCGCTGGTGCACCTGGTCCTCGTAGAACGCCTCCTCAAACTGTACACCAGGAGGGTTCTGGAATGGAGGGTAGGGCTCCTGGACTGGGTTGGGCCCCTGAGCAGAGACCTATGGAACACACAGAGGTTAGAGCACTACTCTGCTACTGGAGAGAGAGTACCTAACAGTGAGTGTTGCTCTTATAATGATATCAAGTCATTTCTTCATTCCTTACCTGGTTGTGTTTGATGTCATCACTGGGAGAGACGTAGGCACCTCGGAACAATGTTGAGGTTCCACTTGAGATTTCAACTACAGGTGGGAGAGAAACAGAGAGAAGGTATGTGGTCATTGTTACCAAGATGATTATTATAAAATGACAAAAAGGCTTCACACAGGTTTTAGAGTACACCTCATCTGATGAAAACACACTGCATCCAGAAACGAGGAGGAATCTGATGGAGGCCCTGAAATTCCTTCCTACCTGCCATGGTGTCTTTCCTCGAAGTGTGCTCACCCTTGTTGCCATGGTAACTGGCATTGGTGCCCGTCGACTCGTAGTCTGTCTTCCGCTCCTTGAGGCTGATCATCTCTCGGGGAGAGGCAGGAGCACTTGCTGCAAACACACAGATGACATATCACGTACACCATTAGCAGGAAAATACGTTTGACACCTACTTGACTCCCTTCATCATTATTAATCCTCCCACTCTCCTACATTGACACATTCTGTTGATACAAGGAAGCTGAGAGTAAAGCAGCTGATGACATAATCAGATAACGATTACTGTGCCATAAAGCGGCACAAAGAAAACATGCATGTAATGAAAACAAATACGTAGGCCTAACTAAGTGGGGATCTAACATCCAGAAATGGCTCTTCTATGAAATCTTTCCTTAGAGAGTTTATTGCTTTCTAATAGGATCCATTAAGTTCAGTATTTAATTACACTCCAATTAGAGCACCATGTAACTGTAATGTCCCGAACAGAATCGACAAACACCCTCTCGTCCAAGAAAATCCTCCTATAATCACCCTTAAATGCAGCCAAAGGCTACAGTACCAATTTCTAGGTTTTAATAACAGTAGTATAAAATGACCTCTTACATTTACATTTTAGTCATTAAGCAGATGCTCTTATCCAGAGTGACTCAGTGCATTCTGACGACTATTCAAGTTTGTAGGTGTATTCTGCTTTGGCCCTAACTGCCCCCAGAGCTAACTGTGCCTCCCAAGGTCTCTCCTATGAGGCTGCTGTGGTGATGAACAGAGCCTCAGTTGTGGCATTCAAACCAGCCGTGAGGAAAATCTGCTGGTGTTTGTCATCCGAGTCATCCCTCCATCCTCCTCATTTCCTCTCCTCTTCTTTCATCTTAAAGGGTAAGTGAGTAACTGGCAGTTGCTTATTTGTGTCTGTGCACCTCCGTGTCTAAGCAGACACCACCTCATCCTTCATTCATCCTATCTTTTATCTGAAATATCACTAAGCTTTCCAATTCTTTCTGTCTGAAATGCATGGAATTGTTGGGGGGGGTGGGGGGGGGCAACGTCTGGCAATTAAAGCTCTAAAGCCTTTTGAGTTTGCAAAAAATGTCCAGTATTTTAATACTATGGGGTAAAGAGAGAATACACCTACACACTGACATGCAGAGGGAGAGACAACAGTGAACTAACCTGAGCGATTATTGGGAGATGTCCGTACGGGTGAGATGGATGGGGTGCGGGAGGAGGAATATGGTCTTTGTCTATCTCTTTCTATTGTAGAGGATGAGCCCACAAAATGATACTGAGAATATCCATCCTGGGGGAAAAGAAGATGCATAAGGGAACTAACAATAATGGACTGATCTATGAAACAAAAATCTAATTTTATTTGTCACATACACGTGTTTAGCAGATGTTATTGCGGGTGTAGCGAAATGCTTGTTGGAAGTTTAACGCATTAGTCTCTGGAGTGTCCTATACTGCTGACTATGCTGTAGGATCATACTCTATGACCATACTGTAAGATCTAAGATCATCTGGTCAAATAGCAAATGGTTTTGGAACTATCCACACATTCAAATAAGGAAAAAGGAGAACGTTACAATAATGACACCAGTCTTACAGTGTATGTTTTTCTCCCCCTCTTAAAGCCCTTAAACCTTCCAATTCTTAATCTGTCTTTCATTAAAGCATGTTTATCTACTCTCCTCAGGTCAACATTGAGAGATTCTTTAGTTCATTAAACTGCAGCCCAGAGGGATTCCAGCTTTACTCTCACTATCAATTCATGCACTTAGTGAGCTTGCTGAACTGTGTCACACATGACACATTAATTGCTGTACAGTATACATTTTTGCCCTTTACCTCGTCTCTCTCTCTATTTCTCTCTCCCGCTCTCCATCTCGCTCCCTTTAATAAAAGACTAAAAAGCAACTGCTCAAAACTGTCTAAGAGGACACTCCAGAGACTAATGCGTTAAACTTCCAACAGCTCCTTCAGCAGAGGTCTTGTGGTGGCAGCAAGTTCTTTGTTTTACACACCTTTTTGTAGAGACCGCGAAGGTCTCTGTACTGCCACATACTGTTGAGGACTTGAGAGGCTGCTTTCACCACTTTGGGTGTGTGTCTGGGAAGAGAAAAGCTACACTTTATTTTCCTTGGATGAATAGAACAAAATGTTCTCATCAAAAGGTATTGAATGCTCGCTGCTGGATGAAAGATCACCAGTACAAAAACATTAAAAAAACACAAATTCAATAACAAAAGAATCCAAACGAACATTAAATGGAAACAAGGTCATTCTGTGCTTCAGCACCATAGTCATTCTTGCCAAAAAAATTGAAATGGATAAACGCAATTAACAGAGATAAATCCAATCAGTTTAGCATCAGAGGCCCCTCTCTCTCACACATCTTCCATCCTCTACTCTATCTCAGCACACAACTCCACAAGCCACAAATGTCAGTGCTAGAGGTGATTCAATTAACCAAGCATCCTCCATTCTGATTCACACCAGAGATATGGAATAATCATCAAGTTATTACATCATAGCACTGTAGATACTGTATAGCCACACTTCTCTTCTCTCAAGACTCTTAAAGAGTGTTTTTGTCTTACACTCAGATAACACACTTTGGTAATTTCTTCTCTATGGGGTAATGTATTCTTATAGAGTCCCTGGTCCTTGGCAACGTTGAGTGAGTGCATCACAGGACTATGAGGAGAGGGAGCCAAGGTACAATACCCAATTACCTTGCTAATGGCAAACTAAAAGCTCCTAAGGAAGAACTGTTTTCATAAAATCCCAAAACAGAAAACAGAAAACCCCCAATTAGGTACATTTAAAAGGCATTTCTTTACAGTGGTGAGTTGTAGGGAAAACATCATAAAAACATCTCCTAAAGTGAATTTAGAGGGAAACTAACAGAACTAGTATTTACGAACAGTACTTGTGTCCCGATCAGCAGTTACATTCCTTTACATTAGGGTTGAAGGTTAGGGTGAACAGAGTCTCTCTTGACAGTGTGATAACATGTTATATAAAGTAGCTGGCCAGCACGCATGCAACATTTGGTTCTAGGTTAGAAGATTAGAGTGAACACAGCATGACTTCTGGACACCTACTTCTCTCCTTTGCTCCTGGCGATACCGATGAGTTTCTCGATGCCTCCAGCGTCACGCAGAGCCTTGGTGTTCTCCATGTTCTTAGTGATGACCTCGTGCAGGGCACAGCAGATAGCTGTGATGGTGTCGTCCGACATGGTCTTCCCAATAGCACCGGCAGCAGTCCCACCACTGCTGTTGTTGTTGTTGCCCCCGGGCAAACGGTGGACCAAGTCTCTCATTGCGTACTTGCCTGTTGTGGAGAGAAAGAGACCTCATGGTTAAGTTATACTGTACATTAACATTTAAATCTATGTGCTACCATTTAGGAAACAGATTATGAAAACCATG
Source organism: Coregonus clupeaformis (assembly GCF_020615455.1). Taxonomy (NCBI): domain Eukaryota; kingdom Metazoa; phylum Chordata; class Actinopteri; order Salmoniformes; family Salmonidae; genus Coregonus; species Coregonus clupeaformis. The sequence goes on from NC_059212.1 coordinate 17,630,739, forward strand.
GATGCAGAAAACAATATTCTGCGATTTGATTTTGATTTGAAATAAATATGTCAAACATGCTCTCCACGAAGCAATGTTCTGTTTGTGACCAAAATCCTTTGTAAGTCAGTAGTGGCTTCCTGGCTGGTCTTCAACCCCTTGTCTAACCCTATGAACACTCAGCAGGAGAGCCTTCAACATTAGAGATGTGCACAAGCCCCTTGTCCTATAGAGGCTATGTCCCCAATGAGCACTGAGTGACTGAGCTAAAGAGGCTCTCTTGACTTCACAGGAGAACAATAAATACTGCACTTGACACTGAGGCATCCCACTTGAATAAGAATTTTAAAAAGACAGTGCTCTAAAACATAGGATATACTACGGATAATGATGTTTTAGCATTTACAGTAGTACAGTACACCTATGGGGTTTTTAGTCAGAGACGAGATCTAGGTCATAAAAGACTAGATAGGGATAGAGAATGATAGAGTAAGAGAGAGAGTGGAAGGAAGGATGGGTATCAGCATATGCGAAAGGCAAGAGAGAGAGAAGAAATTCAAAGCGTGGTGCTTTTAATAATTCACAATACGGCCTCAAACTCCCCGCCTGACATGTACAGCTATATGACAAGGCTTTAATACATATATCGTCTGCTCAATGGGGCTTTTTTAAGACCCCACTCAACACTCATACAGTACTGTAGGCCTGAGGACATAAAATTTTTTAGCTGGGATGGAAATGTCAAGCCCCTCAGGCCTGAGAATGGGAACGACAGGGAAGGTCTAGTTCTGCCAGTGCACAGTCACTACGCTGCGATTCATAGTAAAAGCATTAGCAACTACAACAGATGTTTGTAATGTAGATAAACAAAGAAACAGAAAATCCTTTGGAGTACATTCCATGATATTCAAAGATAATATACCTATTATAGTAGCTATGATGTCAATACAAAATTAAATATTATACAATTATTTTTAAGAAACATTTCTCAATAAAATACAATTATAAACTAAAGCCATTAAAACTACAGTAAAAATCCTACTAGTATACCCCATCATTGCTTTACATGGTTATTAGGTGTGTCATATGTAGCCAGACATAACATTGGTTTAACATGACTTAAGCATGTAAACAGATAATTGTGGGTTACTACCCTCTATTCTATCAACACAGAGTAGGGAGTCTGAAGGCCTGCGGCTCTATGACATGATGCACACGTCTACTTAGCACAGAGCACCAGCCTGAGACGGCAAGAGCAGTTGCTATGGAGATGCAGAGGTCCAACAGAAAACCAATAGTCTTTTAGTGCTGTCATGAAGAGAATTTCAACCATGTGAACACAGTCCACAAAGAGAGCTCTGCACACTCATCTCAGTAGAGAAAGATGCTGGTATAGCTGACTGCAGAGAAGTGCACGCATATTAGCATATGCACACACACGCACGCGCGCGCACACACACAACAAACACACACCAAACATGCACAGAGAAAAAACATTTTGAATGTGTGAATGCAGAATACTGAATCACTGACAACCTAACTAACCGATGAGTTCTTTGTTTCTGACGTCTAAGGCCATGTTTCTTAAAGCTGTGGCCACGGCACACACCACCCTGTCGTTGTCAATCCTCAGCAGTTCCACCAGGATGGGTAGACCCTTCTCTTTCCTCACCGCCGCACGGATATACACAGACCACTGGAGAGGAGAGGAGACAGAGAGGACTGTCACACATCTTTATGTTCTATGCTATCAGTCAGAGTAGGATGACCATCTTATAGGATCTGGTATCTCTTTCTTAACTAACATTACAATAAGTGAACAGACCAATGACTTAGACCCTATCTATCTGTTAAGAGTTATAGCATCTTGGCATCGGCAGTTGGACAGCTCTGAGGAGGCCATAGCTTACTGTACTGTTCCAGCTTTCTTGACTAATACAGTGAGTTAACAGTCACCAATTAGCTCTCTGTTTCAGTAAGTTCATTTACATGACAGTGTGAACAGTTAAATGGCTGCCGTTGAGCAGCTCTAAGGAGGGAGACCATAGCTTACTGTACTGTGCTGTACCTTCCAGCTGCCTGCAGCCAGGTTCTGCAGAGCCCCGGCTGCCCCCTCCAGGGTGTCTGGGTTGGAGCACTCAGACAGTAGGGTGAGGTAGGGTTTGACGATGGTGGGGTGCCACAGCATCTGAATGCCTTTGGGCGGGTCAGCCGAGTCCGGGAAGGGCCCCACACCATCCCACTGAGTGACACAGGATGGTAGAATGTTACTACTTGTCAATACTACAGGCATCAAACTGTTTGGCAACACTACTTAGTGCCACTGAAAATAGCTTAATTATCATAGAACAGTGAAAATGTTGAAAACGTTGAATATGGTTGAGACTTGAGTGACAAGTGAGTGTCACATTGCTTTTTGAATTATGAACTTATAGGATAAACATAATTAAGAATTAAGTAGTTAGTTAAAATCTCTGGGGCATATCGCACATACTAAATCATCATCACCACCAAGCCAACCACATGAGCATCTAATGTATGCCAGAGTAGATGAGTTGTACAGCCAATAGCATAATCCAACTCAGATAATAATCAAATATAAGCTTTTGCCTGGTTATTGTCCCAGGCATGGCAGAGAAAACCATGATAAATCTCTCCTCTTCACATTATATTTGTGTTATTTAGCAGACAGTCTTATCCAGAGCAACTTACAATTAGTGCATTCGTCGTGATATAACTAGGTGAGACAACATATCACAATCATAGCAAGTACATTTTTCCTCAAGTATTAATCAGCAAAGTCAGTGCTAATAGGGCAGGTAAGTGCCTTTTTAAAAATTAAGGGCGCGTCGGGGGTGCCATGAGATAGACATACTGAAGATATATACTCTTCAAAGAGGTACGGTTTCAGATGTTTTCAGAAGATGGGCAGGGACTTTTGACTTTAGGGAGAAGCTTGTTCCACAATTGGGGTGCCAGGAAAAAAGAAGAGCTTTGACTGGGCTGAGTGGGAGCTGAACTCCTGTAGGGGTAGAAGAGCCAAGAGACCAGAGGTGGCAGAACGGAGTGCTCCGGTTGGGATGTAGGGTTTGAGAATAGCCTGAAGGTAGGGAGGGGCAGTTCCCCTTGCTGCTCCGTAGGTAAGCACCAGGGTCTTGAAGATGATTCGAGCTTCGACTGGAAGCCAGTGGAGTGTGGGGAGGAGCGGGGTGACATGGGAGATCTTAGGAAGGTTGAACACCAGGTGGGCTCTGGCATTCTCTTCAAGACACTCTTTCAGAACTAAACCCAGTAAATGAGTAATTATCCATTAGATAGACCCCCCTCCCTAGCCAGCTTCCAGCACCACTGCTCTAACACGCTGGCTAATTGCTAACAGCTGCAGTGGAGATGTAGAGAGGAGAGAAGAGGAGAGGAGAGGAGAGGAGAGGAGAGGAGAGGAGAGGAGAGGAGAGGAGAGGAGAGGAGAGGAGAGGAGAGGAGAGGAGAGGAGAGGAGAGGAGAGGAGAGGAGAGGAGAGGAGCCCACCTGATCATGGGCCTTCTTTTTCTTCTTCTTCTTCCCCCAGCAACCAGAGCTCTCGGCATCCTTGCTGTTGGCATCGCCACAAAGCAATCCATCAAGCTCGTCCGTGCCTATCTGCTGTCCCTGAGTTGTCTCTGCAGCTAGTCGATATGAGAGGTTCCTCAAAATGCATACACAGTTTTCAATGGTCTGCAAGGACAAAAGAGGGAGATGACGAGAGATGAAGGGAAGGAGTTGGGGAAAGGACAGAGGGGGAGACGAAGAGAGAGAGAGAGAGAGAGAGAGAGAGAGAGAGAGAGAGAGAGAGAGAGAGAGAGAGAGAGAGAGAGAGAGAAAGAGAGAGAGAAAGAGAGAGATAAATAGAGATTTGAGAGCAGTATTTCAATTTGATGCGTGCCATGAGATGCTTTGCTTGTCGGCCATGTAGTGATCAAAGTAAAGTTGAAGTTATAAGACTGTTTATTTCCTCCAATGTGAGCGGACAGGATGCTTTAGGGATGCTATAAACTGGGGCAAATGCATGAGTCAAATATCTGTCTGTTGCTGTTTGCTTTCGAATAGACAGAGCATGCAATGCAATAGACCATGACTCTGCATTTGATACAACACATACAGACCTTGTTACTAAACATTGCCTACTGTATGTTACACTGTTGAGAGTCTATTATTTCATGACATCTTCCACAGCTAAACAGAGCAGATGCCAACCCTTCAATGCAACAATTAACAGTGGAAGAATTAAATCATTAACCAGTCTATAAAGGCGATTTCAATTGGAACATTAATTGACCAGTCTGTTAAATGCAATTGGTAAAGTAAAGTCAAGTGCATCTCTTTCTGATGTATGACTAACTCCTTGTACTCGTTAGATTGCTGTGCTGGATCCAGGCCAGAGCAGTACTGTAGTGGTAATCCCATTGTAGTAAGCAGTGAGGCATTCAACACCGTAGTGGGCCGACTTTGATCTTGTAAAGGATTTTCAGTGTGATTAGGGCCGCCAGATCGCCTTCAAACTGGTTGGCAGAAAGTAGTCCAGACATAAGAAAGGCCCTCGGAAATCAAACAAAATATGGCACTCATTTAGAGCGAGTATGTAGTCGTACAATCGGAGGAGCTTTATGGTACCATAACCTACTGTACATCGTTATGAGTGTGGTAGAGAAGGCAGATATGGAAGACATTTGATTAGGGAAGAACAGTTTGTCATGGTTATTGCTTGACATCAGGATAATGTAGTTAGTGCTGCGCATCGCTCGAGGTTATCATGTACTGTATGTATCTAGTACCTAGTCCATTTTCTCTCAGATTCAAAAATGTCTTCTACAAGCCGTAAACAGGTGACCTTGAACAACAGTCTGACATTGACTGAGTGTGTCAATTTCTCCATGCATGACCTGTGATTGAATCCTTCCAATAGTTGAACACTGACTAGTACTTATAGAGGATTGAATCTTAACATAATATACTGTAAATAGGCTTTGTTTCTATTATACTAAATAATGCATTTCAAAGCAGGAGAAAAACACTAGCTCCATAGACTCTGAGGTATTCATTTGCCGGAAATTGGACATCGGGTATGGGCTTTTGGGAAATGACCAGTGTAATCAGAGCTGTTGATGATCTGTGCTAGCGTCTAGCCTGACTGCACTGTAGATCCTCATCACCAATACAAGGAAGTCAGCACCCCCTATCTCTCCATGCAGAGCACCAGCAAGGACATGAGAGGTGTTTAGCAGCTACATCATGATTAAAGAAGGCCATTTACAGGGGATGATGAGGTGGAGAGAGCCAGGGAGGCAACCTTGACAACACACTGATCCAGATCCACAACATGGGACATCCGTGTGTGTGTGTGCGTGTGTGTTGTAATGATGGGCAGCCCTTGTCTGTCATTCCCTCAGCATCGTGTTAAAGGGTCTGCTTTATGAAAGGAGATGAGAGGAACACAAAGTCAAACCTTGCTATCGATCTCGCTGCTGCCCAAGGCGGTCTGGATCACGTAGAGCAGAGCGTCGGTAAGGCCCTCGCACTCCCTCATCCTCCTGCGAGCCTCCTCCCCCGCAGAGCTCACGTTCCTGCAACAACAACCACAGTCAGACATTTCTCTTCAGCACTGTATCACTGTTATATTGTACTGTCCGCTGGTAGGTAACCATCATCATGATTTTTCAGTTTAATTTCAGGACTAAATACTTAATATACTACTTCTTCAGTGCTTGTCATCATTTTGATTGAATATAGGATAACTAAATGGCGTTAATGACAGTATAGTTTGACACGATGACAAACCTGGCCCGTCAGATCATGTTCCCACCCTGGGTGCATCCCAAATGGCACCCTATTCCCTATACACTGAGTGTACAAAACATTAGGAACACCTGCTCTTTCCATGACATAGACTGACCAGGTGAATCCAGGTGAAAGCTATGATCCCTTATTGATGTCATCTGTTACATTCACTTCAATCAGTGAAGATGAAGGGGAGGAGACAGATTAAAGAAGGATTTCTAAGCATTGAGACATGGATTGTGTATGTGTGCCATTTCAGAGGGTAAATGGGCAAGACAAAAGATTTAAGTGCCTTTGAAAGGGGTATGGTAGTAGGTGCCAGGCGCACCGCTTTGAGTGTGTCAAGAACTGCAACGCTGCTGGGTTTTTCACGCTCAACAGTTTCCCGTGTGCAGCAAGAATGGTCCACCACCCAAAGGACATCCAGCCAACTTGACAAAACTGTGGGAAGCATTGGAGTCAACATGGACCAGCAACCCTGTGGAACACTTTCGACACCTTGTAGAGTCCATGCCCCGACGAATTTAGGCTGTTCTGACAGCAAAAGGGGTGCAACTCAATATTAGCAAGGTGTTCCTAATGTTTTGGACATCAGTGCACTACTTTTGACCAGGGCCCATACGGGCCCAATATGTAGGACATAGGGTGCGATTTGGGATACAGCCTCTATCCTGTCTCCTCTCCGCTGCCCTTTAAATGTCAGGTCATTACGAGTCTGTAATGGTGCAGCCAGCCTGGTCTTCTAACAGGCCTCTGGATGGACAACATGGCTTTTATCTATCTGTGTCTCCTGTTAGAGGTTGGGCCCAATAGATAAGGAGATTATTCTGCCCTACCAAGCAAAAGAGCAGTAACTGCACATTTGGTCAAAAATGAGTTACTGACATTTTTGATACATTAAATACATGCTTTATCATGTGGACAAATATCCTGCCTCCACTGTGTTGAGAGAATGGGGCTCATGTTTACAGTAACTGGGAAAAAATACAGTGAAAGCAGGGAAAAAAGCAGTAACTGCCATCACTCACGTCAGTTACTGCCTTTTACCTTGGTTTCACTGAGCTTTGGGCTGCAGCTTCTGTGGTTTACCTTGGTATTATTGATTCTGCTTTCTGATACAAGTATCAAACTATATGACACGGACAGGAAACGTATTCCAGTGGGTGAACCAAGCATGAAGGCACTAACTGCCGTCTAGGGTCAAAGGTCATGGCAGAGGTCAGGGTCAATGTGAATACAAAATGGCCTCATGTTAAGACAACAGATACCCACATCTCTAGTGATCAGCCTACAAGTCATTTGGCTGGACAATTAAAAAACTATAATGCCATTTTTCTCAGTATTGATGCCCTGTTTGTGACTCCGTCGGCACCTCCAGAACTTTGTAATGGGCCTGATAAACAAAGAAGACCATGGATCAATCTACTGCATCTGTATCTGTTCTGGAGGGGCTCTTCAGTGATGAGTGAGTTGATTGTATAAGTGAGAGATGGCCTCTGGTTAGATAGAGACAGGGTCCTTTATCAGGCGTTCCAACACACAGCAGTCACTGCCCACTGACCACCCCAGGGTAGACCAGACACAAGAGATGACCCCAGAGATGAAAGGAAATGATACGAACAAGGGAACATGGAGCATCTTCAATAGGCTTGTTGACTCTTGTGCACTGACAATCTAACGGTAAAAGGGCTTGTTGACTCTATTGTGAGTCTGATCGATAGTGATAGTGAGTATGTTCTCTTGCTGTCAAGGTGGGCCATAGTCCTATTGACACACTTCCTCCCATTAGACACTAGCTGATCCCTGGCAGAGAGGCACCCTGTGAAGAATGTCAGTCAGCTAGCGTGCTGCGTACGCTGTCAGCCATGGTGATTCTGTTCTGAAGACAGCCAGCGTGAGTGTCACAGGATGAGGGACAGGTGTGTGATGAGGCGGCAGGTGGCGAGGCATCTTGGTCCCACACATTAAATATTCAATCAAAGCTCCTGTTCTGTTGTTCCTTAACGACCCATGAAACAGATGAATTAGCCTGCTGAGCTCAGGGATTTACTGTACAGTCAGTCATACTTCATCACAGGCAGGCATTAAGACTCAGCACATTTCACTTACAGTGGGCTTCCTTCCACTTCACGCTGCTGCAGTGCTGATTGGTTGTGCTGCAGAGGACTACCTGTCTGGTGGCCAATGGAAACAAGGCGTGCCCACAAAGTCCGCCTCCCTTTCATTAATCACTTCCTGCTTTGACAAGGTAATGTGTCGGCATATTAATGGTTTTCTTTCTATCAACTATTAGCGGATAATACCACTACAGAGAAGCGGTGACATATTGCACAGAGAGGGTAATGCACTGTAGCTAAAATGAATAACCCCTAAATTAACAGACAGGCAATGTATTAGCTAAGATCTCATTATTCTCCTTCTTCGCAGACACTTCTCTTGCTGGTACGCAGGAGACAAGGGCCCAGATATAAAGAGTAGAAACACTTGACACATAGCCAATTTTCTTCCGGTGCCAGCGCTATAATCAGAAAGTCTTTGACAATATTCCAGAATTATAGAATGCTTTAATGCCGTTTTCACACAACATCCCTCATAATGTTGGTAATTATGGGGAAGAGGCATGTTACATGTGCTCCCATAATCGGTCTGACACTTGTGGCATTCATTGTCTGTGATAAAACGTCCTTAATCAATAACATTCATTCGTCAAGTCAATACTCACAATACGGACAAAGCTACATGAGTATTCATGTGTGAAAGTGGGTTGTCCCACTAAGTTGAATGCACCAATTTGTAAGTCGCTCTGGATAAGAGCGTCTGCTAAATTACTTAAATGTAAATGTAAAATGAAAGAGCAATGTGTTACATCCTGCATTACCAACACAAAGGAACTGTGTGCAGGCAAGCCAGGCAGGGACAAAGCAGGGAGACATTCACCTGAAAGAATCCGACCGCTCTCAGTGAAAGCTACACCAAGAAGAGGAATAGTCCCCAGAAGAGACCTTACAACCCAGTGCATGTAACCTCAGGTTGACATACACTGTCATGACTTGTGACGTCTAACTTCTAACCCTGCCACTGTGCTTTCACTTCTGCTTTGCTTGCTCTTTGGGGTCTAGGCTGGGTAAATGTAAATAACTTTGTGACAACTGCTGATGTAAAAAGCTAGCAAGCTTTATCAAATAAATTTGATTGATTGACTCGAGGGTCCAGTAACAGTACTGACCTGAGGCAGCCGGTGGCGTTGCGGAGCACCTGGGAAGAGTGCAGGTGCAGTTTGCGGTCCTCTTGATGGGGCGAGGTGTCCCAGCCCGAGTGGGGGATGATGACAGCGTTGGTCAGCACAGCCAGGGCGTCCTGGATAATGGGCATCTTCAGGGCATCACACGACGACAGGTTCCACAGCACACCTGAACAGAGAACATCAGATAGGATAGGACGTTGACGAACAGTGATTTAACCTGGGAGAACGGTCAGGTGTAGAGATCCCGGGAAGGGAATGGTGATATATTGTGCACATGAGTGTGGAAACTGGTCTGGATCGTATAAAGATTTTTGTGGAGAACAAAAGTTGAATATACTTCCTCTGAAATTGAAATAAGGATCATGTTGGACAAAAACTCTTCAAAACATTAAAAAGAAAATTGAAAACTGTAAGGCTCTATAACTGTTTAATAACTTGTCACAAAACAGCATATTTCACCCCTAGTCTTGAATTAATGAGAAGCTGTTGTGATTGTGCAATAAACTGGGAACCCGGGGCTTCATAGATTTTTATATTTTTTCCCCCGTAATTTAATGTGCAAACCAGCCAACCTAAAAAAATGAGGGAATTTTCTCTCACCTACCAATTACATTCAAAGCCAGCGGCTTTGGCACAGCCTGTATGAGTAACCCACAAAGAGACAGAGAGGGAGGAAGCGCTCTCTCTCTGCAGCTGGGCTCTCCTCTCTCCTCTTTAACCACACTGACTACGACTTCAGTCTTCCTCCTCAATCTGGGGTGCTTTACTAAACACTGAACAGGGGCAATACGTGTCCACAGAGCGTATACCATCCTAATTTACATATGACTTCAACTGAACCTAAATTGCAGCGGCAATAAAAGACAACCGATTCATGTGCCACTATAAATTGCTTTCAGTAGGATGTGGTAGGAACATGGTGACTCTGCCATGGATGGTGATAAGAAGTGAGCAGCAGCTGTCAGCCAAAGATTGAGATACATACACAGCACAAGAGCTGGCCGGAGGAGGAGGAGGAGGAGGAGGAGAGGGTCCTTCACTCTACAACCCTCCATACCCCAACCCCCCCCCAAAAAACAACAAATAAAGCAACACCTCACGGCACAAAGCCTCTCCCCCATGTGACCTACTTGTTGTATGTTCAGTATGTACTGACATGTATGTGTAACTGATATATGCAACACACACTACATGTTCATGTTTTTAAATGTATGTAAATTGTAAATTATTTTGTCTGTAATGTATTTTTAGTTCTCGTGTCGGACCCCAGTAAGACTAGCTGTCGCCACTGGCGTCAGCTAATGGGGATCCTAATAAATCAAATCAAAAATCAAACCAGAGGGCACACACACACACACACTCAGAGCACTGATTGTAATGACCTTGAAAGCTGGCCCAACACATTATAATTCTTGTTGACCTTCACCACGTCATGTCCCTCCTAGGACACCGTAGCCGTAGCATTTATTATTGCAATTACCAGTTGTGAGGCAGTCAGTCACTCTTCACCCGTTCCTCTCACAACAACAATGTCATTACATAGATCTACTTTAGTCTTATCAGCCATGTTGGGATATTTTCCTTGTGGTCTGCTCTGCTCTAAATAACTAGCTGCATTGCTCATAATTAGTGGAGACAGTAATCTTGCAGAGAGCATCACTTTACCACGCTCGGGGTGGCGGACAGCATTTCTGTGTTTTCAAAAATGAAAGGGCTGCTGCCTATAGCGGTGGCGAGGGTGGGCTTGGCGGATAATAACCGCCTATAACATCATCTTCTTCCAGTGGGAAAAAAAGTTGATGGATTTTTTTCTTTCACTGGATAGATGAAAGAGGTTAATTGCCTCAGCCTTACATCATCGGGGAGGCAGGCGGTGCGAGAGCATCATTTCGTGGGGAGAAAGCAGGTCGTCTGCAGAACTGGACCCAAATTATCTCTACGGGGGGTAGCGGAAGTTGAGGGCACTGTGCAGGTTGTCAAGGTGACAGAAATTACATTTTAGTAACCTGATGTTTTTATATGGTTCAGGTGACGCAGCCGCTATGTCGTGAGCCGACAGTGATTCAGTGCAGATGACATTCCAATCAAATCAAATCAAATCAGCCACTCTTTACAATGAGTCACTGTGGTACCAAAACAAATATGAAGAAATAAACTACATCCCAGCTCTGATGGAATAAGACGTATAGATGTCTGTACATTTCTACCATTCTCCTCCAACTACTACTACTTTTAAATGAATCTACTCCGAGAACTACAGGGCAATTTGATTAACCATAATCTAGCCAGGCCACATCCTATCCCTCCATCCCTCCACTAGAATAGACTAATTGTACCCTGGCTGTGTAAGAGCAGCAACAGGGGTTCCTGTTCTGCATCACATGGAGTCCAGGATACAATCTACATCTTTAATCTCAGGAGACAAGAAATTCGCCATTAAAAAGAGCTTTATTCTTTCTGAATAATCATCTTGGTCTCCTCTACATAAAAGGGGGGCTTGCTAGAGCAGCGGGGGAAACAACAACCTTGTTTGGCTAACTGTGATGTCATAAACCACCGCCGCATGCCTAAGTAGGGCGCCCCTTGGCAGTTGGTGGCACGGGGAAGGCTCAGGGAAGGCTAGAAGACGGGTAAATGGTCCCATTAATCCATGCATAGTCACAGGAAGGGGAGAGGAGGCTCAGGCGCACACTGTGAAGAAGTGAATAGGCAGAATTCCTGTGGGCCGGGGAAGGTTTTCTGCAGCCTGATTAATTTGTGACAGGAGGGACTGTGTTCCAAGCGTTGAATTGCTTTCTAATTTATATAGTAATCTCCTTTAAGACAGTACCAGCACAAACCATTTATTTCCTAAGCGTTTCCTGTCTTAAAATCCTCTCTACAGTAAAAAATGTATAATAAAAGGATGAAGCAACATGCTCTCTCTAAACATAACTAGGGGATTTTACCTCTGACTTCTTATTGACTAAGTGCCTTTTGGCAATGTTCACTTTTAGAACATTTAATAGATGTCTGTGGTGCCATACCCCGATGAAGTTTCACATCATATTGTATCTCATCAAAAATATGAAATTTCTATCCAGTCAAGTCATTTGTGGATATTCGTGTTTTCATATTCAGTGTTTAACTAGCTGACTTATATTGATGACCCACTACTATGGATATTGATGTGAAACTTCCCTTTGTGATTCTTTGCCTTTACAGCCTATAGTAGTTATCCAGCCCCCAGTAACAGTGACAGTTCTGTGTATAAACTTGAGATAACACTTCCATACGCATCCAGGTATAATGCTTTATAATGTCATATAGCAAGGCTATGTTATGTCTCTCTATGTTATAACTTGTCACCAAACTCTGTTAACCTGTGAGCAGCTCCCTGATCTCCATGTCGGTGGTCTTCCTCAGCAGGCGGACCAGGGCTGGGATCCCCCCACAGTTCTTCAGGGCGATCTTGTTGTCATCGTTGGCCTTGCCGTACACTAGGTTCCTCAGAGCTCCACAGGCGCTGCGGTGAACGTCGGTCATTCTGTGATCTAGTAGATCCACCAGCAGCTGGATCCCTCCTTGCCTCCGGATCTGGTGAGAGGAACAGGGAGAGGAGAGGAAGGATGTAAGTGGATCCACTGGATCAAAATGAATAGATAGAGCAAGAGCAGTACAAATATGTATGCAATAGCGTAGCTAATATTCTTGACTGTTCAATTGTCTACCACAAAAGTCATACTTAGTCATAGTTTTCAGCATTGACAACAATATCCCTGGAGGCATCCCTATATAAATCCTATTCTTCATTTCACTCAGGTACCTTTTCTCTATAAATAAACTAGAGCCATGTCAAACACGTGGCTGCACACAGACAGAAAGGCCCAGGACACGCTGCCATAGCGTTCTGCCATATTAGTGACAGAGTGACAGAGGAAGTGATGACCTGGCAGAGTGACACACACACACACACACACACACACACCGGAGGAGTGGTGCCAACAGTCAGCAGATGTGCTGCCAGGTCCAACAGAATGGATCAGCACTGCTGCTGTTGCTGTACCTCTCAACTCCAATTAAACACAGAGGAGAAAAATCATTACAAATCAGAGACCCTGTTTATCTGGGTTCTCTGCTCCAATTGACTGACAATTTATTTAGTGACAAGGTTTTACCCCATCATGGCATCTGTTATTACAGTACATGTGCCATTTTATGGCTGATTCATATTCAGTCAATGCACAACCAAAGAGGTGTTGGCAAAGGTGATAGACACTGGCTCACTAGATTGCAGGCTACATGCTGTCATTATCCAGTACATGCTGTATGTATGTATATTCCCTACTGTTTATGAAGACACTTACTAGACACTCCCTCGCTCTGCTGTTATCAAAATAGAGCACCCAGTAAATAGTCATTCCCTTCACACAGCCTTCTGGTCCAAAAATAACCAAGATACTGCTAGGCGAGAAGGCACCATCATGACACACACAGCTAACGTGCATTGCCTTGCAGTACTATAAATAGTGTGCGTGTGCCTATGTGTGTGCATGCCTATGGGGTGTGTATGTGTGTAATCACGGATGTGTGTGTGTGTGTGTGTCTGCCCATGTTGCCTGTGTGATATATCTCATAGTCTGAGAGAGGCAATGAGATGTGCGTCAGCAGTGTTCCAGGAGAAGCCATCAGCTGACCTAATGACTTTCTTCCAATCCCTCCCAGAGGGCATCTGACCTGCAACTTATCCCTCCATCTCCCCATCCCTCCATCTTCCTATCCCTGCATCTCAACCTCCCCCCATCTCAGCATCCCTCCACCTCAACCAGTCAATGTCCCCACATATCACCCACATATCACGCACACACTAAGCTATCCAACATCCCTGCATACGGGTGAGGCATATCAGATGAGGCAAGAGTAGTTAATACTATCTATCCACTAATGTGAGAAGAATTCACAATTCTAGCACCTGGAATTTATCCTGAGCTGAATTATTCTCGCAAAAGGCTTCACAAAAGGTATACATTTTAGATGATGTACTGAACATGAGAGCAGAGGCGGACTTTGCTATGTTTTATAGGTTTCAACTGAAACAGACCCCAGCTGCCCAGCGCCCTCCCACTGACTATTCTCCCAATATGATGTTAGCAACTGGTATAACAACTTTATGGGGCCTATACATTTCATAATGTATAAGCAGTGGACTCAAGTGTCCCAGCTAGCACACAGCAGTAGAAATACAGTTGAAGTCGGAAGTTTACATACACTTAGGTTGGAGTCATTAAAACTCGTTTTTCAACCACTCCACAAATGTCTTGTTAACAAACTATAGTTTTGGCAAGTCGGTTAGGACATCTACTTTGTGCATGACACAAGTCATTTTTCCAACAATTGTTTACAGACAGATTATTTCACTTATAATTCACTGTATCACAATTCCAGTGGGTCAGAAGTTTACATACACTAAGTTGACTGTGCCTTTAAACAGCTTGGAAAATTCCAGAAAATTATGTCATGGCTTTAGAAGCTTCTGATAGGCTAATTGACATCATTTGAGTCAATTGGTGTTAGGCCTACTGCTGCTAGGTAGCTCTCTCTCTGCTCTCTCCCTCCCCTCTGTCTGTCCTTGATTGCAGGAGTGAAGTCTGGTGTGCGGGAGTCAGGGTTCCAGCTGCAGCTCATTCACCATAATCACCTCAGCCTTTAAGACCCGGTCAAACTTACCACTCATCGTCAGATCATAGTCAAGACGACCATGTTAGTCTCGCTGCCGACTCAACCTGTTTATTTTTGCTCTTTGTGTTTTGGCCTGTTCTATTTACTTTTTCTCCTGTGCCACAGATATTTGGAACCTGACTCCTGCCTCCGCTTCACTCCTGCCACCACCATCCTGCTCTCCACTACCGGACCTCTCTTTTGGACTCACCACGGACACTAGGACATTACGGTACCACACCTGCCCTGACCTGGATCTGTTACCCTCCCTGTAACCTGGACTTGCTCTTCCCCTATTATTGGAAACCTGGACTATTGACATTTTAAATAAACCTGTTAAACCTTCTCTGGCTTGGTGTACTTGTCTGCATTTGGGTTCTAATACTGGTAAATCATAACAGTATGATCTGACCATCATGAACCCAGCAGACAGTAGCTTGGATACCACCCCAGAGTGCACTCAAATTTGGACTGCCATAGCCAATCAGGGCATTTTACTTGGCCAACATGATACCCTGTTTAAGACGATTGCTGAGGACAGTCAGGTGCTGCTTAATCAGGTTCAATTACTCACCAATCAAGTGTCTGCCCTTACTACCCCTTCAGCCCAGATCAGAGAGCCTTTTGTTCCTGCTCCAGAGCGCTATGACGGGAACATGGGAACCTGTGGCGATTTTTTGACTCAATGCTCGTTAGTGTTTGAACAACAGCCCCTCACCTACGCCTCAGAAAGAGCCCGTATTGCCTACCTTATCAACTCTACTAGCGGTTCCGCTCGTGCCTGGGGATCCGCGGTCTGGGAGAGTCAGTCGGACATTTGCAACGCTTACGTTGCCTTCACCACTGAGATGAGGAAGGTTTTTGACCACCCCGTACGAGGCAAGGAGGCTGCGAAACGGTTGTTTTCTCTTCGGCAGGGGGCTCGCAGTGTGGCGGAGATGGCAGTGGAGTTTCGGACTTTAGCAGCAGTGAGTGGTTGGAATGACGAGGCATTACAAGGAGTGTTCATCAATGCTTTGTCTGAGACTTTAAAAGATGAATTGGTGTCATATGATGAATCGCCTACGCTGGATAATCTTATTTCACTCACCATCAGGTTGGATAATCGGATTCGGGAGCGCCGCCGGGAGAGGAGTGTTAGTTCCAAGCAACCTGTCTGTCATCAACAAACTCCTCCCCGCATCTTCCCTACGGAGAAAGCCGTGTCTTCCCGAGTCGATACGAGGAGCACTGAACCCGAAGCCATGGAGGTGGGTCGTGCACGGTTGTCCTCAGAGGAGCGTGCACGTCGCATTCAGGCTCGGGTCTGCCTGTATTGTGGAGAAGCTGGTCATTTCGTTCCTTCCTGCCCAGTTCGTCCGGGAAAAGGGCCGGCTCATCATTAATGGGAGAAGTTTTGGTGAGCCGAGCAGCGGATTCTTCCTCTTCTCCCCGCATTCTGCTCCAGGCATCCCTCCAGTGGCAGTTCCAGAATCTCTCTGTTAGTGCGCTGATTGACTCTGGTGCAGACGAAAGCTTTTGGATAGAGAGTGGGCTCAACAAATGGATTTGGAGACTGTTCCTATGGACTGTCCGCTGCAGGCTAAGGGTCTGAATGGACAATTGTTGACCCATATTACCCATCAGACTGTTCCTGTTTGTCTTAGAGTGTCGGGAAATCATCAGGAGAACATTCAATTCCATATTATCGACTGCCCACAGACCCCTCTGGTCCTTGGTATCCCCTGGCTCATAAGACACAATCCACACATTGATTGGGTGACAGGTAGAATTGTTTCATGGAGCACATTTTGTCATGTGAATTGTTTGTGTTCTGCTCTGACTCCTGCCAGTACTGTGCCTCGACCTCCACTGGAGTCCATGGATCTTTCTAATGTTCCTGACGTGTATCATGACCTGGCATCCGTTTTCTGCAAACACAGAGCTACTTCTCTTCCTCCTCACCGGCCTTACGACTGTGCCATTGACCTCCAGCCAGGAGCCCCGCTCCCCAGCAGTCGCCTGTACAATCTCTCCCGGCCGGAGACGGAGGCTATGGAGAACTACATTCGGGACTCCTTGGCGGCAGGTATTATGCGTCCTTCCTCGTCACCTGTAGGAGCGGGATTCTTTTTTGTTGCTAAGAAGGATAAGACCCTCAGACCCTGTATTGATTACCGTGGACTTAACAACATCACCATTAAGAACAAGTATTCTCTGCCTTTGATTAATTCTGCTTTTCCCCTCCTTCATGATGCTACCATCTTTACGAAACTGGATCTACGAAATGCGTATCACCTGGTGCGCATTCGTAAAGGTGATGAATGGAAGACTGCCTTCAACACACCCTTGGGACATTTTGAGTATCTGGTTATGCCTTTTGGGTTGTCTAATGCCCCTGCTGTTTTTCAGGCACTAGTCAATGATGTCCTTCGGGACATGTTGAATCGGTTTGTTTTTGTCTATCTGGATGATATCTTGATTTTCTCAGAGTCCTCCCAGGAACATGAACTGCATGTGCGCCAGGTGTTGCAAAGGTTGTTGGAGAACAAACTGTTTGTGAAGATGGAGAAATGTGAATTTCATGTGTCTGAGACCTCTTTTTTGGGTTACATCATCGCTCAGGGGGAGTTGCGGATGGACCCAGCTAAGATCTCTGCTGTCACGGACTGGCCAGCCCCCTCTACCCGCAAACAACTTCAACGATTTCTGGGGTTTGCGAACTTCTATAGGAGGTTCATCAAGGACTACAGCCGCATTGCGGCGCCACTCACCGCTCTCACCTCCATCTCACGACCGTTCGCTTGGAATGAAGGGGCCGAATCAGCGTTCGAAGAACTGAAACATCGCTTCGCCTCGGCTCCCATTCTGATGCAGCCGGACCCCGACCGCCAGTTTGTCGTGGAGGTGGATGCATCCGACACTGGGGTAGGTGCGGTGTTGTCACAGCGTTCTCCTGAAGATAACAAACTGCATCCCTGTGCTTTTCTCTCAAGGAAACTTTCTCAGGCAGAGAGGAATTATGATGTTGGCAATCGTGAACTGCTCGCCGTTAAGCTGGCTCTCGAGGAGTGGCGACATTGGTTGGAGGGGGCGGAACAACCCTTCATCGTTTGGACGGATCATAAGAATCTGGCTTACCTCCAGTCAGCGAAGCAGCTCAACCCCCGTCAAGCCAGGTGGGCACTATTTTTTGGGAGATTCAATTTTTCTCTGTCTTACCGTCCTGGGTCACGCAACGTCAAGCCTGACGCCCTGTCTCGTGTTCATTCGGCTGTTGATACTGGTAGTAACCCTGAACCCATTTTGCCTCCTACCTGCAGTATTGCGGTCGTCACATGTGACATCGAGGGGATTGTTAGACAGGCTCAACATCATCAAGCTGACCCTGGGAGGGGTCCTCCTAACCGGATGTTTGTCCCTGAGTCTGCTCGCTCCCAGGTACTTCAGTGGGCTCACTCGTCTCCCCTTACCTGTCACCCTGGAGTTTCGCGGACCCTTGACTTTGTGCGACGGAAGTTCTGGTGGGCCACGATGGAGGCGGACACTCGAGCCTTCATTGCTGCTTGTACGGTATGTGCACGAAGTAAGAACTCCACCCAGGCCAGCGCTGGTCATCTACGACCTCTACCTATACCCAGCCGGCCCTGGTCGCATATCGCTATGGATTTTGTCACTGGACTTCCCCCCTCGTCTGGAAAGACTGTAATTCTTACGGTGATTGATCGTTTTTCTAAGTTCGCTCATTTTTTGGCCCTACCTAAACTGCCCACTGCCAGAGAGACGGCTGATATTTTGGTTGAACATGTGTTCCGCTCTCATGGTCTACCCACGGATATTGTCTCTGACAGGGGTCCCCAGTTTGTCTCCCAGGTGTGGAAAGCTTTCTGTAAAGCTTTGGGCATTACATCCAGCCTGTCCTCTGGATATCACCCCCAGACCAACGGGCAAGCCGAGAGAGCGAACCAGGAGATGGAGACCGCTCTTCGGCTGTGTCACAGGGTCTAACCCTGGGTCATGGAGCTCCATGCTCCCCTGGGTGGAATATGCTCATAACACCTTGACTAACGCTTCCTCTGGTTTGTCTCCTTTTCTGTGTGCTCTGGGTTATCAACCTCCCCTGTTCCCTTCTCAAGAGAGGGAACTGGCGGTACCCTCGGTGCAGTCCCACATGCGCCGCTGCTTCAAGGTCTGGAGGAAGGCCAGGGTAGCTCTGTCCCGAGCTTCGGCGTACATGCAGAGGCAAGCCAACCGTCACCGGTCCCAGGCTCCCGGTTACTCTCCTGGTCAAGAGGTATGGCTGAAGTCACGGGACCTTCCATTGAAGGTGGAGTCTAAGAAGATGGCGCCTCGTTTTATAGGACCGTTCAAGATACTGTCTATTGTTAACCCCTGCGCGGTTAAGCTACAGCTTCCTGCCTCCCTACGGGTTCATTCCACCTTTCATGTTTCCCAGATTAAGCCTGTGTCGGTTAGCCCTCTGTGCCCGCCCTCTCGTCCCCCTCCTCCGCCCAGGATCGTGGGTGGGGGTCCGGTCTACACTGTCCGGCGACTTCTGGATGTTCGCCGCCGGGGTCGTGGTTTCCAGTACCTGGTGGATTGGGAGGGTTATGGTCCTGAGGAACGTTCCTGGGTGCCCAGGAGCTTCATTGTGGATCCTGCTCTGGTCCGAGAGTTTCATAGGTTACATCCCGATCAACCCCGTCGGCCGCCAGGTGGCGTCCGTAGAGGGGGGTACTGTTAGGCCTACTGCTGCTAGGTAGCTCTCTCTCTGCTCTCTCCCTCCCCTCTGTCTGTCCTTGATTGCAGGAGTGAAGTCTGGTGTGCGGGAGTCAGGGTTCCAGCTGCAGCTCATTCACCATAATCACCTCAGCCTTTAAGACCCGGTCAAACTTACCACTCATCGTCAGATCATAGTCAAGACGACCATGTTAGTCTCGCTGCCGACTCAACCTGTTTATTTTTGCTCTTTGTGTTTTGGCCTGTTCTATTTACTTTTTCTCCTGTGCCACAGATATTTGGAACCTGACTCCTGCCTCCGCTTCACTCCTGCCACCACCATCCTGCTCTCCACTACCGGACCTCTCTTTTGGACTCACCACGGACACTAGGACATTACGGTACCACACCTGCCCTGACCTGGATCTGTTACCCTCCCTGTAACCTGGACTTGCTCTTCCCCTATTATTGGAAACCTGGACTATTGACATTTTAAATAAACCTGTTAAACCTTCTCTGGCTTGGTGTACTTGTCTGCATTTGGGTTCTAATACTGGTAAATCATAACAATTGGAGGTGTACCTGTGGATGTATTTCAAGTCCTACCTTCAAACTCAGTGCCTCTTTGCTTGACATCATGGGAAAATCTAAAGAAATCAGCCAAGACCTCAGAAAAAGAATTGTAGACCTCCACAAGTCTGGTTCATCCTTGGGAGCAATTTCCAAACGCCTGAAGGTACCACGTTCATCTGTACAAACAATAGTACGCAAGTATAAACACCATGGGACCACGCAGCCGTCATACCGCTCAGGAAGGAGACACGTTCTGTCTCCTAGAGATGAACATACTTTGGTGCAAAAAGTGCAAATCAATCCCAGAACAATAGCAAAGGACCTTGTGAAGATGCTGGAGGAAACAGGTACTAAAGTATCTACTGTATCCACAGTAAAACGAGTCCTATATCGACATAAACTGAAAGGCCGCTCAGCAAGAAAGAAGCCACTGCTCGAAAACCGCCATAAAAAAGCCAGACTATGGTTTGCAACTGCACATGGGGACAAAGATTGTACTTTTTGGAGAAATGTCCTCTGGTCTGATGAAACAAAAATAGAACTGTTTGGCCATAATGACCATCGTTATGTTTGGAGGAAAAAGGAGGTAGCTTGCAAGCCGAAGAACACCATCCCAACCGTGAAGCATGGGGGTGGCAGCATCATGCTGTGGGGGTGCTTTGCTGCAGGAGGGACTGGTGCACTTCACGAAATAGATGGAATCATGAGGAAGGAAAATTATGTGGATATATTGAAGCAACATCTCAAGACATCAGTCAGGAAGTTAAAGCTTGGTCACAAATGGTCTTCCAAATGGACAATGACCCCAAGCATACTTCCAAAGTTGTGGCAAAATGGCTTAAGGACAACAAAGTCAAGGTATTGGAGTGGCCATCACAAAGCCCTGACCTCAATCCTATAGAACATTTGTGGGCAGAACTGAAAAGGCGTGTGCGAGCAAGGAGGCCTACAAACCTGACTCAGTTACACCCTGTCAGGAGGAATGGCCCAAAATTCACCCAACTTATTGTGGGAAGCTTGTGGAAGGCTACCTGAAACATTTGACCCAAGTTAAACAATTTAAAGGCAATGCTACCAAATACTAATTGAGTGTATGTAAACTTCTGACCCACTGGGAATGTGATGAAATAAATAAAAGGTTAAATAAATAATTCTCTCTACTATTATTATATATTTCACATTCTTAAAATAAAGTGGTGATCCTAACTGACCTAAGGCAGGGACTTTTTTACTAGGATTAAATGTCAGGAATTGTGAAAAACTGAGTTTAAATGTATTTGGCTAAGGTGTATGTAAACTTCTGACTTCAACTGTATGTGGTGTGAGCCAAACCAAAAAGGACTGCTGCATGTTATATTTTAGATGATGTAGTGAACATGCTGAGAGGCTAGCAGTGGATACAAGTTCCCCAGCTAGCACACACAGTAGAAACTGTATGGATCCGGACCCAACCGGTGCATGGTTACCTCAGACTTTATCTTGTTGTCTCCGAAGCACAGGTGTTGGAGGTAGGCTGCAGCGTTGGACTGGACCGAGGGGAACTGGTGCTGCAGCATCTGGATCACCTCAGGCAGCTCTGGGTCTCTCCAGCCAAACTCCCTGCAGAGGACCATGGGAAACACAGGGATGAATACAGAACAGAACTGGATGGGTAAAAGGCAGCTGCGTCCCAAATGGACCCTATTCCATATCCTCATAGCGCTCTGGTCAAAAGTAGTGCACTACATAGGAAATAGGGTGACATTTGGGACTCTGGCACAAGCATAGCAATACAGTGCTAAACCAAACGATCACTCATTGTGTATTATACTGCAATCTTCAATCTATCTTTTCAGATGACTGCTATACACATGTCTTTGTGTTGTTAAATTTTCGTGGTAGATTGACAAAGCTGTTGTGGTGGTAATTCCTCTAAGTGGTGTTGTGGTATAATGTCATTTCCTGCATTAGGCGTCTCTGTTCTCTCTTGCTTTTAAATGCCTTGAGCTTGGCCTATTGTATGTGTAGCTGTATTGATGTTTAATACTACAGTACGTTAGACTGGACACTTACGCTACATAGCATTGAGATACACTTACAGAGCAGAAAAACTAAGTGACACATGACATATGCATTGTCTGTCAGAAACAAACATGTATGACAGATTTGCCAAACAAACTTAAGTTCTCTCCATCCATCCCCATAGCACATGGCCTAGCATTTAAAAACATATTTTAATTATAAGAGATATTAAAATCCAAAACAAGGTTGTTTTCTACACCCACAAGTTATGAATGAAATAATTCTGCAATAATTATACAGACTACAGTCGTGGTCAAAAGTTTTGAGAATGACACAAGTATTGGTCTTCACAAAGTTTGCTGCTTCAGTGTTTTTAGATATTTTTGTCAGATGTTACTATGGTATACTGAAGTATAATTACAAGCATTCCATAAGTGTCAAAGGCTTTTATTGACCATTACATTAAGTTTATGCAAAGAGTCAATATTTGCAGTGTTGACCCTTCTTTTTCAAGACCTCTGCAATCCGCCCTGGCATGCTGTCAATTAACTTCTGGGCCACATCCTGACTGATGGCAGCCCATTCTTGCATAATCAATGCTTGGAGTTTGTCAGAATTTGTGGGGTTTTGTTTGTCCACCCGCCTCTTGAGGATTGACCACAAGTTCTTAATGGGATTAAGGTCTGGGGAGTTCCCTGGCCATGGACCCAAAATTTTGATGTTTTGTTCCCCGAGCCACTTAGTTATCACTTTTGCCTTATGGCAAGGTGCTCCATCATGCTGGAAAAGGTATTGTTCGTCACCAATCTGTTCTTGGATGGTTGGGAGAAGTTGCTCTTGGAGGATGTGTTGGTACCATTCTTTATTCATGGCTGTGTTCTTAGGCAAAACTGTGAGTGAGCCCACTCCCTTGGCTGAGAAGCAACCCCACACATGAATGGTCTCAGGATGCTTTACTGTTGGCATGACACAGGACTGATGGTAGCGCTCACCTTGTCTTCTCCGGACAAGCTTTTTTCCGGATGCCCCAAACAATCGGAAAGGGGATTCATCAGAGAAAATGACTTTACCCCAGTCCTCACCAGTCCAATCCCTATACCTTTTGCAGAATATCAGTCTGTCCCTGATGTTTTTCCTGGAGAGAAGTGGCTTCCTCTCTGCCCTTCTTGACACCAGGCCATCCTCCAAAAGTCTTCGCTTCACTGTGCGTGCAGATGCACTCACACCTGCCTGCTGCCATTCCTGAGCAAGCACTGCACTGGTGGTGCCCTGATCCCGCAGCTGAATCAACTTTAGGAGACAGTCCTGGCGCTTGCTGGACTTTCTTGGGCGCCCTGAAGCCTTCTTCACAACAATTGAACCTCTCTCCTTGAAGTTCTTGATGATCCGATAAATTGTTGATTTAGGTGCAATCTTACTAGCAGCAATATCCTTGCCTGTGAAGCCCTTTTTGTGCAAAGCAATGATGACGGCACGTGTTTCCTTGCAGGTAACCATGGTTAACAGAGGAAGAACAATGATTTCAAGCACCACCATCCTTTTAAAGCTTCCAGTCTGTTATTCTAACTCAATCAGCATGACAGAGTGATCTACAGCCTTGTCCTCGTCAACACTCTCACCTGTGCTAACGAGAGAATCACTGACATGATGTCAGCTGGTCCTTTTGTGGCAGGGCTGAAATGCAGTGGAAATGTTTTTGGGGGATTAAGTTCATTTTCATGGCAAAGAGGGACTTTGCAATTAATTGCAGTTCATCTGATCATTCTTCATAACATTCTGGATTATATGCAAATAGCCTGAGGCTAGCTATGGGCTGTCAGAGACCCCTGTCATCCCCACCACCCCCACCCCCACCACTATCTTCACCACCCACACCACTATCACCACCACCCCACCCAATTTTAATCGGCAACAAAGAGAGAGAGTGAGAGACACACACTGGTGCTAAGGCGTTGCCCTCCCTGTACAGTGTAAACACCTTCCAGCAACTGTTCAACCTCCAACCATCACAGCTGTCCGCAATCAGGCCTTTCAGTTTGTCAGCTCTCAAAAACCGAGAATCAATTAACGACTGGGATCACGTGTGAGAGAGAGAGAGATGTGAGAGAAAAGGAGAGGTGTGATGAGAGCGAGAGAGAGAGCTAGCGAGAGAGGAAAACTAGAAACAGAGAGCTAATTCTGATCCACATGGCCACAGTCAGTGATGTACACACTACGACGGCTAAAAGAGCCTCAGGACCATTTCATCTCCCCACAATCCTTCTCCCAGCAATACATACCACCACTAACATGAGCCAAGGAGAAATGGAGGAGGCCCATGGCCATTTACAGAGAAAGAGAAATGTTAACTTTCAAAAAGGTCAACATAGTGATGGGGCTCTAGCTGGGATTCTCTCTGACATCAATCACATAAAACAAAACCCAGAAAAATAAAACACCAGGGAGCCCAGCTATGGACGTCTCTCCTGAGACTCTTCAGAACTGTTACATTGAAAGTGGAGTTTCATGCGGTAGGGGAGCAGTGTACCAACCAAACACAGTGGAGCATCATTCCATTTCCAGACTACATAGGCAGCTGCCAAGTCTTCCTGCACCCTTCTACCAAGCAGCTGAACCCCACACTAGTGGGCACTGGGCATGCTCAGTTCAGGCAGTAACTAGGCTGCACTGTTATTCAACTGAGCACTTATTGTTGAGTTATTGGAGCTGACTGGTGTGCAGTCGTCAGAAATGATTTCCTTGTGAATATAAGGCATCAAAGGGAATGAACACAGAGGAGCATAGAGGGATTGAAATCCTTTTGATTCAGAAAATTGACCAATGGGACAAAAAGTTTTTCAATGTTGTTTTTTTCCCCTCTCATCGCAGATGATTATGAAGCTTGTTCACATGCTCTATGGTCTGTCCCTGTGAGGCATGGTTGGATTAGCAAAAACATTCACCCATCGCCATATTCATCTACTATAATGATGATCACATCTGTGCATCTGAGCATTTGTAGATCAAACACAACTTCCTACAAAATAATCTAAAGATTATGTAACCTTGCATAAGTCACCTTTGGGTAATTGGGCAATCAAAATGCTCAAACAGTTTGTGCAAACTGCTGTATGTTTAATCATATCCAATTCAGAAGTGGGTCGCTTGCTGAAACATCGCCTTCAGTCAAATGAAGTTGGAATGCATTACTGTACATAGGCTTTTAAGTTACTTTCTAGCACAAACATTTCAGAGACACTGTTGTACATTCTGTATGTTTGTGTTAGCTTATCAGTTAATGAACTGAACAAAAATATAAATGCAACATGTTGGTCTCATGAGCTGAAATAAAAGATCCCAGAAATGTTCCATACACACAAAAAGCTTATTTCTCTCAAATGTTGTGCACAAATTTGTTTGCATCCCTGTAAATTAGCATTTCTCCTTTGCCAAGATAATCCATCCACCTGTTAGGTGTGGCATATCAAGAAGCTGATTAAACAGCTTGATCATTACACAGGTGCACCTTGTGCTGGGGACAATAAAAGGCAAGTCTAAAATGTGCAGTTTTGTCACACAACACAATGCCACAGATGTCTCAAGTTTTGAGGGATGTGCAGTTGGCATGCTGACTGCAGGAATGTCCACCAGAGCTGTTGCCAGAGAATTGAATGTTTATTTCTCTACCATAAGCCGCCTCCAACGTCGTTTTAGAGAATTTGGAAGTACAGTGGGGAAAAAAAGTATTTAGTCAGCCACCAATTGTGCAAGTTCTCCCACTTAAAAAGATGAGAGAGGCCTGTAATTTTCATCATAGGTACACGTCAACTATGACAGACAAATTGAGAAAGAAAAATGCAGAAAATCACATTGTAGGATTTTTTATGAATTTATTTGCAAATTATGGTGGAAAATAAGTATTTGGTCACCTACAAACAAGCAAGATTTCTGGCTCTCACAGACCTGTAACTTCTTCTTTAAGAGGCTCCTCTGTCCTCCACTCGTTACCTGTATTAATGGCACCTGTTTGAACTTGTTATCAGTATAAAAGACACCTGTCCACAACCTCAAACAGTCACACTCCAAACTCCACTATGGCCAAGACCAAAGAGCTGTCAAAGGACACCAGAAACAAAATTGTAGACCTGCACCAGGCTGGGAAGACTGAATCTGCAATAGATAAGCAGCTTGGTTTGAAGAAATCAACTATGGGAGCAACTATTAGGAAATGGAAGACATACAAGACCACTGATAATCTCCCTCCATCTGGGGCTCCACGCAAGATCTCACCCCGTGGGGTCAAAATGATCACAAGAACGGTGAGCAAAAATCCCAGAACCACACGGGGGGACCTAGTGAATGACCTGCAGAGAGCTGGGACCAAAGTAACAAAGCCTACCATCAGTAACACACTACGCTGCCAGGGACTCAAATCCTGCAGTGCCAGACGAGTCCCCCTGCTTAAGCCAGTACATGTCCAGGCCCGTCTGAAGTTTGCTAGAGTGCATTTGGATGATCCAGAAGAGGATTGGGAGAATGTCATATGGTCAGATGAAACCAAAATAGAACTTTTTGGTAAAAACTCAACTCGTCGTGTTTGGAGGACAAAGAATACTGAGTTGCATCCAAATAACACCATACCTACTGTGAAGCATTGGGGTGGAAACATCATGCTTTGGGGCTGTTTTTCTGCAAAGGGACCAGGACGACTGATCCGTGTAAAGGAAATAATGAATGGGGCCATGTATCGTGAGATTTTGAGTGAAAACCTCCTTCCATCAGCAAGGGCATTGAAGATGAAACGTGGCTGGGTCTTTCAGTATGACAATGATCCCAAACACACCGCCCGGGCAACGAAGGAGTGGCTTCGTAAGAAGCATTTCAAGGTCCTGGTGTGGCCTAGCCAGTCTCCAGATCTCAACCCCATAGAAAATCTTTGGAGGGAGTTGAAAGTCCGTGTTGCCCAGCGACAGCCCCAAAACATCACTGCTCTAGAGGAGATCTGCATGGAGGAATGGGCCAAAATACCAGCAACAGTGTGTGAAAACCTTGTGAAGACTTACAGAAAACGTTTGACCTGTGTCATTGCCAACAAATGGTATATAACAAAGTATTGAGAAACTTTTGTTATTGACCAAATACTTATTTTCCACCATAATTTGCAAATAAATTCATTAAAAATCCTACAATGTGATTTCTTGTATATTTTTTTCTCATTTTGTCTGTCATAGTTGACGTGTACCTATGATGAAAATTACAGGCCTCTCTCATCTTTTTAAGTGGGAGAACTTGCACAATTGGTGGCTGACTAAATACTTTTTTTCCCCACTGTATGTCCAACTGGCCTCACAACAGCAGACCACGTGTAACCACACCAGCCCAGGACATCCACATCTGGCTTCTTCACCTGTGGGATCGTCTGAGACCAGTCACCTGGACAGCTGATGAAACTGAGGAGTATTTATTTCTGAAATAAAGCCCTTTTGTGGGGAAAAACGTATTCTGATTGGCTGGGCCTGGCTCCCCAGTGGGTGGGCCTATGCCCTCCAGGCCCACCCATGGCTGCGCCCCTGCCCAATTGACTGATTTCCATATAATTATTGCATGTTGCGTTTATATTTTTGTTCAGTAGATTTGGTGTGCATTCGAAATGGCACCCTATTTCCTTTATAGTGCACTTCTTTTGACCAGAGCCCTGGTCCCTGGTCAAGAGTAGTGCACTTCATAGGGTACAGGAAACAATTTTAGACATACAGTGGGGAGATCCAGGCTCTGTCACCGCCGGCCGCGACCGGGAGACTCATGGGCGGCGCACAATTGGCCCAGCGTCGTCCAGGGTAGGGGAGGGAATGGCCGGCAGGGATGTAGCTCAGTTGATAGAGCATGGCGTTTGTAACGCCAGGGTTGTGCGTTCGATTCCCACGGGGGGCCAGTATAAAAAAAATATGTATTCACTAACTGTAAGTCGCTCTGGATAAGAGCGTCTGCTAAATGACTAAAATGTAAATGTAAAAATGTGGGAGAACAAGTATTTGATACACTGCCGATTTTGCAGGTTTTCCTACTTACAAAGCATGTAGAGAAAAAATCCTGAAAATCACATTGTACGATTTTTAAGTAATTAATTTGCATTTTATTGCATGACATAAGTTTTTGATCACCTACCAACCAGTAAGAATTCCGGCTCTCACAGACCTGTTAGTTTTTCTTTAAGAAGCCCTCCTGTTCTCCACTCATTACCTGTATTAACTGCACCTGTTTGAACTCGTTACATGTATAAAGACACCTGTCCACACACTCAATCAAACAGACTCCAACCACTCCACAATGGCCAAGACCAGAGAGCTGTGTAAGGACATCAGGGATAAAATTGTAGACCTGCACAAGGCTGGGATGGGCTACAGGACAATAGGCAAGCAGCTTGGTGAGAAGGCAACAACTGTTGGCGCAATTATTAGAAAATGGAAGAAGTTCAAGATGACGGTCAATCACCCTCGGTCTGGGGCTCCATGCAAGATCTCACCTCGTGGGGCATCAACGATCATGAGGAAGGTGAGGGATCAGCCCAGAACTACACGGCAGGACCTGGTCAATGACCTGAAGAGAGCTGGGACCACAGTCTCAAAGAAAACCATTAGTAACACACTACGCCGTCATGGATTAAAATCCTGCAGCGCACGCAAGGTCCCCCTGCTCAAGCCAGCGCATGTCCAGGCCCGTCTGAAGTTTGCCAATGACCATCTGGATGATCCAGAGGAGGAATGGGAGAAGGTCATGTGGTCTGATGAGACAAAAATATAGCTTTTTGGTCTAAACTCCACTCGCCGTGTTTGGAGGAAGAAGAAGGATGAGTACAACCCCAAGAACACCATCCCAACCGTGAAGCATGGAGGTGGAAACATCATTCTTTGGGGATGCTTTTCTGCAAAGGGGACAGGACGACTGCACCGTATTGAGGGGAGGATGGATGGGGCCATGTATCGCGAGATCTTGGCCAACAACCTCCTTCCCTCAGTAAGAGCATTGAAGATGGGTCGTGGCTGGGTCTTCCAGCATGACAACGACCCGAAACACACAGCCAGGGCAACTAAGGAGTGGCTCCGTAAGAAGCATCTCAAGGTCCTGAAGTGGCATAGCCAGTCTCCAGACCTGAACCCAATAGAAAATCTTTGGAGGGAGCTGAAAGTCCGTATTGCCCGCCGACAGCCCCGAAACCTGAAGGATCTGGAGAAGGTCTGTATGGAGGAGTGGGCCAAAATCCCTGCTGCAGTGTGTGCAAACCTGGTCAAGACCTACAGGAAATGTATGATCTCTGTAATTGCAAACAAAGGTTTCTGTACCAAATATTAAGTTCTGCTTTTCTGATGTATCAAATACTTATGTCATGCAATAAAATGCAAATAAATTACTTAAAAATCATACAATGTGATTTTCTGGATTTTTGTTTTAGATTCCGTCTCTCACAGTTGAAGTGTACCCTCTACATGCTTTGTAAGTAGGAAAACCTGCAAAAACGGCAGTGTATCAAATACTTGTTCTCCCCACTGTATTTACATATGTATACAGTATGTCTGTGTTAGTTTAGCTGTTTAGTCCACATGTATTGGGTTAAATTGGGAAGCTATCTTAAAGGGTCCCACAGTGGGAGCTCTCAGATCCCACAGCCAGCCAGCCAGGGAGCACAGCCAGACAGACACCGGGGCCAGGCGGATCGAGAGGCACTATGTGTCTGTAATGAAGTGACCACAAAAGGATCACTATAAGAGCGTCCAGGTCGAACCATTAAAATGGAGGTTATGGCTCTTATTTACAGCACCAGAGAGAGGCTATGTCCCAAAATAGGACACTAGTGGCTGTGTTCCGTGTTGTAGTGTCTGAGATGTGGCCGATTAGGCTGGATTAGCTTCAGCAGGGGAGTTCCCATGCCGACATCCCCAAGCACTCACACGTATGCACATGCATGCACTCACGTACGCATGCACGCACACTCATATGCACTCACTCACACACACACACATCCGCACACATGCAAGCATGCACGTACCTGTGTGCACACACACACGCACACACACTGACCTTTGACAATTGTCTCTCCCTAATTAATGCACAGCCAGACAAGCATTACTTTACCATAAGAATTGTGCATCCCAATGCACAGAGCAGCATATTAAAACATACTAATGCTGCTTAGCTTGTACCGTACACTAGTGCTGGCCTGAATAGATGTTCCGTATATTCATTGTACTCATTTATTGCCCTCAGCAGTAGTTGTGCCTTTCAGCTACAATGACTGTTCTTCCTCAACCACATCTGTCTTTCAAGAGGGCATGGACGGAAGTAAGACTTGCCCTCACCACTTCCTCCAGAGCCACATCGCCTCAGAGGATGAGTAGGCTCATGCATTCCTCAGGGCTCCAGTGCTGTGTTTGCCATTTCACTTCTTCATTAGAGAATTACCCAAGGACAATTTTTCATCCAAATGGCCGTGTGACAGCCCATGCTAATACCACCGTTCTCACATCTCATCTCGTCCTCTCTCCTCAATCTCACACCACAGCCCTGACAGCTATAAAAGAGAGAAGCATCATTCAGCTCAGCTCAGTCAAATGACTTGAAAACATCATATGCCAGGTATCAGTAGTAGCTAGCAAATAATGTTTTACTTTAATTCCATATATTTATCGCTCTATCTATTTGTAAGTGTTGGTACTGTAGATTCTGAACATTCTCTATAGCTATTCTGTCTCTGTGTGTAGTCCCATCTCGGCACTCTCAGAGCTTTAAAGCAGTAAAGAGCAGTTTGCATAACAGTCCCCCCCATAGCATGCACGCTAGAGCAGGCCTTTCAATAGCCAATCCTGTGGACTAAAATGACAGCTTTTAACTTTGAACGCCGCTCATTTTGTAAGATAGGAGGGTGGTTTTCTGGTAATTTTCGCAAGGTCTCCATGTCATCTCTAAAAATCATACAGCAAAATGATCCAGGTTGGCAGGGGAGTTGAGCTGAGGTTAAATCCCCTCAGTAGAAAGTAATGTAGCATTTGGCGACTCACTGGATTGAAACTAACTCCCAGGGTTGCAGACGGATCGTCATTCAGGGCTTTGTTCAAGTGCAGCCAGGTGAACTTATCTGTCGGCCCCATAGCTGGGAACATTTACACCAGAATACAGAATGCCATGCTTGGGCCAATCAAACAATTCCCCCCTATAATAGCGTTATAAATTATGTATTCTAAATGCATGGCTCGGCAATCTAATTAAAGACCATGGGAAATGGGGGTAGACATTTTAACTGAGTATGTTGTTGACTACTGTCTTGGGCCAAAATTATATTTCCAATGACTCAAGGCTTATACAATAGAGTGAACACAACACACACGTAAAAACTGTAAGCAAACACTGCTGCCTCACACCACAGAGGAATGACACAGAGGGGAAGGAAGCATTCTTGATGACCCAGGCAACCAATCAAATACACAGACATACATGGGCCTTTCAGATAGGAAGACACACACAGTCATTCAATGTGCGTGACTTCATTCTTCGGCAAAAAGTGACATCCGTTTACGATGTTAATTTTTTTATTTAAAAATGGTGCTATTGTCAATGAGACACAATTATGTAATATCATCTAACAAACATTATCAAAAACATTTTGGTTCAACTTCACAATAAAGGGAACTATACAATCTGACAGACCTTTCCAATTTGAAAAAGATGGCCTTTCCATTTCAATACTAATTAGTGCCATTATAGAAATATGTTAGTCTCTTTAATTAACCATGTGTTAACTTGGCCACAATATCAGATGACAACTGGTTGTGCAGAATGACAATACTAGACTGAAGTGCAGTTATCGGTATGAACGTTGTACAAGGGAACACAGTTGAAGGGCAATAGTCCATGTAATTGTTCTCGCTCAATGTTCTAGTTTGGTTTAGCCAGTCAAGTGTGGATGGTGTTTAAACAAACACTTTAATGAGCAATTTACTTCTCTGCTTCCTTTAATGCTTTAATTCAGCATCCATCCACAGTCCTCCTGTCTAAACACTATCAGAAATCAGACACTATCAATAAGCTCCATAGACTAAGCTTTTGAAAGCACTGCAAATGCAGAGTGCAAAGGGTTAAATGCTGGACATGTATGACAGATGTCAAATGTATGTACAGTCCATTCGGAAAGTATTCAGACCACTTGACTTTTTCAAAATTCTTTACATTACAGCCTTATTCTAAAATTGATTATCTTGTTTTTTTCCCACATCAATCTACACACAATACCCCGTAATGACAAAGCAAGAACACCTTTTTTAAAATTAAACAGATCCATTTACATAAGTATTCAAACCCCTTACTCAGTACGTTGTTGAAGC
This sequence comes from Coregonus clupeaformis, assembly GCF_020615455.1. Lineage (NCBI taxonomy): Eukaryota > Metazoa > Chordata > Actinopteri > Salmoniformes > Salmonidae > Coregonus > Coregonus clupeaformis. The sequence goes on from NC_059212.1 coordinate 17,663,097, forward strand.
ACCTTTGGCAGCGATTACAGCCTCGAGTCTTCTTGTGTATGACACTAAGCTTGGCACACCTGTATTTGGGGAGTTTCTCCCATTCTTCTCTGCAGATCCTCTCAAGCTCTGTCAGGTTGGATGGGGAGCATCGGTACACAGCTATTTTCAGGTTTCTCCATCGGGTTCAAGTCCGGGCTCTGGCTGGGCCACTCAAGGACATTCAGAGATTTGTCCCGAAGCCACTCCTGTATGCTTAGGGTCGTTGTCCTGTTGGATGGTGAAGCTTCGCACCAGTCTGAGTTCCTGAGCGCTCTGGAGCAGGTTTTCATCAAGGATCTCTCTGTACTTTGCTCCGTTCATCTTTCCCTCGATCCTGACTAGTCTCCCAGTCCATGCCACTGAAAAACATCCCCACAGCATGATACTCCCACCACCATGCTTCAGCGTAGGGATGGTGACAGGTTTCCTTCAGACGTGACGCTTGGCATTCAGGCCAAAGAGTTCAATCCTGGTTGCATCAGACCAGAGAATCTTGTTTGTCATGGTCTGACAGTCCTTTAGGTGCCTTTTGGCAAACTCCAAATCGCCTGTCGTGCCTTTTACTGAGGAGTGGCTTCCGTCTGGCCACTCTACCATAAAGGCCTGAATGGTGGAGTGCTGCAGAGATGGTTGTCCATCTGGAAGGTTCGCCCATCTCCACAGAGGAACTCTGGAGCTCTGTCAGAGTGACCATCGGGTTCTTGGTCACCTCCCTGACCAAGGCCCTTATCCGCCGATTGCTCAGTTTGGCCGGGCGGCCAGCTCTAGGAAGAGTCTTGGTGGTTCCAAACTTCTTCCATTTAAGAATGATGGAGGCCACTGTGTTCCTGGGGATCTTCAATGATGCAGAAATGTTTTGGTACCCTTCCTCAGATCTGTGCCTCGACACAATCCTGTCTCGGAGATCTACGGACAATTCCTTCAAACTCATGGCTTGGTTTTTTCTCTGACATGCACTGTCAACTGTGGGACCTTATATAGACAGGTGTGTGCCTTTCCAAATATTGTCCAAGACTCAACTAGTCTCAAGAAGGCCAGTTTTATTGCTTCTTTAATCAGCACAACCGTTTTCAGCTGTGCTAACATAATTGCAAAAGGGTTTTCTAATGATCAATTAGCCTTTTAAAATGATAAACTTGGATTAGCAAACACAACGTGCCATTGGAACACAGGACTGATGGTTGCTGATAATGGCCTCTGTACGCCTATGTAATAATCAGCCGTTTCCAGCTACAATAGCCATTTACAACATTAACAATGTCTACGCTGTATTTCTGATCAATTTGATGTTATTTTAATGGACCAAAAAATTGCTTTTCTTTTCGAAAACAAGGACATTTCTAAGTGACCCCAAACTTTTGAACGGTAGTGTATATATGTCAAAAAATGTGTTTACCTCCACAATGTGAGCACTGTCTGCATGCCAGAGCTTTTGTAAGAATGCACACACACTGCCAGTTAAGGCTCCTGTCACTGTTAATGAGCCATGCTTTACTATCAGGCCTTCCGTACTACACAGTACCGTCATACAGTATGATATGCATGATAAAACAAGATAGCACTTGAGTCGATCCACAAAATTGTTTTGTCTTTGGCGTCCCCTTTAATATTTTAAGTAGAAATTGTGCACCAATATTGACTTTTAAAAGCCTGTTATATTAAATGAAGTGCTCTTTAATATAGACCACATGGAGAATTTAATCAATCAGATTTTCTATATGAATAAAGACTTGCTAAAGTGCCACAAATCTGCATTTGATATGTTCTTCCACGCACCCTCTGTGACTTTTTGAAATGTTTTAACCTCAACCTAAAATTATCTCCAAGTTTTCACCATCACTGTAAAGCCCTAGTTATTTTGTTGCTTTGACAAAGTCAGTTCTGAAGATTATTATTTATAAATAAATAAAAAATAATTTATTTGATGTGATTAGTGATTCATTTATGTCTGTCCCTCACTTTAAGGTCATGTCATAAGGTGTTATGTGAACTGAACTTTAGTTTTAATACGGTGAAGCTATTCCTTTTAAAATATTTTTTTCAAAAGAAATATTGAACATCTAATAGTAAAATCATAGTTTAAAAGCAGGTGAGCTGGTTATACTCTTTTTGGCTGTTTTCTGGTGTTTTGTGGTGGAAAACTGAGCGGGTCGAGCATAACACATCAACCCTGTTCCCCATAGATAGACAGGCTAGAAATGTTTCAACAATTTCCTTTTTTTCAGTGAAGCTTGCATTCAATTGCCACTCCCTGCTACACACAACAAGCTTCCATTCCCGCAGCCCCCCGCACCTCTCTGATTCAGAGGGGTCGGGTTAAATGCAGAAGACACATTTCAGTTGAATGCATTCAGTTGTACAACTGACTAGGTATCCCCCTTTCCCTTTTCCTGTCACAAGGGGATTCATGGCTGATTTAAGATGAATTCATCAACCCTGTTACTTTATTTGGCACTTAGTAATTTTTTTATTTAACCTCTTGAGATGGGAAAATGTGTTTTTATGGAGTTGAACATATGCTCTTTATTTACATCTGTCACGGTTTCGGCCGAGGCTGCTCCTCCTCCTTGCTCGGGCAGGCTTCGGCGGTCGTCGTCCCCGGAGTACTAGCTACCACCGTTGTATGTTATCGATGTTTGTTTGGTTTTGTCTTTATTGTACACCTGTTTCCGTTTGGGTTAATGATGTCCCCTATAAGTTTATCGTATTGTTAGTCGTGTGTTGTGTGTTATTGTTCGCCTGTCATTTGGTGCTGCTCGTATTTTCGTATGTTGTTTATTCTGGTCCGTCGCACTGTTTGTTTCGTGCGCCTAGGATTAGTGTTTTACGCACTGCTGCGTATCGTTCGCCTCCTGTTTTGTTGAGGCCCAGTGTCTTGTTTTATTTTTGTGCAGTAAAGTCGGTTGACTTAGCTTCTGTGTCCTGCGTGTGACTCCTCCACCACATCCACATCAGCCGGTTCTGACAACATCCTTTAGCAGACACTCTTATCCAGAGAGACATACAGTAGTGAGTTCATACATTTTAATACTTTTTTCGTACTGGTCCCCCGCAGAAATCGAACCCACAACCTTGGCATTGGAAACACCATGCTCTACCAACTGAGCCACATGGGCTCAGTAGACAGAATGTTAAAATTAGGTGAAATCAGACGTTTTTTTTGTATAAAGTTACTACTTCTCAAAAGGCACTAAATTGGTAGAAGTACCCACTTACATTACAACTACTTAAAGGGATAATCCACCCCCAGAAATGCAAATCATGAAACTCATTTCAATTTGGTGAAAGCCTATGTTCTGTCAGTGGGTAAAATAAAACAATTCCCCTTGATTTAACTTCTAAGTGGTCCGTCTGTGAAAATCTGGAAATCGTGTAGGAACGCGTCATAGCTACATCATTTTCGTCACTGGAGATAACACACTATCGCATTTCATAATGCTTGTAAAATAATTACCTGCAATCGAGGTCGCCAAATCAGCCAATAGATGGTATCCATTTATATCGTCATGACAAAGTATATATTTCGCTTAGATGTGCTCAATCTAAACAGTGTACCAAAATATTCAACTCTGTCTCTCCTTCAAGTACCATGTCGCAATGTGCCCTGTGTCTGTGGGAAACAGAGATATCACAGAAAGGGGGAGATAGGAATCTTATTGGGCAATGAATGGAGAAACGCCCCACCCAACTGACTGTCGACCCATCGCATTCACGTCGTCATGCTGCGTCACGCGGTTGCTTAGCTAATCGTCACGCAATCCCTTCTCAAAGTCAGGGTATGAGTCAAGAAACCTGCCTATTTTCCTCGAAAGTACGTAATGTCACGATTCCAAAGCTATACCATATTACAGAGAACAAGTTAATTATCTCACATCTTGGAAAATATTTGCAATGTTATGCGTGTGGAATGCCGTGGTATGGTAAGATGTGTTATAGTGCTTGCCGTTAATGCTCATTCGAATCACCAGCGGGCATCGTTGAGCACATCTACTCCATTTATTAATCAGGGCTTCTGAAGCCGAGCAAAGAACACCATGCCATGCAATTGTGAATACGCTTCATGATTAAAATTGAATTATATATTTCATTGTAGGCCTATAGGAAGAAATAAAGGAAGAAGATCAAACAAGCAGTCCCAATATGGGCAGAATATTGTATGAACTATTCGGATGGTTAAAGGCCGACATTTGATAGTTTCAATTAAATCTGGTTGTTTCAATTCAAATGTGACTCGTTCCAAGCGAATTATCTCACATCTTGGAAAATATTTGCAATGTTGTACTTCTTGTTCACGAAATTCATGCTAATGTTCGGTTTTTGAGCTAGCGCCCAATTGACTCCCATTCACTCCTTGAATGAGAGCTCTCCTTGTCCCAGAATCATCCAGAATGCACCACGCGGTCCATTGACGATTTATGGGCAACATACACAATGGGCGTTAATACGATTCTAATGGAGTTTCCCCATCTCCTCAAAAGTATCTCTGTAGGAAAGCAATGTTACTCTACTCTCGCTCTGGGCAGAGACGCCATTTATAGCTCAGTGGCAGAGACGAACTGCAAGTTGAACTCGGTGAGTAAGACTCCTAAATTGATAGTGTAGTTTGTTTAGGCGATTTTACAGCTAGCTAGCTACTTCACATGCTGATATTGACTTTGGTATTATTGTGTATAGCTATGTTTTCTAGCTACCTAGCTAGCTAGCTAGCCAGCCAGCCAGCCCAGAGAGAGAAAGCATTGCATTGTGGGTTTTTTAGTAGACTTGAGCTGCAACAGATTTCCAAAAACTATTTTCACATGTTTCTACCAACCTTGTCATAACGACAAAATGAAACGAGTTCACAAAAATTTGTGTTTTCACATATTAGTGTTATTTAACACTATTTAACACTGTTATTCATAGGAATTTGTGGTTTGGAGTGGATTATCCCTTTAACATACTTCGAATGCCACGCATCACTGTAGTCTTGGGGAAAAGACTACAACATTGAGGCTTTAAAATCTCTCCACTGTAATACTGTATATAACGTATCATGTGGTAATCGGTATGATTACCATTCGGTGAATGGGAATCCCATATTGTCTATGTAATAGCCTATGTGGGCCATGGATGTCAGTCAGTTATACTATAATGACAGACAGGAAATACATGGAGCATATGTTGCTGACAGCAGCATACATCCACACATACAGTGGGGGAAAAAAGTATTTAGTCAGCCACCAATTGTGCAAGTTCTCCCACTTAAAAAGATGAGAGAGGCCTGTAATTTTCATCATAGGTACACGTCAACTATGACAGACAAAATAAGAAAGAAAAATCCAGAAAATCACATTGTATGATTTTTTATGAATTTATTTGCAAATTATGGTGGAAAATAAGTATTTGGTCAATAACAAAAGTTTCTCAATACTTTGTTATATACCCTTTGTTGGCAATGACACAGGTCAAACGTTTTCTGTAAGTCTTCACAAGGTTTTCACACACTGTTGCTGGTATTTTGGCCCATTCCTCCATGCAGATCTCCTCTAGAGCAGTGATGTTTTGGGGCTGTCGCTGGGCAACACGGACTTTCAACTCCCTCCAAAGATTTTCTATGGGGTTGAGATCTGGAGACTGGCTAGGCCACTCCAGGACCTTGAAATGCTTCTTACGAAGCCACTCCTTCGTTGCCCGGGCGGTGTGTTTGGGATCATTGTCATGCTGAAAGACCCAGCCACGTTTCATCTTCAATGCCCTTGCTGATGGAAGGAGGTTTTCACTCAAAATCTCACGATACATGGCCCCATTCATTCTTTCCTTTAAACGGATCAGTCGTCCTGGTCCCTTTGCAGAAAAACAGCCCCAAAGCATGATGTTTCCACCCCCATGCTTCACAGTAGGTATGGTGTTCTTTGGATGCAACTCAGCATTCTTTGTCCTCCAAACACGACGAGTTGAGTTTTTACCAAAAAGTTCTATTTTGGTTTCATCTGACCATATGACATTCTCCCAATCCTCTTCTGGATCATCCAAATGCACTCTAGCAAACTTCAGACGGGCCTGGACATGTACTGGCTTAAGCAGGGGGACACGTCTGGCACTGCAGGATTTGAGTCCCTGGCGGCGTAGTGTGTTACTGATGGTAGGCTTTGTTACTTTGGTTCCAGCTCTCTGCAGGTCATTCACTAGGTCCCCCCGTGTGGTTCTGGGATTTTTGCTCACCGTTCTTGTGAACGGGGTGAGATCTTGCGTGGAGCCCCAGATCGAGGGAGATTATCAGTGGTCTTGTATGTCTTCCATTTCCTAATAATTGCTCCCACTGTTGATTTCGTCAAACCAAGCTGCTTACCTATTGCAGATTCAGTCTTCCCAGCCTGGTGCAGGTCTACAATTTTGTTTCTGGTGTCCTTTGACAGCTCTTTGGTCTTGGCCATAGTGGAGTTTGGAGTGTGACTGTTTGAGGTTGTGGACAGGTGTCTTTTATACTGATAACAAGTTCAAACAGGTGCCATTAATACAGGTAACGAGTGGAGGACAGAGGAGCCTCTTAAAGAAGAAGTTACAGGTCTGTGAGAGCCAGAAATCTTGCTTGTTTGTAGGTGACCAAATACTTATTTTCCACAATAATTTGCAAATAAATTCATAAAAAATCCTACAATGTGATTTTCTGGAGAGAAAAAATTCTCAATTTGTCTGTCATAGTTGACGTGTACCTATGATGAAAATTACAGGCCTCTCTCATCTTTTTAAGTGGGAGAACTTGCACAATTGGTGGCTGACTAAATACTTTTTTTCCCCACTGTACATTATCATATGAACAATCAGATAACACTGAATTAAAGGGGTGACCGTTGTGTGACCCCACTTTGAGAATAGTGCTTTCTGTGTCTGTCAAAAGCCAAAGTGTGAAAATGCATGACTGCCCCTATGAGCCTGGTCTCTGGTCGGGTCAGGCTGTGGTAAAGGTCAGGAAATGTCAGTCCTCGTTGGCTTCCATCCCACACACTATTCATCTGAGATAGAGTGTTTACTTTAGGTATGGATGAAAGAGTTCAGTGGCTTGGTTGTTGGTATTTCGATATATATCATACATTGGTTCCTCAATTAAAACTTGCGTCATACCAAGGTATTGCGTGTGGTATGCCGTGGTATGGTAAGGTGCGTTATAGTGCTTGCCGTTACTGCTCATTTGAACCACCAGCGGGCATCTTTGAACACATCTACTCCATTTATTAATCAGGGCTTTTGAAGCCGAGCAAAGAACACATGCCATGCAATTGTGAATATGCTTCATGATTAAAATTGAATTATATATTTCATTGTAGGCCTATAGGAAGAAATAAAGGAAGAAGATCAAACAAGCAGTCCCAATATAGGCAGAATATTGTATGAACTATTCGGATGGTTAAAGGCCGACATTTGATAGTTTCAATTAAATCTGGTCGTTTCAATTCAAATGTGACTCGTTCCATTCTCCATTCTCTTGTTGATATTATATCCTGGACTTTATTTACGATTATTGTCATTGTAGCCCGTTCTCCGATTCACAGCGCTGTATGGCTTTTGACTGATAGCCATTATAAACTTCAGCACTGTGTGCAACAAGAAGATGCCCTCATCCCTCCCGCTAATTGGGCTACTATTGTACATTTGTTATTGGCTGAGTGAGGGAAATGCTGATGCTTCTTTCTGTCGTCTCTATCTATTCGGTACCATTCCATAAGCATTCATTCAGAAGGTTAAAAACTGTGCTCGTTCTTATCCTCGCTCAGATGACTGACCGCAGCATCTATACGTAGCCTAAACTGTGGCACAAATTGGGGGATCTTCACACCTAGTCGAGCTATTAGATGATCCTTTTGTAAGTTATTGGAGGTGTGAATGTTTCTGTCTGAGAGTCTCTCTCCTCTCGCACTATAGAGTCCTGGCGGGTGGAGAGAGCTTTTCGAAAAACAGGATACTTGTGCCTTACAGTACGTTGCATAAACAAAGAGTGGGTTCTCGTGGAGAGGATGCTATTCACCACGGAGTAGGAAAGTTCCCAGCGCAAAACTGCAGGTAACAGAAGGCCAGCTATTGTGAAAGAATACTTGGGGATCTTGCGGATTTCCTCTATCTCTTCAAAGAGGACACACTCGTCTTGGAGGCAAGCAAACAGCCTACTCTTCACCTGGTAATTGTGTGGTTCCAAAGGATAGAGCCTCAATTACAGCTGGATAGGCCTACAGTATATCTAACTTTTTTTTATCAACTGAAAACATTCATCTGTAATTTTGCCAAGCCTACAAGCAAAGATCAAATCAAATTAAACTTTATTTGTTACATGTGCCGAATACAACAGGTGTAGACCTTACCGTGAAATGCTTACTTACAAGCCCTTAACCAACAATGCAGTTCAAGAAAGTGTTAAGAAAATATTTACCAAATAAACTAAAGTAAAAACTAATAAAGAGTAATATAATAAAATAACAATAACGAGGGGGTACCGGTACCGAGTCAATGTGCGGGGGTATAGGTTAGTCAAGGTCATTTGTACATGTAGGTAGGGGTAAAGTGACTATGCATAGATAATAGACAGCGGGTAACAGAAGTGTAAAATCAAATGGAGGGGGGGTAGAAGCTGTTAAGGAGCCTTTTTTTCACATTTACGTCATTTAGCAGACGCTCTTATCCAGAGCGACTTACAGTTAGTGAGTGCATACATTATTTTTTATACCCCCGTTGGAATCGAACCCACAACCCTGGCGTTGCAAACGCCATGCTCTACCAACTGAGCTACATCCCTGCCAGCCATTCCCTCCCCTACCCTGGACGACACTGGGCCAATTGTGCGCCGCCCCATGGGTCTCCCGGTCGCGGCCGGCATCGACAGAGCCTGGATTCAAACCAGGATCTCTAGTGGCACAGCTAGCACTGTGCCATAGACCACTGCGCCACTCGGGAGGCTTTTGGACCAAGACGAGCAGGTGTCTACATACTTTTGGTCATGAGTGTATATCAATCATTCATTCATTCAAGCATGTTAGTTATAAAACAAAATAACAAAGGGAGCCTTGAATAATTAAACTATAAATAAAACGCAACATGTCGGTTAAAGCAATTGCATTCGCGAATGTATGCAACTGTTTTTAATCTTGGCTGTGGTAAAGACTTTTAAAATGTTTTTAGTTAGAACAGACTATCTGGGATTGATGCAATTTTGGGGGAAATTATTATTGTATTTGTAATACCCTTGCTAAAACCACGTATAGAGTTTATTTGTTATAATTAATTGGTATTAGATTTAAAAGGTGAATCGAATTGCTCCTGATTTGTAATGTCATTAATGCATTTATTTTGAAGCAATGTTTCTTTAATGTACAAGTGAATAGGTTGGTTTACTTTTAAGTTTCCCACGTATCTTGTTAAAGTTTTGACCAATGAGGGAGCTTGTTAAGTTGTGGCCAATGGGAGAGTTGACTGGTTAACGAAAAAAGACCTGGGAAAAAAGAGAGGGAAAGGTTGAAAGAAAAGAGAGGAGAGACATTAACGGTGTTGGTGAAGAAAAATGACTAAAGGAAACGATAAAGAGAGAACAACAACATACCTATAGAGTTTTGAAGGGAAATCCTGAATTATTTTCTATAAGAGAGTGTTATTATTTTGTTAAGAAAGACCTAGTGGAGACTGAAGCTGCCTTCGCATTGTGGAGACATTCGACATCCTCGAGGTTAGCCTAGCATCGTGGGAGACTTGGAGAGAATTGCTTGTGACGATCGAACGAGTTTGGGTTTCAACGGGATGTCTGTTGCTGCTACGGAGTACAGGCTGCATTGATACAGTTGAAGTCTGAAGTTTACATACACCTTAGCCAAATTTATTTAAATTCAGTTTTTCACAATTCCTGACATTTCATCCTAGTAAACATTCCCTGTCTTAGGTCAGTTAGGATCACCACTTTATTTTAAGAATGTGAAATGTCAGAATAATAGTAGAGAGAATTATTTATTTCATCACTTTCCCAGTGGGTCAGAAGTTTACATACACTAAATTAGTATTTGGTAGCATTGCCTTTAAATTGTTTAACTTGGGTCAAATGTTTCAGGTAGCCTTCCACAAGCTTCCCACAATAAGTTGGCAGAACTTTGGCCCATTCCTCCTGACAGAGCTGGTGTAACTGAGTCAGGTTTGTAGGCCTCCTTGCTCGCACACTCTTTTTCAGTTCTGCCCACAAATATTCTATAGGATTGAGGTCAGGGCTTTGTGATGGCCACTCCAATACCTTGACTTTGTTGTCCTTAAGCCATTTTGCCACAACTTTGGAAGTATGCTTGGGGTCATTGTCCATTTGGAAGACCCATTTGCGACCAAGCTTTAACTTCCTGACTCATGTCTTGAGATGTTGCTTCAATATATCCACATAATTTTCCTTCCTCATGATGCCATCTATTTTGTGAAGTGCACCAGTCCCTCCTGCAGCAAAGCACCCCCACAGCATGATGCTGCCACCCCCGTGCTTCACGGTTGGGATGGTGTTCTTCGGCTTGCAAGCAACGCCCTTTTTCCTCCAAACATAACGATGGTCATTATCGCCAAACAGTTCTATTTTTGTTTCATCAGACCAGAGGACATTTCTCCAAAAAGTACGATCTTTGTCCCCATGTGCAGTTGCAAACCGTAGTCTGGCATTTTTATGGCGGTTTTGGAGCAGTGGCTTCTTCCTTGATGAGCGGCCTTTCAGGTTATGTCGATATAGGACTCGTTTTACTGTGGATATACACTGCTCAAAAAAATAAAGGGAACACTTAAACAACACAATGTAACTCCAAGTCAATCATACTTCTGTGAAACCAAACTGTCCACTTAGGAAGCAACACTGATTGACAATAAATTGCACATGCTGTTGTGCAAATGGAATAGACAACAGGTGGAAATTATAGGCAATTAGCAAGATACCCCCAATAAAGAAGTGGTTCTGCAGGTGGTGACCACAGACCACTTCTCAGTTCCTATGCTTCCTGGCTGATGTTTTGGTCACTTTTGAATGCTGGCGGTGCTTTCACTCTAGTGGTAGCATGAGACAGAGTCTACAACCCACACAAGTGGCTCAGGTAGTGCAGCTCATCCAGGATGGCACATCAATGCGAGCTGTGGCACGAAGGTTTGCTGTGTCTGTCCGCGTAGTGTCCAGAGCATGGAGGCGCTACCAGGAGACAGGCCAGTACATCAGGAGACGTGGAGGAGGCTGTAGGAGGGCAACAACCCAGCAACAGGACTGCTAGGAGGAGCAGAAGGAGCACTGCCAGAGCCCTGCAAAATGACCTCCAGCAGGCCACAAATGTGCATGTGTCTGCTCAAACGGTCAGAAACAGACTCCATGAGGGTGGTATGAGGGCCCGACGTCCACAGGTGGGGGTTGTGCTTACAGCCCAACACCGTGCAGGACGTTTGGCATTTGCCAGACAACCTTAAGACTGGCAAATTCGCCACTGGCGCCCTGTGCTCTTCACAGATGAAAGCAGGTTCACACTGAGCACATGTGACAGACGTGACAGAGTCTGGAGACGCCGTGGAGAACGTTCTGCTGCCTGCAACATCCTCCAGCATGACCGGTTTGGCGGTGGGTCAGTCATGTGTGGGGTGGCATTTCTTTGGGGGGCCGCACAGACCTCCATGTGCTCGCCAGAGGTAGCCTGACTGCCATTAGGTACTGAGATGAGATCCTCAGACCTCTTGTGAGACCATATGCTGGTGCGGTTGGCCCTGGGTTCCTCCTAATGCAAGACAATGCTAGACCTCATGTGGCTGGAGTGTGTCAGCAGTTCCTGCAAGAGGAAGGCATTGATGCTATGGACTGGCCCGCCCGTTCCCCAGACCTGAATCCAATTGAGCACATCTGGGACATCATGTCTCGCTCCATCCACCAACGCCACGTTGCACCACAGACTGTCCAGGAGTTGGCGGATGCTTTAGTCCAGGTCTGGGAGGAGATCCCTCAGGAGACCATCCGCCACCTCATCAGGAGCATGCCCAGGCATTGTAGGGAGGTCATACAGGCACGTGGAGGCCACACACACTACTGAGCCTAATTTTGACTTGTTTTAAGGACATTACATCAAAGTTGGATCAGCCTGTAGTGTGGTTTTCCACTTTAATTTTGAGGGGGACTCCAAATCCAGACCTCCATGGGTTGATACATTTGATTTCCATTGATCATTTTTGTGTGGTTTTGTTGTCAGCACATTCAACTATGTAAAGAAAAAAGTTTAGATTATTTCATTAATTCAGATCTAGGATGTGTTGTTTAAGTGTTCCCTTTATTTTTTTGAGCAGTGTAGATACTTTTGTACCTGTTTCCTCCAGCATCTTCGCAAGGTCCTTTGCTGTTGTTCTGGGATTGATTTGCACTTTTCGCACCAAAGTACGTTCATCTCTAGGAGACAGAATGCGTCTCCTTCCTGAGCGGTATGACGGCTGCATGGTCCCATGGTGTTTATCCTTGCGTACTATTGTTTGTACAGATGAACATGGTACCTTCAGGTGTTTGGAAATTGCTCCCAAGGATGAACCAGACTTGTGGAGGTCTACAAAAATTGTTCTGAGGTCTTGGCTGATTTCTTTTGATTTTCCCATGATGTCAAGCAAAGAGGCACTGAGTTTGAAGGTAGGCCTTGAAATACATCCACAGGTACACCTCCAATTGACTCAAATCATGTCAATTAGCCTATCAGAAGCTTCTAAAGCCATGACATCATTTTCTGGAATTTTCCAAGCTGTTTAAAGGCACAGTCAACTTAGTGTATCTAAACTTCTGACCCACTGGAATTGTGATACAGTGAATTATAAGTGAAATAATCTGTCTGTAAACAATTGTTGGAAAATTACTTGTGTCATGCACAAAGTAGATGTCCTAACCGACTTGCCAAAACTATAGTTTGTTAACAAGACATTTGTGGATTGGTTGAAAAACAAGTTTTAATGACTCCAACCTAAGTGTATGTAAACTTCCGACTTCAACTGTAGCTGTGTTTGCTGTGGATCTTGTGAGGACACCTGCATGGAACTGCTATACTTTGCTGAGGCATTATCTAAGAGTAGTGAGTAACTACAAATGTGGGGTACTTCGGGACTTTATGTATGTCATCTTTTTTTGCTCCAACGCGCGCCCAGGGTTTAAGTAAGCTTGCAAGTAATTTGGACATGGGTTGTGGAAAAATCATTGGGGATTATTATTATTTTTATTTATTTTGATGTGGTACATTGAAAATGTGATAATATAGATCTTGAACCTTATGTCTGTTGCATTGGTGGAGTCATTTACTGTTTCCGTTTCATTTAATGCATGGGAAAGCATATCCTTATAATAATAACCAAGTCTATAATAATTTTATCTGAAGTTAATACCCTATTTGTCATTCACCCTAGCGAGTTTACAATAGGGATTTCTTATTGGAGATGTCCTTCTCACCTAATATCACATGCTGTTCAGATATTCTAAGGGAGGTAATATCGTGAGAGTCAAATTCGAGCCTGGTGAGAGGGTTACATATTTGTTGTGTTGTTTACACTGTTCCAAATGGTCAAAAAAATTATTGTTAACCTGTTTGACACACATACTTTAATAGGCATGCAGCGCTAGCTCCTCCTACCCTCCCTTCCTAATCTCAAGTCCCTAAAAATATAAATACAATCGGAAAGAGTCTATTGTCCTACTGATAGCCGATCAAGGGTGGATGGCTTCTTTTGTGATTCCAATTTATTGAAAGAATAGGTAAGGCTGCCAAACCATTTACACCTGGCCCACAGCGTACTTTCAGTACACTTTCACTCCATTCTCAGCCTGACTCTCTACCAATGCCACAAGATGCTTCTATTGTTGTTATCTATTCGGTGACATTCCACTGGTAAATATAATAAATACAACTAATCAATTAAATAGCTCAGGTCTTGAAAATATGTAAAAACGTTTACCCCTCCATATCCACAATGTCCATAAAAGAGGCCCATACAGACGACTTGCCTGATGGTTTTTCCTCGCAGTACTCTTTCATTCAGTTTCTTCTTCACATCAGCAAAAAACGACTCCGCATTGTCTGCTTCATATGAGGCTTTAGTTTAGGAAGGTCATAAAAAACATCATACTAAGACAATGTATTTCAAAATAACAGAATAGCATGTTTTATGTTTTATTTATATGTGCTTAGTAGCCGAGGCTATGTGGCTGTGCCATCACCTGTTTATTTAGCAGACATCACTCGCGTATATTCAGTCAACACATACAGTGGGGAAAAAAAGTATTTAGTCAGCCACCAATTGTGCAAGTTCTCCCACTTAAAAAGATGAGAGAGGCCTGTAATTTTCATCATAGGTACACGTCAACTATGACAGACAAAATGAGAATTTTTTTTCCAGAAAACACATTGTAGGATTTTTAATGAATTTATTAGCAAATTTTGGTGGAAAATAAGTATTTGGTCAATAACAAAAGCTTCTCAATACTTTGTTATATACCCTTTGTTGGCAATGACACAGGTCAAACGTTTTCTGTAAGTCTTCACAAGGTTTTCACACACTGTTGCTGGTATTTTGGCCCATTCCTCCATGCAGATCTCCTCTAGAGCAGTGATGTTTTGGGGCTGTCGCTGGGCAACACGGACTTTCAACTCCCTCCAAAGATTTTCTATGGGGTTGAGATCTGGAGACTGGCTAGGCCACTCCAGGACCTTGAAATGCTTCTTACGAAGCCACTCCTTCGTTGCCCGGGCGGTGTGTTTGGGATCATTGTCATGCTGAAAGACCCAGCCACGTTTCATCTTCAATGCCCTTGCTGATGGAAGGAGGTTTTCACTGAAAATCTCACGATATATGGCCCCATTCATTCTTTCCTTTACACGGATCAGTCGTCCTGGTCCCTTTGTAGAAAAACAGCCCCAAAGCATGATGTTTACACCCCCATGCTTCACAGTAGGTATGGTGTTCTTTGGATGCAACTCAGCATTCTTTGTCCTCCAAACACGACGAGTTGAGTTTTTACCAAAAAGTTCTATTTTGGTTTCATCTGACCATATGACATTCTCCCAATCCTCTTCTGGATCATCCAAATGCACTCTAGCAAACTTCAGACGGGCCTGGACATGTACTGGCTTAAGCAGGGGGACACGTCTGGCACTGCAGGATTTGAGTCCCTGGCGGCGTAGTGTGTTACTGATGGTAGGCTTTGTTACTTTGGTCCCAGCTCTCTGCAGGTCATTCACTAGGTCCCCCCGTGTGGTTCTGGGATTTTTGCTCACCGTTTTTGTGATCATTTTGACCCCACGGGGTGAGATCTTGCGTGGAGCCCCAGATCGAGGGAGATTATCAGTGGTCTTGTATGTCTTCCATTTCCTAATAATTGCTCCCACAGTTGATTTCTTCAAACCAAGCTGCTTACCTATTGCAGATTCAGTCTTCCCAGCCTGGTGCAGGTCTACAATTTTGTTTCTGGTGTCCTTTGACAGCTCTTTGGTCTTGGCCATAGTGGAGTTTGGAGTGTGACTGTTTGAGGTTGTGGCCAGGTGTCTTTTTATACTGATAACAAGTTCAAACAGGTGCCATTAATACAGGTAACGAGTGGAAAGAGGAGCTTCTTAAAGAAGAAGTTACAGGTCTGTGAGAGTGTTTGTAGGTGACCAAATACTTATTTTCCACCATAATTTGCAAATAAATTCATAAAAAATCCTACAATGTGATTTTCTGGATTTTTTCCCCTCAATTTGTCTGTCATAGTTGACGTGTACCTATGATGAAAATTACAGGCCTCTCTCATCTTTTTAAGTGGGAGAACTTGCACAATTGGTGGCTGACTAAATACTTTTTTTCCCCCACTGTATATTGAAAGAATAAAATGGAATATAACAGAACATTTTCGTTTCTCTTAGAATAGAAACCTTACAGTGTAACAACAGTTTTAGTAAGTAATAGACTACAGTTCAGTTACAGCTTCTTCTGACAAAGTAGAAGAAAAAATAGGTGTATTTTTCCGGATGTTCACACGGGACAGAGGAAGAGCAATTTTTACACTTTTGTTTTAAATTCAATCAGCCTCTTCTTCTTCATCCTCATCATTCAGTTCATTCAAATTAAATTGTGAAGTCACGTGCACAATTATCTGTTTCTATCTGGTTTCTATCACCTATTCATCAATTCACGTCATTCATTCAGTGATGAGACACATTAGCGCCTGGGTACCAACGCTTTAGACTGAACCCAAAAGCATAATCAGAATTATACCTCCCCCTTGCTGTGACGCAATGTACCGCACTATATCACAATCTACCTTAATGCGCTGCGGCATAAACTGAACACTTTAAAAAAAATTGTTTATCACTTTCTCTGGTTTTACTATTTATTGTGTGATGTCACGAGAGGCTGTGTCCTGGAGGGACGTTACATCCCCCTGAGATGGCTGCAAACCCAGACAGCTATGGCTCCATCTGCTGGTATGGTCGGGAACTCCACCCCTCTATGGCCAATCTTCCCACGCAGCTGAGACAAATGAGGAGCTGAAGAGCTGAAGGTTGGGGAAGGGAAGACACACAGTCTCCAACCTGGGCTCTCTGGAGGACAAGAGTGCTGCACGTCCACTTCCATGAGGAATATAAGGATTTGGAGATACTTACCTTTGGGAAATACTCACCTTTGGATATATGCACCTGTGGAAATACGGGAGAGACACTTGGAAGGACTTTTTGCTGGGTTGGCCACTAGCTGCAACGTGGACTACAGTAAGGCTGTGGAAAAGTTATCTGAGCGAGTGAGAATTATGATTTTGGATGTGGAAGAGACATCCCTGAACTGTTAACCCTTAAAAAGCCACAAGAGAACAGAATTTTGTTATATTTTCGTTAATTTCCCAAGACCTATAATAAAATCCTTGTGTTGTTTGAACCTTGTCTCCTTGCACTACTTGAGCAATCCCGCTGAAAGCTGTGTAGCCTCTCGTGACGTCGCAGATGGTGGAGAATACGGGCACGCTCAAGCGTTAATAGTGCATGTCAGAGGAGGATACCGAAGGTTTGATCACCCAGTTTTCCAAGTTGGCCGTAGGCTCCCCGCCGACTGAAATGGAGGACATATTGAAAGCCCTTGTTGCTGGCCAGCAAGCCCAGATGCAAGCAAACATGGCTCTCTTGGAGGAGCAAAAGAAAGCCAACCTTCTGAAGGCAGAGGAATTGCAGTTGCAGAGACAGAGGGTGGTCCAAAATACCCGCCCAATAAAGGCAAGTGACTTTATATCTAAGATGGGAGCTACCGATGACATTGAGGCATACCTGCATGCATTTGAGGCCACGGCCACTAGGGAAGCCTGGCCCAAGCAACAGTGGGTTGGTCTGTTAGCCCCCTTTCTAACCGGGGAATCGCTGAATGCTGTCCGGGACCTGGGCCCTGACCAGGTTACTGACTATGATGCCCTGAAGTCTGAGATCCTCAGCAGATATGGACTCACAAAGTTTGGTATGGCCCAGCGCTTTCACAGCTGGACCTTCCAACCAGACCAACCTCCTCGGGCGCAGATGCATGAACTTGTCCGAATCGCAAGGAAATGGCTGGATCCGCAGAGGAATACAGCAGCGGCGGTGGTGGAGGCCGTTGTGGTGGATCGTTACCTACGCGCCCTGCCTTATGAGGCAAAACGGTTCATCAGTCAACAGGCCTTGACCACGGCTGATCTGACCGTGGAAGCTGTGGAAAAGTACCAGGCCACAGCGGAGATGCTGAATGCTTCCCGAAAAAGACCCCAGGAGGGCGGCCCCACCACAAATGGGAAGAACCCGTCCAAAGGACCCCAAGGTCTCGAACCCAGCCACGTCAGGACTTATCCCGGCTCCAGGGGGAGCCAGAAACCAGGCGGGTCCAAGAAGAGTACACCAGGAGGGGGAAACTCGACAGTGTTACCGGTGTGGGGAGATGGGACATATCTCCTGGCAGTGTGGGAAACCAGCCGAGGAACCTATGCCCACTGCGGAGTCCTCCAGCTCAGCACCCACACACCGTTTTGCCTCGCTCTTGGGAGTCGTAGATGGCGGCCCAGATCGACCCCCCACCTGCCCAGTAACTGTGAATCACCATGATGTGGAGGCCTTACTGGATTCTGGTAGCCGGGCCACCCTGGTGCGTAAGGATTTGGTGGGCCCAACGTGTCTGACCCCGGGGAAAGTCCTCCCAGTTTCCTGTGTCCATGGGGACACCAGAGAATACCCCATTACTGAACTTACAATGACCAGCACACGGGGAACCATACACACGACGGCGGGGGTGGTTGATTCCCTCCCCGTCCCTGTCCTAATTGGACGAGACTGCCCAGCCTTTTACCCACTCTGGAGAGAGTCTCAGGAGAGGATAACCCGAGTACCTCGGAAACGGAGAGGCAAGACTCATCCTGGGAAGGCTCCGGTGCAATCCTCCGAGTTACTCACTCCCGCCCGGGCTCTGGTAGGGATGGCAGGTGCCCAGACCGACACAGAGACGGAGCTACAGAATCTGGACAAAGAACTGTCTGGTCTGAAGGGGACCGCTGAGAGGTATCGTTTGTTAAAGCAACAGTTAGACATGAAGACAGAAGAGTTAGATATCATCCAGGCTAAACTCCAACAGAGCTCCTTCCCTAAGCAACAGGAGGAGCTGGAGAGGCTGCGCAGGACCATCGAGGAGTGTGAGGAGACCCTGCGCAGTAGTAAGGAGGTCCAGAAGAAGGCAGAGGAGAAGTACAAGGTGTTGGAGAACAAGATGAAGAATGCGGAGGCAGAGAGAGAGAAGGAACTGAAAGCTGCTCAACAGAAGCTAAACTCTGCTAAAACCAAGGCTGATGCGTTCAGTAAGAAACTCAAGGAGCGACAACAGGAGGCTGAGTCCCTGGTCCTAGAGTTGGAGGAGTTGAAGAGAGAGCAGTCTGGCAAGCACCACGGCAATGCGGACGCCCTCTCCCGGCGTGATGCCTTCTTCGCTGCCTTTACCCCGACGAGGACGTCGGTCCCGAGGAGGGGGATGTGTGATGTCACGAGAGGCTGTGTCCTGGAGGGACGTTACATCCCCTGAGATGGCTGCAAACCCAGACAGCTATGGCTCCATCTGCTGGTATGGTCGGGAACTCCACCCCTCTATGGCCAATCTTCCCACGCAGCTGAGACAAATGAGGAGCTGATGAGCTGAAGGTTGGGGAAGGGAAGACACACAGTCTCCAACCTGGGCTCTCTGGAGGACAAGAGTGCTGCACGTCCACTTCCATGAGGAATATAAGGATTTGGAGATACTTACCTTTGGGAAATACTCACCTTTGGATATATGCACCTGTGGAAATACGGGAGAGACACTTGGAAGGACTTTTTGCTGGGTTGGCCACTAGCTGCAACGTGGACTACAGTAAGGCTGTGGAAAAGTTATCTGAGCGAGTGAGAATTATGATTTTGGATGTGGAAGAGACATCCCTGAA
Source organism: Coregonus clupeaformis (assembly GCF_020615455.1). NCBI lineage: Eukaryota > Metazoa > Chordata > Actinopteri > Salmoniformes > Salmonidae > Coregonus > Coregonus clupeaformis. Next base: position 17,682,544 of record NC_059212.1, read on the forward strand.
CTGTTAACCCTTAAAAAGCCACAAGAGAACAGAATTTTGTTATATTTTCGTTAATTTCCCAAGACCTATAATAAAATCCTTGTGTTGTTTGAACCTTGTCTCCTTGCACTACTTGAGCAATCCCGCTGAAAGCTGTGTAGCCTCTCGTGACGTCACAATAGGTATGTGTTTGGGTAAAAATAATTTTTTTGTTTTATTCTATAATCTACTGACAACATTTCTCCCAAATTCCAAATAAAAATATTGTCATTTAGACCATTTATTTGCAGAAAATGACAACTGGTCAAAATAACAAAAAAGATGCAGTGTTGTCAGACCTCAAATAATGCAAATAAAATAAGTTCATGTTCAACAACACAACACTAATGTTTTAACTTAGGAAGAGTTCAGAAATCAATATTTGGTGGAATAACCCTGATTTTCAATCATGGCTTTCATGCGTCTTGGCATGCTCTCCACCAGTCTTTCACATTGATGTTGGGTGACTTTATGCCACTCCTGGCGCAAAAATACAAGAAGCTTGGCTTTGTTTGATGGCTTGTGACCATCCATCTTCCTCTTGATCACATTCCAGAAGTTTTCAATGGGGTTCAGGTCTGGAGATTGGGCTGGCCATGACAGGGTCTTGATCTGATGGTCCTCCATCCACACCTTGATTGACCTGGCTGTGTGGCATGGCACATTGTCCTGCTGTAAAGACCAATCCTCAGAGTTGGGGAACAATGTCAGAGCAAAAGGAAGCAAGTTTTCTTCCAGGACAACCTTGTACGTGGCTTGATTCATGCGTCCTTCACAAAGACAAATCTGCCCGATTCCAGCCTTGCTGAAGCACTCCCAGATCATCATCGATCCTCCACCAAATTTCACAGTGGGTGCGAGACACTGTGGCTTGTAGGCCTCTCCAGGTATCCGTCTAACCATTAGACGACCAGGTGTTGGGCAAAGCTGAAAATTGGACTCATCAGAGAAGATGACCTTACTCCAGTCCTCTACGGTCCAATCCTTATGGTATTTTGCAAACCTCAGCCTGGCTCTTCTTTGCTTCTCATTGATGAAGGGCTTTTTTCTAGCTTTGTACGACTTCAGCCCTGCCCCTAGGAGCCTGTTTCGAACCATCCTCGCCGTGCACTTCACCCCAGCTGCTGTTTGCCATTCTTTTTGTAGGTCACTTGATGTCATCCTACAGTTGTTGAATGACATTCGAATGAGTTGGCGGTCATCCCGGTCAGTAGAGAGTCGTTTTCGCCCTCTGCCGGTCTGTAGCTTTGTTGTCCCCAAAGTCTGCTGCTTGACCGTGTTCTTATGAACCACCGTCTTTGAAATTTTAAGGATGGAAGCAACCTGACGCTCACTGTATCCCCCTGCCAGTAAAGCCAGAATTGAACCCTTCTTTTCCTCACTCAAAACTTTCCTTTTCAACTCTTTTGCCATGGTCAGTAGTTATTTTTTGATTAATATTACTTTTGAGGTACTATTAGCACTGTTTTTGCCATCCAGCTGGTCCTATTGCAAGAGGATAGTGATGACCACTGCAGTGGTTTTTATACTTTTCCTCGTTAAATAAGCTTTGGTTCAGGTGATCACCTAATCAGTACCTAATTCAGTAGAATGAGGTGTGCCTGTGTTGGAATTCAACAGACACTGGAATGGAATCGCTGTCATACATGTAAGAAAAATGTGCAGTGGTCTCTTAATTTTTTCCACATCTGTATATTTTATTTATTTACCCCTTTTCTCCCCAATTTCGTGATATTCAATTGGTAGTTTAAACTCAAAACGTTTAATTGAGGAACCACTGTATATGTACTAAAATGTAACAGCTTATGAATCTGCAACATGATTCATACGTAAATTGGCAACTACCACATAGATATCAGTTTGAATATTACTTAAGAAGAATTGCATAAAGGTAGTATGATCACATACTGCAAAAGTGACATTTAAGTTAATGGATTCTGCCCCTTGATTACTGCACAAGTAACAGTAAAACTTGGGATGATGAGGCACATTTAGAAAATGATGAGAGAAAAATGACGATGAATGATGTGAAATGAAGGAGAAATGTATGATTGTTGGATAATGGATTCCTACTGTTGCTATCCTCACACAATCAGCAAGTACCTGTAACCTACCCAAAAAGCTTCCAACTGCTGTCACTTAGAAAGCCCTAAAAGCTTTAGTAAAGAGTAACTTCACAACATCACATCTTTACCATTAATTACTAGATAAACCTGAAGAGTAAACTTGAGAAACTTAGAGGCAAATAGATACATAAACCTAAACCTAGTCTGTGAGAAGATACTGTATATAAAATCGTGGACAGCACCAATGGCACTACCTTTACTTTACCTTTCCTGAGGAAGTAATATGGAGCTTTCAGTGAAGTAGCTACTGTAAGTATATGGGAATCAGAGGACAATGCAATGGAAAATAGAACTGAACTATTGTCATTCATGCTCTTTCATTGGTAAGGAGATGTGCCTGGTATTTGTATAGTAGACATGAAGGACAGATTCAGTGAATGAGAGATAGAAATATGTAAATAAATGCTGGATTACTTTGTCATTCTTTGCTCGGCTTGATTTTGATTCCAGACAAGGAATTCAGGGTCGTACCTATCAGGAGACAGGCAGAAAGAAAAAAATGTAGGTGGGTGTCTCGCACAAAGGAGCTTGACAATAATAAAATAATATTCATTTGAATGTCTTTCTTTCTCAACACTTTTCATATTACACACTTACACTGGATTCAGAACATGCACTAGGTGATTTGATTGTGGTGGATGGGGATCTTTTAAAGAGGGGGTCTTACAAAACCAATAAATATGAAGATCAATTGTCTATCAGCTAGGTCAATTATGGATTGTTCAGTCATCAGAACCATTATCATGGTTTGTGGAGAGACACGTTCCAGTGATCTTATTATTGTCTTTCTAAAATCTGAATAGATGTTTTAGGAATATGCTTTCCTATAGTTTAGGACTCTGCTAAATAGTGACATTAATTAGATCATGCAAACAACCATTTACCATTCGAAAAATTGTAACTTACAGCTACATACTGTAGCCAAATATAACAACCTTAATTGTGGTTGAGTATTTTTTTAATAGAACATTGTTTTGGTTGTTGACTTTGAACATGATTCATTAAAACATGTAATTCATCACTTTCTATAATTTAATTGCTTTGCTATGCACAATATAGGCCTAGTTTTCCCACAACTAATTGAAATGAAGATAGATTGGAGACCTGCTTTGGTGAGACCCACCCTTTAACAATAATGAAAATGAAGTAACCAAATAAAAAGGGAGTCATTTCTAATTAGGAGATTACTGTAATTGACTGTGCATGTAGTGAAGTTGGTTGCAGCCAGCAAATCAACGCATCACAAGTCAATCCACTGAAAGAGTGTGCAAACGCCAAAAGTAATGCCAGAGCTACAGCAGATACAGTGCAATGTGGAAAAGGAAAGAAAGATCGAGAAACAACTAAACAGTACAGGGGATGGTGAATGAAGAAAACAGAATGGGATAAATCAAAGTCATGAAATTGTAGAGTATTGCAAACACAGATATTCCTGTTTTCTCTGATAACTCTTTCATTAGTATGTATTCCTAGTGATTAAACATGTTGTTGTTGTTTACTGGCATTGACAGTATTGTTTTTATTTTATTTATATTTGCTCAAAAGGAATAAACTCCTTGATCAGACCCACACAAAAGCAACTCTGATAGTATAGCAATACAGCCATACAGCTTATGACTCAAGGCCACTCCCAGTCAAACACTTTATGACACTCACACACACACACACACACACACACACACACACACACACACACACACACACACACACACACACACACACACACACACACACACACACACACACATACACACCACACACACACACACACACACACACACACACACAGAGACACAGACACACACACGTAAAAGTTTAAACAACACAAGGTGAAGGAAAAGGTGAGGTTTAACAAGATTCATGTGCCCTCCAGAAAACAGTGGCTGTGTCATTCACAGCATAGTGGTACCGACCGGCCAAACAGGGGAGGGACTGGTAGGCAGTGATGTGATGTGGATGTGTGCTTTATATTCAGTGGTCTGACTGAAGGGGAGGAGAGGTGAGATGTGTTATAAATAGCAGCGCTGTAGTTGCACTCACCTGGGATCCTTCTGGATGCTGTCGACAGAAGGTGAGCGGGCCAGTGCGGCCTCCGGGGGCAGCACGGGGCCAGACTTGCTGTAGGGAGACTCGGTGGATGGGCAGAACTGGAGGGTGCGGTACGGGTTGGCGTATTCGGCAGCTGAGCCAGTGGCAAAGCTGCTTCTCTGGTAGGGCAAAGTGCCTGAGGCGTTCTGGCTGCCTGTACGCTGCAAGGGGATGGAGTCAACACCAGGGGAAGACGGGGCTACGGCAGGAGGGAAGTAGGGACAGAGCAGAAAGTTCAGGACTTCTTCACAAAACTGGTTTACTGGGTCTAGGCAGAGGAATGAGCGAGCACACAGTGAGAAGAGAAACAGAACAACCAAACACCAGAGAAATAAGAGGAGGGGAACAAGAGGGCGAAAGCAAAATCAAAAGAAAGCCAGAAAGGATCATTCATTTAATTAATTGTTCAATACTTCCCTTGGAAGCCTCTGCCAAGAACTATAAGGAAACAATACACAGAAAAACATACTAAATGTGTCACAAAAGATTCAGGTACATTTTAATACATTTCATTACTTTCAGTACATTTATCCTGTATGAATTATGACGAATGCACAAAATGTCACTTTGTCAAATTACAGTTAGATAAACACATAATTGACAAATGGCCACAAGAAGAAGTAGGCATTCTGTAGATTAATGATCATTCACTCTAATAGAACACAACAGATGGACTTCTCTCAGAACACTAAAAAGGCCTTAGGCAGTAGGTTTACTGTGAAATGTATTTTTTGATAATCTACCATGAGGAGCATTGAGAATGATCTTGAACACAGAACACCTTAATTTCCATACAGTATTGTGTTTTTTTTCTGTCTGAAAAGACTGCTTTTCAAGAAAATGAATGACAGGTATTAGGTAAGAATCACTGTGAGGCCAACATAATATAGTCATAAGTCAATGTTATTCTGAATATAGAATACCAGTCAAAAGTTTGGACACACCTAATCATTCAAGGGTTTTTCTATTTTTTTAAACTATTTTTTACATTGTAGAATAATAGTGAAGACATCAAAACTATGAAATAATGTGGTCCTCTGTAGCTCAGCTGGTAGAGCACGGCGCTTGTAACGCCAAGGTAGTGGGTTCGATCCCCGGGACCACCCATACACAAAAATGTATGCACGCATGACTGTAAGTCGCTTTGGATAAAAGCGTCTGCTAAATGGCATATTATTATTATAAATAACACATATGGAATCATGTAGTAACCAAAAAAGTGTTCAACAAATCTAAATATATTTTATATTTGAGATTCTTCAAACAGCCACCTTTTGCATTGATGACAGCTTTGCACACTCTTGGCATTCTCTCAACCAGCTTCATGAGGTAGTCCACTGGAATGCATTTCAATTAACAGGTGTGCCTCCTTAAAAGTTAATTTGTGGAATTTCTTTCCTTCTTAATGCGTTTGAACCAATCAGTTGTGTTATGACAAGGTGGGGGGGTATACAGAAGATAGCTCTATTTGGTAAAAGACCAAGTCCATATTATGGCAAGAACAGCTCAAATAAGCAAAGAGAAACAACAGTCCATCATTACGTTAACACATGAAGGTCAGTCAATACGGAACATTTCAAGAACTTTTAAAGTTTCTTCAAGTGCAGTCGCAAAAACCATCAAGCGCTATGATGAAACTGGCTCTCATGAGGACCACCATAGGAATGGAAGACACAGAGTTACCTCTGCTGCAGTGGATAAGTTCATTAGAGTTACCAGCCTCAGAAATTGCAGCCCAAATAAATGCTTCACAGAGTTCAAGTCACAGACACATCTCAACATCAACTGTTCAGAGGGGACTGTGTGAATCAGGCCTTCATGGTCGAATTGCTGCAAAGAAACCACTACTAAAGGACAACAATTAGAAGAAGAGACCTGCTTGGGCCAAGAAACACGAGCAATGGACATTAGACCGGTGGAAATGTGTCCTTTGGTCTGGAGTCCAAATTGGAGATTTTTGGTTCCAACTGCCGTGCCTTTGTGAGACACGGTGTGGGTGAACGGATTATCTCCGCATGTGTAGTTCCCACCATAAAGCATGGAGGAGGAGGTGTTATTGTGTGGGGGTGCTTTGCTGGTGACACTGTCTGTGATTTATTTAGAATTCAAGGCACACTTAACCAGCATGGCTACCACAGCATTCTGCAGCGATACGCCATCCCATCTGGTTTGGGCTTAGTGGGACTATCATTTGTTTTTCAACAGAACAATGACCCAACACACCTCCAGGCTGTGTAAGGGCTATTTTATCAAGAAGGAGTGATGGAGTGCTGTATCAGATGACCTGGCCTCCACAATCCCCCGACCTCAACCCAATTGAGATGGTTTGGGATGAGTCGGACGGCAGAGTGGAGGAAAAGCAGCCAACAAGTGCTAAGCATATGTGGGAACTCCTTCAAGACTGTTGGAAAAGCATTCCAGGTGAAGCTGGTTGAGAGAATGCCAAGAGTGTGCAAAGCTGTCATCAAGGCAAACGGTGGCTATTTGAAAAATCTCAAATCTAAAATATATTTTGATTTGTTTAACACTTTTTTGGTTACTACATGATTCCATATGTTATTTCATAGTTTTGATGTCTTCACTATTATTCTACAATAAAACCCTTGAATGAGTAGGTGTGTCCAAACTTTTGACTGGTACTGTAAACATATAAAATGTTTTGCTTGAGCAAAGCCATGGGATGAGACACCATTCTTTCACTCATTGCCATTTATCTCTGAGGTATCACCGTAGGTCTGCAGACTACCATGCTGCATTCCCTGGTCAGGGCTGAGCTGCTGCTACTGCTAATCCTGATCATGTGGAATAAGGCCTCTATCCATCTCTAGGGAGCCCTGCCTGCCTGCCTGTCAGTTTAACACAGAGTGAAAGGTAAATAGTTACAGTGTAGCAGCTTTTACACTGCACCCGCCTCCCTGACAGCCATGACCTAGGCTCCACACATAGAAACTCCCCACCTTGGCAGCTCTCAGTTGGACTATGGTTGGATAAACGTTTTACACTGAGTGTACAAAACTTTCCTAATATTGAGTTGCACCCCCTTTTGCCCTCAGAACAGCCTCAATTCGTCGAGGCATGGACAACAAGATGTCGAAAGCGTTCCACAGGGATGCTGGCGCATGTTGACTTCAATGCTTCCTACAGTTGTGTCAAGTTGGATGGATGTCCTTTGGGTGGTGGACCATTCTTGATACACACAGGAAACTGTTGAGCGTGAAAAAACTAACAGTATTGCAGTTCTTGACACACTCAAACCGGCCCGCCTGGCACCTACTACCATACCCCGTTCGAAGGCACTAAAATCTTTTGTCTTGCCCATTTACCCTCTGAATGACACACATACACAATCCATGCCTCAATTGCCTCAAGGCTTAAAAATCCTTCTCCTCCCGTTCATCTACACTGATTGAAGTGGATTTGACAAGTTACATCAATAAGGGATCATAATGTAGCTTTCACCTGGATTCACCAGGTCAGTCTACGTCATGGAAAGAGCAGGTGTTCCTAATGTTTTGTAGACTCCGTCAGTGGAGTGGCCTTACTGAAGAGCTCAGTGACTTTCAACGTGGCACCGTCATAGGATGTCACCTTTCCAACAAGTCAGTTCGTCAAATTTCTGCCCTGCTAGAGCTGCCCGGTCAAGTGCTGTTATTGTAGGCCACACAAGCTCACAGAACAGGGCCGCCGAGTGCTGAAGCGCGTAGCATGTAAAAATCGTGTCCTCGGTTGCAACACTCACTACCGAGTTCCAAACTGCCTCTGGATGCAACGTCAGCACAATAACTGTTTGTTGGGAGCTTAATGAGATGGGTTTCCATGGCCGAGCAGCCATGGAAAGCTTAAGATCACCATGCGCCAAGTGTCGGCTGGAGTGGTGAAAAGCTCGCCGCCATTGGACTCTGGAGTACTGGAAACGTGTTCTTTGGAGTGATGAATCACGCTTCACCATCTGGCAGTCCGACGGACGAATCTGGGTTTGGCGGATGCCAGGAGAACGCTACCTGCCCTAATGCATAGTGCCAACTGTAAAGTTTGGTGGAGGAGGAATAATTGTCTGGGGGTGTTTTTCATGGTTCGGGTTAGGCCCCTTAGTTCCAGTGAAGGAAGATATTAACACTACAGCATACAATGACATTCTAGACGATTCTGTGCTTCCAACTTTGTGGCAACAGTTTGGGAAGGCCCTTTCCTGTTTCAGCATGACAATGCCCCTGTGCACAAAGCGAGGTCCATACAGAAATCGTTTGTCGAGATCGGTGTGGAAGAACTTGACTGGCCTGCACAGAGCCATTACCTCAACCCCATCGAACAACTTTGGGATGAATTGGAACGCCGACTGCGAGTCAGGCCTAATCGTCCAACATCAGTGCCTGACCTCACTAATGCTCTTGTGGCTGAATGGAAGCAAGTCCCCGCAGCAATGTTCCAACATCTAGTGGAAGCCTTCCTAGAAGAGTGGAGGCTGTTATAGCAGCAAAGGGGGGACCAACTCCATATTTTAGAATGAGATGTTCGACGAGCAGGTGTCCACATACTTTTGATCATGTAGTGTATATTCACGTCACCAAAAAATTGATTAAAACACACTGTTTTGAAATGAAGGTGTACAGTAGCCTCAACAGCACTCTGTAGGGTAGCAACATGGTGTAGCTGGAGGACAGCTAGTTTCCGTCCTCCTCTGTGTACATTGACTTCAATACAAAACCTAGGAGGCTCGTGGTTCTCACCCCCATTCCATAGACTTACACATTACGACAACTGCATGAACTGACATGTTGTCCACCAATGAAAGGATCAGAGAATGATCCAAGATGGCGTAGCAGTGCGGTCATGTATTCTGTAGTGTCCTCGTGTAAATAGCCAGTTTTTTTTCTTTTTTTTTCTTTTTCATATACAGTGGGGAAAAAAAGTATTTAGTCAGCCACCAATTGTGCAAGTTCTCCCAGAAAACGTTTGACCTGTGTCATTGCCAACAAAGGGTATATAACAAAGTATTGAGAAACTTTTGTTATTGACCAAATACTTATTTTCCACCATAATTTGCAAATAAATTCATAAAAAATCCTACAATGTGATCTTCCGGAAAAAAAAATCTCAATTTGTCTGTCATAGTTGACGTGTACCTATGATGAAAATTACAGACCTCTCTCATCTTTTTAAGTGGGAGAACTTGCACAATTGGTGGCTGACTAAAGACTTTTTTTCCCCACTGTATATTTCTCAATCTCACTTTCCATCCTTTAACTAAATATACTTTCCTGCAACCCGCCTCATCCAATGTGGAACGGATTCTATTATTTCTTTATACCTTTTTATCTAGAACCTCCGGCTGAAACTAGCCAGCTAGCCAGCTAGCTAGCTACTTGCTATTAGCCACCGTTAGCGGTCTTCAGCATTGTCCGTGGCCTGTAGTACCTACCAGCCAGCTTTAGCCTGGACAAATATCGGCCAGTCTGCACAGTCTGCACAGCGCGCTATCGACCCAGAGCATATCGGATTTTCTGCCGGAATGACTGAATCACTGGACTGGATGTTCTAGCAGTGTCTGAATCCTGGCTTAGGAAGGCCACCAAAAATTCAGAAATTTCCATCCCCAACTACAACATTTTCCGTCTAGATAGAACTGCCAAAGGGGGCAGTTGCAATCTACTGTAGAGATAGCCATGATCTCAGTGATCACTGCCTCATTGCCTGTGTCCATAATGGGTCAGCGGTCAAACGACCACCCCTCATCACTGTCAAACGCTCCCTAAAACACTTCAGCGAGCAGGCCTTTCTAATTGACCTGGCCTGGGTATCCTGGATGGATATTGACCTCATTCCATCAGTAGAGGATGCCTGGTTGTTCTTTAAAAGTTATTTCCTCTCCATCTTAAATAAGCATGCCCCATTCAAAATATTCAGAACTAAGAACAGATATAGCCCCTGGTTCACCCCACACTTGACTGCACTTGACCAGCACAAAAACATCCTGTGGCGTACTGCATTAGCAACGAACAGCCCCCGCGATATGCAACCTTTCAGGGAAGTCAGGAACCAATATACACAATCAGTTAGGAAAGCAAAGGTTAGCTTTTTCAAACAGAAATTTGCATCCTGTAGCACTAACTCCAAAAAGTTTTGGGACACTGTAAAGTCCATGGAGAATAAGAGCACCTCCTCCCAGCTGCCCACTGCAATGATGCTAGGAAACACTGTCACCACCGATAAATCTACGATAATCGAGAATTTCAACAAGCATTTTGCTACGGCTGGCCATGCTTTCCACCTGGCTACCCCTACCCCGGCCACCAGCTCTGCACCCTCCGCTGCAACTTGCCTTGTTCCCCAACTACTTCTCAGATAGAGTTCAATGTGTCAAGTCGGAAGCCCTGTTGTCTGGACCTCTGGCAGTCTCTATGGGGGTGCCACAGGGTTCAATTCTCGGGCCGACTCTATTCTCTGTGTATATCAATGATGTCGCTCCTGCTGCTGGTGACTCTCAGATCCACCTCTACGCAGACGACACCATTTTGTATACATCTGGCCCTTCATTGGACACTGTGTTAACAAACGAGCTTCAATGCCATACAACACTCCATCCGTAGCCTCCAATTGCTCTTAAACACTAGTAAAATGAAATGCATGCTCTTCAATCTAACGCTAATTGCACCCCTCCACCCGACTAGAATCACTACTCTCGGCGGGTCTAACTTAGAATATGTGGACAACTACAAATACCTAGGTGTCTGGTTAGACCGTAAACTCTCCTTCCAGACTCACATTAAGCATCTCCAATCCAAAGTTAAATCTAGAATCGGCTTCTTATTTCGCAACAAAGCCTCCTTCACTCATGCTGCCAAACATGCCCTCGTAAAACTGACTATCCTACCGATCCTTGACTTCGGCAATGTCATTTACAAAATAGCCTCCAACACTACTCAGCAAATTGGATGTAGTCTATTACAGTGCCATCCGTTTTGTCACCAAAGCCCAATATACTACCCACCATTGTGACCTGTACGCTCTCATTGGCTGGCCCGCACTACATATTTGTCGCCAAACCCACTGGCTCCAGGTCATCTATAAATCACTGCTAGACAAATCCCTGCCTTATCTTAGCTCATTGGTCACCATAGCAACACCCACCCGTAGTATGCGCTCAAGCAGGTACAGTGGGGAGAACAAGTATTTGATACACTGCCGATTTTGCAGGTTTTCCTACTTACAAAGCATGTAGAGGTCTGTCATTTTTATCATAGGTACACTTCAACTGTGAGAGACGGAATCTAAAACAAAAATCCAGAAAATCACATTGTATGATTTTTAAGTAATTCATTTGCATTTTATTGCATGACATAAGTATTTGATACATCACAAAAGCAGAACTTAATATTTGGTACAGAAACCTTTGTTTGCAATTACAGAGATCATACGTTTCCTGTAGGCCTTGACCAGGTTTGCACACACTGCAGCAGGGATTTTGGCCCACTCCTCTATACAGACCTTCTCCAGATCCTTCAGGTTTCGGGGCTGTCGCTGGGCAATACGGACTTTCAGCTCCCTCCAAAGATTTTCTATTGGGTTTAGGTCTGGAGACTGGCTAGGCCACTCCAGGACCTTGAGATGCTTCTTACGGAGCCACTCTTTAGTTGCCCTGGCTGTGTGTTTCGGGACGTTGTCATGCTGGAAGACCCAGCCACGACCCATCTTCAATGCTCTTACTGAGAGAAGGAGGTTGTTGGCCAAGATCTCGCGATACATGGCCCCATCCATCCTCCCCTCAATACGGTGCAGTCGTCCTGTCCCCTTTGCAGAAAAGCATCCCCAAAGAATGATGTTTCCACCTCCATGCTTCACGGTTGGGATGGTGTTCTTGGGGTTGTACTCATCCTTCTTCTTCCTCCAAACACGGCGAGTGGAGTTTAGACCAAAAAGCTATATTTTTGTCTCATCAGACCACATGACCTTCTCCCATTCCTCCTCTGGATCATCCAGATGGTCATTGGCAAACTTCAGACGGGCCTGGACATGCGCTGGCTTGAGCAGGGGGACCTTGCGTGCGCTGCAGGATTTTAATCCATGACGGCGTAGTGTGTTACTAATGGTTTTCTTTGAGACTGTGGTCCCAGCTCTCTTCAGGTCATTGACCAGGTCCTGCCGTGTAGTTCTGGGCTGATCCCTCACCTTCCTCATGATCATTGATGCCCCAAAGGTGAGATCTTGCATGGAGCCCCAGACCGAGGGTGATTGACCGTCATCTTGAACTTCTTCCATTTTCTAATAATTGAGCCAACAGTTGTTGCCTTCTCACCAAGCTGCTTGCCTATTGTCCTGTAGCCCATCCCAGCCTTGTGCAGGTTGGAGTCTGTTTGATTGAGTGTGTGGACAGGTGTCTTTTATACAGGTAATGAGTTCAAACAGGTGCAGTTAATACAGGTAATGAGTGGAGAACAGGGGGGCTTCTTAAAGAAAAACTAACAGGTCTGTGAGAGCCAGAATTCTTACTGGTTGGTAGGTGATCAAATACTTAAGTCATGCAATAAAATGCAAATTAATTACTTAAAAATCATACAATGTGATTTTCTGGATTTTTGTTTTAGATTCCGTCTCTCACAGTTGAAGTGTACCTATGATAAAAATTACAGACCTCTACATGCTTTGTAAGTAGGAAAACCTGCAAAATCGGCAGTGTATCAAATACTTGTTCTCCCCACTGTATATCTCACTGGTCATCCCCAAAGCCAACACCTCCTTTGGCTGCCATTCCTTCCAGTTCTCTGCTGCCAATGACTGGAACGAATTGCAAAAATCTCTGAAGCTGGAGACTCTTATCTCCCTCACTAACTTTAAGCATCAGTTGTCAGAGCAGCTTACTGATCACTGCACCTGTACACAGCCCATCTGTACCAACTACCTCATCCCCATATTGTTATTTATTCTGTTCATTTGCACCCCAGTATCTCTATTTGCACATCATCTTCTGCACATCTATCACACCAGTGTTAATACTAAATTGTAATTATTTTGCACTATTGCCTATTTATTGCCTTACCTCCATAACTTACTACATTTTCACACACTGTATATAGATTTTCCATTTTTCTATTGTGTTATTGACTGTACGTTTTTGTTTATCCCATATGTAACTCTGTGTTGTTGTTTTTTTTATCGCACTGCTTTGCTTTATCTTGGCCAGGTCACAGTTGTAAATGAGAACTTGTTCTCAACTGGCCTACCTGGTTAAATAAAGGTGAAATAAATCAAAAATCAAAAATCTAGCACTGAAAGCATAAGCTACAGCTAGCTAGCACTGCAGTGCATAACATGTGGTGAGTAGTTGACAAATGCAGCTAGCTAGTTTAGCCTACTCAAACACCCGGCTCAAACAGAGAGGGATGCTATGTTAGCTAGCTGTCTATGGCTATCCAACACTGGAACTCTTCCAAGTCAAGGTAAGCTTTTGGTTTTATAAATTTATTGCCACCGGGGCCTGCCGGTGTAGTGCTAAACTGCTTGATGACTGTACACTGTACTGCATGATTGTAGCGGGTTTACTAACGGTGTCACGAATTCAGCCAAGGCTGCTCCTCCTCCTTGCTCGGGCAGGCTTCGGCGTTCGTTGTCACCGGAGTACTAGCTGCCACCAAACTATTTTTTAACTAGTTTCTGTGTTCTACTTGTTTTGTCTTTATTGCACACACCTGGTTCCAATGTACGTTAATTTGTTTCCCTATTTTACCCTCTGGTTCTCTCATGGTGTTGTGCGTGATTGTTCGTTGTCTTGTTGTCATTTGCTTTGTGAGTCTGTATTTTCTTCCCTGCATGGAGGATATGTTTATTTACTTAGTTCTGTGTCCTGCCCCTGACTCCGTCCTACCGCTACACACTGACGCATGATAGAATCACACACCCGTTATGGAGTCAGCAGGTACATCCATTCCTCCAGGATCGGTGGAGGAACGCATCCAGCAGCACTCAACCATGCTACAGACTCTTGGCACAGCCATGGATAGAGTGGTACAGACTATGGAGCGATGGGAGAGGGGGGGGGGGGTTTCTACACCTCCTTCCACTACTATTCACTCCACACCGCTGTCCACCCCTTCACCACCTGGATCCATTGGGATTCGGCTCTCGCTCCCGAGGGCATATGATGGAACAGCTGCCGGGTGCCAGGGGTTTCTGCTCCAGGTGGAGCTCTACCTGACAACCATCCACCTGGCTCCCTCGGGATACGAGAGCGTGTCCGCCCTCATCTCCTGTCTGTCGGGGAAAGCGCTCGAGTGGGCCAACGCTGAGTGGGGAAGTATAGACGCGACATTAGTGCGCTATGAGGATTTCACCCGCCGTTTCCGGGCGGTATTTGATCATCCACCGGAGGGGTGAGCGACGGGGGAACAGTTATTCCACCTCAGACAGGGGAAGAGGAGCGCATAGGACTTTGCACTGGACTTCAGGACCTTGGCAGCCAGCGCAGGATGGAATGAGAGGGCCCTGATCGACCATTACCGATGCAGCCTACGGGAGGACGTTCGTCAGGAGCTGGCCTGCAGGGACACCACCCTTAACCTGGACCAACTGGTGGATTTATCGATTAGACTGGATAACCTGTTGGCCACCCGCGGACGTCCGGATCAGGGTCTGTCCAGTCCATTCCCCAGCACTTCCGACCCTACACCGATGGAGCTCGGAGGTGCTGATCTAAGGGTGACCGGAAGGGGGGCTGTTTCCTGCACCAACTGGGGCCGCAGAGGACACACTGCTGGTCAGTGCTGGAAAGGGTCCTCAGGGAGTCGAGGCAGCAGGCAGGGCACTGGTGGACCACCCCAGGTGAGTAGGCACCCGACTCACCCAGAGCTCCCTGTTGCGCACATGTGGGTTCATGTAGAATTTCCTGAGTTTTCCCCGCATTCCCAGCATAAGGTGCTCGTAGATTCAGGTGCAGCTGGGAATTTTATGGACCGTCTATTTGCTCATAGATTAGGGATCCCTATTGTGCCTGTTGATGTGCCCTTCCCTGTACATGCCTTATATAGTCACCCTTTAGGGTCAGGCCTGATTAGGGAGGTCACAGCTCCACTCTGGATGAAAACGCAGGAGGGTCATGAGGAGAGAATTAGTCTCTTCCTGATCGATTCTCCTGCGTTTCCAGTGGTGTTAGGGCTTCCCTGGTTAGATTTTACATTTACATTTTAGTCATTTAGCAGACGCTCTTATCCAGAGCGACTTACAGGAGCAATTAGGGTTAAGTGCCTTGCTCAAGGGCACATCGACAGATTTTTCACCTAGTCGGCTCGGGGATTAGAACCAGCGACCTTTCGGTTACTGGCACAACGCTCTTAACCGCTAAGTTAGCCTCTCGCCCATGACCCCAATATTTCGTGGCAACAGAGGGCTCTCAAGGGATGGTCTCGTCAGTGCTCGGGGAGGTTTGTAGGTGTTTCCGTAGGTGGAACTACGGTGGAGAGTCCAAACCAGGTCTCCACTATGCACATTCCTCCCGAATATGCCGATTTGGCTCTCGCCTTCTGTAAAAGGAAGGCGACTCAATTACCACCCCATCGACAGGGGGATTGTGCGATAAATCTCTGAGAGGGTGCTGCGCTTCCTCGGAGTCACGTGTATCTCTGTCACAGGAAGAGATGGTGGCTATGGAAACATATGTCTCCGAATCTCTTGGACAGGGATAAAGTCGGCCTTCCACTTCCCCTGCCTCCTCAAGTTTATTTTGTGTGAAGAAGAAGGATGGAGGTTTACGCCCGTGCATTGACTATCAAGGTCTCAATCAGATAACGGTGAAGTACAGTTATCCACTACCTCTCATTGCTAGTATGACGGAGTCATTGCACGGGGCGCACTTCTTCACCAAATTGGATCTCAGGAGCACGTACAACCTGGTGCATATCCGGGAAGGGGATGAGTGGAAGACGGCATTCAGTACCACCTCTGGGCACTATGAGTACTTCGTCATGCCGTATGGGTTGATGAATGCTCCCTCAGTCTTCCAATCCTTTGTAGAGGAAGTATTTGTAGTGGTGTATATAGATGATATTCTCATATACTCCGCTACACGAGCCGAGCATGTGTCCCTGGTGCGCAAGGTGCTTGGTCGACTGTTGGAACATGACCTGTACATCAAGGCTGAGAAATGTCTGTTCTTTCAACAGTCTGTCTCCTTCTTAGGCTACCGCATGTCCGCGTCAGGGGTGGGGATGGAAAATGACCGCATTTCAACCGTGCGTAATTGGCCGACTCCAACCACGGTTAAGGAAGTGCAGCGATTCTTAGGGTTTGCCAACTACTACCGGAGGTTTATCCAGGGCTTTGGTCAGGTAGCGGCTCCCATTACCTCCTTGCTGAAGGAGGGACCGGTGCGCCTGCAGTGGTCAGCTGAGGCGGACAGGGCTTTTGGTCACCTGAAGGCTCTGTTCACCTCAGCTCCCGTGCTGGATCATCCTGATCCCTCCTTGGCATTCATAGTCGAGGTGGACGCGTCTGAGGCTGGGAAAGGAGCTGTACTGTCTCAGCGCTCGGGTACGCCACCAAAGCTCTGCCCCTGTGCTTTCTTTTCGAAGAGGCTCAGTCCGGCGGAGCATAACTATGATGTGGGGGACCAGGTTCTGTTAGCTGTTGTTAAGGCTCTGAAGGCGTGGAGACATTGGCTTGAGGGGGCAAAACACCCTTTCCTCATTTGGACTGACCACCGCAATCTGGAGTACATCCGGACAGTGAGGAGACTGAACCCTCGCCAGGCAAGGTGGGCCATGTTTTTCACACGTTTTGTTTTCACCCTCTCGTACAGACCAGGTTCCCAGAATGCTAAGGCAGATGCTCTGTCCCGGCTGTATGACACAGAGGAGCGATCCAGTGAGCCCACTCCCATACTTACGGCTTCTTGTCTGGTGGCACCGGAGGTATGGGAGGTTGACGCGGACATCGAGCGGGTGTTACGCACGGAGCCCACTCCCCCCATGTGTCCAGTGGGTCGTGTGTACGTTCCGTCTGATGTTCGCGATCGATTGATCTATTGGGCTCATACGTCACCCTCTTCTGGTCATCCTGGCATCGGTCGGACAGTGTGCTGTCTTAGTGGGAAGTACTTTAGCTAAGGACGTGAGGGTTTATGTTTCCTCCTGCTCGGTGTGCGCCCAAGGCACCTAGACACCTGCCCAGAGGGAAATTACAACCCCTACCCGTTCCACAATGGCCGTGGTCACATCTATCGGTGGATTTTGTTACAGACCTCCCCCCGTCACAAGGGAATACTACGATCTTAGTTGTTGTGGATCGGTTTGCTTTGGGGGTGTTTTTCTGCTAAGGGGACAGGACAACTTCACCACATCAAAGGGACGATGGACGGGGCCATGTACCGTCAAATCTTGGGTAAGAACCTCCTTCCCTCAGCCAGGGCATTGAAAATGGGTCGTGGATGGGTATTCCAGCATGACAATGACCCAAAATACATGGCCAAGGCAACAAAGGAGTGGCTCAAGAAGAAGCACATTAAGGTCCTGGAGTGGCCTAGCCAGTCTCCAGACCTTAATCCCATAGAAAATCTGTGGAGGGAGCTGAAGGTTTGAGTTGCCAAACGTCAGCCTCAAAACCTTAATGACTTGGAGAAGATCTGCAAAGAGGAGTGAAACAAAATCCCTTCTGAGATGTGTGCAAACCTGGTGGCCAACTACAAGAAACGTCTGACCTCTGTGATTGCCAACAAGGGTTTTGCCACCAAGTACTAAGTTTGTTTTGCAGAGGGGTCAAATACTTCATTCAAATACAAATCAATTTATAACATTTATGACATGCGTTCTTCTGGATTTTTTTGTTGTTATTCTGTCTCTCACTGTTCAAATAAACCTACCATTAAAATTATAGACTGATCATGTCTTTGTCAGTGGGCAAACGTACAAAATCAGCAGGGGATCAAATACTTTTTTCCCTCACTGTATATCAGATCCATGAATGTTGGTTGACTGGAATACATATTATCACAGAAACAACGTTGTGGCACCGTCTGAAATGTGAATAGGTCTACAAAAAGGTGTCCCATTGCAATTTGTGATTTCATTATATACACTGCTAAAAAAAATAAAGGGAACACTTAAACAACACAATGTAACTCCAAGTCAATCACACTTCTGTGAAATCAAACTGTCCACTTAGGAAGCAACACTGATTGACAATAAATGTCACATGCTGTTGTGCAAATGGAATAGACAACAGGTGGAAATGATAGGCAATTAGCAAGACACCCCCAATAAAGGACTGGTTTTGCAGGTGGTGACCACAGACCACTTCTCAGTTCCTATGCTTCCTGGCTGATGTTTTGGTCACTTTTGAATGCTGGCGGTGCTTTCACTCTAGTGGTAGCATGAGACGGAGTCTACAACCCACACAAGTGGCTCAGGTAGTGCAGCTCATCCAGGATGGCACATCAATGCGAGCTGTGGCAAGAAGGTTTGCTGTGTCTGTCAGCGTAGTGTCCAGAGCATGGAGGCGCTACCAGGAGACAGGCCAGGAGACGTGGAGGAGGCCGTAGGAGGGCAACAACCCAGCAGCAGGACTGCTACCGCCGCCTTTGTGCAAGGAGGAGCAGGAGGAGCACTGCAAGAGCCCTGCAAAATGACCTCCAGCAGGCCACAAATGTGCATGTGTCTGCTCAAACGGTCAGAAACAGACACCATGAGGGTGGTATGAGGGCCCGACGTCCACAGGTGGGGGTTGTGCTTACAGCCCAACACCGTGCAGGACGTTTGGCATTTGCCAGAGAACCTTAAGATTGGCAAATTCGCCACTGGCGCCCTGTGCTCTTCACAAATGAAAGCAGGTTCACACTGAGCACATGTGACAGACGTGACAGAGTCTGGAGACGCCGTGGAGAACGTTCTGCTGCCTGTAACATCCTCCAGCATGACCGGTTTGGCGGTGGGTCAGTCATGGTGTGGGGTGGCATTTCTTTGGGGGGCCGCACAGCCCTCCATGTGCTCGCCAGAGGTAGCCTGACTGCCATTAGGTACCGAGATGAGATCCTCAGACCCCTTGTGAGAGCAGATGCTGGTGCGGTTGGCCCTGGGTTCCTCCTAATGCAAGAATATATGCTAGACCTCATGTGGCTGGAGTGTGTCAGCAGTTCCTGCAAGAGGAAGGCATTGATGCTATGGACTGGCCCGCCCGTTCCCCAGACCTGAATCCATTTGAGCACATCTGGGACATCATGTCTCGCTCCATCCACCAACGCCACGTTGCACCACAGACTGTCCAGGAGTTGGCGGATGCTTTAGTCCAGGTCTGGGAGGAGATCCCTCAGGAGACCATCCGCCACCTCATCAGGAGCATGCCCAGGCATTGTAGGGAGGTCATACAGGCACGTGGAG
This sequence comes from Coregonus clupeaformis, assembly GCF_020615455.1. Lineage (NCBI taxonomy): Eukaryota > Metazoa > Chordata > Actinopteri > Salmoniformes > Salmonidae > Coregonus > Coregonus clupeaformis. Next base: position 17,702,132 of record NC_059212.1, read on the forward strand.
GCCACACACACTACTGAGCCTCATTTTGACTTGTTTTAAGGACATTACATCAAAGTTGGATCAGCCTGTAGTGTGGTTTTCCACTTTAATTTTGAGGGTGACTCCAAATCCAGACCTCCATGGGTTGATACATTTGATTTCCATTGATAATTTTTGTGTGATTTTGTTGTCAGCACATTCAACTATGTAAAGAAAAAAGTATTTAATAAGATTATTTCATTCATTCAGATCTAGGATGTGTTATTTTAGTGTTCCCTTTATTTTTTTGAGCAGTGTATTTGATGTTGATGCAACATTTTGGACAACCAAACGAGCAAAAAACAACATTAAACCACCAGATGTGAAATGTTGCCCTGTGGGGTTGCCTAAAGGCCAACACAGACTGTACGATTTTAGCCGTCTTATGCTACGATTTTGCCACCCCAGACAAAATGTCCACATTGTGGGCAAATTCTTAGGTCATAAACGATTGTCGGACGTCTTGGCTTGTTCAGTGTGACAGGGACTAGATCTGCCGATTAAGTACCACTATGTGCGGTCGTAGGCTTTGACAAAGTTCTGGCACTGTCAAAAATGTTGAGCCTTTATCGTGTAGTGTGGCTGGCGTTACGAGCCGATACCGGAAGGAACAGGTCCGGGAGGAACAGGGCCAATAGGAACAGGGCCGGCACTGAGTATGCACACAATAATATGATTGTTGTGAATAGCTAGATTAATATAATAGTTCGATTTAAACGATGACATGCTTTGCAAGAAGAACGATTTCCCTAATAATCTTGTTTACATCTAAAATCAGGCTACCTGATGGGATTTTGATAAATGCATAAAATCGGCAATCAAAATCAACGTTCTACCACATGTTATTTTTGGGAAGCCTCTGACATATAAAGTTTGCATGTGAAAACTATTTCTAAGATGCATACTTTCAGTTTTTCCGAACTCACTTCACTGGCGCATAAGCATAGAGGGAGGCTTGCGCTGCTGGTGCTGGCACATGCGGAAATCAAACTACTGCAGTTTACGTAGCCTGCGTCGGCTGACGTAGCCTCTCAAGCCAATCACAGAATGTGATGACAAAACTGAAGCAAATCGTACAATCTGGCCAGGTTGATATCAAGATATAAATTTTTTATCATTGCACAGTGTGAACGCAGGTTGATGTTTATCATCATGAATCTTGCCATGGAGGTAGAGCTGAGTGATTTCCGCTAGATGGGCCAGCTACAAAGTCAAAATTGGCTATATCGTAAAGGATTCAGCAAAACAAACATTTGCTTTTTGATCTTAATTTAAGGTTAGGGTAGGCATTAGGGTTAGTAGTGTGGCCAAAGTTAGGGTTAGGTTTATATTATGACTTTGTGGCTGTGCCAGCTAGTGACCACTCTGCACAGCTGCCTCCAGTGCAAGATTCATGACAATAAATGCCAATAATCGTAAAAGACTGAATCCGACGTACAGTGTGAGAAGGTCTTAAAGGAGGTGAAAGATTAGGTTGAGAATCAGCAGAGTGGCTGTGAGGATATGATCCAACAGCCTTCATGGACAGTCTGTACCATCTCAACCCATGCTCAATGAAACACCAGTAAGAATCACAGTTTCTTTCATATAGTAGCCTGCAGTCTTTACAAACAGGAAGCAATATTATAACTCCAATTCCCTAGCCTTTAGGAAACTAAAGCTTTTCAGATCGTATAGTAGGATTTCATAATATGCAATGAAGTGAGGCGGAAATTCTGTGGAGAGGATACACATGCTCATTAAAGAAAGTATTAGGCTAAATACTGTGGAGTGAATTTGACAATGGTGGGCGCCTCCGACTCAGTTTTTCGAGCGTAAATTCTGCAAGATTAATTTTGATTAATTTCTGTCTAATATCTAATGATCTGTGACTACAAAACAAATTGCCATCAAGATGCTAATCGGATTTGCATACCTGAACTGAAAAATGTAGATAAGCTAAACAATCTGATGGAGCGATAAAAATTGTTGTTTTTTATCATTGAATAATAACCCTCTATAACCTACTGTGGAACAATAACACTTGGTTGGCTAAGAAGTGGGCGAGCCACAAAGTAAAATATAAGGGGATGCCCAGTGCTGCAGGGCAGGGGCTCCGGACCGGCTGACTCACCCTGGTTTTGATTGAGATTCCTGAGAGAGGGCTTCTGGTAGACCCTGTCCTCGTAGATGGGGTCAATGTGGTGCTCAGGAGACTGGAGAGGTCGCAACTCTGAGCCCAGGTGACTGTGTTGGCTGCTGTAGGAGCCTCTGGACCCTGAACACCACAACACAAATACAGGAAACATCGTTATATGATTCCAAACATGGTTAATAACAACATCTAGTATTATCAAGCCTATTAACTACAGCATTTAAAACAATTTGAGAGAATATTTATATATCAATAAATACAACCCATAGAAAAAACACTATTTTAGACATAATATATATAAAGATATTATCTCTCTGTCTGAGCATGTGAACCCACCTGCCAGGCTGCCAGGCCTCCCGAGGGTGGCGTTGGCGTACAGCTCGTGGGAGATCTTGTACTGATCTGAGGAGTGCTGCATGCGCTTGCTGGGGGACAGGGTGGCATAGTTACCCACGGTGGAGCTGAACTGATGGAGAGGAGACGAACCCGAGGTGTTGCCTGAAGAGGCCATGTGCAGTGGAGACGTGGAGGACAGTCCGGCAGACCCCGCCACCATGTTTATGGGGGAGCTGGTGCTGTAGGACTTTGCCAGCCGGCTGGGGGACTGCTTGGGCGAGGAGACCCGCTGCAGGGTGGCGTAGCTGGGCATGTCGGAGGCCGAGCCAAGGCGCTGGAGCTTGGTGGGCGAGCCCACAGCTTGTATGGAGTGGGGGGAGCTCACACGTTGGGCGGGCAGGGTGGAGCAAGAGTAGTACATGGAAGGAGTGGGTGGGGTGTCAGGCATGTGGAAGGCGCTGCCATGGCTCTGGGCAAACAACTCTCTATCTCTGGACTGGGACTGGGAGGTGTCTACACTGGCAGCCAGCTGGGCTGCACGGCTAGATGTCACCTGAAGAAACACAGGAAGAACCTTATTATTGTTTGCATTATTGTTTCAATTGACATTTACCCTGCTCCTACCCCCCAATGGACATGCAACATTGTTACAGTTGTAAATTTAGTGAGCTCCAAAGGTATTGGGACACATTTGTTGTTGTTTTGGCTCTGTACTCCAGCACTTTGGATTTGAAATGATACAATGACTATGAGGTTAAAGTACAGACTGTCAAATTTAGTTTGAGGGTATTTTCATCCATATCGTTTAGAAATTACAGCACTTTTTGTACACTTTTTGCCGGACTGTCCCCACATTTTAGGGGACCAAAAGTATTGGGAACTTGACACATGTTTCTAACACTTGCTACCATGATTACGGATAGTCCTGAATGAATCGTGAATAATGATGAGTGAGAAAGTTACAGACGCACAAATATCATTCCCCTAAGACATGCTAAACTCTCACCATTACAATAACATTGGAGGATAGCATTTTTTGTAACCTTCTCACTTATCATTATCCACGATTCATTGAGGATTATCCATAATCATGGTAGCATCTACAAAAATTTAGAAGTGTTTAGAAACATATTATATTCTTATTTACAATAAAAGTGACTCCAAAATGACACACTGCATTATTTACCATTCATTTCTATTGGGCACAACATAATCTGAAACACAACCAAAACAAACAGCAAATGCATCCAACACGTTTGTAGAGTCACAAGCTTAATGTAATTATTGTGTGCTAGGAATATGGGACCAAATACTTAACTTTTGACTACTTTAATACACATTTGTCCCAATACTTTTGGTCCCCTAAAATGGGGGGACTATGTACAAAAAGTGCTGCAATTTCTAAACGGTTCACCTAATATGGATGAAAATACCCTCAAATTAAAACTGACAGTCCGCACTTTAACTTCATTGTCATTGTATAATTTCAAATCCAAAGTGCTGGAGTACAGAGCCAAAACTGCAAAAATTGTGTCACTGTCCCAATACGTTTGGAGCTCACTATATGTATGTATATATTGTTATTATTATTATTATTGTTTCATTCACATCTCTTTCTGACCTGCACTGTTGGAGCTCGGAGCTTAAGAATTTCACTGTACCCTGCAATTACATCTGCGACCCTGTGCATGTGACTAATAAACTAATCTAATCTAATCTTCCACCTAGATCACATGCCATCTTGAAATCCAGACTATACAGCAAAAAGGCTAAATTATCTTTGACCTTGGCAATCTAAGAGCACGTTCCAAATGGCACTCTATTCCTTATAAAGGGCTCTGGAATATGGTGCCATTTGGGACACAACCTAAATCTCACCCACCTGGTTGTAACTGTGGACTGCCCCTCCCACCTGGCCACTGCGGGGCGGGGCCTCTAGTGTCTGGTTGCTGTGGTAACCGGCTGGGTAAGGGAGTGTTCCATCCTGATTGTTGAGCTGCAGTGCACTCTGGGATAGCAGGCCTTGTCCTGTTTGGGGAGGAGAGTGGAGCTGAAATATTGAGACAACCTCTTACCCTCTGTCTCTGTATCCCCCACACTCTCTTTCACCTCTGCCTCTCTGCATCCATCACTCTCTCACTCTCTCTGCCTCTCTTTCAGTCTCTCGCTCCCAGTCTCTCTCCCCCTGTCTCTCTCTCCCTGTCTCTCTCTCTGTTTGTTTTTCTCTGTACATAACTACCTTTATACCTACCTACCTCTTTCTCTGCCTCTCTCCCTCTCTCTCTGCCTCTCTCTCTCCCTGTCTCTCTCCCTCTCTCAAACCCAGAGAGGCAGAGATGGAGAAAGAGAGAGCATGCATAATGGATCAGGAGGGATCAGGAGGAATTGGGAGTCACTGAGCACAAGTGGTGCAGAATGAGGCCAACAATAAAAGTAATCACAGACTACAGAGTTTTTTGGGCCCCACAACTCTCGTACAGGTAATTTCAATTGCATGCAGAAAAACTAACGCTGACCTGCATTTTTGTGCTTTGCCAGAACTCCTGTAAATAACAGCACAGTTTGCATTCAATTCAAATAGTAACACTAACATCAGCATTTTATTTCCATAGGCCTACATTTTCATTACATTACCCAAGCAATAGGATGCTGTGTATTGTATTATACAGTATACTGTATATTAGCCACAGTATTGTAAATCGAAAATAGAATTACTGCACACAAAAATAAATACAATTTACTCTACACTACAGTACAGTATAGTAGCATACTATTTTCAGCAACATAGCTGTGAGTACTGTGCGTGTCATTAAATAAAATGCTGTGAACCTGTTTCAGTGCTCTACGCCGCTCTCAGGTCAGTGAGGCTTCCTCCCTTGACTGCCTTCACACCTTCCTCTGTGTTTACTCTCACATCCATGTTGGTCTGGCAACACCCACCTTATTTTCACATTAGAGTGGAGTAACTGGCCCAATAACTGCCTTTGGCACACACACACGCACGCAAACATCTCTCTCTCTGTTACCCCGCCACCCACACACACATTACATTTTAGTCATTTAGCAGATGCTCTTATCCAGAGCGACTTACAGTTAGTGAGTGCATACATTTTTCATACTGGCCCCCCGTGGGAAACAAACCCACAACCCTGGCGTTGCAAGCGCCATGCTCTACCAACTGAGCTACAGGGGACTCTCTCTGTCAACCCCCCCAGGAAGAGAGTCCGTGTGTGTGTGTGTGTGTCACCCCCCCCACACACACACACACACACACAGGAACACGCACTGCACATACTGCCATAATTTTCATTCAAGAAAAGTGAGCTAGCTCATTATGAAAAATCTGATTGCTGTAACTAGCACTGAAAATGCTGTCGTAAGTGACTCAATATTATTTATCTTGTGACATTTATCTAATAGCGGCTGTATGAAAAACAACTTCATACTGTTACATATGTGCATTGGAGCATTTAAGTAGTCGAGTATTTCATAAATACATAATCATGTTAATGGTAGCGAGTCTTTGGGAGAGGATTTCAGGAAGTTAAGTGAATACTACAGGATCCTTCTTAGAAGAGTCCGTGTGTGTGTGTGTGTGTGTGTGTGTGTGTGTGTGTGTGTGTGTGTGTGTGTGTGTGTGTGTGTGTGTGTGGTAAAGTAAAGTAGTCCAGCAGACCAGAGGAATATCCCTGGCAAGGTGGTCGCTTAGGGTGCTTTAAATATGCAGGGAGTGGCTCCTTCATTCATCTAGTCTATAATCTGTATTCTGTATGAACACATTTACATTTTTCATTTTAGCCTAACTGCTAGAGAGGGAATGCACATGCACGTACAAACACAGACTATGACACACATACATGTATGCATGCGCACGTACGTACGTATACCCATAGACACACACACACACAGACTGCATATACTAGTACTATCTGCACATTTTCTTTCTTTCTAGCTCCAAAACTCGCTGCTCTTTTCAACACATTGAATATGAATGTGATTGCTTTTGTAGTGGCTGTTTTGAAACCATATTCCTCATACACATGTGTACTCTGCTGTGCTCAAAGGAAGCTGCTGATGCCTCGGTGAGACATCATTTCCATATCAAACCTTTGACATACGCTGAATCTCTCCTGACAGCTAATACTCTCTCAGTAGCTCGTAGTAAAAAGATGAAGATCATTGCTTGGATCAAATGAAGTGAGGGATCAGAAGAAAAGGGAAAACAACTGTTTTGAATGCAGAACGCGTGATAAGAGACTTGAACACCTGCAGTATCTAGTTCCTGATTGAAACATTCACAGTCATTGACATCACTCAGTGCTCTACAAAAGAGAGAGATCCTATTACCAAGCATTTCTGTATCTGGTTGATTTTGTACAGATAATTCTTGACATTTTTCTTGACATTTAGACTTTTGATAAGCCAATCATCTCTAAAAATGTCCAAGATGAAAAAGTGTTGCAGTGAACTTATGCTATCTGTGTTGGCTTGAACAATATCTTCCTGCCTTTTTCATTTGGGACGACATGCTATTTGTCTATTTCTAGTGATTCATGAATTCTAAAATACACTATATATACACAAAAGTGTGGATTTGGCTATTTCAGCCACACCTGTTGCTGACAGCCATGCAATATCCATAGACAAACATTGGCAGTAGAATGGCCTTACTGAAGAGCTCAGTGACTTTCAATGTGGTACCGTCATAGGATGCCACCTTTCCAACAAGTCAGTTCGTCAAATTTCTGCCCTGCTAGAGCTGCCCCGGTCAACTGTAAGTGCTGCTATTGTGAAGTGGAGTTCTGAAGCGCGTAGCATGTAAAAATCGTCTGTCCTCGGTTGTAACACTCACTACCGAGTTCCAAACTGCCTCTGGAAGCAACGTCAGCACATGAACTGTTCGGGGAGCTTCATGAAATGGGTTTCCATGGCCGAGCAGCCGCACACAAGCCTAAGATCACCATGCGCAATGCCAAGCGTCAGCTGGAGTGGTGTAAAACTCGCCGCCATTGGATTCTGGAGCAGTGGAAACGTGTTCTCTGGAGTGATGGATGACGCTTCACCATCTGGCAGTCCAACAGACGAATCTGGGTTTGGCGGATGCCAGGAGAACGCTACCTGCCCTAATGCATAGTGCCAACTGTAAAGTTTGGTGGAGGAGGAATAATAGTCTGGGGCTGTTTTTCATGGTCTGGGCTAGGCCCCACTTAATGCTACAGCATACAATGACATTCTAGACGATTCTGTGCTTCCAACTTTGTGGCAACAGTTTGGGAAGGCCCTTTCCTGTTTCAGCATGACAATGCCCCCGTGCACAAAGAAAGGTCCATACAGAAATTGTTTGTCGAGATCGGTGTGGAAGATCTTGACTGGCCTGCACAGAGCCCTGACCTCAATCCCATCGAACACCTTTGGGATGAATCGGAACGCCGACTGCGAGCCAGGCCTAATCGCCCAACATCAGTGCCCGACCTCACTAATGCTCTCGTGGCTGAATGGAAGCAAGTCCCCGCAGCAATGTTCCAACATCTAGTGGAAAGCCTTCCCAGAAGAGTGGAGGTGGTTATAGCAGCAAAGGGGGGACCAACTCCATATTAATGCTCATGATTTTGGAATGGGATGTTCGACAAGCAGGTGTCCACATACTTTTGGTCATGTAGTGTATCTTATCTATGGTAAGGATACAATGTCTTTCAGCTTGGAAATCAAACCATTTTATTCACGTTTCAACTTTCGAAAAAGGCAGATGTTAGATGACTGAATGTAATGTAAATGTTGAGCGGCTTCACTGCAAGTAGATTGTATGTTTTAATATACCAAAAAATTGTCTGCACTGTATAATGTAAGGAGCATCCTTACTGTCACCTGTGGAGAATTCCTGGGAGTCAAGGATCCCAGATTCCTGGAGTGACCTAATGCAGGAGTCCACCAGCTCCAAGCCAGTCGTCAGTTCCTCCTCAATGTCCTTCTGTCCGTCTGTGGAGACACAGCAATGAATGGAGAAGCAGGATTATTGTACCGTTACCTCACAAATAGTCCAAAATGTACAAGCAGCTGAGGTTTACTGCAGGCACACTGACGGCAAAGTGGTAGTGACCATGCTAGATAAACCAAAAGCTCTGTAAATAATAAAATAATATGCCATTTAGCAGACGCTTTTATCCAAAGCGACTTACAGTCATGCGTGCATACATTTTTTTGTGTATGGGTGGTCCCGGGGATCGAACCCACTACCTTGGCGTTACAAGCGCCGTGCTCTACCAGCTGAGCTACAGAGGACCACTGTAGCTTCACTATTCACTGAAATGTGTCTCTGCCGTGCCGTACCTTCTCCTTGTCTATCTGTCTGTCCGTGCCTACAGAAACTGACATACTTGTCATCTGTCTTCAGTTTGGCAAACAGTGCCAAGGGATAAAGCCTTACACAAGAGGTTTAAGATCAGCATTAATCTCTCTTCAATAGTGGCAGGCATGGAGGCTGAGGCTACTACCGTATAAGGATGATTACTATGTTTTAACTCTGAGATAATTATGTTTGTGCAACATTCCTAAACACATTCCAAACATTTCTAAACTCATCCATCAGTCCTGTGTGGCTCAGTTGGTAGAGCATGGCTCTTGCAACGCCAAGGTTGTGGGTTCGATTCCCATGGGGGACCAGTACGAAAGAAAATGTATGCACTCACTACTGTTATTTGCTCTGGATACGAGCATCTGTTAAATGACTCAAATGTAATAAAAATCAGTTTAACTTTCACATAGTAGATGACTAAGGGGAAGCAGAATCCTGAACATGACTTGCAGTCATAAATCTTTGACCACTGCTTCAATCAAATCCTAAACTACCTATGTTTGAAACTTTAGAAGACAAGGGTGTGGTATGTGGTTCATACTTTGCTCTAGTCTCAACTAGATGTCCATATTTCACACCGGACAGACACAGCGCTTGCTGTTCTGTCTGACAAATTATGACAGCTGTCCAGACCTAGGAGCGAGGCATGGTCCACTCCACTCCACTCTCAAGATGCACCTATCATTACAATGTATACAATTCCACTGAGCTTGCTGCATGCTCTGTCACATAATATAGAACAAGATGCATTGGTGAAGGACTTAGTACAATGTACGTACCTTGGTTATTCCAGCGAAACTTCTCATCTGCTGAACTGAAAGAGAGAAAGAAACAGATCATGGTCAGACTAGAAAAACAGCAAACCTTCATTTCCCTCTGCCGTAGCATCCTAATGCCCCAGCCTTGAGCACTACCTGATGACTGGGACATTTTCATCCATTTATTTACATGAATCAAATTCTATACACATCCACATAAACTCACAGTAACTGTAATACAATGACAGTTCCCCCCATTAGTCAGAGAGGGAGGATGTGGTTTGGGTGAGATGCTGCTAAAGTAACACTTGCTCTGTCCCCAGTCTGTCTGTCTATCTATCTGTCTTTCTGTGTGTGTGGTGTGACTAGGCTACAGTACTGTAGAGCAGAGCACAATGGGAGTGGGGATGACTAAAGGGATCCCTTCCTGTGGTCAATATGCTGTCATCTGTCAGAGCAGCCCAGCCAGCCAGCACTAAGCCTGAACGGGGTCTCCCTCCAGGGGGGAGGTGAGGGGGGTACACAACACACCACCCAGAGAGACAAGGGACATGTGGTCTGGGGAGAACAAGCTTTCAGAGCCGCCAGTGCCCCCCTCTCTCCCGCCCCCCCATAGCTGTCACCCCACCCTGAAAAAAACCATGCCAGCACATGTACCACTAGGAGGGTGACACATATTAACAATGTAGCCATGAAAGCACCACCTACAGGAGCAAGACAAGGCCACACAAGACAATATTAACACATCACAATGAAATGCAACTATTCATGGAGACCTTCAGCATTGTCTGTAATGATTCTGCCAGGTTACAGCCAGGGGTGCTTAATTCTATACAGGCTATATTTTTAACTCTACATGAGTGGATGACTATCCAGGTGGTAAAATGGCTCCCCACTGAGAAATCAACTGCTGCCCTCTCATCAGAGCAGAGATTGGCACAGAGTGCTCCTTCAGCCAGCCAGCCTTTATCCTTTTCATGGGGCGATATGTTGATATAGTCGCTAAGCCGGGGCCGTCACATGGACTCAGATAACCACACTGGGATCGATGGGAGATTATCTCTGATCTGGAGCACACAAACAAAAATCATAATAACTATAGAGTCACTGGAAATGGGAGCTTGAGTGGAGTATCGAGCTCTGCTGGCCCCATCACATGATCAATGTGAGAGTGTCACAGAGATGGCCCGGCCCGACGCTAGCTGCCTCAGAGCTCAGCCGCCACTGTGATCACTAGGCTAAATGGTCATTTACTGGCCCTTTGGCCAAGTAGCAGCTGCTAAATCATCCCATTGATTTCTCCTCCACAGTTCCTATTGTGAGGCTGTCTCTGTTTACAGTGGGGTGACCAATTGCCAGAGAAAACAAAACAAATAGGGGCTCTACATCGGCTCGCAAGTGCTCATTCATCACCCGTTCTTTATTGAACAATGAAAACATAAAGCAGCACCCAGGGCAGGGGAGGAAGACAGGAAAGGGAAGAGGGACAGTGTTTTGGGCTTGAGTGGCCTCTCACAGAGACACTCTGATGGTCTGAAAGGATTGATGATAATAACCAGTACCTCCTATCTCACTCTTGTGTTTGCCTCAATAATTTCCCCTTACTTTTATAACTTCATGTTGGTTACTATAGCATGCCTGTAGGCCTACATCTCAGTCTACAAATCTTAAGCTCTAAAACTACTAGGCTATACTGAGAAATGACTCGACAGAAATATAAGCTATTAAAAACAAAAATCTATGTTTTAAAGATGCACTATGCAGAAATCGCTCTGCCATTTCCTAGTTGCAAAATAGTTCGCCTAATTTCAGTTTATGTGACAAAACAAGCAAGTACAGTGCCTTGCAAAAGTATTCATCCTCCTTGGTGTTTTTCCTATTTTGTTGCATTACAACCTGTAATTGAAATAGATTTTTATTTGGATTTCATGTAATGGACATATACAAAATAGTCCAAATTGATTAAGTGAAATTAAAAAAATAACTTCTTTCAAAAAAGTCTATGAAATAAATAATGGAAAAGTGGTGCGTGCATATGTATTCACTCCCTTTGCTATGAAGCCCCTAAATAAGATCTGGTGCAACCAATTACCTTCAGAAGTCATAATTAGTTCAATAAAGTCAACCTTTGTGCCGTCTAAGTGTCACATGATCTGTCACATGATCTCAGTATATATACACCTGTTCTGAAAGGTCCCAGAGTCTGCAACACCACTAAGCAAGGGGCACCACCAAGCAAGTGGCACCATGAAGACCAAGGAGCTCTCCAAACAGGTCAGGGACAAAGTTGTGGAGAAGTACAGATCAGGCATATATTTTGCATCTTCAAAGTGGTAGGCATGTTGTGTAAATCAAATGATAGAAACCCCAAAAAAATCCATTTTAATTCCAGGTTGTAAGGCAACAAAATAGGAAAAATGTCAAGGGGGGTGAATACTTTCGCAAGCCACTGTGTAGAAAATCATTGTACCATCTAAACCTCTGTGAAATATATTTTCCATTACCAACAACATTGTATTTCCAACTGTTTGAAGCGGGTGTACAGAAACTCAAGTAAAAGATGCAAAAACAAAACATAAGAATGGGAAGCATAGAAATAGTGCACATAGAACATATCTACTTCTTCTTAGACTTGCTTTCAATGAGAATGACAGATCTATAACACACATTTCTATGTGAATTTGGTCAGGTCGCCCAAAAAGTTACATATTGCAGCATTAAGTGAGAGGTAGCCATTGGACTGAAGCCGGAAAAAAAAGGAAATTCACATGAGCACCAGAATGCATACTTCACCAAGTGTGACACTCTGGCTCCGGGACTTTTGTATTTGAGCCAGGGTGTATTTGTTTTGTTGGGTTTTGTTGTGGGGTTCTGTTGTATAGGGTGTATTCGTTTTTATTAATAAAGTCATGTTTCTTGGACACGCTGCGCCTTGGTCATACTTAGACGACATAGACGACCGTGACAGAAAAACCCACCGTAAAAGGACCAAGCAGCGTGTCAAGCGGCAACAGGACCTACCTACACAGGATTTATGGACGCCTATCAAGGATTCATGGACATGGGAGGAGATACTGGATGGAAAGGGTCCTTGGGCACAACCGGGAGAATATCGCCGCCCTCGTGAAGAGCTGGAGGCAGCTAGAGCCGAGAGGAGGTGGTATGAGGAGGCAGCACGGAGTCGAGGCTGGAAGCCCGTGGGTACTACCCAAAAATTTCTTGGGGGGGGGCTTAAAGGGAGTGTGGCGAAGTCAGGTAGGAGACCTGCGCCTACTCCTTGGACTTACCGTGGAGAGCGAGAGTACGGGCAGACACCGTGTTACGCAGTAGAGCGCATGGTGTCTCCTGTACGCAGGCATAGCCCGGTTCGGTACATTCCAGCTCCACGTATCGGCCGGGCTAGATTGAGCGTTGAGCCGGATGTCATGAAGCCGGCCCAACGCATCTGGCCACCAGTGCGTCTCCTCGGGCCGGCTTACATGGCACCAGCCTTACGCATGGTGGCCCCGGTTCGCCCACATAGGCCGGTGCGGGTTATTCCACCTCCCCGTACTGGTCGGGCGACGGGGAGCATCAACCCGGGTAAGGTTGGGCAGGCTCAGTGCTCAAGGGGGCCAGTAAGCCTGCACGGTCCGGTATTTCCGGCGCCACCTCCCCGCTCCAGCCCAGTACCACCAGTGCCTACACCACGCACTAGGCTTCCTGTACGTCTGCAGAGCCCTGTGTCTCCTCCACGCACTAGCTGTATGGTGCGTGTCTCCAGCCTTTTCCCACCAGTGCCTACACCACGCACCAAGCCTCCTGTGTGTTCCCCGAGTCCTGTGCGTCCTGTTGCTGCTCTCCGCACTAGGCCTTATGTGCGTCCCCAGGGTCCAGCATGCCCTGTTCCTGCTCTCCGCACTAGGCCTTATGTGCGTCCCCAGGGTCCAGCATGCCCTGTTGCTTCTCCCCGCACTAGCCCTGAGATGCGTGTCCTCAGCCCGGTACCTCCAGTTCCGGCACCACGCACCAGGCCTACGGTGCGCCTCAGACGGCCAGAGTCTGCCGTCTGCCCAACGGGGCCTGAACTGCCCGTCTGCCCTAAGGCGCTTGAACTGGCCATCTGTACTGAGCAGCCAGACATGAGCAGCCAGATCAGTCAGCCAGCCATGAGCAGCCAGATCCGTCAGCCAGCCATGAGCAGCCAGATCAGTCAGCCAGCCATGAGCAGCCAGATCCGTCAGCCAGCCATGAGCAGCCAGATCCGTCAGCCAGCCCTGAGCAGCCAGATCCGTCAGCCAGCCATGAGCAGCCAGATCCGTCGGCCAGCCATGAGCAGCCAGATCCGTCAGCCAGCCATGAGCAGCCAGATCCGTCAGCCAGCCATGAGCAGCCAGATCCGTCAGCCAGCCATGAGCAGCCAGATCCGTCAGCCAGCCATGAGCAGCCAGATCCGTCAGCCAGCCATGAGCAGCCAGATCCGTCAGCCAGCCATGAGCAGCCAGATCCGTCGGCCAGCCGCGAGCAGCCAGATCCGTCAGCCAGCCATGAGCAGCCAGATCCGTCCAGCCAGCCATGAGCAGCCAGATCCGTCAGCCAGCCATGAGCAGCCAGATCCGTCAGCCAGCCATGAGCAGCCAGATCCGTCAGCCAGCCATGAGCAGCCAGATCTTTCAGCCAGCCATGAGCCGTCCAGCCAGGATCCGCCAGAGCCGTCCAGCCAGGATCCGCCAGAGCCAGCCAGCCAGGATCCGCCAGAGCCAGCCAGCCAGGATCCGCCATTGAGTCCGGTGCTGTCCCTTAGCCCGATGCTGTCCCTTAGCCCGGTGCTGCCCCTTATCCTGGTGCTGCCTCTTAGCCCGGTGCTGCCCCTAAATCCAGGTGGGGTAAGTTGGAGGGTGGTCATGTGGAGGAGGCTAGGGAAGCGGGTGGTGACTAAGGTGGGGTGGGGACCACGACCAGGGCCAGAACCGCCACCGTGGACAGACGCCCACCCAGACCCTCCCCTAGACTGTATGCTGGTGCGCCCGGAGGTCGCACCTTTAGGGGGGGGTACTGTGACACTCTGGCTCCGGCTTTTGTATTTGAGCCAGGGTGTATTTGTTTTGTTGGGTTTTGTTGTGGGGTTCTGTTGTATAGGGTGTATTCGTTTGGTTGTGTTTTGGGTGAGTTATTTGTAGTGTCGTGTGACTCCCAATCGGAGGTAACGAGTGTCAGCTGTCGGCTCGTTATCTCTGATTGGGAGCCATATTTAAACTGTTTGTGTTCTCATGTGGGTTGTGGGTTTTTGTTCCGTTTCGGTCAGTGTACCGTGGACTTCATTGAGTCGTCTGTTGTTTTGTAGTTCGATAACGTTTATTAATAAAGTCATGTTTCTTGGACACGCTGCGCCTTGGTCATACTTAGACGACATAGACGACCGTGACCCCAAGGTTTTCCAGCACACAGCTTCGACCTACTACAGTAGCTATGTTGGTCTATTGTACTTCCAACAATGTGTATGCAGGTTGCTTAGGATTCAAGCCTTTTTAAATAGCCTAATTCATACTCTTCAGAGGTATAATGAAAAGCCAACTGACATTTACTCCTGAGGTGCTGACCTGTTGCACCCTCTATAACCACTGTGGTTATTATTTGACCCTGCTGGTCATATATGAACGTTTGAACATCTTGAAAAACGATCTAGCCTTAATGACCATGTACTCTTATAATCTCCACCCGGCACAGCCAGAAGAGGACTGGCCAACCCTCAGAGCCTGGTTCCTCTCTAGGTTTCTTCCTAGGTTCCAGCCTTTCTAGGGAGTTTTCCTAGCCACCGTCTACATCTGCATTGCTTGCTCTCTGGGGTTTTAGGCTGGGTTTCTGTATAAGCACTTTGTGACAACTGCTGACGTAAAAAGGGCTTTATAAATAAATGTGATTGATTGCTTGATTGATTGATAATGGACTTTACAGGGTCCTGCTATTAAAATAATGTGTATACATATATATATATATATATATATATATTGTGATGTCACGAGAGGCTGTGTCTTGGAGGGACGTTACATCCCCCTGAGGTGGCTGCAAACCCAGACAGCTATGGCTCCATCTGCTGGTATGGTCGGGAACTCCACCCCTCTATGGCCAATCTTCCCACGCAGCTGAAACAAATGAGGAGCTGATGAGCTGAAGGTTTGGGAAGGGAAGAGACACAGTCTCCAACCTGGGCTCTCTGGAGGACAAGAGTGCTGCACGTCCACTTCCATGAGGAATATAAGGATTTGGAGATACTTACCTTTGGGAAATACTCACCTTTGGATATATTCACCTGTGGAAATACGTGAGAGACATTTGGAAGGACTTTTTGCTGGGTTGGCCACTAGCTGCAACGTGGACTACAGTAAGGCTGGGGAAAAGTTATCTGAGCGAGTGAGAATTATGACTTTGGATGTGGAAGAGACATCCCTGAACTGTTAACCCTTAAAGAGCCACAAGAGAACAGAATTTTGTTATATTTTCGTTAATTTCCCAAGACCTATAATAAAATCCTTGTTTTGTTTGAACCTTGTCTCCTTGCACTACTTGAGCAATCCCGCTGAAAGCTGTGTAGCCTCTCGTGACGTCACAGATGGTGGAGAATACAGGCACGCTCAGCGTTAATAGTGCATGTCAGAGGAGGATACCGAAGGTTTGATCACCCAGTTTTCCAAGTTGGCCGTAGGCTCCCCGCCGACTGAAATGGAGGACATATTGAAAGCCCTTGTTGCTGGCCAGCAAGCCCAGATGCAAGCAAACGTGGCTCTCTTGGAGGAGCAAAAGAAAGCCAACCTTCTGAAGGCAGAGGAATTGCAGTTGCAGAGACAGAGGGTGGTCCAAAATACCCCGCCCAATAAAGGCAAGTGACTTTATATCTAAGATGGGGAGCTACCGATGACATTGAGGCATACCTGCATGCATTTGAGGCCACGGCCACTAGGGGAAGCCTGGCCCAAGCAACAGTGGGTTGGTCTGTTAGCCCCCCTTTCTAACCGGGGAATCGCTGAATGCTGTCCGGGACCTGGGCCCTGACCAGGTTACTGACTATGATGCCCTGAAGTCTGAGATCCTCAGCAGATATGGACTCACAAAGTTTGGTATGGCCCAAGCGCTTTCACAGCTGGACCTTCCAACCAGACCAACCTCCTCGGGCGCAGATGCATGAACTTGTCCGAATCGCAAGGAAATGGCTGGATCCGCAGAGGAATACAGCAGCGGCGGTGGTGGAGGCCGTTGTGGTGGATCGTTACCTACGCGCCCTGCCTTATGAGGCAAAACGGTTCATCAGTCAACAGGCCTTGACCACGGCTGATCTGACCGTGGAAGCTGTGGAAAAGTACCAGGCCACAGCGGAGATGCTGAATGCTTCCCGAAAAGACCCCAGGAGGGCGGCCCCACCACAAATGGGAAGAACCCGTCCAAAGGACCCCAAGGTCTCGAACCCAGCCACGTCAGGACTTATCCCGGCTCCAGGGGGAGCCAGAAACCAGGCGGGTCCAAGAAGAGTACACCAGGAGGGGGAAACTTCGACAGTGTTACCGGTGTGGGGAGATGGGACATATCTCCTGGCAGTGTGGGAAACCAGCCGATGAACCTATGCCCACTGCGGAGTCCTCCAGCTCAGCACCCACACACCGTTTTGCCTCGCTCTTGGGAGTCGTAGATGGCGGCCCAGATCGACCCCCACCTGCCCGGTAACGGTGAATCACCATGATGTGGAGGCCTTACTGGATTCTGGTAGCCGGGCCACCCTGGTGCGTAAGGATTTGGTGGGCCCAACGTGTCTGACCCCGGGGAAAGTCCTCCCAGTTTCCTGTGTCCATGGGGACACCAGAGAATACCCCATTACTGAACTTACAATGACCAGCACACGGGGAACCATACACACGACGGCGGGGGTGGTTGATTCCCTCCCCGTCCCTGTCCTAATTGGACGAGACTGCCCAGCCTTTTACCCACTCTGGAGAGAGTCTCAGGAGAGGATAACCCGAGTACCTCGGAAACGGAGAGGCAAGTCTCATCCTGGGAAGGCTCCGGTGCAATCCTCCGAGTTACTCACTCCCGCCCGGGCTCTGATAGGGATGGCAGGTGCCCAGACCGACACAGAGACGGAGCTACAGAATCTGGACAAAGAACTGTCTGGTCTGAAGGGGACCGCTGAGAGGTATCGTTTGTTAAAGCAACAGTTAGACATGAAGACAGAAGAGTTAGATATCCTCCAGGCTAAACTCCAACAGAGCTCCTTCCCTAAGCAACAGGAGGAGCTGGAGAGGCTGCGCAGGACCATCGAGGAGTGGGAGGAGACCCTGCGCAGTAGTAAGGAGGTCCAGAAGAAGGCAGAGGAGAAGTACAAGGTGTTGGAGAACAAGATGAAGAATGCGGAGGCAGAGAGAGAGAAGGAACTGAAAGCTGCTCAACAGAAGCTAAACTCTGCTAAAACCAAGGCTGATGCGTTCAGTAAGAAACTCAAGGAGAGACAACAGGAGGCTGAGTCCCTGGTCCTAGAGTTGGAGGAGTTGAAGAGAGAGCAGGCTGGCAAGCACCACGGCAATGCGGACGCCCTCTCCCGGCGTGATGCCTTCTTCGCTGCCTTTACCCCGACGAGGACGTCGGTCCCGAGGAGGGGGATGTGTGATGTCACGAGAGGCTGTGTCTTGGAGGGACGTTACATCCCCCTGAGGTGGCTGCAAACCCAGACAGCTATGGCTCCATCTGCTGGTATGGTCGGGAACTCCACCCCTCTATGGCCAATCTTCCCACGCAGCTGAAACAAATGAGGAGCTGATGAGCTGAAGGTTTGGGAAGGGAAGAGACACAGTCTCCAACCTGGGCTCTCTGGAGGACAAGAGTGCTGCACGTCCACTTCCATGAGGAATATAAGGATTTGGAGATACTTACCTTTGGGAAATACTCACCTTTGGATATATTCACCTGTGGAAATACGTGAGAGACATTTGGAAGGACTTTTTGCTGGGTTGGCCACTAGCTGCAACGTGGACTACAGTAAGGCTGGGGAAAAGTTATCTGAGCGAGTGAGAATTATGACTTTGGATGTGGAAGAGACATCCCTGAACTGTTAACCCTTAAAGAGCCACAAGAGAACAGAATTTTGTTATATTTTCGTTAATTTCCCAAGACCTATAATAAAATCCTTGTTTTGTTTGAACCTTGTCTCCTTGCACTACTTGAGCAATCCCGCTGAAAGCTGTGTAGCCTCTCGTGACGTCACAATATATACATACATACAGCTCTAGAAAAAATTAAGAGACCACTGCACATTTTTCTTAAATCAGCATCTCTACATGTATGACAGCCATTTCATTCCAGTGTCTGTTGAATTCCAACACAGGCACACCTCATTCTACTGAATGAGGTACTGATTAGGTGATCACCTGAACATAATCTTATTTAACGAGGAAAAGTATAAAAACCACTGCTGTGGTCATCACTATCCTCTTGCAATAGGACCAACTGGATGGCAAAAACAGTACTAATAGTACCTCAAAAGTAATATTAATCAAAAAATAACTATGGACCATGCCAAAAGAGTTGAAAAGGAACGTTTTGAGTGAGGAAAAGAAGGGTTCAATTGTGGCTTTACTGGCAGAGGGATACAGTGAGCGTCAGGTTGCTTCCATCCTTAACATTTCAATGACGGCGGTTCATAAGAACAAGTTCAAGCAGCAGACATTGGGGACAACAAAGTTACAGAAAACAACTCTCTACTGACCGGGATGACCGCCAACTCATTCGAATGTCACTCAACAACTGTAGGATGACATCAAGTGACCTACAAAAATAATGGCAAACGGCAGCTGGGGTGAAGTGCACGGCAAGGACGGTTCGAAACAGGCTCCTAGGGGCAGGGCTGAAGTCGTGCAAACCTAGAAAAAAGTCCTTCATCAGTGAGAAGCAAAGAAGAGCCAGGCTGAGGTTTGCAAAAGACCATAAGGATTGGACCGTAGAGGACTGGAGTAAGGTCATTTTCTCTGATGAGTCCGATTTTCAGCTTTGCCCAACACCTGGTCGTCTAATGGTTAGACGGAGACCTGGAGAGGCCTACAAGCCACAGTGTCTCGCACCCACTGTGAAATTTGGTGGAGGATCTGTGATGATCTAGGGATGCTTCAGCAAGGCTGGAATCGGGCAGATTTGTCTTTGTGAAGGACGCATGAATCAAGCCACGTACAAGGTTGTCCTGGAAGAAAACTTGCTTCCTTTTGCTCTGACATTGTTCCCCAACTCTGAGGATTGTTTTTTACAGCAGGACAATGCGCCATGCCACACAGCCAGGTCAATCAAGGTGTGGATGGAGGACCACCAGATCAAGACCCTGTCATGGCCAGCCCAATCTCCAGACCTGAACCCCATTGAAAACTTCTGGAATGTGATCAAGAGGAAGATGGATGGTCACAAGCCATCAAACAAAGCCGAGCTGTTTGAATTTTTGCGCCAGGAGTGGCATAAAGTCACCCAACATCAATGTGAAAGACTGGTGGAGAGCATGCCAAGACGCATGAAAGCCGTGATTGAAAATCAGGGTTATTCCACCAAATATTGATTTCTGAACTCTTCCTAAGTTAAAACATTAGTATTGTGTTGTTTAAAAATGAACATTAACTTATTTTCTTTGCATTATTCGAGGTCTGACAACACTGCATATTTTATGTTATTTTGACCAGTTGTTATTTTCTGCAAATAAATGCTCTAAATGACAATATTTTTATTTGGAATTTGGGAGAAATGTTGTCAGTAGTCTATAGAATAAAACAAAAATGTTATTTTTACCCAAACACATACCTATAAATAGTAAAACCAGAGAAACTGATAATTTTGCAGTGGTCTCTTAATTTTTTCCAGAGCTGTATATATATATATATATATATATATATATATATATATACACTGAGGATACAAAACATTAAGAACACCTGCTCATTTACATCACATAGACTGACCACATGAATCCAGGTGAAAGCTATGATCCCTTATTGATGTCACTTGTTAAATCCACTTCAATCAATGTAGATGAAGGGGAGGAGACAGGTTAAAAAATGATTTTTAAGCCTTGAGACAATTGAGACATGGATTGTGTATGTGTGCCATTCAGAGGGTGAATGGGCAAGACAAAAGATTTAAGTGCCTTTGAACGGGGTATGGTAGTAGGTGACAGGCGCACCGGTTTGTGTCAAGAACTGCAACACTGCTTGGTTTTTCACGTTCAACAGTTTCCCGTGTGTATGAAGAATGGTCCACCACCCAAAGGACATCCAGCCAACTTGACACAACGGTGCTCCTAATGTTTGATATTCTCAGTATGTATATATACTGTACTATATTATATTTCATTAGGCTGTATGTCAGTGTTGTAGTACTGGAGTCTGGTCTCGAAAAGCACTTATTGAGTGTCTCGGTCTTGTCTCGGTGTCAGATACATTTGTACTCGGTCTTGACTCATTTGTACTCGGTCTTGACTCGGTCTCGGACAGTGAGGACTAGTAATTTCTTCCCGAGACCAGCGGAGTAAAAAACTCTTAATTATCAGCTTCCTTTCGGTCAGCACATAAACCACTTCGCCAGGCCAAATATATACACTCCTTTGTTGAAACATTAATATCTTAACAGCCTTTATATCTGTTATAGACATGTTTGCGCAGTGGCGAACCTATATGCCTTCAGTGTGTGACAGGTTGGTGATTCTGAAATCCTTTGTTCTGCCAACAATGCCTTAGTGTACGTCATGGAACGTTGAGTCTAATATAACCTATTTTGAAAACCTCTTATGAAGTTGGTTTTGTAGCACAAACTGGGAATTTTATATTTTTTACTGATATTATGATTGTCTGTTTGTTTCATATCTGCAAAGTAGTTAAAACGCTGTCAGTTTCACTTTAAACTTTAGGTCACCTGTTACTACGTATTACGGTTGCTGTCCTTTCAGAATCACCAACCTGTCACACACTGAAGGCATATAGGTTCGCCACTGCGCAAACATGTCTATAACAGATATAAAGGCTGTTAAGATATTAATGTTCTCATGTAGGAGAGTGCACTTTTTTGTAAACACAAAGGGCCGGTGGTGTAGTGGAGGGATTACACAGGTATAAGCCATATACCACTTTTTTTCATGTAGGAGAGTGCCATATACCACTTTTTCTCATGTAGGAGAGTGCACTTTTTTGTAAACACAAAGGGCCGGTGGTGTAGTGGAGGGATTACACAGGTATAAGCCATATACCACTTTTTTTCAGTGGGCATTGCTTATACTCACTTCTTAATCCCTACTGTTGCGTATCAAAGTAGTATAGTGGAGGTATAGGACTTATCAATTATAGCACAATAGAGAAATCATCCAAGTAGCCTACACAATCGCAAAGCATGTGAAATATATTCACATGCGCACCGCACACATAGCCTACTTTCAGCGGAATATAATCTGCATGCAGCAAGAGTGTGCAGCTCTCAACTAGTTTTGGCATGGAGCAGCTCACAGAAGAATGACATCGGTAGCCGGTAGGGTAGGAAAGATGTTTCAACTTATGATTTCTACCAGTAAATGCTAACTAAGGCAACATTGGGTATGCAAACCAGGTATTTAAATAGTTTAGTCCGAAGTGTTGGTTAGTAGGCTATTTGTGATGTGCAATTGTCATCATGCACTGTTTGCATCAGGGGCGTAGACATGGATGGGCCTTGGTGGTAAGAGGCCCACCCACTGGGGAGCCAGGCCATGACAGGCCCACCTAATCAGATTGATGTGGTTTTAGCATCGTTGTGGACTTAGACCATCAAATATTTGTATTTTTTCTATTTAAAAAAGTGTGATTTTGAGAGTGAAAATCTGAAAAATCTACAGGAATACATGTATTTTTTTTTTAACAGGAAAATATAGGATTTTTCACACAGGGTGCCTTTCCTTCGCTGGACGGGCTGTTTGGGAACTTTTAGGAAAAATATGAGTATACACACTTCTACCAGGCAACACTACACCACTGTATAGGGCGGATGGAAAGACAGCAGTCACACACAGCATGATGTTAAAGGATAAGCAGTCCATAAACTCAAACATAATAAGCCAGTAGGTCCCAATCATAAGAATACAAAAACACAACCATTAAGCATTTCCCAATCGAAATGTACAACTATTTCTTCCCATTGCAAAAACAGATTTCATGTTTAGCACAGAAAGTAACAGGTGACCTAAAGTTTAAAGTGAAACTGACAGCGTTTTAACTACTTTGCAGATATGAAACAAACAGACAATCATAATATCAGTAAAAAATATAAAATTCCCAGTTTGTGCTACAAAACCAACTTCATAAGAGGTTTTCAAAATAGGTTATATTAGACTCAACGTTCCATGACGTACACTAAGGCATTGTTGGCAGAACAGATGGATGCAGTTCAATGCATGATTAATATAATTCACCAATACATTTCTTAGTAGTCCAAAAAATATTTCTATAATGTTGTATATCACAGCTGGCCTGGTACATTGTTTGCTGCCTCTATTCAGGATGCACTGTTTCAGAGTCAATTACTTAATATTCTGGACATAAATGGACGAATGTAACTAAGGCAGGGAATGTCAATACAATCAAACTAGCAAGGGCAATGATTACAAGTCAGTCATAACATGGCTAATAGGCTAGCGTATCTATTTATGTAGCAAGCTAAAAACACGGAGCCTAACATTAGCTAGATTGCTAGCTTGCTAGCTTGCTAGCTAGCTGTTAGGAGGGTGTCATGCCATTGGAGGAGTGGGTGAGTGACTGACTGACTTTTTCCCCTCATATCGTTTTTCGGTGGCTATACACAGCTAGAGATGCAGGTGTCATTTGGTTAGCTAGCATGAACTTGACCAACTGTTATCCAGTTAGCATATCTCTTGCGTTCGCAAATTCACTCTGGCTATCTACTCAGATTTCAGAGTACTCTCGTCTGAGTGTGCAAGAGCGCCGTGCTCAGCTGGTAGAGCACGGCGCTTGTAACGCCAAGGTAGTGGGTTCGATCCCCGGGACCACCCATACACAAAAATGTATGCACGCATGACTGTAAGTCGCTTTGGATAAAAGCGTCTGCTAAATGGCATATTAAAAAATTTTAATATTAAAATACAAACGCGCCAAACCTGCTGAATATGACCGATGTCAGTAAACGTAGGCAAAAAGAGTCCTAGTTAATCAAGAACGCTCTAGATAACATGTAAACAGCCTAACCAGCTCTGCTACAGCGAGAAAATGGTCAGAGTGAGGTGTTCTCTTATTTGTGTCTGGAAGTAGCTAGCTAGCAAGCTAGCCAACTTTAGCCAGTTAGCTTGGGTGCTTGGTTGGGACAAGCATGAATTGGCAGGCAAGCTGCAGAAGGAGGAGGAGGCTACAATTCCCCATCGTTTATCAGTCATATTCATCCTGGGAGTGTATATGAACACAGTTCCACTCACCAGATGATGATCATTTGAAACTTAACTTCTTGTTGAAAGTGATTATTGAAAAGGGAGAACCTAACAAATTAGCAACAACATCCTCTTTGATAACACCTGCTGCAGCCACTGCAAACTAGCCCACAACAAAAGCTAGCTAGCTAGACCTTGGGAAAACTACTGCTCGTTATTGCGCAGTGACAGTTGGCCTTCAAGAAGGCAGAAGTTTCCATACGTTTTTGTAAAAATGGTCCCACTCATTAAGTCAAAATGTGATTGGATGATTCCACTGTCACTCCAAAATGTTGCCCTAATACAGTTGAATGGCAGATGCCTTTGTCTAGCTTCTGATGGCCTAGCCAATGGTTGACTTAGCTAGCTAGCTTTATCCCCCCAGAGACCAGCAAAGAAAAATCCTGATTAGATATTCTTTTCTCGTCTTAACCCTTTCCATTCCAACAAAAACTGAATAGATTAAATCAGAACATCATTGAAAATAAGAATATAATTATCATAATTATTATAATTATATTTTATCAATCCTTAGCCCTTCTCTGAATTTGTAGAGTGGCACTATTTTCCCTCAGCATGCATTTTTTCATTATTTTGCATGTCTAAAGAATCCATATGTTGGTCTGAATTATGAACACAGAAATACTGAACTATGATTATGGTGGTGATTTGACAAAATTACAATCATGGTCTTGAATTGAATTGAACTTTTTCTGGTCTCGGTCTTGACTCGGTCTCAAACCCCTTGTCACCCTCCCGGTCTCGGTCTTTACTTTTGCCATCGATAAAATGCAATTGTGTTCGTTGTCTGTAGCTTATGCCTGCCCATACCATAACCCCACCACCACTATGGGGCACTCTGTTCACAACGTTGACGTCAGCAAACCACTCACCCACACGACGCCATACACGCTGTCTGCCATCTGCCCGGTACAGTTGAAACAGGGATTCATCTGTGAAAAGCACATCTGTGGCATTGTGTTGTGTGACAAAACTGCACATTTTAGAGTGCCATTTTATTGTCCCCAGCACAAGGTGCACCTAGGGCTGTTAAGGTGACTGTATTACCGCCACACCGGCGGTCACGAGTCACGACGGCAGTTAAATTCCATGTGACCGTTTAGTCACAGTAATTAGGCTTCTCCAAGCTCTGCTGCTGCTGATGGTCATTAGTAGCCTACCAAACTTGCTAACTGCCTGGTACTCAGCACTCTATTGTCCCTCTTATCGCTCTGACATCAAAACAAATGTAATCTAAAATCTAATCAAATACTTAATGAGAACCCATGAGATCGTGTTGCGCAACATTTTCTATAGGCTATGCAATTGCGTGAGAAAACAGAGTTTTGATTGCCTCTATTAAAAAGAGGAGGATCCCATCAGGCCTACTATATTTATTTCTCAACTTTCCTAATATTTAGCACTCTCTACAACAGGAGTATAGCCAACCTGGCTGGCAGGAAAATGAACCACGGGAAAAGCGTCCTCCATTTTCTATTTAAGTGCATATATTTCGAGACAGGTGCATGATAATGGTCCATCCTAAATCAAAACAAATTTCACACATATATTATTTAGTATATGTAAAGACAAGATTAAAGTCAAGAATAGTCTGATGGGTGACAATATTAGCCTATCACTTGTGAATTATATATTATCACTTGTGAATGATGCCCAGCTTGTGTGCATTAAGGCTAGATACTTTTTCAAATCATAGTCGCACACCTAGCCCATAGGCTTATATGTTTTGATAAGGTTTGTATCACAACTAAAGTGGCCAAATAAAAGCATTATTACATGCATAATCGCATTTGCGGTCACTTTTGAAAATGGTGTTTTCCCGCTAATTGATTGCATTTTGGAACATTCGCGCTTATAGCCTACTGCCGTGTGCGCATTGCTGCGCTTACAATGTGAAGAAGTAGCCTAATAGTTTATCAATATTTTAAGCTAAACATTTTGATCTGTTGCATCAGCCTCATTGCTTTAAAACGTTTTTTCGATTCAAGTGGTTTTATTAATTTGGGATCTATTAAATCCCACAACTGTCCCAGACTATGTTTGGAATATTTATTTATCGCACATAATAGAATAGGTCAACTTCTGTACTATAGGGGATAGTAGATTGACATAGGCTAGTGCTTTTCAATATGCGCCTCAGAATTCGATAAGGACGCGCGCAGTTGCGTCCCTGATGTGTCTGTCTTCACTTGTAGCCTGTGAGAAGGACCCGATCACGTGACGGGCATTGGCTAACAAGAGTTGAGATATCTGAGAGAGCCATGTGAGTGAGAGGTGCTTCAGAGCACGCAGAGAAGGAAATTACTATTATTATATTCAGCCCAAGGGCACAACGGCCAGTGTCCGCAAAAGGCATGGATTGTTTTAGGGGGCATTATGGCCACACAAAGGGGATGCCGCCGGGAAAATGCTTGTCAAATTGTGAATGAGAGACTGATTAAATGTGTGCAGCCTGCGCAAAAAAAACTAAGCAGAGCTCATGCTTTTCAAGTGACTTTTTTCAAATCATCATTAGTCGCATGATGCAGCCTTAGACTGTATTAAAAATCAAAACATATAGCCCAACGTTTGTATCACAACTAAAGTTGCATAAATAACTATAAATTAAGCATGTGTATTTGTTAACTGCTCAACACAGAATCTCCCTCAAATCGTCTTGACAAAACATACTTTCTATTTTATTCAGGTATGTTCAATTGTATTCTTCATACTATAAAATAATATAAAATAATGCGACGGAATTCTAAGAAAACTTGTCTGCTAAATTAACTAGTGTAGCCCACAGCCATACGGCATAGCCAGATCAGGGCTTAACATAAGGATAATTCAGAGTATGCTATTCTGTTCTTCTGAAATAGACTACATTTTCTTCATATCATGTTTCTTTAGACCTGTCTAAAATAAATAATGGATTTATTGGGATGGTGTAGGCTATATTACATGGATTTATTAGACTAAAGTGTAGATGTTCCAAAGGTCTGCATCAGTGGCTTGTAGGCTATGCGTGGAAGCCAGGAGATGCTAAATGTGTTTATGTTAATTAACAGTCAATTACCGTGAGAGCGGCAGTTATTTGCTTGACAATCATCGGCTGACAAAATTGCATGACAGCCACAGCCCTAGGTGCATCTGTGTAATGATCATGCTGTTTAATCAGCTTCTTGTTATGCCACACCTGTCAGGTGGATGGATTATCTTGGCAAAGGAGAAATGCTCACTAACAGGGATGTAAACACATTTTTGCACAACATTTGAGAGAAATAAGCTTTTTGTGCATACGGGACATTTCTGGGATCTTTTATTTCAGCTCATGAAACATGGGTCCAACACTTTCATGTTGTGTTTATATTTTTGTTCAGTGTACATTTTCATTTGACAGAGGTAATGAACTGTCCATTGTTCAGCACAGCAATTGATCAAACAGTGATTCTGAGCTTATGTCAATATTACACAGGGATGCTAATGATTACAGAAATCAGGAATGCAGACAGGCTCTATTGATCTCTATATCTATATGAGTGACTGTGTCGAACACACCACCTCCTGTTATGTTGGCTACCTACTGACCAAAAAATATGTTAGGAAATATATTAATTTTTCAATGACATGTATTGTTAAAATAAAGGTAAACTGGAAAACAATTTCCCTGAACTCTTTACAATCAAGAAAGCTGGAAAATCCACAAAATAATCCACATGTACCCATTAACTATTTACATGAAAATAAACTTTAAAGTTTACTGAAGAAAGGCCTAGTACTACATTACCTGCAAACAATAGTGAGTTATTACAAAATATACAATTTACAATCAAATGTAAATTCATCAGATATAGTAAACTTTGTAAATACAATTCAGGGGTTGAACAAAAAAGCCTGCATAACCCTGTGGCTCGTCAATAGTAATTTTGGTAACTCCTGATACAAACACTATGACAACTGACAAACTGCTGAGAAACACCTGTAAAATACAAAGTACAAAACACTTTTAAGAATACATATTTACAAATCTGAGATTGGATAGGTGTTCTAAATAATTTGCTACAAATGTTCTTAGTAATGCTGTACACAATTATGTACAGCATTATCAATTATCATACTTGAGTAAAAATAATGATACCTTAATAGAAAATGACTCAAGTAAGAGTCACCCAGTAAAATACTACTTGAGTAAAAGTCTAAAACTATTTGGTTAAGTATCAAAAGTAAATGTACTTTCTAAAATATACTTAAGTATCAAAAGTAAAAGTATAAATAATTTCACATTCCTTATATTAAGCAAACCAGAAGGCACGGTTTTCTAGTTTTAAAATTTATGGATAACCGCACACTCCAACACTCAGATATTATTTAAAAATGAAGCATTTGTGTTTAGTGAGTCCGCCAGATCAGAGGCAATACGGATGACCAGGGTCTCTTGATAAGTGTGTGAATTTGATCATTTTCATGTCATGCTAAGCATTTGAAATGTAACGAGTACTTTTGGGTGTCAAGGAAAATGTATTGAGTAAAAAGTACATTATTTTCTTTAGGAATGTAGTGGAGTAAAAGTAAAAGTTGTCAAAAATATAAATTGTAAAGTAAAGTACATATACCCCCAAAAACTACTTTACAGTATTTTTATTTAAGTAATTTACACCACTGGCTGTACAAAGCTGTCCAACTCCAGTAAAAGAGCACACATTCCCACATATATAAATGGCAGTATAAATAGATGGGAGTATTCAGACCCCTTGACTTTTTCCACATTTTGTAACGTTACAGTCATATTCTAAAATGGATTACATAAAAAAAATCCTCAGCAATCTACACACAATACCCCATAATGACAAAGCAAAAAAAGGTTATTAGACATTTTTGCAAATGTATTAAAAATAAAAAACTGAAATACCTTATTTACATAAGTATTCAGACCCTTTGCTATGAGACTCGAAATTGAGCTCAGGTGCATCCTGTTTCGACTGATCACCCTTGATGTTTCTACAACTTGATTGCAGTCCACCTGTGGTAAATTAAATTGATTGGACATGATTTTGAAAGGCACACACCTGTCTATATAAGGTCCCACAGTTGACATTGCATGTCAGAGCAAAAACCAAGCCATGAGGTTGAAGGAATTGTCCGTAGAGCTCCGAGACAGGATTGTGTCGAAGCACAGATCTGGGGAAGGGTATCAAAAAATGTCTGCAGCATTGAAGGTCCCCAAGAACACAGTGGCCTCTATCATTCTTAAATGGAAGAAGTTTGGAACCACCAAGACTCTTCCTAGAGCTGGCCGCCCGGCCAAACTGAGCAATCAGGGGAGAAGCGCCTTTGGTCAGCGAGGTGACCAAGAACCCAATGGTCACTCTGACAGAGCTCTAGAGTTCCTATGTGGAGAAGGGAGAACCTTCCAGAAGGACAACACTCTTTGCAGCACTCCACCATTCAGGCCTTTATGGTAGAGTGGCCAGACGGAAGCCACTCCTCAGTAAAAGGCACATGACAGCCCGCTTGGAGTTTGCCAAAAGGCACCGAAAGACTCTCAGACCATGAGAAACAAGATTCTCTGGTCTGATGAAACCAAGATTGATCTCTTTGGCCTGAATGCCAAGCGTCACGTCTGGAGGAAACTTGGCACCATCCCTACGGTGAAGCATGGTGGTGGCAGTATCATGCTGTGGGGATGTTTTTCAGCGGCAGGGACTGGGAGACTAGTCAGGATCGAGGGAAAGATTAACGGAGCAAAGTACAGAGAGCTTGAGAGGATCTGCAGAGAAGAATGGGAGAAACTCCCCAAATAGAGGTGTGCCAAGCTTGTAGCCTCATACCCAAGAAGACTCAAGGCTGTAATCACTGCCAACGGTGCTTCAACAAAGTACTGAGTAAAGGGTCTGAATACTTATGTAAATGTGATGTTTCATTTTTTAATTGTAATAAATTATGAAACATTTCTAAAAACCTGTTTTTGCTTTGTCATTATCGGGTATTGTGTGTAGATTGGTGAGGGGAAAAAAACAATTTAATCAATTTTAGAATAAGGCTGAAACGTAACAATATGTGGAAAAAGTCAAGGTATCTGAATACTTTCCGAAGGCACTGTATGTACTGTGTGCATTTGAATAAGCGTAAGTCGTCAGCTCCACGTGGGCCAGCTTGACATATTTCTTAGCTTCTCAAATGACAGAAAGTGGTGTCTGAAACTGAGAAACGTTTACAACCTGTGCAACTTATCGCGTGCATTTGTACCGTAGGGTTGGCCTTGTATCTGATGGATGAGGGCAACGATGTCTTCCTTGAGAGTTTGAGAGCTGGTCTCTTCACCGTTCTCTCTTCCGTAGTGTAAAGACGTGAGCACTAGTACTAGTACACGTCACACTCCCTGTCCCTTACCACTCAACGATGCCTAAAGAACCCAAATGCTCTTTTAAGAGACACCTAATAAATGAAAATAAGCACACACCGTGCGTGTGCGCGCCGGTGTGTGTGTGTGTGTGTTTCAGGAAAGGGAGGGGGGTGGGTCAAAAACTATACACAAAAGAAAATGGCCAAAATATCCCCTACAGTAGGTGAACCCAGGACTTTCAAATCCCAGGGCTGTGACGCTGACCATTACGCTGCGAACCCTGTTAGATACGTCAACTTGACACTCTATTTAAATGGACAGTCTGGTGATGACACCACGCATTAGTTCCAAAATGTTTTTGTTCATTCACTCACTACTGATTGAACGTTTATTTCTCTTGCTTGGTAAAAAAAAAAAAAAAAAGTATAAAACAGTTGTGTGTTAAACAGTTTAATTTTATCACATAGCTAACCAAGTTTCTTTTGACTGTGCACAAGTCGCGCAAGCAAGCAATGATCATTATGATGTTATTGTCGTTTTACCTGGATGCTTCGCGTGCAACCCGCACCCCTGCTACTTTTTACTTGTGTATGGCGACTTCAGGTTTTAGGGAAGACATTGAAAAGTAACTTGACACTATGTTGATCAGTTAGTGAACATCTGAATTATAATGACAATAAGAAAATAGCATTGACAGAGGAGGGAGTGTACTGAATTAATGTATATGGTAAGGTCTAGAATTTGCTCTGGATCTTCTAACAGTCTGTTCTGTTGTGTGCATGCATTATAAATTAGCAGTGTGGCAGTTTTCCCAAAGTTCCCAATGTTTGGTGTATCTAACTGGCTATAATAGCAGCCAAAGACGTTCGCTAGCTTATTTGTTTGTGCTCTGATTACACACAAGTGTCCAGGTCAGTTGTTTACACAGATGGCTTCAGCCATATGAAAAACCTTCCATAGCAAAATATACCTAGCTAGCTAGCTACCTTACTTCCTTTTGCTTCCCATCCAACTGGTGAAAGCTTGCTAGCTACAGCTGCTAACCTT
Organism: Coregonus clupeaformis; assembly: GCF_020615455.1. NCBI lineage: Eukaryota > Metazoa > Chordata > Actinopteri > Salmoniformes > Salmonidae > Coregonus > Coregonus clupeaformis. Next base: position 17,733,551 of record NC_059212.1, read on the forward strand.
CTATTAGCTAGCTACTACTACTGCTGCGCAGCAACAGAGTTGCTCGACCCGGTTTTAGAACTCTGATATTCGACTTAAAAGATGTTAGCATTGTCAGAAATGCTACAAAAAGGTAGCACATTGTTGGTTTCTATTGGGCAGAAATGTGCACAGTGGTAAATGTTGAATTTAATAAAAACTGTTGCAACTACAAACATATTCAGTACAAATGGATCTAAGTCTAATGGTCACCTTATGGACGCTGTAGCCTCGTTTCAATCCGACGTCTAGAATTTGAGCTAGGTTTAGACAGAAAATTGTCTAATGAACCTAATGCTAATGACCCTGTTAAAAATACGGTATAGTGGTTCTTGGTAACGGCTGAATGGATCATGACGAGAGACGAGGAGTGTGTTGTGTACCTCCAATCAAGTAGATTTTTTTTTACTTTTATCGACATTGGTGTCATATTGGCATAGATATGATGGTATGGAGAATTTAATTTAACATTGATCTTCAACCAATGCATACTATAGTCGCGCTAACCGGCGCAACTATAATAACAACCCACTTTCATTAATGATCTGTTGCACCTAACATTCTTTATTCTATGATCTTGATACACACTACTCGTGTGTAACGACAGGATATATTTATAGTCTATCTCTAAATAGCTAATTGAACATTAGCTCAAAACAGTTGCTCATATTGATTTACTACTACACAATCAATCCAATCTTGCTGGATAATTAACTATAAAAGAGAGTGTAATTGTTGGTGTGATTTAACAAGTGCTGCAACTGCAGGTCACCATCTGTAGTCTCAGTTAATCACACTGCTATTATGGCGATGTGCTGGATATTGACAGACAATCGAATCCCAGGTTACATTCCCATGATGAGATCGTCAATATTAACCCTCTCTCATATACTTATGTTGGGGGAAATTAAGAAAATATACATAGATAAGCTACTATTATAGTAGCAAAGTGCAGAGCTGGTGTGTGTGCGTGTGGATATTGTGTGTTAGTGCTAAGAGCAGCACTGTAAAGTGAGAACAGGAGAGCATGGTTGAGTTCAGAGTGTTTGAGCAGATAAAGATAGAACTGTAACCAATGGCTTATAAATCCAGAGGAGGTTATGCAGCATGGCAGCCGAACACTCTCCTGTTTAAACAACATAGCTATTTTACCACCATTGAGACCAAAGTCTCTTTTGCAAGGGAGCCCCAAGGGAGCCCTGCTACTCCACTCCTCTACCCCAAACAGCCTGCTCGTTCTCTACCACTAATGTTTACATTTTTTATTTACATTTTAGTCATTTAGCAGACACTCTTCTCCAGAGCAACTTACAGTAGTGAGAGCGTACAGCAAATTAAAGTCTTCATGGCCAACCACAGTAAGACTTCGTAATCCAAGATGGCATCCAATCAGTCTGTCCGTTTGTATGTCTGATCCTTGAGATCTGAGTTTTAATTACTCTGATTCTGTTTACAGAAGCAAACACTTTTGATGTCAAGGTGGATGCTATATATAACAACTATTATTTTTAGATCTCAGTCTCTATTTTACGAAATTTGCTTGTACAAAGATTTCTGATTGAGAATGCCTTTATTTTGAGGCCTAGGGCAGCTCGTTAACTGTAGCCTACACCTTTTTGGAGTTGGAGCGCACCGAGTCAGGAGCGTCTGTCTGTGCGCAAGGCCTGCTACGCCAGCGCAGGTGCGAACTGAAGGCTAGGAGCGGAGAAGTGGTTGCCAGATTGGAAAACCTGATGCGCCGTGGGAAAATCTATGTCATTCTACACAACGTCTACTGGTCGTTGCACACCTGTGCTGAAAGGCCTCTAAAAACTGGCATTATGTATCTGTTACTGTGCCTGCTCTTTACTCAATGCCATCCTGGATTAAATAGGCTGAATGATCAATGGGTGAGTGAATTATCTTCACCTTATTCCCAACTATTTGCAAACACTCCGAGACCATCATGTCAATACCACCAGGAACTTGGTCTCTCTCTGCAATTGCATTTGTACCAATCTCAAACGCAAGTGGGCCTACACTTGATGGCATACTTCCAAAATCTCAAATTCTTGAATGACTTTTTTTCTGTGTTGAAAGAATTTTATTGACAATGCTGCTGGTTCCGCCAAGTCCTCACGCATTGGGCAACTGAGATGTATTGTTATGCTTTTATTGTTGATCTCTAGTAATGTGCGACGAAACCCTGGGCCGGTAGATACCATGCAATCTCTACCGACTCCCTAGGATTTTAAAAACAGAGCAGGTGCTGGCTTCTTGCAGAAGTATATTTCCAAAAATAGACATGATTAGAATATGGGCCAATATGACAAATGCGGACATAATGGTTTTATCAGAAACTTGGCTAAAGAAATCTGTGTCAAATAACTTGATTTATTTTGATGGGTACACAGGTTTTAGAACAGATCGGATGAGTAAAGGAGGAGGGGTTGCAATTTATGTGAAATCCAAGTTGAACACCTCTGAAATTCTTTCGATTACCAAAGCCAAACATTTTGAATTGCTTGCGGTTAAAGTGAACGTATACTGTATAAGGACTCTCACATCACTGTAGTCGGCTGCTACAGACCACCCTCTTTCTGATGTCCTGCACAAGCTAAATGACTCTGAATTCATTATTTTAGGCGATTGGGACATGCTTACATCTGTATCAGACTCTTTTAAAGAACTGTGTGACTCTCTGAATCTCGCACAATTAATTAATGCGCCTACAAGACCGAATCCCAGAGCACCTAACAAATCAATGCTATTGGACATTCTTCTAACGAATACCCCTCACAAATGCACATCGACTGGGATATTCTGTAATGATGTCAGTGATCACTGTGCAATTGCTTGTGTTAGAAATACAAAAATGACCAAAGCCAAACCCTGTTATATTTTTGGAAGCCATTTTAGACAGTTTGATGAGCAAGCGTTCTTACGTGATCTGTACTATAATATTGACAGAGTAAGTCTGATTCCCGATGTTGACACTGCCTGGGACTATTTATATATGACATTTGTGTCCATTTGTGATTAAGCATGTCCCTGTGCAGAAATTTAGAATCAGTGGAAGGGACAATCCCTGGTTTTCAGATAACTTGGCAGAATTAATTCAAAAGAGAAATGTCTCTTGGGCTCAAGCTAGACATACAAATGCTCCTGTTGACTGGGCCTTGATCAGAGCGCTAAGAAACAAATGTACAGGATTGATCAGGAAATCAAAATCAGATTTATATCTAAATGCAGTCACAGAGAACCTAAACAACCCTATCAAATCAGTGAGGTTCTAATGTATCCTCTGGCCTTCCTGACCATTTAATGATGGATTCTAATGAAGTGAAGGATAAAGCTGATATTGTAGGGTTTTTTAACAAGCACTTCATATCTGCTGTTGATAAAGGTGGGGCCCATGCCTCTAATGTAAGCTCTGTTACAGTAAACTATGATAAAGGCCCTCATGTGAACCATTTAAACTTTGAGTCTGTTTCTTATGCTGAGGCCTATAAAGCACTAAAGGCAATAAGACACTAAAAAGTCTGCAGATCCAGACAACCTGGATCCCTACCTCTTAAAGATAGCAGCTGGTATTATTACAGAATAATAATAAGCCATTTAGCAGACGCTTTTATCCAAAGCGACTTACAGTAATGCGTGCATACATTTTTTTTGTGTATGGGTGGTCGCGGGGATCAAACCCACTACCTTGGCATTAAAAGCGCTATGCTCTACCAGCTCTACCAGCTGAGCTACAGAGGACCACTGAACCTGTGGCTCACATTTTCAACTTGAGTCTTTTGACCAATTCCATACCCAGCATTTGGAAATCAGCTTATGTCCTCCCACTGCTAAAGGGTGGAGATCCCTCAGATGCTAATAACTATCGTCCTATCTCCAAACTCCCTATCCTGGCCAAAATCTATGAATCCCTAGTGAACTCACAGTTAAAAAAATTCTTAATTGAAAACGACATACTAAGCGGGGTTCAGTCTGGCTTTAGATCGGGGCACAGCACCACAACTGCAGCTATGGCAGTGGCAAATGACATCATAAATGCACTTGATAAAAAGCAACCATGAATTGTTGTTAGCTAGACTCAGTAACATAGGTCTCAGTGAAGGGGAAGTAATTTGGTTTAGGAACTATCTTTCTGACAGAACACAACGTGTATATGCTGACAATCACAAGTCTAGCTTTCTTGAGATTAATAGAGGTGTGCCCCAGGGTTCCATTTTAGCTCCTGTGTTGTTCTCAATTTCTATTAATGATTTGGGAAATGGGGTGCAACCAGCAAAGCTGCATCTATATGCAGATGATACAGTCATATATTAATATGCTCCTTCTCTGGTTCAGGCTGTTGAAGAGCTCCAGACTGCTTTTAAGTCACTCCAGGCTTCCTTTTAAGGTCTCAAACTGGTCTTGAATGTACAAAAAACAACATTAATGAGCTTTACCAGAGCTCGCACTCAGCCAGAGAAGGTTAGCATTGTCACATCTGGTGGCTTATCCATTAAAAAAGTGTCATCCTTCAAAAACCTAGGCATATGGTTGGATGACAAGTTGTCCTTCAAAGTTCATATGGATAATCTTGTGAAGAAGCTTAAATTGAGATTGGGTTTTTAGTTTCGTAATAAGGCTTGCTTCCAGCTTATGGCTAGAAAGAAGCTTGTTCAGGCCACTTTTCTCTCTGTAATTGATTATGGGGACTTGTTGTATTTGCATGCAGCCTCCTTTGTCTTACAGAGACTGCACTCTGTTTATCATGCATCCTTGCGCTTTATTACAAATGCCAAGTCACTCACCCACCATTGCACCAAATGGTGGATTGGAACTCACTTTATATGCACAGAAAGCTACATTTGTATGTGTTCATCTACAAAGCCCTTTTGGGTAAACTCCCTCTTTACCTCTGTAGTCTGGTCTCCTTCACCACCAGCAGTTACCATACCCGGTCTGCTAGGTGGTTGCTACTTAAAGTCCCTAGGACATTTACAGTATTAGGCAAGATTGTCTTCTCGTCTTGTGCACCAGAGGCATGGAATAGTCTACAATCCATGCTTTATCTAGATATGTTAGTGCCACTGAATGAATAAAACATTTTGATGGGAGACTGTTACAGAGGAGTGTACATGCTTTTTTTTAGGCTGGATCATGTTGTTGTATTGTATTGTTGTATGTTTTAGTTCTGTAATGTATTGATTGTTGCTGCCTTCTTGGCCAGGTCTCCCTTGAAAAAGAGACTCTGGGTCTCAATGGGCTTTTCATGGTTAAATAAAGGTTAAATCAAAAATCAAAATAAACATTTTCAGACTTTTTTCGTACTGGTCCCCCGTGGGAATCAAACCCACAACCCTGTATTTGTAAGCCCCATGCTCTACCAAGGACTCCCTCACAGGACTCCCACCCTCCCCCTCACTGAATATACAGTACAGTGCAGTAAGACTGAATTACATTTTATAGAGATGCATGTGCACAGTACAAACCCTCTCACCCACAACATGCATGTGGGGGGATGTATCGCATTTTATTTTATTTTATTTATTAGGATCCCCATTAACCAACGCCAATGGCGACAGCTAGTCTTACTGGGGTCCGACACATAACAAAAAAGACATTACAGACTAAATACTTTACAATTTACATACATGCACATCGTTCATGGCACGAGGGCTCATCAGAAGCTTTCCTATTTTTTTCTGTGCAAATACGGTACAGATGAGAGCATCAATATTGCAATGCGCCTTGTGTCATGTGTGGCATTTGGATACCGCAACTCACACTCCTTCAAGGCAGATCTTGATCAAACATTCATAAAATGGATACTGTGCTGTTGCAGGGAGGAGGAGTAGTATTCCTATTTCCAGCCACTGCCCCCATTATGTGTGAGAGGCTGTGACAGTGTAGAACAGAGGCAAGGAGACATCCATTGGTCTCTACAGATGAATGTGAAAGGAAAGAGCAGAGGAGAGCAGAGGAGAGCAGGGCCACACACTGCTGGGGGTCACAGTGGCAGGCCCACACAGAGGACAGAGAGAGAGGGGGACGCGCCAATTTGGAGTAGTGGAGCTACACACTGACTGGAGAGTGGAGAGATGTCAAATCTAGTACAAACTAGTCCCACACTATATATAGCCTATACATATGGAGTAGCTAGTTCCTCACTGTGGAGAGATGACAAATCTAGTACAAACGAGTCACACATTCTATATCCTATAAATATGGAGTAGCTAGTTACTCACTGACTGGAGAGTGGACAAATCTAGTGCAAAGTAGTCACCCCACTCTATCCTATAAAAAGGTATAGCACTTCTCATATAGCCTACCTTTTTATAGGATAGAATGGGGGATAGAGTGGGGGACTACTTTCACCTAGTAACATCTAATGGTGGCAGTGGGCATATAGTTCAACATTATGTGATTAGATAGAAATAGCAGAGTAGCTAAACACATAATATTGTGTTGAACTAAATTGTTAGGATATCTATTTTTGCAGGTGTGGTTGCCCCTCTAATTTGATCAGAGAGCATGTTGCCACCAGTGAGAGGATTGTTAAGATGCTTGAGGGACAGGTATGGTTTTACGTCATCACTTAGTTCCCCACACTCAGAGTAGCATCCACTCCGTGGGCACTGCACTGCACTGGTGGGGTCAGTGTCAGGATGTGAGAGGGATTCCATGTCATGAGACGGTACAAATGAGTACATTCCAAAGGCACTCATCCGCTAAAAGAACTGAGCCCCAGCGTCCATTACAGGAGTGGGCGAGTGAGAGATCATAATCATCATACCTCCCAGAAAGAGAGAGAGAGAGAGCGAGAGAGAAAGAGAGACCAAAAAGAGAATGGTTAGAATCATAAAATGTCTAAAAACAGAGAACGGCTTAACCACAGTGAATAATGCCAGAGATAGCGGATAGAAATCTGGTCATTTTATTCATTCAATAAACACATTTGGAATCCAATTATTATCCATACATTTTTCGCCCTCCTATCAGGACTGGGCACAATGGCGTCTGTATCCCTAGTGTGCACTAGTGCATTGAAATAATAGGTGGAAAAACACTGGAGTGAGAAGCTGGGTCTGTGACTGTGAGAAGAGGTAAATAGCCATGATGGAAATGAATTCTCCCTTATTTAAATCCCAGTAGAAACAGATCAACAGACTCTTAATTATAACTGCACAGATAAAACACTGTGACTGTGTCCCAAATAGCACCCTATTCCCTATGTAGTGCACTACTTTTCACAGGGTAGTGCACTATATAGGGAATACGGTGCAATTTGAGATCTCTGACTAGGTGCTCAATCCTGTATTTCAACAGCCAAAACTTCATGTCACACAGGCTTTGGATATTAGCAATAATAGGTTCTACGAAGCTCATAGGCCAGGCTTTGGATAATGTTCATGTTGATAGTAATATCCTAGATGCTACAGTAGCCTCGCTCATGTCTCAGAAACACACATGGTCTGACTTAGGCATTATGATTCATTGGAATAGGATACAGCATAATGGTGTGGGAAACCTAAGCCTACCTCTGTTGGAAGTTTGACCATTTTCTTTCTTCTACACTTTCACTGAAATTGGATTTCAGCTATTGGTCTCCCCTCATTAGCTTCAGTAAATCACATTTTCCTTTGTTAGGGAGCTGTCTGTGTTCCTGCTGTTTGATTCACTGTCAAGTTGAAAGGGTTTCTATTATCCTAATGTTAGCACTGAAGACACCTAACTGTCAGCATGCCCAGGTCCCCCTGGCCAATTAGTTTTGAGACCTGAGGATTCTGCCTATGTGTCTATGTCACATACTCCAGGCACCACCATTGATAACTCTCATTGAAGAGGAGGTTGATGATTAGAGGCCCTGTATGACGAACGGTAGGAGGTCCGACCAAATTGTCTCCTGTGAACCTTTAAATTGGGGAAATTGAATTAATATCCTGCCAAATTGGACCTTCTTTGTTGATAATGGTCCAAGAAGAACTGAGCCTGAATCAGAAGAGAAGAGTTGAGAAGAGAAGAGTTGGTTCTCACCATGAGATTCGCATCCTACTGAGCCACCACCCCTCCACTTGGCTGGCTCTGGTGTGACAGACAGACCCCTGGTACCCGGGCAGAGAGGTAAAGTCTCTCTAGCTGACCCTGGCAGACACATGGAAGGAGGCTAAGCTGTCAGATGGTTTTGGGCCGGAGCTCTTTGCTCCATTAAGAGATCTCTGACATATTCGTTATCAGTTGTGATGAGCGACGGCCAACCTGTATTATTGAGTGGCAGACGTTCAGGGATATATTTAGGATGGCTCAGTGAGAGAATCAGATCCAAGATGGTAGTGTCTCGACCAACTGATTTAGTTATGTCTGCTATGTTTAAAGTTGAAACGTACACTCTTGCAAGCTCTAAAGCTGTGGGATTCCACAACAGCACCATGTCTGATTGCATTTTATAGCATCCGTGGCATGGAGCCATGGTGATGATGTATTACATGTTGGAGGGAGGAGAAGAGCAGCAACCGACTGGGTTATTCTGGATTCATAGAGACACAATAAACCATTTGTCTCTTCTCTTTTATTATTCTCTAATCCCAACCAAACCCACCTTCATCTGTTTCTGTATTGTGTTTTCCAGATCCAGCTAGCCTGACTGTTCTAGCCTCAGGGTTACAGTAAGTCTAATGTTGTTCTGGATGCTGGATCTAGAGTATTTCTGTCAACAAGGCCGGGCTACAGAGTTAAGCCGGAGTCATTCAGTGAAAGCCTTGACCGTCAGTCAGTCAGCCAGTCAGTCAGACTGGGGGTAGCTTGGAAGCTTTCATCATTGGCATGACGGATTGGCCGGTGAATCAATACGCTCTGTCTTCCCCTACTGTACAGGGAAGGCAGTTAGTATGAGTCATTCAGTCGCCCAGACAGCCTTAATAAGCCTAATACCCTTTACAATCAGACAGGGTCTGTCTGGGGCACTCCAGGGTACACAGCAGACAGGGAATGGAATGGTGGGGGGGGTGGGGGGGTTTAAAAGGCTTATTACTCCAGGCATCCATTCCATTGCCTTCAAGTGCAAGAAGTCTTTAACGTTGTCACTTGTTTAGATCAATAAGGAAGACCTTATGGATCGCACCAGATGCTGTCATTTAGAATGCAAGTGATGGCTTTGTTAGGAGAATAAACAGAGTCAATGGATGGAGAGAGAGTAGGGGAGATGGAGAGAGAGAAAAAGAGAGACTGGGGGAGTATGGGCCTCCTGTAGCTCAGTTGGTAGAGCATGGTGCTTGCAACACCATGGTTGTGGGTTTGATTCCCACAGGGGGCCAGTATGAAACATTTATGCACTCACTAACTGTAAGTTGCTCTGGATAAGAGCGTCTGCTAAATTACTAAAATGTAAATGAGTAGGGGGTGAGTAGCATCCATTATCGAGACCATTCCCTTATAGTGTCATGCGGAAATATGAACTGAAATGTATCACAGTGTGATCATTGATATAGTACAGTCCTTTGATGTCATGTCAACTTTTTTTTTTATGTTTGGATGAAAATATAATGGAGTCCAGTCCATTCACTGAACTGTATTCACGATTCAAAGCCATTGCCGTTGGGTACCCTTTAATAAAATCCAGCAATGTTTCATCAGAGCATAAAGTTGCCAGTACATTGTGAGCATGGCATTTAGAAGACTTATACTAGAATTTCATATGATGCAATTTAACAGGGGGGGGACCTTCAAATGTCCTTATATATATATATATATTTTTTAATGTAAGACAACACAACAGCCCAATATTTCATACAGGATTTTCAATACACCATAAGTGCACGATCAGTGGCAACTTCAATACCATTTTCCTGCTGTTATGTTGATTCTGAAACTGTTGTCAAACATGCACTTCATGATCCCAATCCCAGTTTTCCACATTTCCATATCAAACCGTGTCAATTCCAACATGATGACATTGAAAGCAACAAAGAGCACAATACCACACACGCACCATAACGTCTCTCACTCTCAGGATGCATCCTAAATGAAAGCCTATTTCCTATATATAGTGTACTACTTTTAACCAAGGCACATATGGCTCTGGTCAAAAGTAGTGCACTATAAAGTGAATATGGTGCTATTTGGGACGTAGCCCAGTGCATTTCATACTGTAGAATGTGCTAAAGCCACAGGAGACTAGGAGAGACTAAGCTGGCAGGCAAACGCTCTGACAGCTTTTACTTAATACGCCCTCGCTGTGCCCGACAGACAGCATTTAGGAGGCAGACAAACCCACACCCTGGGAAGTGGCTCGCGCCGGCCTGAACGGAGCAAAGAACCAACACCTCACCATAAGCAGCATCTGTTTGGGGGAGACACCTGGGCTCTGCCTACAGGAGCCCCTGTTAGACTATTAGATAAGCAGGCTGCAGCCCTATGAGCAAGGCTTCTCAGTTTAGCACAATACTGTCCATCTGAGTTCCTGAAGATACAGGACAAACATAGCCACGGCAATGAACTAGACCAGACTTGGCCCCAGGGAACGTTCTATCCATAATTTCTGCTGAGGCAAATACGTGGAAAAAAGAGGTGTGTGTGATGGAATGTCAGAGCTGCAATTGTCTATTTTATTCATTGAAGTAGATGCGATGCGAAATATATAGGACACATGATTAAATATAACAGCATGTAGAGTGCATTAAGCATAAAGAAGATGGTGACCCCAGGCAATTGTTTTTCACTGTGCTTTCAGGTTTCAATCACAGTAAAACACAGATGCATACTGAAAGTCTGATTCATAAATGTTGAATAAGAAACCAGTCATAAAACATTTAATCAGATCACATACTTGATTGGCAGCTCACAGACACCACCTCAGGTCACGTAAAACATAGACACACAGATATTGACAAGTAGAATCCATTATTGGATTCTCTACTTGCTAACCCATAGGCCTGGCTGGTGTGGTCTACCATGAATAAATGATCAGAGGGATAAGTGGGATCTGATCTCCTGTCTGTCAGAGGAGAGAACAGCTCCTCCATTACTGACCCCACCCTGAACTTCACCGTGACCTTCAGTTACCTCAGGGACACAACACTCAGGTTCAAAAAGCAGTGGAGGAGGAGCAGGGAATGTCATTCAAGCTTCATACAACACTTATTCAGCAAGAAAATCTATGTCCATCCTCTTTTTTTGTTTGTTGCATCAAACCTTTCTGACGGGTAAATCAGTCTGCCCTCCAAACTATCCATTAGAAAAACTTGGGAACAACACACCTTAATGATATACACAGTCTGAGAGGAGATGAGCTGTCAACATGGAATCTTGACAAGAGCCCCAGAAAGGGGGAACATTTTTAAAGGTCAGTCAAATCAACCGTAATATTTCAGTCAACTGTAATCAATTTCTGAGTGGGAAATGAGGGGAGAAGGAATCTGTTTTTGGAAGTCTTGAATAAGAGCTATCTGTTGTATGAGCTCGCCTAATGGATTGACTGCAGGTGGAAAACTGTGATAAAAGTGATAAAAGTGATAAAAGTGTCTGGATGAAGTGCCATGGGAAATAGGCCCACCGCATCACACTCAAACAAAGACACAAACACACCGGCTCCTCAGTTCAGTCAAGCTCACCAACATTTTCTTAGAACAACACAAGCTAAATGGACACTAACCACAAATGTAGATGCTATTGGGATGCCTTATTGTCCTGTCTTGACATAATACAATGTCATAGATATTCCTTACTCAACCCAGTTAGTCAACTAACAATGTGAGGCCTGTGAATCTCACTGAGAAGTCTTCAGACCCAGCAACAGCAAGCAGGCTGGTATAATAATACTGTGGATGAGAGACTTTTGAGTTTCTTTGGATCTGCAGGTGTCTGAGTTAACTGATGAAGTAACGTATGCTACCCCAGACATTTGACCTGACCTGACGTATTAAGACAGCAAAACAAATACTTTTTGGGGGGAGTGGCCGAGTCATTAGCAACTGTTAAGGTCTTTCAACCCCAGAACTCACTTTGACGTCACCATTACTAGATTGGGGAGAAGTGTTGTTATGGAAATGCTGGGTTAATAATGAATCAACATGTTTGCTAGGAAGTGGTCCACCCAATGTTTTGACATGGTTTCATCATAAACCAAAGCAGTAGAATAATTTTTGATTGGGAATACTTTGGTATAATCAGCCTAAAATGGTTTGATTCCCACAGGGGGTATGAAAAAAAATAATGTATGCACTAACTGTAAGTCGCTCTGGATAAGAGCGTCTGCTAAATGACTAAAATGTAATGTAAATGTTAATAGAGAACCCATAATGGTGACTCTCCACCATAGAGTTGCACAATACACACTATACAATTGTTACTGAATTAATGTGCAATTAAGTTAGAGCAGGGATGGGCAACTTTGATGGGGATGGGGTTCACAAAAAGTCAGAACTCATCATGAGAGGTCGCAGTGGCTCGCGAGTCTGTGTACCCACATCCATACCCACACATGCAGTCAGAGCCGGCCCTAGCCTTTTGGGGGCCCTAAGCGGAAGTTTGTTGGGGGGCCACCCTCCCCAACCTTGATTACTACAAGTTTAGATAGCTGGCCGCTAGACTAACTTACCAATAAAACAAATGTTAACTGACATGTGCTAATTTACATAACAAGAGAAAACATGCTGATGCACAACCAAATTTCGAATTTGCACCTTGTGTATTATACTATTAAAGAACTGAGTTCCTAAATTTTTTTTAAATAAAAAATAATATATACAGTACCAGTCAAAAGTTTGGACACACCTACTCATTCCAGGGTTTTTCTTTATTTTTTACTATTTACTACATTGTAGAATAATAGTGAAGACATCAAAACTATGACATTACACATATGGAATCATGCACTAACCAAAAAAGGGTTAAACAAATCAAAATATATTTTATATTTGAGATTCTTCAAAGTAGCCACCTTTGCCTTGATGACAGTTTTGCACACTCTTTGTATGCCATATGCATAAAGGTGTGCGCAAACCGCAAGCTAAAAGCACTTTAACTGGTAGCCTAGCAACAAGAATCACTTATTTTCTGCTGTAGAATTCCAACTGTCATTTTTTTATTTGGCCGCCACAAATGAGTTTGTACTTTGTGTGTGGTCGAACTGACAATTGGAGAAACAAAGAAGTGAGAAGCTGTTCAGAAAATACCTTAAAGAAGTTAACGCTAAAGTAAGTAGCTAATTTGAGATGTTTTATTTATCTTAGTAACTAGAATCAAGAACGGTAGCTAATTTGGCCAGCAGCCACTAGCTAGGCTTGATAGGGGGGTAAAAGCTAACTGGTAGCCTCGCTAGCTAATAAATAACGACATTTCCTTCCCTTCAGGGAAAAACATTTTACCCCCTATCAAGCCTCAAGCTGACAGCTAACGCTTTAAAATGTTTAGGCTTATTTTGTATTACTGGTTAATATAAGATAGCTAGCTAGCTAACTAACTTAGCTAGCTAGCCAACTAGCAACTTGGCTAGCTAGCTTGTTCCAGTTAGCTAGTTTTCTTGTCATGAATGAAGCAGGTACAGTAGCTACCTTGTTATATGGTTATGTAAAATGACAATATTTTCTTGCAATATCGACACAATTTTGATTAATGATTTTTGCATTGACAGTTTGGAGTGGATCACAGACCAACACTACCACCAAGATGTTTGCCTTTCCATGCCTTGTAGCCTACTACTGAATATGGTGCAAATGCTCAGATATGTCACCTTCATGTGAAGAAGCACAATGATTTTTGCCGCCTGAACAGTTCAAATAATTTGGGTGCTGGACATTGATCATGAGTTGGTTTTAGCCCATTTTCGATCAGACATATGAGGATGAATATTACATATCATGTAAGGATATCTATTGAAATTATGATAAAATAAATAAATATGGATCCATAAATGTTCAGGTAATGACTACAGATATGATACATTAATGAAAGTATGTGGATTCGTTCATGCCTAAGTATAAAGACTTAGATATGTCAGTATGTTGACACATACCCTTTCCAAAGTTAAAATATTCTACAAGGATATAAGCGGGTGGACGCGCATCAGGTGTGTGTCTTGAGGAGATCTCAACCCAGATATCTCCCTGGACTCATACAGTAGCAGGGAGATTTCTGAGGTCCAGATTGGATGCATGTAGAAACTGTCCCATTACGGGGAGTATCCTAGCTCCATATATGAAATTAAGGACATGCGTATCTGGAGCACGTCTACTCCTTATATCTAATGAAATGTCAGATATCCGGAAATATATAGATACAAATATCCCCTGATATTGACCCTTTTCGCCCAGTGGTGTCTTTAATGTTCTGAGATTGGAAAGGTGATATTGGTGGGGTAGGGGTAAAACAACTTGAATGTGTTTTCTTTTCTCCAAAGTGAACAGCATTTTTCACACTGGAATCTGGCAACACAAAACCTGGCTGTTAATTTCATATCTCTACCCAGGTTTTCAGCAACCTTAATGCTGACCTCCATATTGTTCCAAGTACTGTCTGTCTCTGATGGAAAAATGACAAATGCGTTTTCAGCCCACTGAGCACAGCTAATGCAACAGACAGGAAGGAGGTCTGGGAGCGGAAGGTAGCCTAGCGGTTTGAGCGCTGGGCCAGTAACCAAAAGCTTGCTAGTTTGAATATGTCCATCTGCCTTTGAGCAAGGCACTTAACCCTAATTGCTCCAGGGTCGCCGTCAATAATGGCTGATCCCTGGCCGTGACCCCATTCTCAGAGGGTGTCACAGGGGAAGTTGGGATATGCACAAAACAAATGTCAATTTCACACCTCACATATGTACAGGTTACCCACTTGTACATGCAGTGAAACATGACAAATATAAGCACCCCCTATTTGAGGAAGAGCCACTCCACTGAACACACCTGATGAAAACAGGTAGGGGAGAGGATGGGATGGGAAGGGATGGGGGGCGCAGGCTTGCATCACAGTCGACAGAAAAAAAGAACACACCTGATGCTACTCATGCTGCCTGTCTCAGATCCTAACTTGCATCGCTCCAGTTGGGTGGCGACAATCTGCCGCTCGGCTTCCAGCTCTCGAGTCAGTCGCTCAAATTGCAGCTCCTGTAAAGAAATGAAAAAGTTATTGTCAGTAAGCCTATCTATATTGTGCCACAAAGGATCTAGCTTACTGTATTCATGAATCTTTCAGGTAGTGTAGCCTAACCACACGGGGGCCCCCCAGTGGTGTGTGCTTAGCCCCCTCCTGTACTCCCCATTTACCCACAACTGTCTGGCCACGACCGACTCCAACTCCATCATCAAGTTTGCTAACAACACAACGGTGGTAGGGAGGAGGTCAAAGAACTGGCAGTGTGGTGCCAGGACAACAACCTCTCCCACAACGTCAGCAAAACCAAGGAGCTGATCGTAGACTACGGGAAACAGCGGGGAGGGGGAACATTTACAGCTGCACCATTGAGAGCATCCTGACTGGTTGTATCGCCATCTGGTATGGCAACTGCACCGCCCGCAACCGGAAGGCCCTACAGAGGGTGGTGCCAATGGCACAGCGCATCACTGGGGGCGAGCTCCAAGCCATCCAGGACGTACAGATGTAGGATCTTAATTTGAGCCAGTTTGCTACAGCAGGAAAATTATCCTGGAGCAAAAGGAAATGTGAATTATTATGTGGATTATAATTCATGGATATTTTGTAGGGGTTAATACATTTTTCATTATGGCAAATCAAGTCTGACATTTCAAAGTGGAAATGACAAACTTTCGAAGCATTTTTAAAACTGAAATACCCTACAGGTTTGCATTTCTTTGTGCAGGAAAATTCTCAGCAACAAAAGATTGATCAAATGAAGATCCTACATCTGTACAGTGGCTTGCGAAAGTATTCACCCCCCCCCCCCCTTGGCATTTTTCCTATTTTGTTGCCTTACAAACTGGAATTAAAATTGATTTTGGGGGGGGTTGTATCATTTGATTTACACAACATGCCTACCACTTTCAAGATGCAAAATATTTTTTATTGTGAAACAAACAAGAAATAAGACAACAAAACAGAAAACTTGAGCGTGCATAACTATTCAGCCCTCTCTTGGCAGGTTTGTTGTGGTGCCATATTCTTTCAATTTTTTAATAATGGATTTAATGGTGCTCCGTTTTTATAAACCAACCCTGATCTGTACTTCTCCACAACTTTGTCTCTGACCTGTTTGGAGAGCTCCTTGGTCTTCATGGTCAAATCAAATCAAATCAAATCAAATTTTATTGGTCACATGCGCCGAATACAACAGGTGCAGACATTACAGTGAAATGCTTACTTACAGCCCTTAACCAACAGTGCATTTATTTTAAACAAAAAAAGTAAGAATAAAACAACAACAAAAAAGTGTTGAGAAAAAAAGAGCAGAAGTAAAATAAAGTGACAGTAGGGAGGCTATATATACAGTAAAATAAAGTGACAGTAGGGAGGCTATATATACAGGGGGGTACCGTTGCATAGTCAATGTGCGGGGGGCACCGGCTAGTTGAGGTAGTTGAGGTAATATGTACATGTGGGTAGAGTTAAAGTGACTATGCATAAATACTTAACAGAGTAGCAGCAGCGTAAAAAGGATGGGGTGGGGGGCAGTGCAAATATTCCGGGTAGCCATGATTAGCTGTTCAGGAGTCTTATGGCTTGGGGGTAGAAGCTGTTGAGAAGTCTTTTGGACCTAGACTTGGCACTCCGGTACCGCTTGCCGTGCGGTAGCAGAGAGAACAGTCTATGACTAGGGTGGCTGGAGTCTTTGACAATTTTGAGGGCCTTCCTCTGACACCGCCTGGTATAGAGGTCCTGGATGGCAGGGAGCTTTGCCCCAGTGATGTACTGGGCCGTACGCACTACCCTCTGTAGTGCCTTGCGGTCAGAGGCCAAGCAGTTGCCATACCAGGCGGTGATGCAACCAGTCAGGATGCTCTCGATGGTGCAGCTGTAGATCCTTTTTGAGGATCTGAGGACCCATGCCAAATCTTTTTAGTCTCCTGAGGGGGAATAGGCTTTGTCGTGCCCTCTTCACGACTGTCTTGGTGTGTTTGGACCATGATAGTTCGTTGGTGATGTGGACACCAAGGAACTTGAAGCTCTCAACCTGTTCCACTACAGCCCCGTCGATGAGAATGGGGGCGTGCTCAGTCCTCTTTTTTTTCCTGTAGTCCACAATCATCTCCTTTGTCTTGGTCACGTTGAGGGAGAGGTTGTTGTCCTGGCACCACACGGCCAGATCTCTGACCTCCTCCCTATGGCTGTCTCATCGTTGTCGGTGATCAGGCCTACCACTGTTGTGTCGTCGGCAAACTTAATGATGGTGTTGGAGTCGTGCCTGGCCATGCAGTCATGGGTGAACAGAGAGTACAGGAGGGGACTGAGCACGCACCCCTGAGGGCCCCCCGTGTTGAGGATCAGTGTGGCAGATGTGTTGTTACCTACCCTTACCACCTGGGGGCGGCCCGTCAGGAAGTCCAGGATCCAGTTGCAGAGGGAGGTGTTTAGTCCCAGGATCCTTAGCTTAGTGATGAGCTTAGAGGGCACTATGGTGTTGAATGCTGAGCTGTAGTCAATGAATAGCATTCTCACGTAGGTGTTCCTCTTGTCCAGGTGGGAAAGGGCAGTGTGGAGTGCGATAGAGATTGCATCATCTGTGGATCTGTTGGGGCGGTATGCAAATTGGAGTGGGTCTAGGGTTTCTGGGATTATGCTGTTGATGTGAGCCATGACCAGTCTTTCAAAGCACTTCATGGCTACAGACGTCAGTGCTACGGGTCGGTAGTCATTTAGGCAGGTTATCTTAGAGTTCTTGGGCACGGGGACTATGGTGGTCTGCTTGAAACATGTTGGTATTACAGACTCAGTCAGGGACATGTTGAAAATGTCAGTGAAGACACTTGCCAGTTGGTCAGCACATGCTCGGAGTACACGTCCTGGTAATCCGTCTGGCCCTGCGGCCTTGTGAATGTTGACCTGCTTAAAAGTCTTACTCACATCGGCTACGGAGAGCGTGATCACATAGTCGTCCGGAGCAGCTGGTGCTCTCATGCATGCTTCAGTGTTGCTTGCCTCGGCGAGCATAGAAGTGGTTTAGCTCGTCTGGTAGGCTTGTGTCACTGGGCAGCTCGCGGCTGTGCTTCCCTTTGTAGTCTGTAATAGTTTTCAAGCCCTGCCACATCCGACGAGCGTCAGAGCCAGTGTAGTATGATTCAATCTTAGACCTGTATTGACTCTTTGCCTGTTTGATGGTTCGTCGGAGGTCATAGCGGGATTTCTTATAAGCGTCCGGGTTAGAGTCCCGTTCCTTGAAAGCGGCAGCTCTACCCTTTAGCTCAGTGCGGATGTTTCCTGGAATCCATGGCTTCTGGTTGGGGTATGTACGTACGGTCACTGTGGGGACGACATCATCGATGCACTTATTGATGAAGCCAGTGACTGATGTGGTGTACTCCTCAATGCTGTCTGAAGAATCCCGGAACATGTTCCAGTCTGTGCTAGCAAAACAGTCCTGTAGCTTAGCATCTGCGTCATCTGACCACTTTTTTATTAACCGAATCACTGGTGCTTCCTGCTTCAGTTTTTGCTTATAAGCAGGAATCAGGAGGATAGAGTTATGGTCAGATTTGCCAAATGGAGGGCGAGGGAGAGCTTTGTATGCGTCTCTGTGTGTGGAGTAAAGGTGGTCTAGAGTTTTTTCCCCTCTGGTTGCACATTTAACATGCTGGTAGAAATTAGGTAGAACGGATTTAAGTTTCCCTGCATTAAAGTCCCCGGCTACTAGGAGCGCTGCATCTGGATGAGCGTTTTCCTGTTGATTAATGGCCTTGTACAACTCATTGCCACTTGCTTGGTGGTGCCACTTGCTTGGTGGTGGTGCCCCTTGCTTAGTGGTGTTGCAGACTCTGGGGCCTTTCAGAACAGGTGTATATATACTGAGATCATGTGACAGATCATGTGACACTTAGATGGCACAAAGGTGGACTTTATTTAACTAATTATGACTTCTGAAGGTAATTGGTTGCACCAGATCTTATTTAGGGGCTTCATAGCAAAGGGGGTGAATACATATGCACGCACCACTTTTCTGTAACAAGTTGAAACAAGTTATTTTTTCATTTCACATCACCAATTTGGACTATTTTGTGTATGTCCATTACATTAAATCCAAATAAAAAATCAATTTCAATTACAGGTTGTAATGCAACAAAATAGGAAAAGACATTTAAATGTTTCCCCTTAAACCAGTCAAGTGTTGCTTTAGCAGTATGCTTAGGGTCATTGTCCTGCTGGAAGGTGAACCTCCGTCCTAGTCTCAAATGTCTGGAAGACTGAAACAGGTTTCCCTCAAGAATTTCGCTGGTTTAGTGCCATCCATCATTCCTTCAATTCTGACCAGTTTCCCAGTCCCTCCCAATGAAAAACATCTGCACAGCATGATGCTGCCACCACCATGCTTCACTGTGGGGATGGTGTTCTCGGGGTGATGAGAGGTGTTGGGTTTGCGTCAGACATAGCGTTTTCCTTGATTGTCAAAAAGCTCAATTTTAGTCTCATCCGACCAGAGTACCTTCTTCCATATGTTTGGGGAGTCTCTCACATGCCTTTTGGCGAACACCAAACGTGTTTGCTTATTTCTTTCTTTAAGCAATGGCTTTTTTCTGGCCACTCTTCCGTAAAGCCCAGCTCTGTGAAGTGTATGGCTTAAAGTGGTCCTATGGACAGATACTCCAATCTCCGCTGTGGAGCTTTGCAGCTCCTTCAGGGTTATCTTCGGTCTCTTTGTTGCCTCTCTGATTAATGCCCTCCTTGCCTGGTCCGTGAGTTTTGTTGGGCGGCCCTCTCTTGGCTGGTTTGTTGTGGTGCCATATTCTTTCAATTTTTTAATAATGGATTCAATGGTGCTCCGTGGGATGTTCAAAGTTTTGGATATTTATTTATAACCCTGATCTGTACTTCTCCACAACTTTGTCCCTGACCTGTTTGGAGAGCTCCTTGCTCTTCATGGTGCCGCTTGCTTGGTGGTGCCCCTTGCTTAGTGGTGTTGCAGATTCTGGGGCCTTTCAGAACAGGTGTATATATATACTGAGATCATGTGACAGGTCATGTGACACTTAGATTGCACACAGGTGGACTTTATTTAATCAATTATGTGACTTCTGAAGGTAATTGATTGCACCAGATCTTATTTAGGGGCTTCATAGCAAAGGGGTGAATACATATGCACGCACCACTTTTCCGTTATTTATTTTTTTTGAATTTTTGAAACAAGTTATTTTTTCATTTCACTTCACCAAGTTTGACTATTTTGTGTATGTCCATTACATGAAATCCAAATAAAATCCATTTAAATTACAGGTTGTAATGCAACAAAATAGGAAAAACGCCAAGGGGGATGAATACTTTTGCAAGGCACTGTATATGCCAGGTGGTGTCTGAGAAAGACCTGAAAAATTGCCAAAGACTTTAGCCACCTGAGACATGGACTGTTCTCCATGCTCCCGTCCGGCAGGCGGTACCGGTGCATCAAGGCTCAGACAAACAGACCCCTAAACAGCTTCTATCCCCTGGCGATAAGACTGTTAAATGGCTAACGACTACTGCTCTCCCTCTCCCACAGACTATCCACACTGACTCTATGCCCATCCACAGGTCTCTAGCCACTCAGACACAACCTACGCTGCTGCTAATATGATTAATGATTAGATTTATTACTCCATTACACTGCTGTCTATTGATTATTGATTGCCAATACCATTAGTATTTATCTATTTATCCTCTACTGGTCACTATTACTCCTGTTTACATGTACATTACCATTAGTACATTACCATAAGTATTTATATATTCCTGCTACCAGTCACCTTTCAGCCCTGTTTACATGTATAGCCTACTACCAGTCACTTTGTATGTATAAACCCACCTCAACCACATCAGTACCTCTGCACATTGAATAAGGTACTGGCACTGACCTGTATATACTTGAATTCTCATGTTTCTAATTTTGTATTCTCTTTTCTATTATTATCTATATTATTATTATCATCACAGCATTGTTGGAAAGAGCTCTCAAGGTAAGAATTTCACTCTACTGTTTTACACCTATTGTATTCTGTGCACGTGGCGAATAAACTTTGAAACTTTAAAATTGGGTAGTACTTTACAATAACTCCACGTAATAACGCATTTATAATGGCTTAGTAAATAGTTTATTCATAATTTATTAATCATTACTCCAACATCTGTAAATGTTAGTAACCTAGTTATTCATACATTTATAAACTACTTTTAAAGTATTTAATAATGATTCATAAAATCATTCATAAAACTATTTACTAACCATTATATAAGTATTTTTTATAAATACTTTATAAATGTTTTTGTGACCGGTGTAATTTCTCACAAAAGGATGGACATGCCATTGGTAGACATTCCAGCAGTACCTGATGCTCCTTAATGTCTCAAAATGGCCTACAACATATCAATGGTTAAACAATAAGTACACAATACAGAGGATGTTTAAGAAAAAATATTGACAATTTTATTCCAAAATAGTCACACTGTTGTAATAGTGTGATGTGTAACTTCAGTAAAATAACGTTTTTAGTCAGAAAATGCTAACATAAGCGTTTATTGGCAGTGACTTTTCTACCAAAACCAAAGTGTGGATTGCAGTCACTCCTTAGAGCAGTCTAATCTTGGTTAACCCAGAATTAAAATCTTGCGTAATTTGGTCAGCTGCATAATTAAGTTCTGGGTCCATACGTGTTAGAAATTGGGAGTTCCGGTTTGCGAAGTCTCCACCCTCGCAAAAGAAAACTCTCAGCCAAAGACCACTGCGTACGAGGTAAGGAAACAAATATCTGAATACATTATTTCGCTGAACTATCCCATTATGTCTAAAGAGTTACTACCCCAGTAAAGGTGCCACCAAACAAAGCCATATGTGAAAATAGTCGGCGGTTAAAAGACTGAAGCACAGAAAACATTTAAAGGTTATACATGAACAATTTCTACCTGCAAGTCATACATCTAACATTTATACCTCAATCACATATCAATAGTAATGAAGGAATAAAAATCCACTAGAGAAAAACTGAGCGGTCCGGCCAGCTGTTGTTTTATGATTAAATAGCGTTTGCGAGGTTGACAACATTAGCAAAACATTCACAACACAACACATCCTCAAGAAAACAGTTTTTGTGAATAAAATAAACATTTGATATACACTGAGTGCACAAAACATTAGGAACACCTGCTCTTTCCATGACATAGACTGACCAGGTGAATCCAGGTGAAACCTATGATCCCTTATTGATGTCACCTGTTAAATTCACTTAAATCATTCTAGATGAAGGGGAGGAGACAGGTAAAATAATTGTATGCCTCGAGACATGGATTGTGTATGCGTGTCATTCAGATGGTGAATGGGCAAGACAAAAGATTTAAGTGCCTTTGAACGGGATATGGTAGTAGGTGCCAGGCGCACCGGTTTGAGTGTGTCAAGAACTGCAATGCTGCTGGGCTTTTCATGCTCAACAGTTTCCTGTGTGTATCAAGAATGGTCCACCACCCAAAGGACATCCAGCCAACTTGACACAACTGTGGGAAGCATTGGAGTCAACATGAGAGAGCATCCCTGTGGAATGCTTCCGAAACCTTGTAGAGTCCATGCCCCAAAGAATTGAGGCTGTTCTGAGGGCAAAAGTGGTGCAACTCAATATTAGAACAGTGTTCCTAATGTTTTGTACCCTCAGTGTACTTCCTTTAACATCACTGATATGTTCTAGGCTACTTTGAGACCTTAAGGAGCATTAGTTACTGCTGGAATGTCTGCCAATGGCATTTCCATCTTTTTGTGAGAAATTACACTGGTCACAAAACATTTATAAAGTATTTATCAAGTATAAATAGCCCACACTTTAGATAAGGCCACGCAAAAAGACTTAACTAATTATTAGTAAATGGTTTATACAGTGGAGGAAAAAAGTATTTAGTCAGCCACCAATTGTGCAAGTTCTCCCACTTAAAAAGATGAGAGAGGCCTGTAATTTTCATCATAGGTACACGTCAACTATGACAGACAAAATGAGAATTTTTTTTCCAGAAAATCACATTGTAGGATTTTTTATGAATTTATTTGCAAATGATGGTGGAAAATAAGTATTTGGTCAATAACAAAAGTTTCTCAATACTTTGTTATATACCCTTTGTTGGCAATGACACAGGTCAAACGTTTTCTGTAAGTCTTCACAAGGTTTTCACACACTGTTGCTGGTATTTTGGCCCATTCCTCCATGCAGATCTCCTCTAGAGCAGTGATGTTTTGGGGCTGTCGCTGGGCAACACGGACTTTCAACTCCCTCCAAAGATTTTCTATGGGGTTGAGATCTGGAGACTGGCTAGGCCACTCCAGGACCTTGAAATGCTTCTTACGAAGCCACTCCTTCGTTGCCCGGGCAGTGTGTTTGGGATCATTGTCATGCTGAAAGACCCAGCCATGTTTCATCTTCAATGCCCTTGCTGATGGAAGGAGGTTTTCACTCAAAATCTCATGATACATGGCCCCATTCATTCTTTCCTTTACACGGATCAGTCGTCCTGGTCCCTTTGCAGAAAAACAGCCCCAAAGCATGATGTTTCCACCCCCATGCTTCACAGTAGGTATGGTGTTCTTTGAATGCAACTCAGCATTCTTTGTCCTCCAAACACGACGAGTTGAGTTTTTACCAAAAAAGTTCTATTTTGGTTTCATCTGACCATATGACATTCTCCCAATCCTCTTCTGGATCATCCAAATGCACTCTAGCAAACTTCAGACAGGCCTGGACATGTACTGGCTTAAGCAGGGGGACACGTCTGGCACTGCAGGATTTGAGTCCCTGGCGGCGTAGTGTGTTACTGATGGTAGGCTTTGTTACTTTGGTCCCAGCTCTCTGCAGGTCATTCACTAGGTCCCCCCGTGTGGTTCTGGGATTTTTGCTCACCGTTCTTGTGATCATTTTGACCCCACGGGGTGAGATCTTGCGTGGAGCCCCAGATCGAGGGAGATTATCAGTGGTCTTGTATGTCTTCCATTTCCTAATAATTGCTCCCACAGTTGATTTCTTCAAACCAAGCTGCTTACCTATTGCAGATTCAGTCTTCCCAGCCTGGTGCAGGTCTACAATTTTGTTTCTGGTGTCCTTTGACAGCTCTTTGGTCTTGGCCATAGTGGAGTTTGGAGTGTGACTGTTTGAGGTTGTGGACAGGTGTCTTTTATACTGATAACAAGTTCAAACAGGTGCCATTAATACAGGTAACGATTGGAGGACAGAGGAGCCTCTTAAAGAAGAAGTTACAGGTCTGTGAGAGCCAGAAATCTTGCTTGTTTGTAGGTGACCAAATACTTATTTTCCACCATAATTTGCAAATAAATTCATTAAAAATCCTACAATGTGATTTTCTGGATTTTTTTTCTCATTTTGTCTGTCATAGTTGACGTGTACCTATGATGAAAATTACAGGCCTCTCTCATATTTTTAAGTAAAAAAAATAAAAAAAGAACTTGCACAATTGGTGGCTGACTAAATACTTTTTTCCCCCACTGTAAGGACCTATATTAAACATCTTATGAATGGAGTTCATCTTATAAATGGAGAATATTTACTAATCCATTATAAATGCTTTATTATGTGGAGTTATTATAAAGTGCTACCGAAAATTTTAACTAAATCATATACAGTGAGGGAAAAAAGTATTTGATCCCCTGCTGATTTTGTACGTTTGCCCACTGACAAAAAAATTATCAGTCTATAATTTTAATGTTAGGTTTATTTGAACAGTGAGAGACAGAATAACAACAACAAAAATCCAGAAAAACGCATGTCAAAAATGTTATAAATTGACTTGCATTTTAATGAGGGAAATAAGTATTTGACCCCCTCTCAGTCTGAAAGATTTCTGGCTCCCAGGTGTCTTTTATACAGGTAACGAGCTGAGATTAGGAGCACACTCTTAAAGGGAGTGCTCCTAATCTCAGCTTGTTACCTGTATAAAAGACACCTGTCCACAGAAGCAATCAATCAATCAGATTCCAAACTCTCCACCATGGCCAAGACCAAAGAGCTCTCCAAAGATGTCAGGGACAAGACTGTAGACCTACACAAGGCTGGAATGGGCTACAAGTCCATCGCCAAGCAGTTTGGTGAGAAGGTGACAACATTTGGTGCGATTATTCGCAAATGGAAGAAACGCAAAATAACTGTCATTCTGCCTCGGCCTGGGGCTCCATGCAAGATCTCACCTCGTGGAGTTGTAATGATCATGAGAACAGTGAGGAATCAGCCCAGAACTACACGAGAGGATCTTGTCAATGATCTCAAGGCAGCTGGGACCATAGTCAACAAGAAAACAATTGGTAACACACTACGCCGTGAAGGACTGAAATCCTGCAGCGCCCGCAAGATCCTCCTGCTCAAGAAAGCACATATACAGGGCTGTCTGAAGTTTGCCAATGAACATCTGAATGATTCAGAGGAGAACTGGGTGAAAGTGTTGTGGTCAGATGAGACCAAAATCGAGCTCTTTGGCATCAACTCAACTTGCCGTGTTTGGAGGAGGAGGAATGCTGCCTACGACTCCAAGAACACCATCCCCACCGTCAAACATGGAGGTGGAAACATTATGCTTTGGGGGTGTTTTTCTGCTAAGGGGACAGGACAACTTCACTGCATCAGAGGGACGATGGACGGGGCCATGTACCGTCAAATCTTGGGTGAGAACCTCCTTCCCTCAGCCAGGGCATTGAAAATGGGTCGTGGATGGGTATTCCAGCATGGCAATGACCCAAAACACACGGCCAAGGCAACAAAGGAGTGGCTCAAGAAGAGCACATTAAGGTCCTGGAGTGGCCTAGCCAGTCTCCAGACCTTAATCCCATAGAAAATCTGTGGAGGGAGCTGAAGGTTCGAGTTGCCAAACATCAGCCTCGAAACCTTAATGACTTGGAGAAGATCTGCAAAGAGGAGTGGAACAAAATCCCTCCTGAGATGTGTGCAAACCTGGTGGCCAACTACAAGAAACGTCTGACCTCTGTGATTGCCAACAAGGATTTTGCCACCAAGTACTAAGTCATGTTTTGCAGAGGGGTCAAATACGTATTTCCCTCATTAAAATGCAAATCAATGTATAACATTTTTGCGTTTTTCTGGATTTTTGTTGTTGTTATTCTGTCTCTCACTGTTCAAATAAACCTACCATTAAAATTATAGACTGATCATGTCTTTGTCAGTGGGCAAACATACAAAATCAGCAGGGGATCAAATACCTTTTTTCCCTCACTGTACATTCACATTTGGAAATGAATACTAGTAGCTTGTGTTTACATTTTAGTCATTTAGCAGACGCTCTTATCCAGAGCGACTTACAGTTAGTGAGTGCATACACTAATTTTTTCATACTGGAATCGAACCCACAACCCTGGCGTTGCAAACGCCATGCTCTACCAACTGAGCTACATCCCTGCCGGCCATTCCCTCCCCTACCCTGGACGACTTGTGCGCCGCCCCATGGGTCTCCCGGTCGCGGCCGGCTACGACAGAGCCTGGATTTGAACCAGGATCTCTAGTGGCACAGCTAGCACTGCGATGCAGTGCCTTAGACCACTGCGCCACTCGGGAGGATAGCATTGATGCCAATGGTAGATTTACACCTAAGTTCAATATACAGTAGGCCTACTCATGCACATTTTAAGTAATGATTAATTAAGTAAAGCGCTTTTTAAGTAAAGAGTTAATGATTAAGAAACTACACTTGCTAAACAAAACCCAAAATCAGTAACTGTTAGACTAGATATACCACGTTGTATGAAATTAAGTGACAAACATGTCCACGCTAAGAGAACGAAATCCCCAAGCACCTCTTAAGAATAATTACTGAGAATATCCCATCTGAGCAACCAGCCTCAGGCAACTTCAGTCAATACAAATGCTCCACTTCTTCTGTGACAAGGCTGAAATTAGTTTAGTGCCCACAAGGTTAAACACACTCCCTGGAGCAGTTAAACTAAAGACTGCTACAAAATGTATCACCTTTTATTTTGGGCAAGAGCCTAGAGGATGGAGGTCCACAGAAATATCCCATTAAACTCGATGAAGAAAGATCCATTTACAACTGTTATTAAACAGACTTTGCGCTACTTGTATAGTATCACAGTACATGAGTCAGTAGACTTGCATTCAAATGTACTTCTCTTGGTATAATAGTTGCATTTACATAACTTTGTACATGCAAGCAACTGTAAACTGTTGATATTGTCTGTCTTAGTTATCTAGATCTTCCAATATACAAATTTTGCGTAACTTTTATAAATAACTCAACTTCAAAAAAAATTCAGCACAAATAAACTTTGTGCTGAGAAGATGCAGTATTTTGGGATAGAAGGACTAAGAACAAGTTAAAATGGACCAACAAAGTTGAAGTCGTTGTTTTAGTTTATGCGGGAGCAAACTTGCTAACTGACAGAATTCCATCAGAGCTGCAAACAACAAAACACCTGACCCACACTATTCCCTCCAAATTTAGCATAACAACAAAACACCTGTTACCACTGACAGAGTATCAGAATGAAAGTTAACAAAGCCATACCTTCACATGGACCATACTTCAGAGAAAGTGACAAAACGCACAGAAATCCCACTTATTGCCCCATCCACAACATGTCTAGAAGTTAATCTGTCCTTATTGAGAAACCGTCATTAGAAACCTGCAAGCCCAGTAGTGACTGCCTCCAAGCAGTAACGAATAGGAGTTCAGCCAGGCACAAAGGTCTCCATGGCAACAGATAATGTAGAACCCCTTTGGTATTACTTATGCAACATTGCATCACAAAAGGACCCTCCCACCAGTCTGCCTGCCAAATCCTGCCGCTCTCCAATCACTCTTTTGACTGCTCCTCTCCTCAACACCATCTGCACCCCCCACTGAAAAAGCAGAGAGGGGGTAGCTGGGTGGAGGTGGTGGGGGGAGCAATGGAGTGGGGGGACGGAAAAGCTCCAAAGACTGGCAGGAGTGAGTGTAAGTATTGTTGGGTTGAGGCAGCAGAAATGTCTCCTCTCCCTCTCTTCTGGCCATAGCTTTGCATTGTGCTCTCCAGGGATACACAGTGACTGTTCTGCCTCAGTGCCTCGCTGAGAACTTAGGGAATACACGATACAGTCACTCTTTAAATATAGCTCTGTAAAAAAGACAGGAGAAAATAGGAGAGTGCAACAGAGGCTTCGGAAGTCACTACTTGCTTCCTGTCACTCAAATAAAATAAAATCAAATGTATTGGTCACATACACATGGTTAGCAGATGTTATTGCGAGTTTAGCGAAATGCTTGTGCTTCTAGTTCCGACAGTGCAGCAATATCTAGCAAGTAATATCTAACAGTTCCACAACAAAAACCTAATACACACAAATCTAAGTAAAGGAATGGAATAAGAATATATAAATATATGGATGAGCAATGTCATTTTCAGAGCAGCATAGGCTAAGATACAATAGACACTCACACCATAAACATTGTATATGTATATCCTGTATGATGCACTGTAGTGAAGAAAGTATTTCAGGGGACCCAAGAAAGACAGTCATAAGATAATAATGAGGTAGCCAGTCTAAGTCTTTACATTAAAAAATACTGGTACCCCTACAATAATGCATCTCACCTTGCAACTGTCTCCAAAAACTGTAACAATAGGCCTAAGAAAATGTACATTTGGGTATGATTGAGAAAATGATCGAATGAAAAGTCATTTTGTTCATATGAAAACTGATAGAGCTCAGGGCAGCTGAGAGTGAATAGCAGCTGAGAGTGGCTCTAGAGTGAATAACTTAACAAAGCTTCTCATATGCAAAGCTATCTCCTCCCAAACCATCTCTTTATTCAAATCGTCATTGGGTCAGTATACCAACTCTAAAACATGTTCAGAATTTGAATAGCCAAAGCTTAACAAGACACCAAAAAAAGAAGTCTGCTGGAACTGAAAGACATGGCTAAACTGGTTAGAAGGATTTTTCCGTATACATACTGTGGAACAGTGTAGAATACCCTGATTTCAAATGTGCGTGTGTGGTAAAACTGAAGAAATACCCACTAAATACTTCAGTTAACTAGTTTAAATGGGCAGATTGTTCAATCAAAAGCTTGCCTGATAATTGCATTACAAGAGAATCAAGTATACTTCCAGCCCATTACTAAGGACAAAAGAGAGAGAAAGAGGGGGGGGGGGGGGTGTATGCGCAATAGCTTGCAAACAGTGCATCCCTGAAAACACAATTAAACCTATTAGTTGGTAGAATAAATGACTAGGGGACAGAAGATGGGATTCTGCAGCTTCAGGAATCTATAGTAGCTATGGTCCTCGAGTAGAAATGCCTATTTGTGCCTTGTGGTACCAAGACTGACATTTAACTTCTTCAGAGGAGACCATTTGATTACAAAATGTCATCCTGGGTATGCCTCACACATTCTTTTGGGGGTTTCATCTGATTCCTAAAAACCCAGAGGGGAACTTAATTAGTACAAAACCAAAAACAAGGAACACCCTGTAACAGAATAAGACTGTGCATGGAAGATTGGCTGGAGAAGAAAAAAAGTGATGGAACTTTCAGTACAGGTATGTAGGCCTACACAAAATATACCACATTCATATGAGGCTAGGGGTGTCCTACCAAATAACATTGAACTAACCCAAAAAATTAAACATTGAGATTCAAGGTAGCCTATTAAGCCTAAGATAATCGTATTGGCTGAACTTGAGTAGAGAACCTATGGGCTTTAAAATCCTTGGCTTAAATACTCCCGTTGAGACAACATTTAAAACCTTTTCCTGGGTTGACTGAAGAGCTCACCACTACTGCTGACCGTCTTCCCACTCCTCAGCTGAGTAACGCAGTGCTGAATTTCAGATTGATCTGTCTAATGCCTCATTCAGATTTGTTAGAGCAACTGTATGCCTCTAAGCCACTCAAACTGCACTTCTACCTCTCTGCCATGGTTGTCTGATTCCCTCATTCAAGCCAGATGCAAAGCCAAGACATTCACAAGTTCCATTTTCACAGTTTTCCCCCTTGAGTAAAATGACAAAGAAATACTGTCCTAAATGCCAACACTTTGCAGTCTGAAACAAAGGAAATGTAAAGAAGTGAGAACTCCAAATCCCTGCCTTATTCCCCAAAAACCACTCTTACTGAATAAATATTCACAATATTTTGAAATCCCTTCTTATAATAATACAGTACTATGAAATGATAATCCCTGTACACACAGTATCAGACATGATTGTGTCAGATGTACTGTTCATTGGTTGAGTTAATGCTGGCAAACAATTCTGCTTTATAATATTACAAATGAGACACAAGGACCAACACGAACAAATAGCCTACTTGACGAATGTATTGGAGAATTCAACAATGAACACAATTAACTATAACTGAGGGATTGAGAATGTATCACCCTGATTGAATGTAGCTAGCCAGTCATGACATCAGTCATCAACTTCAGTTTATTTTATGAGCATTAAATGATAAGATGTGTTATTCCTAATAATGACCCTGTCCTGCATGATCCTCATATACATTTTCACTATCTGGGCTCGACATTCACTCACAGCTAAGTCATGTCTCCATATTGAACCTTTTGTTCGACATGACTGGTAAAGAGCAGCACTGTAATATCCTGAATTTGATTGATACGCTAAATGCTATTATGCACATAATTATGATATGGACAAAGTTGGGGGAGGGGATTGATGAAGAAACTATTCAATGTAATTTACTGATGATATAATAACAATATAGAGTAAGTAACAACATTAGGTTTTCAAATTAACTGACCCTTTTTTCACAGACACAATTCAGTCTCTATAACCTTATTCAAAAACGTCCTATTCATTATAATAGTCTCCTGTCCTCTAACCGCAAAGCAGCCCACATTCTAGAATGTTACAAATTAGAGTGACTATTTCACAAGACCTAATAATTCCCATTAATTATTTCAGGCTGCTGAAATGACATCACTTCAGCAAAACCCATTTGTTTAAAAACCCATTAAGTCTTAAGAGGTGACCATGAATTAAAAGAGCAGATTAGCATTCTCTCTCTCCCCAAATGAAATAACACGTCTGAATATTCTAGCTAAATACATTCCTCACATTGCTGTAGAAATTATTGCTAGATGTTTGATATGCCAGCGCTCTGAATAAGATGACACTGATTTGCATTCCCATCTTGCCCTCACCTATAGGCTACTAATGGCTCCGGCTGGTTTCATTTGCTCACTCTGTTGCCTGCTGCTGATTTGATTCCTGATTTTAGAGCCTCCATTGTGAGAGGACAAAATGAGGCATCACACGTTGGTATGTACGTCACTACTTCAAACCATGGTCACTGGCAGATCCAAATGAGGCTCAATAATAACCAAGCATGGTGGAACATAGTTAATCTAAATATCCTTGGGGACCAAAAACAAAGTCACACCATACAGTACTAGAACCATCCCAAGGCTACAGTAAGTTCAAGTCTGGTAAGTTCAAGTCAAAGTTTCACCTCAACCCAATGCCAATAAACCCTTTCCACCAACACACTCCTCAAGCCCCCTTATTGTTTATGTCCAAAGCCAACCGACCCTATGACTGAAAAATGTAGTGGTTACCTGTCCTGGTAAATCCAATTTAGGGCTAAATACACAGACTGTATCATCACATGTTATCAAACGTTAAACCTTTTGCTGACTGATGCTGTTTGCCATCTAGTGGTGGGGATGTAACAAAGCATTGACCATTAACACTGCCTTTCACTATTACACATTTGGAGGTACAGTTTATTGTAAGATCAACAAACATATCTAACATCAAACATGAAATGTGAAAAATGACAATACTAGCAATGGAAGAAGACATCAAAATACATATATTCCTAAAATTCATAGAGCTTTTCAAATGTTGACCCAGTGGTTTATGTGTGGTTGCTCACGCTTGACCTCCCTCCTCTCACATGCACAGGAAGTAGACAAATCCCCTGAAAAGCATCAACAATGAAAACGTCTGCCTTTTATTTGTATTCAAACAACTATCCCAATGCTGTCAACAGAAGAAAAAAACAAAGAGCCAGCCGTGACTGAGGTGCACTGGCTTGAATAAATGCAAGCTTGTGGAGATCTACACACACACACACACACACACACACGCCCCCCTGTATGCATGCCTGTAGGCTTTTATTTTTACCCTCCTGTTAGGGCCATTAGTATGTCCCAGAGCAGCCCCATGGGTCTGTGCGATGCGCGGCGGTGGTCCACTTTAACATTCCACAGCTTGTCCTTTTCTCTCTTCTTCTTAAAAGCAGGAGGAGTGTCAGTGTAACCACTGTCATGATGCAGGGGATTGTCAGGGTTCATTTCCCATCTACACACATGGCCTTGGTTCTACTCTAAAATGGCTGCCTGTGAGATAAATAAATAGGATATATCTTATTGCTGGTAAGGAATATCAGTAGGATACTTCCATAATGTAACTACAAGCCAATTCTATTATATTGAGCACAATCTCTTATACAACTGAACATAGTTTTACACAGCAAACGCATTATATGCAATAACAATGTGCAGAATTTATTTTCCAGGTCAAGTTTCTCCATGTTCCGTACTAGTGAATTACTTACTTCATTAGTTACTATATTATTACAGATATATTTTTGTTAGAGACAGCTACATTTCAAAGGAAAGGCATAATATTAAACAGGCCTACACAAAGTCTAGTCTCCTTATAGTGTCACCTGCTAATAAGAGTGGATGTTTGACTGTCCTCTGCACCACACACTCACAGAATACAAATGGCACCAATTACTTATGTCTCTTTTCCTCACTGCACACCTGCAGAACACTGACAAGTTTACTTCATCATCAGAGAGCAACACAGAAGGGCTAAATAGTATGGATTTCAGGCACTGAAGAGGATCTTATGATGAAAAAAGTAATCTGGCTGCTGGTAGCAATTCCACCACTTTTCAACCTCATTTTCATTATCTCCAGCACAATACCAGTGTCTACATATGTGAAGACGGTGCCTTTCCACATTTTGTCGCAAAAAATATATAGTTAAAAAGTTATTCCTGATGACATCATTTACAATATTTAGCAGACGCTCTTATCCAGAGCGACTTACAGTTAGTGAGTGCATACATTATTTTTATTTTTTCATACTGGCCCCCCGTAGGAATCGAACCCACAACCCTGGCGTTGCAAACGCCATGCTCTACCAACTGAGCTACATCCCTGTAAAAAGTTAAAACATTCTAAAAACAGTGATTTTCATCACTATGAGATTCGTGGTGACGTGGGGAGCAAGAAAATATCCTTGTTGCAGAATCTTTAAAATCACAGTTTTTCATACTTTTAATCCTACCCTGTGATGTCACAGAGACCATTTTTTAGGACCTTTCTTCTTATCTTTTTATCCACAGATCATAGAAATGAGCCATTTTCACATTATGTAGACACTGGTATGGTGCTGGAGATAGTGAAAATTAAGTTGAAAAGTGGTGGAATTGCCTGTTAACGGCTGTACCGACTAAACCAATAACATACTTCATATTAAGTTGCCGTCAGTTAAAGGGGAATTTTACTTGAATATATATTATTCATTAGTCCATTTTATATACAGTCACACAAAATTGCGCATTCAAATTTCATTTAAGTTTTCACAACATATTGCTTTCAATCTCCTGATGCCTAAAATCAAGCAAAAGCAGAAATGCTGATCTCATGATGACGTGTTTTGCATGGAGGGCGTTGCTCTTACTCTGAAAGTCACCCCTGTATGTTACACACAGAGTAAAGCTGGAAGGCCTTACCTGTTCCTTGACAGAGGCCAGTATGGCTGACGTGGTCTCCGTCTCAGAGCCGTCTCCATTAGAGGCATTTAGAACTGGGCTCAGCATTGTGGGGTTCTCAGAGTCAGAGGCTGGGTCTGGAACTGGCATAACTCCTGAAAGGCAGAGGATAATGGATAAAGTCAGCATTAGCATGGGACATCATCCACTATAGGATAAAATGCAGAAATTGTTCAGTTATGATATTCATCGCTTAAATTTCATGAAACATTTTGAAACCATTTACATTTCTCATGTTGGTTCTTCACAAATCACAAATCACAACGTGATGTGATAGATTGACATGGAGGGAGAGATCCTCAACAAAATATATTACTGTATACTGTAGTTTCTCTCATACCTCTCACAATTCCTAACCCTTGTATGAAGATAACTTTTTTAAGCGGGTACTTTGCCTCGGTAGAAAATCTGGATACAAAGAGATTAATCTAGTTCAATCAGATTGTGAACATAGCTAACACTTAAACTATATCAGTCATATCATAATCTGCCCAGTAATCATCTTGGCGAGAGCATGTACTAATGATTCCTGTGTGTGTGTGTGTGTGTGTGTGTGTGTGTGTGTGTGTGTGTGTGTGTGTGTGTGTAACAATGACTCTACGTCACCTCTAGGAGAAAGGACCTAAATCTCCAGATAATCCTAATGTAGTGAGAGATCAAATAATGGCCATGACAACAACACAGATGACAGTTTCTAAAAGCTGATGAAAGCTTGTCAAAATTGATCTTTCCCATCCAAGTCTCTGTGCGTGTTTGGCAGTCATTAGATCCCCCAGTCAGTCGG
Source organism: Coregonus clupeaformis (assembly GCF_020615455.1). Lineage (NCBI taxonomy): Eukaryota > Metazoa > Chordata > Actinopteri > Salmoniformes > Salmonidae > Coregonus > Coregonus clupeaformis. Next base: position 17,768,249 of record NC_059212.1, read on the forward strand.
GTTGAAGGTAAGGGAAAGTCGACCGTAGCCTGGAAGCAGACAGGAGCTAGACTATTCTGGGATGCTGCCAGGCAACAAGCCCTGGACACTGCTAACATGGCAGACCAGCATCCTTCCCTTGTCATCCATTTTAGTCTCTCTCTCTCTCTCTCGCTCTCTCTCTCTCTCTCTCTCTCGCTCTCTCTCTCTCTCTCTCTGCTCTCTCTCTCTCTCTCTCTCTCTCTCTCTCGCTCTCTCTCTCTCTCTCTCTCTCTCTCTCGCTCTCTCTCTCTCTCTCTCTCTCTCTCTCTCGCTCTCTCTCTCCCTCTCGCTCTCGCTCTCTCTCTCTCTCTCTCTCTCTCTTTCTCTCTCCCTGTGCTTCTTCTTATCTCCTACAGTCTGTGAGTTCTAAACACTGGCCACTTATCTGATGAATGTCTTCTCTTGCCACTGTTTCCTCCCTCCAGGGTCACCACATCTAATGTCATCCTCATCTTTCATTAGCATGGAACTCAGTTACATAGTAGCATTTAGTGCTACACTATGATTTTCATAGCAAGGGATTTTTTTAATTACACAAGGATAATCCAAATTGAGTTATTTTTGTAAATAGTGAAAACAAAATGAAACATTTTCCATGTCCCCACCAGACGCTCTATTTTGCCATCTGTGCAGACAGAATGGGTTGTAAGGAAACATGAAAATGGATTATATACTGTATTAAATTATTATTATTTCATTATTATTAAGTCAATATGTCAACTATCCCGTTACCATCAAAAAGCCCTTCAATGAAGATGCTGCAGTCATTTCTAGGTCAAACTTCCAGCCTGTGTTCAGTTCCTAAGAATTGACCAGTACCAAGCAGCTTCACCAGTAGCAGCCCAGAAACATCTGTGCCAGTACATAGAGACAGGAGGTGAGGGCACGGATGAATTAGGGCCATATTTTGATGTTGAAGAGATCTCTGATTGATACAATCTGTAATGAAACATCAAGAATAAACCTAATTGCTCAATACCCTTATCAGTCGAAGAGAAACAATGCTTTGAAAAAGGCATCAGCATATCTGTATACAATGTATAGTCATCACTAAACTGTTGTCAACTCATTCCATTTCTTTTACTTTTGGCAGACTTCTTTCTGCACAAAGTAAAGCAGCATTGGTCAAGCAAACATAGATTAATTCCTATTCCCACTACTCCAGACAGTAAAATCCAAATTTAACAAACTCTGTACATGATCACAAAGGATTTATGCTTATGGAGTGTCCCCTGCTGTCTCATTAGAACTTACTGCACCATTTATTTTGCATTGGTAGTCATCCATGGATATGTCTAAACACATTCCCTTCGCTTAATATTTTAAATACAGACTTCCGACATTAAGAGTCTATCACAAGTTCATTAACATCAAAAGGCTCCTGTCAAGATGTCAAAGGATGCCCATCTAAGTTTTAATAAAATGATGTACAGTAATGGACAGCTTAGCCTTACACCAGGCACACAGCTCCAATAATGATTCACATTTTGTATTCTGAATGTTACTTGAGGTCGGCTTGGGCAACTACAGGAATCCACTGTGGGCGTTTCACAAATATGCATTTGTCGTGGTGAAATGCCCACAGTGGATTCCTATACACCCTCAGGGGTGTGTGCTTAGACCCCTCCTGTGCTCCCTGTTCACCCACGACTGCGTGGCCACACACGACTCCAACACCATAATAAAGTTTGCTGAAGACACGACGGTGGTAGGCCTGATAATCGACAGCGATGAGACAGCCTACAGGGAGGAGGTCAGAGACTTAGCAGTGTGGTGCCAGGACAACAACCTCTCTCTCAACGTCAGTAAGACCAAGGAGCTGATCGTGGACTACAGGAGAAAAAGGGGAGAGCACACGCCCTTTCGCATCGACAGGGCTGTAGTGGAGCGGGTCGAGTGCTTCAAGTTCCTTGGCGTCCGAATGACTAAGGATTTAACCTGGTCCACACACACCTGCACAGTCGTGAAGAGGGCACAACAGTGCCTCTTCCCCCTCAGGAGGCTGAAAAGATTTGGCATGGGCCCTCGGATCCTCAAAAACTTCTACAGCTGCACCATCGAGAGCATCTTGACTGGCTGCATCACTGCTTGGTATGGCAAATGCACCGCCCTCAACCGCAAAGCGCTACAGAGGGTGGTGCGGACAGCCCAGTACATCACTGAGGCCGAGCTCCCTGCTATCCAGGACCTCTATATCAGCCGGTGTCAGAGGAAGGCCCGCAAAATTGCCAGACTCCAGCCACCCAAGCCATAGACTGTTCACTCTGCTACCGGCTGGCAAATGGTACCGGAGCATCGGCTCTCGGACCAATAAGCTCCGAGACAGCTTTTACCCCCAAGAAATAAGACTGCTAAATAGCCATAACATTTTACAGACACTCTTATCCAGAGCAATTAGGGTTAAGTGCCTTGCTCAAGGGCACATCGACAGATTTTTCACCTAGTCGGCTCGGGGATTAGAACCAGCAACCTTTCGGTTACTGGCACAACACTCTTAACCACTAAGCTACCTGCCACAATCACACCATGAGTTGTTCATCATTAAACAAACCCCTCCGCCTTTCTTTTTCCAGGAGAGTTATTTCTTCCTGTCCACGCAATAGACGGAGAACCCCACTGGTTGAATGGATGGGGACAATATATCCGGAGAGAGCCATGATTCCGTAAAACAGTGTATGTTACAGTTCTTGATGTCTCTCTGGAAGGAGATCCTCGCCCTGAGCACGTCTACTTTATTGTCCAGGGACTAAACATTAGCGAGTAATTTACTCGGAAGTCTGACTAGGGACCTGGCATCAGCCTTTTGGTGTAGCCCCCGGGATGAAGAGCTGCCTCGGTAAGTTCAACAAATGATCCAGGTCTGGGAAATCGATATTTCTGCTAGAATTTCTGGTGAGTGACCACTGATCTAATATCCAAAAGTTAATTCTGGCTGTAGGTAATAATACAAGAAACGTTCTGAGCAAATAATAAACGTACATATTTTTGACATAGAATTAAGCATAATGATTATGGCTATAGATTGCAGGAAAAAGCTGTTTCAGGTGTTTGAAAAATGCTAAATTCTCCAAAACCAATCCGGACCACCTCCCAGCCATCCTCACGTACTTTGTGCCCCCTCAGATTTTTGGGGTGCATGAAACCCCTGCATACACACACAAACATTTTTACACTCATCATATGCTACTGCTACTCAGTTCTGTTCTTTATTTTACTCTTATTAATATCTATCCTGATACCTAGTCACTTTACCCTGCCTTCATGTACATATCTAAATCAAATACCTTGTACCCCTGCACATTGATCTGTCACTGGTACTCAGAAAGTATTCACAACACTTGACTTTTTCCACATTTTGTTTTGTTACAGCCTGAATTTAAAATGGATTAAATTGAGATTTTGTGTCACTGGCCTACGCACAATACCCCATAATGTCAAAGTGGAATTATGTTTTTAGAAAGTTTTACAAATTAATTAAAAATGACAAGCTGCAATGTCTTGAGTCAATAAGTATTCAACCCCTTTGTTATGGCAAGCCTAAATAAGTTCAGGAGTAAAAATGTGCTTAACAAGTCACATTATATGTTGCATGGACTCATTCTGTGTGCAATAATAGTGTTTAACGTGATGTTTTAATGACTACCTCATCTCTATACCCCACACATGCAATTATCTGTAAGGTCCCTCAGTCGAGCAGGGAATTTCAAACACAGATTCAACCACAAAGACCAGGGAGGTTTTCCAATGCCTCGCAAAGAAGGGCACCGATTGGAAGATGTGTTAAAAAAAGAAAGAAAAAAAGCAGAAGCTGAATATCCTTTTGAGCATGATGAAATTATGAATTAGACTTTGGACGGTGTATCGATACACCCAGTCACTACAAAGATACAGGCATCCTTCCTAACTCAGTTAGTTAACATTATCTGAATGTCAGCACAACTGGACAGTTTTGTGTTTTGGGAACAAAACACACCTCAGAGCTCTTCCCTGAGTGTGCCAAACTGACAATGTTCCGCTAGCTTGTGAACAGCTGTGATAAAACTGTCAGTGGTTTCACCCTGCTCCTGTTTGCGCACATTAAACCTAGCTCTCTCAAATATAATGTTGTGTCTCCCTACGAAATGCGTTTCAAAGCATTCTTTAACGGCACTGTAGTTAAGTTTCTCTTCCTCAGTCAACGTTGAAGCATTTAATATATCCTCGGCTTCATCACCCATAGAGTAGATTAGTGTATTAACTTGAAATGCCTCATTTTTCACGTTTAAGCCTGAAGCTACTCTGTACCTTTCAAAGCGCCTGATCCTTTTTGGCCAGTTTTGAATGTCCATACAATCAAAATTCTCCAGGGGACTAATGCAAAATCCGTCAGCACTAGCCACTGAAATCCTGCTAGCTTCTTCCTCTTTCAACATGTTGTTAGCAGTAACTTAGTCCTTACTCGTTAGCTAGCCCAATGATGATCTGCGCTGTTTATCTCCAACACTGTGCCCTCCAACACTGTCGGCCTGAATGTATGATTTACTTGGTAAGTCCTTCACGTTTATGTGATTATTAAAACCACTTCTGACACCATGTAGTATCTGTGGTCCTCTGTAGCTCAATTGGTAGAGCATGGCGCTTGTAATGCCAGGGTAGTGGGTTCAATCCCCGGGACCACCCATATGTAAAAATTTATGCACACATGACTGTAAGTCGCTTTGGATAAAAGCGTCTGCTAAATGGCATATTATTATCTAAAATAAGGAGGCACGACAATGAGGTTCTAGCTTCAGCATGTTTACTAGCCTAGTCTGCACATGTCATACATAGCTACGGATACCCACAAGGGCCATCGTAATACAGTCATGTCCCCACAATTTTACCACAACCTAATGAAACATTCTGGGAACCTTTAAAGAACAGACTAAATGTGTTCTGGGAACGTTCTTGTAACATCAAGTGAATGTTTTTTGCACCCTAAAAGTAGCATTGTAGAATCATCCGCACAACTGTCTTTTGGGAACATATATTCTGTGATGTCATTCACAATGTTCTCACCAAACTGTTCCCACAACCTAATGAAACATTCTGGGAACCTTTAAAGAATAGATTATGTGTTATAGGAATGTTCTTGCAATATCAGACAAATGTTTTATACAAACATTCTATAATCATCACCACGAATTGACAGTTTTTGTGTTATGAGAACATTTGCCGCGACCTAACGAATGTTCTGGGAACTTTCACAGCACCAATTTTGGTTTGCTGGGAAAACATTACTGGTACATTGGGTTATTACATTACCTGGATATGAGAACTTTAGGGAAATGTTCTGTGGTGGTTGTTACAGATGTTGTGCACAATATTTTAGTGAATGTTAGGAGAACATTCCAAGGATATTTAATTTTTTTAATATATATACAAAGATTAAACGACATTCTCAGAATGTTTTTCAGATGTCATCATCCTAATGTTAGATAAAACCCTAACTAGAACTTAATGCAAATCTTAGCTAATGTTCTGGAAATGTTGCTGGTTTGATGGGTCCCACCACGGACATTAGTATCATGTATCTTTGACAGAGCAGGTATAATGCCTTTTTATGACCAAACTTGTCTCAACAATTGAGGGAGTTCCATATGATAACAAGCCGCCTCAAAGCTCCCAAGGTCTACATGTTGATAGGTTAGGTTTATAAAGATGGACTACACACCATAGGCCTCCACAGCCCAAATGTAAACAGCCCAGAGAAGACATCAGCACAAGCTGAAGCAATTAAAGAGCTCCTGGAATAATGTTCTCACAAATGATAAAGTGTAATTATGTGGGACTTGCTGTGATAAAGCAAGCCCCAGTGCTTATTAACATGTTCTCTTACAAACTCTGTGAGATTAGGTTGGAGTGCATTTTGTTTTCCCTCAATAGAATGCCAGTGTCTGCTTCATTTTATTGACTGGGTAATTTCATTAAGCAAACAGCATTTTAAATGTAACAACACATACATAATAGATAAGCTAGCTGGCGTTGCCAAACAATTCAATCAATCTCTTCATACTTTAATTAAAACACCTGTTTCTTCAATTTACTACCTTAATCATTATTCTTTCTTCAAAGGTTTTTTTATTTGGCATTTTTTATGATTATACAGATAACAGACAGAACCAAATCAACCCCCCATCCCAAAACCAGACTTAAAGCAGGCATGATATACAATGAGTAGTATAATCAACTAGTAAAAATATAAATAAAATATCATAGAAAACAAAAAGTTTAAAAAATAGTAAAAATAATGATACAAATTCTAATTTGGGTTGGTTTATGGAGTTGTGAAATTAGCTGGGTCCATGTCTTCTACAAAGTATAGGAAAGGTTGCCAGTTCAGGGAATCCAGATTGTGCAAGTTTAATAACGTATAGATCAAGCTTGTGCCCCCTTTGATATAAGGGTTCACTTTAAAAATAGAATCTAGAAGGGAGGTAGGTAGGTGGGCGTGATGGGAAGTGACTAGAGTATGAAGATATAAAACTACCAATTGCAGGTATCTAAAGAAATGGGATCTAGGAATATTTTATCTTTGTACTAACTGTTCAAAAGATGCAAAATCCATATCAATGTACAAGTTGTTCAGTGAGGAGATCCCTTTTCTACACCAGATATGAAACGCCCGGTCTAATAATGATGGAGAGAATGTATGGTTCTTTAATAATGGGGCAGAAGTTGAAAATTCACTGAGACCAAACGATCGCCTGAACTGTTTCCAGATTTTTTGAGAATGTTTCACAATGTTTTTTTTGTGTATTTGGAAACAGGCTCAGCTAACGCAAGTTTTGAGCAGAGTAAGGCAGCTAAGGAGGTGGGGTCACAGGATGAGATCTCCAAGGTCAACCATTATGGGCCTGTAACATCTGTCATCCAATATAGAATGATTCGTATATTAGCTGCCCAGTAATAATATTGAAAGTTCGGAAGTGCTAGACCACCCTGGGAGCGAGATCTCTGCCATACGCTCTTACGAATCCGATTGTTTTTCTTGTTCCAGATAAAAGCAGATATCAATTTATCTATGGAGATAAAAAAATATTTTGTCAGAAAGATAGGAATACATTGAAATAACTATAAAAACTTAGGTAATACATTGATTTTAACAGTGTTAATTCTTACGCCCAAAGAAAGAGAAAGTAAATCCCAGCGTTCAAGTTCCTGTTTCAGGCGGCGTATCAAGGGAGGGAAATTGGCTTAATAGAGATCTTTGAAATTGTGTGTGACCCAAATTCCCAAATATTTCTGTGTAGTCACTCTGAAGGGCACATGACTAAAATAAGTTTGCATGGCAGAAGGATTAATAGGCATCAATTCACTTTTTTGTAGATTAGCCTTATACCCAGATATTTTACCAAATGTCTTTAGTAGAACATGGATCACTGGAAGACCAGTTAAAGGGTCAGACATATATAATAGCATGTCATCCGCATAGAGTGAAACTTTATGCTCTAAGTCCCCTCTTCGAATACCTTTGATTGTGGTGTTATTACGTATTGCTATGGCTAAAGGCTTAATTGCGATGGCAAACAGCTGAGGGGATAGAGGACAACCCTATCTTGTCCCACGTTGAAGTTGGAAATAGGATGAAAGGTTATTATTTGTGTGCACTGCAGCCATAGGGGAGGAGTAAAGGACTTTGATCCAGGACATAAAATTGGGACAGAATCCAAATTGTTTGAGAGTGAATTGCATGAATTGACCTCTAAATGATCAATACATGTGTTACCCAGCTCGTCAGTTATCTCAGGTACGGTTTGATTTGCGATTCTCTGATGCAGCTGGTGTGCTAGCATTTTCCCTGATTTCTCTCAATGTTCATAATTTTTGTATGGAGATTTACTAATTCGATTTTCAGCTTGTCGAGTTGAAAGAAGATCAAACTCTGTCTGAAGTGTCAAACGTTGTTTTAGTAAATCTGTGGATGAGGAGTGTGAATATGCCATATAACCAAGATTTTATTTGTAAATTCCCCTAGGCGTTGAATATTGCACTTCCTTAATTTTGCGCTGTACGAAATAATTTGGCCCCTTAGATAAGCATTCATTGATTCCCATACTGTTGTAGGATAAATTCCAGGGGTTTGATTAAGCTTGAGAAATAGCTCCATTTGAGATTATATAAAAACAACAAAGATTTCCACTGATAGCAGTAGTGAGTTAAGCCGCCAAGGGCGATAATTAGGCTGTGTATTTGGTATAAGTAGTTTCATAGTAAGAGGAGAATGATCCGAAATGACTATAGCTTGGTAATCACACTCCGTGATAAGTGGCAGAAATCTATTGTCTAGGAAAAAGTAGTCTATACGTGAGAAGGTCTTATGAACTGGCGAGAAAAAAGAATACTCCCTAGCTGTGTGATTGCGGAATCACCACGCATCAGATATTCCATATATCTTAAGAAATAGCTGAATTGTGGATACTGTCTTTGATGATACCTTAGGAGAGCTACGATCCAGATTGGGCGACAGTACACAATTCATATCACCACCTAGTATTAGGTGGTATGTGTCCATATTTGATAATCGAGAAAATTAATTTGTGAAGAATGAACTGTTATCCCAATTTGGTGCATAAATGTTAGCCAAGATAACAGGTGTATTATATAGTCTTCCTACTACAATAATGAAACGGCCTGCTGAGTCTGCCTCTACACTTGACATTGCAAACGGTATGTTTTTACTAATTAAAATGGCTGCTCCTCTAGTTTAAGAATGAAAATTGGAATGATATGATTGACCGATCCACCCTCCTATTAAACGAGAGTGGTCGAAAGTGCGGAGATGTGTCTCCTGAAGAAAGGTGATATCTACTTTAAGGTGATTTAAATGAGAAAGAACCCTTTTACATTTCACTGGGTGATTTAAAGATTTAACATTCCAGCTAGCAAAAGTGACCGAGCAACCAGCTGTCCCTCTCATGATATTAGGCCTAGTCATGTAAAGTCAGCTGGGAAAAGGATAGATGTCAGATTAGAATAACAACTGATCCATAATTTTTTTTCTCCAAAAATAGCAAATAAAAAAACTAAAAGTTGAAGAAGAATAAAAAACATAAACAAACAATACTCTGAAGTCTGGTGTGAAAATAAAACCCACCCTGGTCACCTAATAGAACAAGGTAACTGTCACGACTTCCGCCGAGGCTGCCTCCCCTCCTTGTTCGGGCAGGCTTCGGCGTTCGTCGTCACCGGCTTACTAGCCACTGCCGCTCCATATATCATCATTCCATTTATCTTGTCTTGTCAATTACACACACCTGGTTCTTATCCCCTCATTAGTCCATGTATAAGTGTTCCCTCTGCCCCCCTTGTCCTTGTGGGTGATTGTTGTTTCGTGAGAGTAGTGTAGCTCGGTGGAGCTACTCATACATTGTTATTGCCTGGGTAGATATTTCCCCTGTGCCTGTTATTGTTGGAGCTACCGTTACCTTGTATTGCCAGGGTAGATTTTCCCCTGTGCCTGTTTCGTTTGTCGCTATCCAGCGCTATTTGTGTACAACGGAATAAACTCTGCATTCGGTGATTACCCTCCTGCGCCTGACTCCTTCTATCACACTCATCACAGTAACCGCTAATCCCCACGCAAAGATATCCACACATAATGTGCTTGTAGTGGGGAACACTAAACCTATCGAGTAGAGAGCCCTGCTGAAATATTGGATTGGATCTTCGCATATAACCTTGTAAATGTATGCATTGTTCCTTAAGGTTAGCCACATCAGTTTCGAGCTTCTTAACAGTGGTTTGTAGCGTAGTCGTGTTGTCCGAGCATGTTGACAAGCCTTGTTCCATGTCGGAGACAGTTTTCTTAACTGTATCCAGTTCAGTACGAACCACTGCTGTATGCTTTGCGAGTTCATTCTTGACTGCTTGTAACTCCGACTTAATACAGTTAAAGTCCTCACTGAGCGCCTCCTTGAGTTCCGACTTGAGTATAGATGAAATGTCTGCTCTGAGTGCAGCAAGAATCTCGGCCTTCAAATCCTCTGTGTTAATTTTTTCGCCGAGCCGAGGGGAGGGGCCGCTGCCCCCACTTGTTGAAGAACTCGAGCTCCTCGTCTTGGGTGTAGTGTTTTCTCTTTTGTCAGTGACTCCGCTGAACTTAAACTTTTGCAGGTTATGCGCCATTTACGCATTAAAACAAAAATAAAAGTTTAACAAAGTAAAGCACGTCATTCAAAGGCTGTGTTTCCTAGTTCTTTTGGGGTCAAAGTGAAAAGAAAGTATTAAATAAATGCAATTTCAGCAGGAGCTTGGAAAAACTTGACCTACTCCATGGCTTTCTCACTAGCGCCCCTCCACATTAATCATTATTGAACCTTTATTTTGGCAGGGAGTCCCATTGAGACCAAGGTCTCTTTTTCAAGAGAGCGCTGCATGACAAGACCAGCAGCAATACAACACAATAAAAGTTAAGAGGCAAAGATAGTACAATCTAATAGCAATTCGGTGTTATGGACTGTACTGTAACATTATGTCTTATGTATGTCTTCAAAAATAACTTCACTCCATCTCAATCAGTTAGGCATCCAAGCTGCTTCGAAAGAATCTGGGCCCCATTATGACAGAGTGTGCTAAAGTACCTCATGGGTGGTTCACACCTAATGTCATGCATAAGCTGAGTTCCTGTAAATACTGTGTGCTCCAGTGATGATGATGCTGGAGGTTTAGCTAGTGCTCCAAGGCTTTAACTGCTTGACCAACTGTACTAGCCTACTACTACTACTACTACTACTACTACTACTACTACTACTACTACTACTACTACTACTACTACTACTACTACTACTACTCAATCAAATCAAATCACTACTACTACTACTACTACTACTACTACTACTTCTACTACTCTGCACCAGAGAGAGCAGGTCCAGCACGACCACTGACTGTTCATGCATTAATGAACCAAACCAACCCTTGGCTATGTTGAGATTGAAGCAGTCGAGGGCCTAATGAGCCAATGTGAGGTTGGGGATGTGAAGCCAGTAGTAGATACAGTAGCTGCATTGCCTGGTTTTCTTCCAGCCCAAGGCATCAGCTTCCCTGCTGAATGTTGACTTTACATGAGACTGGGGTGTTAGCAGTCCCTACTAGCCTAGTGAGTAAACCCACCTCACAAACAGCCACTGACATTTACAATTTCTGCACCACCACGGTACGATAACAGAAGAATACCGAATCAACGTTCATTACATTGGTTGGATGTTGGATCTCTTACTAAAGAGGATATGCACTGTAACCCATATCAACCTTCCTGCGTAAACATCCTTATTATAGGACATTACACCACCATGCCTATCTATTTGCATGTTGAGATAATGTGATCAGTGACATGGCTGTGCCTGCATAAGTGGTTGGAGAGAATGTTGCCAGAGGTGGCCCCTGATGGTCAGCTGATGACACGACTGCAGGAAATAGAAGAGTGGACCTCGGGGCAGAGTCAGAATGGGGTATGAGAGGGGGAAGTACAAAGCTGCTAACCTCCCTGTGGCAGCATCCACAGCACTGCCACATCCCCACACACACACTCCAGCCATGCACTGCATGAATAAACTGACCTTGAAGCAGGGACACATTCAAAGTCCACCCTGTTAGCTCACCAAAGTCACTCTGCTCTGTGTTACTGACATGATTCCTTTGAATGTTCTGTTTCATATATGTAGCGTAAAACTCACCCTTATCTCAAAGCAATACCACAACAATCCAACGTTGATGTGCTGTTGTGAGCTGGATGTCATAAACTGAAGGGATTTGGCATGGACCCTCAGATCCTCAAGAACTTTGACAGATACACCATCGAGAGCATCTTGACTGGTTGCATCACCGCCTGGTATGGCAACTGCACTGCCCATGACCGCAAGGCTCTACAGACGGTGGTGTGGACGGCCCAGCACATCACTGGGGGCGATCTCCCAGCCATTTAGGACATTCATACTAGGCAGTATCTGAGGAAAGCCCGGAAAATTGCCAAAGACACCAGTCACCCCAGCCATGGACTATTCTCTCTGCTACCCTCCAGCAGGTGGTACCGGAGCATCGGGTCTCGGACCAACAGGCTCAGAGACAGCTTCTTTCCCCAAGCAATAAGACTGCTGAACAGCTAAACTACGGCTGCCCAACCTCTCCCACAGATTATCTGCACTGACTCTATGCTCACTCACAGGTCTCTACCCACACATTCACACACAACTACACTAACACTCTTGCACACCACGCATACACTCTCACACACACACACACACATACACACACACTCACTTACGTACTGACGCCATACACTCACACAAACACTCATCACCATGCACACACTTACGCTGCTGCTATATTGATTATTATTGATTTATTATTACCATTATTATGTATCCTTCTACAAGTCACTTTTTAACCCGTTTGCATGTACAGTGGGGAAAAAAAGTATTTAGTCAGCCACCAATTGTGCAAGTTCTCCCACTTAAAAAGATGAGAGAGGCCTGTAATTTTTATCATAGGTACACGTCAACTATGCCAGACAAAATGAGAAAAAAAATCCAGAATATCACATTGTAGGATTTTTAATGAATTTATTTGCAAATTATGGTGGAAAATAAGTATTTGGTCAATAACAAAAGTTTCTCAATACTTTGTTATATACCCTTTGTTGGCAATGACACAGGTCAAACGTTTTCTGTAAGTCTTCACAAGGTTTTTCACACACTGTTGCTGGTATTTTGGCCCATTCCTCCATGCAGATCTCCTCTAGAGCAGTGATGTTTTGGGGCTGTCGCTGGGCAACACAGACTTTCAACTCCCTCCAAAGATTTTCTATGGGGGTTGAGATCTGGAGACTGGCTAGGCCACTCCAGGACCTTGAAATGCTTCTTACTGAAGCCACTCCTTCGTTGCCCGGGCGGTGTGTTTGGGATCATTGTCATGCTGAAAGACCCAGCCACGTTTCATCTTCAATGCCCTTGCTGATGGAAGGAGGTTTTCACTCAAAATCTCACGATACATGGCCCCATTCATTTCTTTCCTTTACCGGATCAGTCGTCCTGGTCCCTTTGCAGAAAAAAAACAGCCCCAAAGCATGATGTTTCCACCCCCATGCTTCACAGTAGGTATGGTGTTCTTTGGATGCAACTCAGCATTCTTTGTCCTCCAAACACGGCGAGTTGAGTTTTTACCAAAAAGTTATATTTTGGTTTCATCTGACCATATGACATTCTCCCAATCCTCTTCTGGATCATCCAAATGCACTCTAGCAAACTTCAGACGGGCCTGGACATGTACTGGCTTAAGCAGGGGGACACGTCTGGCACTGCAGGATTTGAGTCCCTGGCGGCGTAGTGTGTTACTGATGGTAGGCTTTGTTACTTTGGTCCCAGCTCTCTGCAGGTCATTCACTAGGTCCACCCGTGTGGTTCTGGGATTTTTGCTCACCGTTCTTGTGATCATTTTGACCCCACGGGGTGAGATCTTGCGTGGAGCCCCAGATCGAGGGGAGATTATCAGTGGTCTTGTATGTCTTCCATTTCCTAATAATTGCTCCCACAGTTGATTTCTTCAAACCAAGCTGCTTACCTATTGCAGATTCAGTCTTCCCAGCCTGGTGCAGGTCTACAATTTTGTTTCTGGTGTCCTTTGACAGCTCTTTGGTCTTGGCCATAGTGGAGTTTGGAGTGTGACTGTTTGAGGTTGTGGACAGGTGTCTTTTTATACTGATAACAAGTTCAAACAGGTGCCATTAATACAGGTAACGAGTGGAGGACAGAGGAGCCTCTTAAAGAAGAAGTTACAGGTCTTTGAGAGCCAGAAATCTTGCTTGTTTGTAGGTGACCAAATACTTATTTTCCACCATAATTTGCAAATAAATTCATTAAAAATCCTACAATGTGATTTTCTGAAAAATAAAATCTCAATTTGTCTGTCATAGTTGACGTGTACCTATGATGAAAATTACAGGCCTCTCTCATCTTTTTAAGTGGGAGAACATGCTCAATTGGTGGCTGACTAAATACTTTTTTTCCCCACTGTACATACCTACCTTAATAACTCCAGTACCCCTGCACATTGTAATAATGGTACTGACACTGACCTGTATATAGCTTGCATTCTCATGTTTCTTTTTTCATATTTCTTGTGTGATTTCTGACCTATAGTATTACTTTAGATTATTTCCTTTATTTCCTCTCACCTTGATACTGAATAGTGAGTACTGCATTGTTGGGAAAGAGCTTGCAAGTAAGCATTTCACTGTACTGTTTTACAAACAAAAAGGTGTAATGGGTCCGCACTTAAAAAGATGTTGCATAAAGCTTACTTCATTATTAGATTTTTTAAATGATTATAACTGCATCAGGGATAGCGTACACAGACATTTCAGCTTTACAGCCTTCTTCAGTGTGTAGCTACAATTTTATTTGTATTCAAAAAGGCATTTGTAGGGAACAACCGATGAGCAGCAGGTGCTTCTAATCAGGGTTGCCACTCATCTGCCAATCAGGGATGTGGCTTTTCTGGTCTACCTGTATACAAGTTAGTCACAAAGAAATACAGAATTGTAGGGTATGGGAGCGGGCACGAAGGGCAATTCATGAATCAATTGGCTTTGGTGTCTGCTCAGTTGGATACATTATATCAATTCATGAGATAGCTTACCACAAAGGACATCAGGCTCAGCCGTTCATAAATATATGGGGCTGACTCATAAACGATATGCAAAATCTGATATGGACAGTGTTCTTGTATAACAGTCTACATTTGGCCTATAGGAGGGAGGTGAAATCTAATTATTAGTTTAAACCGTGTGGAGATACAGAATTTAATTTATATATCCACATGGCTGTACTGTACTGTTTTACACCTGCTGTATCCTGTGTACGTGACAAATAGACTTTGAAACTTGATTCCTTAAATAAAAATGAGCTGTCATTAAAAGTGAGTCTTCGTTATAATAATAGGCCCAGCCTTGTTTTAGGACACTGCTGTTGCTCTAAATCAGATCTAAAAATATAATCAACATCATGGATTTCTACAGATCTACTGAGTGAACAAGAGTGTTGCTGAGTGACTTCGCCACACAAATGATTTAAAAGGTTGTGATCACACTGTAAAGGCTAAACAGGGAAACTGCCACAGTGACACCCACACCCTACTATTGATGTTATATGGCTTGGCTGTTCCAACTTCCAAGAGGAACGTCACAATTGAGAACCCTGCGGTTGGGCTGCTAACCTATGGCTAGATTGGTAAACAATAAGGGTTCAGTACTGGTCATTTCCATGTAAAAGGACCTGTGAGCATCAACATGTGAAGTTCATAGGAGCATGTCAAATTGGGTGTCAAATGAAAGCTAAGAGTCTATATGTTTTAGAAAGTAAGGAATATATACATTTTCAACCATTTTCCATCCTAAAAATTTGGAATACCCGAGCTGACAAGGTGAAAAATCGACCGACGTGCCCTTGTGTCACGACTTCCTCCGAAGCTGCCACCTCTCCTTGTTCGGGCAGGCTTCGGCGTTTGTCGTCACCAGCCTTCTAGCCACTGCCGCTCCTCATCTCATCATTCATTTTTGTTGTCTTGTTTATTACACACACCTGATTCATATCCCCTCATCAGTACCTGTATAAGTGTTCCCTCTGCCCCCTTGTCTTTATGTGTGATTGTTTATTGTGGAGGATAGCTAAGCTCGGTGGAGCTCCGTGTATTTTGGCACGGGTCCGGGATATTTCCCCGTGTGCCTGTTTTGCACACTAGAGTGTTTGACGCATTTCTGCGTAACTCTGTATTTGCGGAATAAAGCCTGTTATTTTGTGATTTACCCTCCTGCGCCTGACTCCTTCGACATCACCTCATCACACCTTGAGCAAGGAACTTCACCCTAATTTGCTCCAGGGGCACCGTACTACTATGTCTGACACTGTAAAACAACACATTTCACTGCAGCTATCTGGTGTATGTGACAAAGAACTTTTTATTTTTTATACTGAACTATACTGTACTATATGGTTCTGTGCTCTACTCTTCTGTACTCTACTGAGCTCTACTGTGCTGTACTTTGATGTCCAAACTTGTGAAACATAGACGTCTATGATTAGTTCAGATTTGGTCCGATCCGGACCAACCAAATTTGGTCTGGTTTGGGGGCAGAGCTCATTAAAATAATAGCCAATGTGTAGAATAATCCCCAAATATTCAAAGGAGGATATTGCATATCAGTACCTTTGTGTACCTATTTAGGATACATCACCTTGAATTGAATGATATTCATATCCATAATTATGCATTTCTGTGTAGTACAGATCAGGGACCCATGATGAAATTCCATTACCGCAATTCCGTTACCGGGTGTAAATCCACTTCAATAACCAAAACAGATTTTTTCAAAGTGAATGTGTCATGTCATAGCTGACACCCGATTTGTTCTGCAGACATCATTGAATCTTAATTCAGAGCAGATATTTAACAAAGACTTTTGAAAAGAAGAACACATAAAAAAGATTTAACCTAAATTCTCTTAACAAACTTTGCATCTGCACAGTTCTTCCAGTAAATGTCTTTTTGGAAAATGTTCAGTGTAAATTGTTAAAAGTAGTCATTGTGCATAGAGTTGTATGGTTTGTTAAACTTTGAAATCAATGGTTTTTGTTTAGCATACATTTTATGTGAAAAATCTGAGTCTCAGCGCAATTCCGTTACCGTGGAATTGCCCTACAACAGATGTAGAATGAAATTGCAAAAAACTTGAATTTATAACAAAGCAGCGTTTTACACTCTATCTCAGTGGCTACATCCATAATAAATCTGATTTACTTTGAAGGTCCCAAGCAGACATTACATCATTAGAGGATTCTCTGTGGTAGCATCAAAGCATAAAACTACACCATGGTACTGTTCTCGCTTATACATAGGATATCATACAAGCATCATAATAATATGTACCTTTGAAGTCGGAAGTTTACATACACTTAGGTTGGAGTCATTAAAACTCATTTTTTTCAACCACTCCACAAATTTCTTGTCAACAAACTATAGTTTTGGCAAGTCGGTTAGGACATCTAATTTGTGCATGACACAAGTAATTTTCCAACAATTGTTTACAGACAGATTATTTCACTTATAATTCACTGTATCACAATTCCAGTGGGTCAGAAGTGTTCATACACTAAGTTGACTGTGCCTTTAAACAGCTTGGAAAATTCCAGAAAATGATGTCATGGCTTTAGAAGTTTCTGATAGGCTAATTTGAGTCAATTGGAGGTGTACCTGTGGATGTATTTCAAGGCCTACCTTCAAACTCAGTGCCTCTTTGCTTGACATGATGGGAAAATCAAAAGAAATCAGCCAAGACCTCAGAAAAAGAATTGTAGACCTCCACAAGTCTGGTACATCCTTGGGAGCAATTTCCAAACGCCTGAAGGTACCACGTTCATCTGTACAAACAATAGTACGCAAGTATAAACACCATAGGACCACGTAGCCGTTATACCGCTCAGGAAGGAGACGTGTTCTGTCTCCTAGAGATGAACGTACTTTGGTGCGAAAAGTGCAAATCAATCCCAGAACAACAGCAAAGGACCTTGTGGAGATGCTGGAGGAAACAGGTACAAAAGTATCTATATCCACAGTAAAACGAGTCCTATATCGACATAACCTGAAAGGCCGCTCAGCAAGGAAGAAGCCACTGCTCCAAAAACGCCATAAAAAAGCATGACTACGGTTTGCAACTGCACATGGGGAAAAAGATTGTACTTTTTGGAGAAATGTCCTCTGGTCTGATGAAACAAAAATAGTCTGTTTGGCCATAATGACCATCGTTATGTTTGGAGGAAAAAGGGGAATGCTTGCAAGCCGAAGAACACCATCCCAACCGTGAAGCACGGGGGTGGCAGGGTCATGCTGTGGGGGTGCTTTGCTGCAGGAGGGACTGGTGCACTTCACAAAATAAATGGCATCATGAGGAAGGAAAGTTATGTGGATATATTGAAGCAACATCTCAAGACATCAGTCAGGAAGTTAAAGCTTGGTCGCAAATGGGTCTTCCAAATGGACAATGACCCCAAGCATACTTCCAAAGTTGCGGCAAAATGGCTTAAGGACAACAAAGTCAAGGTATTGGAGTGGCCATCACAAAGCCCTGACCTCAATCCTATAGAAGATTTGTGGGCAGAACTGAAAAAGCGTGTGCGAGCAAGGAGGCCTACAAACTTGACTCAGTTACACCAGCTCTGTCAGGAGGAATGGGCAAAAATTCACCCAATTTATTGTGGGAAGCTTGTGGAAGGCTACCCGGAACATTTGACCCAAGTTAAACAATTTAAAGGCAATGCTACCAAATACTAATTGAGTGTATGTAAACTTCTGACCCACTGGGAATGTGATGAAATAAATAAAAGCTGAAATAAATCATTCTCTCTACTATTATTCTGACATTTCAAATAAAACTGAGTTTAAATGTATTTGGCTAAGGTGTATGTAATCTTTCAACTTCAACTATTTGTTCCATATACTGGATTTTCATCATGAACAACAAAAGAAGTGGTGATGACATGAAATGTGGATGGAGCTCAGTATAAAGAAAGAGAAATCACAGATCAGAAAGATCCCACATGAAAAAGTAATGCTTCCTTCCAAAAAACTATAGAGGAAAAAGTAGCATACAGCTACTATGTATACAATAACAATAGCTAGTCCTCATAGTCCTAATGGTAGTAATGGAAGATGCAGTTAGTTGGGATTCTCCTGATGTTTTTTTAACTTAACAAATATTTGGTGTGGTCCATAAATAAATAAAAATAGAGCGCAGGATCACTGCTGTCTCTCATATTTCATGTGTCAGTGGATTTTATAATCACAAGTGAAAATGTTAACTGAACACAGCATGTCTCTCCTGACTTGAATCTGAAAATCCAGAAAATTGTGAGCACTAGGCTATATCCCTCCCTGTCCATCCATGCGTTTTAACTACTTTGCAGATATGAAACAAACAGACAATCATAATATCCGTCAAAAGTATCAAATTCTCAGTTTATGCTACAAAACCAACTTCATAAGAGGTTTCAAAAATAGGTTATATTTTCCTCAAAATTCCATGACGTTGAGTAAGGCATTGTTGGCAGAATAGATTGTTGCAGTTCAATGCATGATTAATATAGATAATTCACCAATACATTTCTTGGTAGTCCAACAAATATTGCTATCAGTTTGTACTTTATATCACAGCTGGCCTGGTACATTGTTTGCTGCCTCCAGCCATTTGGGATGCACTGTTTCAGTTTCAATGACTCAATATTCTGGGAAAAAACGGACGAATGTAACTAAGGCTGGGAATGTCAATACAATCAAACTAGCAAGGGCAATGGCCACCAGTTAGTCATAACGTGGCTAACAGGCTAACTTATCTATACATGTAGCTATTTATTTATCAAGCTAAAAACGTCATTGGATGAGTGAGTGAGTGGTCGACTTTTTCCCCCCATATCGTTTTTCGGTGGCTACAGCTAGGGATACAGGTGTCATTTGGTTAGCTAGCAAGAAAGGTGAATCACTTTGCTAGCTAGCTTTGCTGAACTTGAACGACAGTTATCCACAGCTATCATTTCTCTTAGTTGTCAATCTAATGCATTTCAAATGGGCGGGCAGGCAAGTTCCCATTCAGTTGTCAAAACGTAGGTTTAGACAAGCAAAAGGGTGAGCAAAAGGGTGAGCAGGCTACTTTTCCCCATCGTTTATCAGTGCAATTTTGACAACCAACTACAAGCTGAAAAGGTTTGCTCGTTAGATTTAAGCTCATCTCGCTCTGGCTAACATTCGTTGTTGATCTTGTTGTTGTTGATGTGCATAGGCAACTGAGGGTGAGATAGCCTACCTGCTCATGGTTGTTTGATCAATAGGACTGTAAAGTTCCTAAATGTAAGAGGACACCTGTGTTATTTACATATTTGTGGAAATCCATTCAGGTGTATTTTGTGTCTTTTGGTGAATGCTTTCTACTGATCTAAAGTCGCGCTGTTGCTACTGCCTATAAACACACTCCGCTACACACTTGAGGTAAGTAGCATAAGAGATGATATCTCAGTATACCAGCTATATGCAATCTGCAGTTATTTTTACTCTACATATCTGATCCCTAGCTAGCATTTATTATGTGTCTCAACAGCAATGTAAAACACAAACATAACTTTACACTGGTATGTCCCTAGTGTGATGAATGTTTTCTGTTTTCTAAGGTGATTAAAACTCTGAAATGTGTAAGTCCCCGTAGGATTGATAACACTAGTTTTAAAAGGATTTTTCTCCACTATAAGAACACAAATGTTTAATGAGATTAAAAAACATATAATGTTAGAATAGATGTACATCTTCATCTCTCTACTGCCTATTTAAAGAATCCGTCCACTATACTCCACTAATTATAAGAACTATAGTCTGGGTTTCTAATGCTGTCATGTTGTAAGTCGCTTTGGATAAAAGCGTCTGCTAAATGGCATATTATTATTATTATTATTATTATTGTTATTATTATGTTCATCCTGCTTACAAGCAAAAACACAAACAGGAAGTACCAGTGATGCGTTCAATACGGAAGTGGTCCGATAAAGCGGATGCTAAACTACAAGACTGTTTCGCTAGCACAGACTGGAATATGTTCTGGGATTCATCCGATAACATTGAGGAGTTTAACACATCAGTCACCGGCTTCATTAATAAGTGCATCGACGACGTCATCCCCACAGTGACCGTATGTACATATCCCAACCAGAAGCAATGCATTACAGGCAACATCCACACTGAGCTAAAGGCTAGAGCTCCGCTTTCAAGGAGCGGAACACTAATCCGGATGCTTATAAGAAATCCCGCTACGACCTCCGACGAGCAATCAAACAGGCAAAGCGTCAATACAGGACTATGATCGAATCCTATTACGCCTGCTCTGATGCTCGTCGGATGTGCCAGGGCTTGCAAACTATCACGAATTACAAAAGGAAACCTAGCCTAACCTAGCGAGCCTACCAGACAAGTTAAATGCCTTCTATGCTCGCTTTGAGGAAATCAACACTGAACCATGCATGAGAGCACCAGCTATTCTGGAGAACTGTGTGATCTCCCTCTCCGTAGCCGATGCGAGTAACACATTTAAACAGGTTAACATTCACAAGGCCGCAGGGCCAGACGGATTACCAGGACACATACTCAGAGCATGCACTGACCAGCTGGCAAGTGTCTTCACTGACATTTTCAACCTCTTCCTGACCCTGTCTGTAATACCTACAGGTTTCAAGCAGACCACCATAGTCCATGTGCCCAAGAACGCCACATCAACACCATCATCCCAGACACCCTGGACACACTCCAATTCGCATACCGCCCCAACAGATCCACAGATGATGCAATCACTATTGCACTTGGACTACAAACTTGGATACCCCACTATGGAAAGGGGAGACTCTCACAAACACACAATGGTGTTCTCCATTTTGTTCTACGACCCCCACAAGTGTCACGGGACTCATCTGAAGGTAAGGCGGTACCGGTTAAAAAAATTAATGGAAGTAGATTTGTGTCAAAGAAAAAAAGGGGTTAAATATGTTTTCCAAAAATATACATACAGTACCAGTCAAAAGTTTGGACACACCTACTCATTCAAGGGTTTTTCTTTATTTTTACTATTTTCTACATTGTAGAATTGTCACACCCTGGCTCGGGGACTCATTATGTTGAGCCAGGGTGTGTTCATTCTATGTTTTCCGTTTCTTTGGTGGGTGTTCTAGGTTGTCTATTTTCTATGTTTGCCGGTGTGACTCCCAATCAGAGGCAACGAGTGTCAGCTGTCGGCTGGTTGTCTCTGATTGGGAGCCATATTTAATCTGTCTGTTTTTCTTTTGGGTTGTGGGATTTTGTTCGTGTGTGTTCGTGTTGAACCATAGACGTCACGCATTCGTTGTTTATTGTTTTGTTCGTGTGAGCATTTAAATAAATAGAATATGTTCACTCGCAACGCTGCGCCTTGGTCTCCCTCATTAGACGATCGTGACAGAAAATCCCACCTAAACCAGACCAAGCAGCGTGAAGAGGAGAGAGGAAGGACCTTGGATCAGGGGAGTAGGAGTTTCGGCTGGGCCACGCTAAGTGAAGAGGAGAGAGGCTGGTCTATGAAGCAATGGATCGAGAGTCTGGCGAGAGCTAGGGAGGCCTGGTCCACGGGGAGGAGAGAACCCCAGAAATTTTTTAGGGGGGGGCTCACGACGTGGACGACAGGGCAGCAGGAGGCCGCGATGGAGGCGGTCCAGCGGGTGTGAAGAGGAGGCCGCCAGGTTAAGGGGGCCACTGGTCACAGAGGAGAGGGAAAGTGTGGAGGCACGGCGAGAAGTACTGGGGTGTGTTACCAGTCCGGTCCGGCCCGTTCCTGATCCCTGCGTAGGGCCAGTGGTGTGTGTCCCCAGTGCGGTCCGGCCTGTTCCTGTTCCTCGCATCGAGCCTGTGGTGCGTGTCGTCAGCCCGGCCCGGCCTGTTCCTGCTTCCCGCATCGAGTCTGTGGTGCGCGTCGCCAGCCCGGCCCGGCCTGTTCCTGCTCCCTGCACCAAACCTGTGGTACGCGTCGCCAGCCCGGTCCGGCCCGTTCCTGCTCTCCGCACCAAGTCTGTGGTGCGCGTCGCCAGCCCGGCTCGGCCCGCTCCTGCTTCCCACACCAAGCCAGTGGTGTGCGTCGTCAGTCCGGCGCGGCCCGTGCCTGTTCCCCGCACCAGGTCGGGGGTGCGCTTCGACGGCCCGGCTCGGCCCTCTCCTGCTCCCCACACCAAGCCAGTGGTGTGCGTCGTCAGTCCGGCACGGCCCGTGCCTGTTCCCCGCACCAGGTCGGGGTGCGCTTGACCGGCCCGGCTCGGCCGGCTCCTGCTCCCCACACCAAGCCAGTGGTGTGCGTCGTCAGTCGGCCGCGCCCGTGCCTGTTCCACCGGTGGCTGGTCGGCACCGGTCAGAGGCTTCACGTCGGAGCTAGAGCAATCCGCTCCACCAGTGTTCAGTCCAGCTCCGGCCAGCAGGGCCAGACCGGACCAGGGGTACTTTGGGGGGGGTTCGAGAAGGAGTGGGGGTCAAGCCCGGAGCCGGAGCCGCCGCCAAGGAGGAATGCCCACCCAGCCCTCCCCTGTTTTTGCTCTTATTTAGGCGCGGTGCGCAGTCCGCGCCTTTAGGGGGGGGTACTGTCACACCCTGGCTCGGGGACTCATTATGTTGAGCCAGGGTGTGTTCATTCTATGTTTTCCGTTTCTTTGGTGGGTGTTCTAGGTTGTCTATTTTCTATGTTTGCCGGTGTGACTCCCAATCAGAGGCAACGAGTGTCAGCTGTCGGCTGGTTGTCTCTGATTGGGAGCCATATTTAATCTGTCTGTTTTTCTTTCGGGTTGTGGGATTTTGTTCGTGTGTGTTCGTGTTGAACCATAGACGTCACGCATTCGTTGTTTATTGTTTTGTTCGTGTGAGCATTTAAATAAATAGAATATGTTCACTCGCAACGCTGCGCCTTGGTCTCCCTCATTAGATGATCGTGACAAGAATAATGGTGAAGACATCAAAACTATGAAATAACACATACGGAATCATGTAGTAAGCGAAAAAGTGTTAAACTAATCAACATATATTTTATATTTTAGATTCTTCAAAGTAGCCACCCTTTGCCTTGATGACAGCTTTGCACACTCTTGGCATTCTCTCAACCAGCTTCATGAGGAATGCTTTTCTAACAGTCTTGAAAGAGTTCCCACATATGATGAGCACTTGTTGGCTGCTTTTCCTTTACTCTGCAGTCCAACTCATCCCAAACCATCTCAATTGGGTTGAGGTCGGGTGATTGTGGAGGCCAGGCCATCTGATGCAGCACTCCATCACTCTCCTTCTTGGTCAAATAGCCCTTACACAGCCTGGAGGTGTGTTTTGGGTCATTGTCCTGTTGAAAAACAAATGATAGTCCTACTAAGCGCAAACCAGATGGGATGGCGTATCACTGCAGAATGCTGTGGTAGCCATGCTGGTTAAGTGTGTCTTGAATTCTAAATAAATCACAGACAGTGTCACCAGCAAAGCACCCCCACACCATCACACCTCCTCCTCCATGCTTCATGGTGGGAACCACACATGTGGAGATCATCCATTCACCTACTCTGCGTCTCACAAAGACATGGCAGTTGGAACCAAAAATCTGACCAAAGGACGGATTTCCACCAGTCTAATGTCCATTGCTCGTGTTTCTTGGCCCAAGCAAGTCTCTTCTTCTTATTGGTGTCCATTAGTAGTGGTTTCTTTGCAGCAATTTGACTATGAAGGCCTGATTCACGCAGTCTCCTCTGAACAGTTGATGTTGAGATGTGTCTGTTACTTGAACTCTGTGAAGCATTTATTTGGGCTGCAATCTGAGGTGCAGTTAACTCTAATGAACTTATCCTCTGCAGCAGAGGTAACTCTGGGTCTTCCTTTCCTGTGGCGGTCCTCATGAGTGCCAGTTTCATCATAGCGCTTGTTGGTTTTTGCGACTGCACATGAAGAAACTTTCAAAGTTCTTGACATTTTCTGGATTGACTGACCTTCATGTCTTAAAGTAATGATGGACTGTCGTTTCGCTTTGCTTATTTGAGCTGTTCGTGCCATAATATGCACTTGGTCTTTGCATATCAAATCAAATCAAATCTTATTTGCTACATGCGCCGAATACAACAGGTGTAGACCTTACAGTGAAATACTTACTTACAAGCCCTTAACCAACAATGCAGTTTTAAGAAAAATAAGTGTTAAATAAAAAATTGATAAGTAAAAAATAAAAAATAATAATAATTAAAGAGCAGCAGAAAAATATAATAACAGTAGGGGGGTACCGGTACAGATTCAATGTGCGGGGCACAGGTTAGTCGAGGTAATTCAGGTAATATGTACATGTGGGTAAAGTGTTAAAGTGACTTTGCATAGATAATAAACATAGAGTAGCAGCAGCGTAAAAGAGGGGGTGGGGTGGGGGGACAATGCAAATAGTCCGGGTAGCTGTTCAGGAGTCTTATGGCTTGGGGGTAGAAGCTGTTAAGAAGCCTTTTGGACCTAGACTTGGCACTCTGGTACCACTTGCTGTGCGGTAGCAGAGAGAACAGTCTATGACTAGGGTGGCTGGAGTCTTTGACAATTTTTAGGGCCTTCCTCTGACACCGCCTGGTATAGAGGTCCTGGATGGCAGGAAGCTTGGCTCCAGTGATGTACTCTCTGTAGTGCCTTGCGGTCGGAGGCCGAGCAGTTGCCATACCAGGCGGTGATGCAACCAGTCAGCATGCTCTCGATGGTGCAGCTATATAACTTTTTGAGGATCTGAGGACCCATGCCAAATCTTTTCAGTCTCCTGAGGGGGAATAGACTTTGTCGTGCCCTCTTCACGCGTGTCTTGGTGTGTTTGGACCATGATAGTTTGTTGGTGATGTGGACACCAGGAAACTTGAAGCTCTCAACCTGTTCCACTACAGGCTATCTTCTGTATACCACCCCATGACCATCTTAAACAATTCCATATGTTAGTTTTGTAGAACCCCCCCACCCGCAGGCTTAGACTTTTAGGGGTTAACATGGTCCACACACTACAACACAGTCGTGAAGAAGGCACAACAATGCCTCTTCCCCTCAGGAGGCTGAAAAGATTTAGCATCGGCCCTCAGATCCTCAAAAAGTTATACAGCTGCACCATTGAGAGCATCTTGACTGGCTGCATCACCGCTTGGTATGGCAACTGCTTGGCATCCGACCACGAGGCGCTACAGAGGGTAGTGCATATGGCCCAGTACATCACTGGGGCCGAGCTCCCTGCCATCCAGGACCTCTATGCCAGGTGGTGTCAAATGTTCAAAAACTCCAACCACCCATAGACTGTTCTCTCTGCTACAGCACGGCAAGCGGTACCTATGCACCAAGTCTGGAACCAACAGGACCCTGAACAGCTTCTAGCCCCAAGCCATAAGACTGCTAAATAGTTTACCAAATAGCTACCCAGACTATCTGCATTGCCCCACTTTGCACTAACTCTTTGGACTCATCACATACGCTGCTGCTACTGCTTATTATCTATCCTGTTGCCTAGTCACTTTACCCCTACCTATTTGTACATATCTACCTCAATTACCTCGTACCCCTGCACATCGACTAGGTACTGGTACCCCGTGTATACTGTACAGCCAAGTTATCATTACTCATTGTGTATTTATGACATTTACATTTTACATTTTAGTCATTTAGCATCCTCGTGTTATTATCTTTCTATTATTTTTCTATTTTTCTCTCTGCATTTTTGGGAAGGGTCTGTAAGTAAGCATTTCACTGTTAGTCTACACCTGTTGCTTACGAAGTATGTGACAAATACATTTTTATTAGATCCTCGTGTAGAAATATGTTGTGAAAATAAAGAGGGAAGATTAGTCAGTGTCAAAGCAGCATTTGGAGAGGGAGGCTAATGAAAAGAGAGGTTTTAAGCCCACACAATGGCTGAACTCATCTTTGATATCCATAGACCTGACTGCACTTCCTACTGCAGGGATTCCCAAACTTTCTTCGTCCACGACCCCATTTTGATATTTGATAATGTTTGCGACCTCAACCATGTGAAAAAGCGTATGCAATTAATAGCCAATGTTTACTTTTTATTTGGGGCTATGGCAGTCAATTGCAAAACATTCTAACAGTATTTCTGATTGTCTTCTCAACTTACAATCACATACTTTTAATGTGTGGCTATGACAGTCCATTGCAAATTAGTCTGACATAACGTCTCTTATCTCACCACCACTAATGAGATGGGTGTGCTTGATACATGTCGCGTCCGAGCTTCTCAAATTCAGGGGGCGTGATCAACAGTGCGCACCTCACCTCTGCTGTCACATCCAACCTGGATCGATATTTGATTTTAATGCAGACGAGAGCACTGCTGAATCCAGCTTCACACAGATATGAGCTGGCAAAGGGTACCATTAGTTTTAATGCTCTGAGGGAGACGGCAGGGTATTCCCTTTGAGTCAGGAACCAAAACTCTTCTGTAATGACCCACCTTTGTCTGCAGCATTTGGTCACATGACAGCCCGAAAGGCTGCACTTGACTGTTGCACTTTAAT
The DNA here is from genome assembly GCF_020615455.1 of Coregonus clupeaformis. Lineage (NCBI taxonomy): Eukaryota > Metazoa > Chordata > Actinopteri > Salmoniformes > Salmonidae > Coregonus > Coregonus clupeaformis. Next base: position 17,795,392 of record NC_059212.1, read on the forward strand.
CATTCAGATTCAAGCGCAACAGACAAGTGCTGCCTTTTCCCACGATCTAAGGGCACTCTGGTCACTCTGGTTGAATTTTATCTATTAGATTTCAATCATTTTCATTTAGATTTTAGAGAGAGAGAGAGAGAGAGAGAGAGAGAGAGAGAGAGAGAGAGAGAGAGAGAGAGAGAGAGAGAGAGAGAGAGAGAGAGAGAGAGAGAGAGACCAAGCCCTTCCTCTCCCTGATACACTCTTGTTCCTCCAACAACTCAAACTGAGATAAATCTATATTTATTTTTCAACAAGAGGAAACAAGACCGGGGCAAACTGTCCAAAAAGGAAGAGTGTTCTATACAGTGCAGTATAATAACAGTATTTTTCACTCCATAATAGACAGTTCATTAGGCTAAATCTACTGCACCTTAAACCAAAAGTCATCATGGCAACAACTTGGCAACCATTAATGGGCATTGATTGATTGGGAAAGCGATACAGTGTGGCTTTGAGGCATAGACCTACAGACACTGTCGTAGCGCAGTTTCTCTGGACCCCCGCAAAGTCGGAATCCCCCCCCCCCTTAAAAAAAACATATATTGTTGCTATTTTGAATGCTGGCTGGCAGCAATAATGTATTTACTTGTTCAGTAATTAAAGTGGGAAATTCAAACATTGGAGAAAAAAACGGAATTGCCGCTGGGTCTCTGTCAGTCACCAGCTTGGTTTTCTGGGAGAGAAGGAGAAGGAGGGCCGGCACTCTCACTAGAGGAACTGTCACTAGAGGAGGAGGAGCAAGGCCACTGCCCGGGCAGTGAGGTCTCTGTCGGACTGGGAGACTGCTAGTGCTAGCTGCTGCATAAGTAGGCCTACTAGCTTCCACCTGCCATGGTGTTTCGTCAGTCGAGGACGAGGTGGTAGCTTTGCTGATGTGATCTTCGGTAATTTGGAACGAGCTTGATCAGACAAAGCTTTTATGCGACGTTTTTGTGCACCACTTGGTCTTGCCATTTGTTTATCCATCTTGAACAACGCACTCACTCTCCATCCAAGTCCGACCTGATAAACCAAACTTTTTTTTACTTGATAGTTAATTAGATGAGGAGGCCAAGGAGGACTGCCGCCGGCGCCGCTGAGAAATAGGCTAATTAGATGCATTACAATTATATTGTCTGTCTGTCTCACCTACTACCATGTAGAATGGACAACACAAACACTTCACTTGCTACATGAGGAAATAAAAAATTATTCAAAATTATTAATAAAAATATATAGAATAATTAGACATAGGTGTGCGATGACGAGCTTGTGTGGGCCCCCCCAGGGCCAGGTTCCGCTACGCCAGTGCTTATAGAAAAAACGAATGTGTATCACAATCTCCTATTAACAATCTTTGACATACATCCCAGCCCGCCACTTAAATTGAGAACACTGCAGACCAAAATACTTACTTATTCCTTTGATAGAAAATGTGTCCCTATCTGTCTCTCATAACATGACCACACATAACGTAACGACACACATGGTAATTAAGAAAAATCTGCTTCAAAACTCATCTAGCAACTGATGCATTGGTTCCTCTAGTCAGTGCAAGATTTCCTTTGTTGTTTCAATTAGCCTTCACAGATAGGCCCAGCCAGCCCCACCACCAATCAGCAGTAAGACAGATGATACCACTAGTTACTAACTCTCTTTTATAAAACCAATGCTAATGTGGTCGATTCCGTGCACATGCAGCACTCTGCTAATCTGAAACGTTTGATTTTTTTAATACAGCCGATCATGGGATTGATGACCTAGGCCTATGTCCATTATCTTCCATCAACACAGGGAGGGCTCTGAGGCTGGGGTTGGGGCTGGGGGTTGGGCGGGGGGCTGGGACAGACAGACCCTGATATCAATCTGCCGCTTTGATGATTGGAATATAGCCACCTGCACTCAGATGACAACCCATTCAACACAATTCCCTTGATGAAAAAAAGCTTATCATACAAGCTCATCAGGTCAAACAAAGGATGATTCAAATTGATAACAAATCGGGTGACACCGCTTTATTTTTAAAACCCTATCTCCCAGTCAACTATAAGTTGAATGTCTTCCTTGTATCGAGGACAGCAGAAATATTCTGTTTGACCATTGATGAATGGGTACAAGCCCAGGAGAGAACAGAAAACGTACCATACTACCACCACAACCTAGTCTCAGAAATCCCTGACTTGGGGAACATTGGTTAATTGTAGGAGGCAACCCGTCTGTCTAGAGACTAACCACAACCCCATACCCTTGTGGCTTATGTCTCTAACCACTGTCAACAAAAAAACTAAAAATCATTGAATAAAACAAATAGGCTGGGAATAGTTGTGGCATTTCAGATATCTGTGAGCCTACATTTTAGATATCTGTGAGCCTACATTTCAGATATCTGTGAGCCTACATTTCAGATATCTGTGAGCCTACATTTCAGATATCTGTGAGCCTACATTTCAGATATCTGTGAGCCTACATTTCAGAAGTGCAGAGGGATGTAGGCTACAGTATGTCTAGTAGGCTATGTATCAGCCTATACTATAGTGTCTCTACAGAACACCATTTATAATGATACCATATCTCATTGAGTAGTCACTAGACAATGAATGGTCTAGCCTCTCTGCACTGACTTGCCTATCTACAGCCTCTGTGATCATTCATCTAGCCAGCCCCTCAAAATCAAATGGAGGCGAGGCAATTGGATGGCAGCTCTTCTGACTTTTGCCCCCATGTTTCTCAATCACGGAACTACTAAAATTATGTCTAAAAAATCATTTATCAAATCATCCTGTCCATAATTGAGCCATCTCTAGTAGGCCTATACAAAGAACTCATTGGTAAGTCATGGAATAGGTTTCTGGGATACAGATACACTGTATCGTTGATGACCCAGTGAGGGCCAGTAGTCACTTTTGTTGGCCCTAGGGAGACAAGCATCATATACATCTGACCAGAGGACATGTCCTAGTGTAGATACATTGTTTATATCAAGGACATATGATTTGAATATGATTTGTCCATAAAATATATATTATTTTGACTGTGTGGGATTCTTCTCCATTTACACACAAACAAGTCTGCAGAATCTTGAATTATATAAATGTCTAGCCTTACCTATAGGCCTGGACTACCATTTATTAATACATTCATTCATTCATTCAATGATGTTAATGGCTTATACATTCAACTTAAAATCAGCAATGTTCTTATTCTTGATAGAGCAAAACAAGAGTTTGACAGCTTTTTAAGTAGCTACAAACCATGGGCTCAATTTTGGCCCCAAATAAATGGAAACAATTATATATATGTAGTCTACTTCTTACAGAAAGCAACCCAAACGATTAACATGCATAGGAAAAACATGACTGTTCTTGCAATATTCATGTCAGGCATTGCAGTCCAAACGCGATCAAACGCCGAGCATCACATGCAAATACAAAATGAGGGCATTTTTATATGGAGTTGATCTAACTGAGGCAATGCATCCTATTCAGATAAATACAAATAATGAAGATAGGCTACCTTTGGTGATGAAAGACCTGCTAGTCATACAAGACATAGCCATGCATAGTCATAGAAACCTAGAATAAGAGGCATATTCATAGGCAGTCATCATCAGCTATGAGAAAGAGACTCACCATTGCACCTTTTTTTTTAAAGCATTGCATTACAAACAAAAGAATGACGGTCATCTGCAATCTGCTGTCGACAAGTATATTATTATGAATATATCGTTGAAATGTAGGTCAATCATAAAGTAATAGTTTCTTCTTCTTTTTTTGTATCCACGCCATTTTCAGTCCACAATCAATGCAACAACCTATATATAGCCCCCAATAAACCAGAAATATTACACTTTCGGGCGCTGGAAGAACATCTGTCAGAATAACAAAATGGGTAAAAAATGAATGCAAAGGCAAGCCAGAACCGGCAATCTTTCCTCTGTTCCCGAGACGACTGTCAAATGCATGCTATTTTGTAATTGTGTGGTGTGCATGGAGTGTATGACAGCTGGAAAAGCAACTGGAATGACATTGCGCTTACTGTAAAATATCCAGGGGAACCGCGTTCTTCTCGACTCCCCTCGATTGGTACCCAAAATTCAAACCATGTAAAATATGTAAAGCATTCCTAAAGAATGGTCCGAAAACATTACGCTCGACGTTGGTGTTGGCGGAAAAGACAGCATCCACTGAATGGCCAAGGGAGACCGCTATAAGTACAGGCAGGGTAGGGAGACCCGTTCACTGCAGTGTGCAGCAAAGAAGGCAGCGGCGCTTGCTCTTTACCATCCTCCCTGGTCTGTAACGTCCCCCTTGCTGTCAAACAACATTGTGCAGCTCAGGTACGAGTATAGGCAGCGACACCTGCTGGTGATGCCCGGATGAGCATCTCTTTCTCTCCCACATTTCACGGAATCTGTAGACTAGCCTAGGCTACACAGCCATCCAGTAGAAATGTATCATCTGATCTGACATGAGCTTACTCTTCTCTTCTTACTAGTTCTTACTTTGAGCTGAAATTGCTAAACAAGTTTTCCGTAGGCTATATCATAGTTAAATAGGCTACTTATTGCATCAATGGAAACTAAAATTAGGTGTCCATCCATTTAGTCCATAGGACCTATTGACCCCTAGGTGTCCATGGTGCATATGATGTGATCGACAAAGATTACACATTTTTTTTAAGGAAATGTCATCTAAAGCAAATGTCTAATAAGGGTCTATTTCCCTCTCCACTCTCCTAGTCATCCTCTATTGTCTAGCTCAACCTAGTTTAGATGACATCATCTGTCCCCCAGGCATAGAGCAGCAACATGACTACTGTACAGACGTGGGCCAGTCACCACATCACTTCCTCTTAGTCGAATGGGCACACCACTGAGGCAGACAGCTAGATCAGTAGGCCTAATGTTAAAAATATTTGTATTTGGGTCTGGGGGAGTGGATGGAGGTTTTGAAGGTTGATAAATTCCTACCACCCACTCATAATTTAACCCCTTTTGAAATAAATAAATGCATAAATGTGCATTACGTGGAGGTTTGCTATTCCTTCTGCACACACTTCCAAGGTGAAACCACTGAATGGCCCTGAGGGAGCCTGTTCATAGCACAATTCACATACAGTAGCCGGGAGCACACATTTTCTCTAAAAAATAAATCATAAAAGGTCATATAAAAAAGTCACACAAAAAGGTAATTAAAGTTCAAACAAAGATATACACAGCATGCAGGGAAAGCTTGGTGAAACACAATATCATGTTTTAGTATTTTGTGTTCACCCCTAAACAGGTGCACATAAATACTAAAGTACATTTTACACCAAACGATGTTCATCAGTATTGTTGAAAGTACCTATTAAGATATAGCATCGCATAATAATTCAACATGGAGGTAGAAGGCACACATTCACTGGCTGCTGCTCATTGTTTTATCAGGAGTGTGTCATCCTGTCCACAGGGATACAGTAATAAGAGCACACCTGATCTCACTCTCTTCTCTCTGGTATCACTCACCATGCACCGCTCTTATAGCCCAACATATTTGGTTGTGATTAAAGAAATACCTAAATAACTTTGCACTGTATTTTGTTATGGTGTGGAAAAAAGCATAATCTGCTGCCACTGTTGACAGGATATTTGCCAGCAAAGATAGGCTCTACCTTTGATTTGTATCTCACTTGAGGTTGCAGTATGTGATGGAGTGGCTCCTTCACTAGACACTGGACTCTTAAATGTGTATGAAAGTATTTATTCAAGAGCAAGATGTCTGTGTTTTTCTTTCATTAATTCACCAGTCAAATCCCTCCATATTGATCGTCAGCACTTGGGAGGGTTCAGCCAGTGCCCAAGGAGTAGTTGCATAGTCTCTGATAAACCTTACATTTGAGTCATTTAGCAGACGCTCTTATCCAGAGCAACTTACAGTTAGTGAGTGCATACATTTTCATACTGGCCCCCGGTGGGAATCGAACCCACAACCCTGGCATTGCAAGCACCACGCTCTACCAACTGAGCTACACAGGCAGCCTTGAAAGAGAAATAACAGAGAGACACAAAAGGAGTGGACTCATATGAACAATACAGAGTAAGAGGAAAACCAATGTCTCACACACACAGCCGAATCAGAAATGTTCCACAATCCATATCCCATAACACAAGTCAAACAATCCAATTGCTCACAAAAGAGCATTGTGCCATAATTGCTTTCCTTGTTGAACCTTAGCAACAGAACAGCCCAGTATACCATGCATGGGGTGGTGAAGTCATGTGAGCAATGTTCCCTCCTGCCCTGGCCTGGGGAGCGTTTACAATCGCATGCTATTCCCTATGTAGTGCACTACTTTTGACCATGGCCCATACAGGCGCTAGTCAAAAGTAGTGCACTCCATATGGAATAGGGTGCCATTTGGGATGCAAACCTGGTAGATAAAACCAGGCTGTAATCCCCAGCTGAGCCAGTCTCCCCGGCTCGGAGGCCTCCCCACAGAGACAACGGCAAAGTCTGAGCCCAAGTGCTTCCGTTTTGGATCAATGTTCACTTTCTGGTCGATATAGAAAACTAATTCGCTTGTGACCTTGAAGAGGAGATTATAGGATGAAAGGCCAGGGACTTAGCCCCCAATGCACATCCCCCCAACCCAAGCACAATCTAACTAAATGTATGAACAAGAGACCAGAGAGAGAGAGAGAGAGAGAGAGAGAGAGAGAGAGGGAGGGGCACCACTGGTCTATTGAACTGTAGCTCTCCCTTTTACTTAGGCAGCTTGAGTCACATATGTACAGCTTTTTGACAAGGACACTATTGGTATTTTACAGTGGAGCTCTGCTGTTGTATACAGTGCTAAATTCTAGTTTAACAGCTCTAGGTTTCCCCAGTGCCCAGCTTGGCAGTAATGTGATGAAATGCTATAATAATATAAAAAACACCAACTTGGTCATATAATGTGCCGAACTGAGAAGCTATATGACAATATGGCTCCATCTAGTGGACTCATTTATTACTGCAGGGATGACTGATCATCCTTTCACTCCACTCAAATTATATTTTTAAACTCTAAACCACATATATTTTTGATTTAACGCCACTGGGGAGTGGGGACCACATCAAGTGCAATCACAGAGATGCTATAGACTTGTAAAGCTAAAAGCAATCTGGATAAGTGTTGCACAAAATATATAAAAGTCTGTTTAGGAGGGAGTGCATTGAAGACCTTTGTTTCTGATTTGGCTGTGATACCTCAAGCGCTCTCATCCTTTTGTGCGCCCTATCCAATGATCGCGCTGATGTGCGTTAGGTTGCTGTTTAAAACAACTGTTCCCCGGGCGCCGATGACGTGGACGTCGATTACCCGCACCTCTCTGATTCATTGGGGTTGGATTAAATTCGGAAGACACATTTCGGTTGAATACATTTAGTTGTGCAACTGACTAGGTATCCCCTTTCCCTCTATAAATGCCTCGTTCATGTGCTAGTCGGAACTAGAAATGTCGGACATTTCTGACATGTTACCTGGTTATAGCTATACACGTGCTGCTTTCAACAAATCAGCAAGTGGGACATTTCCGAGTTTCCTAGTTCCGACTAGCATGTGAATGCAGCAAGAGTACCACTGTATGAGTCATAATACCTAGCAGTCAAACAGGGAAATGGTTCCAATCATTTTTCCACCATTCATTTTTCCCATAGGGGATTTTAGAAACACTTAAAATAAGGGCTGTTTTTCGTGTAGGCTCAATCTGGCATGACATTTTGATAACTGTGTAAATCTCTCTCGGACAAGGTTACTTTTATCAATATATTTGCCTGTATTTACCCCCAACAAATGAAACGCTAATTAGCTGCTAATGTGGCTATCATAAAGAACCACAAATATCATGATGATCTGGACGATGATGATCCATCCCACTGACACAGCTAAAGTTGATGAAGACCTGGCAACATACACATCTTTAAAGCTGTTATAATTTAGTTTATTGCTAATTGTAATGACATTCAAGTCAATGTAGTACATATTTTGACTACTATTTCTTCAGTGTTGTGAATGACACTTGTGGTTCCTTGTTTTAGGAGTGGCTATGTGAACATGTCAGTGATGACAGAAGTTGAAGCTACGAATGCAGACTTCATAGCCTCTAGTAGAACTGGATGAAGGAATGCCCTGCATGATATCCTCCAAAGCCCCACTGACACAGACTCCAAGGAACTCCCCCTTAGCCTATCTCAACTAAACATCAACCCAACTGGTGAGTTCTTAATTCAAATGATCCTATTTCATTGCTGCATTATAGTGCTTATTCCCTATAGTGCACTACTTTTGACCCAGATTCATATGGCCCCTGGTCAAACATAGTGCACTATATAGGGAATAGGGTGCCATTTGAGACGTAGCCATGATGTTTCAATACAAAGAGCTATCACCATTGTTTTTTTACTGTAGCTGTCACTGTGTTGCAGCATGTAGATAACATATTCTTTACATTCTCCATAATCTTTGTATTGGAGCTAGAAGAAAGTCAAGGCTCCTCCTCAAGCGCTCTGCCAGAGCAGAAGAATAACAGTTCCATTTCAGGCCTGAACACTGAGCCTGGCCTGCACTCACCACCACAAAGTCTCCCAAAGTCACACAAACTTGGCGTAGAAAGACTGGAGAGTCAACAGGAAAAAATTAATCTGTGGAAAATTCAAAGCAATGGTTCCCTCAGCCTTTGGCTGGGACTGGGACAGACACCTGTTTTAAATATGGAAATTGGGGCAGGCATCATGGTCTTTAACAATTGATAACGCATGGGCAAAAAAAAAAACAGACTGGTTGACAAATTGTGATCAAAGTAATTTTTTAGTATCCATCTAACTAGAAGATGCAAGGAACTGACAGTGGGATCCATGTAGTAGAATCTACAGTTGGCCTATAGTATATGGGGTTGCTGTAGCGACAAAGGATTTGAGCAATTGTGATCTCATACTTCCTTCAGAAACAACATCCAGACACTGCCCCATTTTCTACTTATTGTTTGGACCCTAAAATAAGTATGTATGTTATACAGTATGTCACTGATCACAGGTTTTTGTTAAACACCACTGCCTTGGATCTAAAACTTCTGATACCTGATATCGGCATTATTTACAGAATAGATTACACTAGGTCTGTTAACATCCTAATTTGTGCAGTGTTTCTTTACAAACTTCTGCAATGTACTTTCACTATTTTATACTTTTTGTGTGCTTTGTTTGGAGTTGTATTTTTCAACCGAGACTGTATCACTATTGATGTCAACCACAGATGTAGCAACCAATACTTTATGCCAAGTTAGTGTAACAGTTTGCAGTGCTGTTGTTGAAGCCAAGCACCACTGAAGTGGGTACTTCATTATGCACTGTGCATGCCTACACCTGCTATGTAATGCTTTAAAATGTAGCTGATGAGCGTTTTCACTGATTGCGCAGTATCAGAATGGAAACCAAGACTGTTCTCAGGGCAGGTCTGCCGGTTTTGACTAGCAGAAGTGACTTTTCGCGTCAGGTTAGGAGAACTTACGCAGCAGGTTAGGATAATTAACGTGGCAGGTTAGGAGAATTATGTTAAGGTTAGGAAAATGTAGGTTAGATTCATTCTTATTATAAACTGGGTGGTTCAAGCCCTGAATGCTGATCGGTTGACAGCCATGGTATATCAGACTGTATACCATGGCTATGACAAAACATTTATTTTTACTGCTCTAATTACGTTGGTAACCAGTTTATAATAGCAATAAGGCACCTCAGGGGTTTGTGGTATATGGCCAATGTCTGTATCCAAGCACTCCACGTTACATTGTGCACAAGAACAGCCCTTAGCTGTGGTATATTCGCCATATAACACACCCCCTCGGGCCTTATTGCTTAATTCTATTATTTCTTCCTAAATAAAATTCCCAAATGGGAGGGAACTGTGAAAACAAGAAACACTGAACAAACAAAGAGTAACATTTTAATCAAACATATGAACACTAGAAAATGTAGTTGTAAAAAATATGATAAAGAATGCATGATTTATCAACATGTATATGATTGATAAATACATTAGCATAAAATAGACAATGTAACAGTACGACACACTGTACTGACACACAGCAGTACGACACACAGCAGTACGTTATTTCGGAATCAATTTAGCTAATTTGTACAAACCCATCAATGTGGAGTGGGAGTGTGTAACTACTTTGTATCATGTTCCAGAACTTTACAACAGTTAACAATAAACACAGTTCCACTATTTGTTTTCTTGTCTTTACTGATTTGACCAGTTCGTAGAGCATGGCATTCGCAATGCCAGGATAGTGAGTTCAATTCCTGGGACAACCCATACGTAAAATGTATGCACACATGTCTGTAAGTCGCTTTGGATAAAAGCGTCTGCTAAATGGCATTATTATCATATCCTACTTAGGAAAGTGCTAGAACGAGGTATTTACCTTTGAGAAGAGTTATAACTCTGTTTCGCGTTGAAGGATATCAAAGTCTATACACTGAGTGTACAAAACATTAGGAACACCTTTTGCACCCCCTTTTGCCCTCAGAACAGCCTCAATTCGTCGGGGCATGGACTACAAGGTGTCGAAAGAGTTTCACATGGATGCTGGCCCATGTTGACTCCAATGCTTCCCACAGTTGGGTCAAGTTGGCTGGATGTCCCTTGGGTGGTGGACCATTCTTGATACACACGGGAAACTGTTGAGTGTGAAAAACCCAGCAGCATTGCAGTTCTTGACACACTCAAACCGGTGCACCTGGCACCTACTACCATACCCCGTTCAAAGGCACTTAAATATTTTTGTCTTCCCCATTCACCCTCTGAATGGCACACACACAACCCATGTCTCAAGGCTTAAACATCCTTCTTTAACCTGTCTCCTCCCCTTCATCTACACTGATTGAAGTGGATTTAACAGGTGACATCAATAAGGGATCATAGCTTTCACCTGGATTCACCTGGTCAGTCTATGTCATGGAAAGAGCAGGTGTTCCTAATGTTTTGTACACTGTAGTTTTGTACATTTGGTTAACATGGTGCAAATAAGGTGCAAATAGAATAATATTTGACTCAATAATCAGTATTGATTATCATGATACACAGCATTTTGTATCACAGGGTCTGAACGACCCTCTCCCTATAAAAGTCAGCATGTCGAAGCAGCTGAATGTTGTGACAGCGAGGGCAATCTCATTCTTCACCTGGAGATTGTCATTAAAATTACTCACATAGTAAATCCTGAATGCATTGTATGGAACAAAGCATACTATAATGGCCAGCATAAAGAAAATACTTTTGATCTGAGCCCAAAACTCCTGTTGTGAGAAGATCATCGCCCTGTGAGTTCTGTACACACACCACAGAATACACACCTGACAACAGGCCAGAGCCAATGTAACTAGGATGATGAGAGCACTGAGAATGTAGTTCAGCACGGCCACAGCATTTTTCTCATCAAAAATCCCTCCAAAGTTAAAGCACTGATTGTCACTGGTGGTTGTGTTACTGTCTGTAGAAGATCCATAGTTCACAGCAGTTAAAGGGACCACCACAATGAGCATGAGGCCCCAGACAGCAGCACTGGCCCCCAGGGCGTGTAGCCTCCTGTAGAACACCTGCTTAGAACTCCAGAAGAAGCTGAGATAGCGGATCACCAGAATTATCACGTAGAAGATGAAGGCTAGGTACATGTGGGCGAGGATCATAGCACTGACCACCTTGCAGAAGTTAAGACCGAGATGCCACTCGCCGGCCGCGTAGAAGTAGATGCGGAAGGGCGCGGTCAGGAGGAAGAGAATGTGGACCACGATCAGGTTCAAGACGGCTGTGCTGGTCACCGAGCAGGCGTTGGACTTGATGTTGTTGATCATGAGGGAAATGCTGATAATCCCTCCAATAAGCACAATAGTGTATATTGACAGCAATGCATATCTGTATGATTTAGGTATGACTTTGTCATCTATGTTCTCGCAAGATGTATTGCTCTTATTCCCCATCCTCTCTTCTTGGGGCCCTGAAATGTGAAATATGGAGTGAAGTAAGACATTTAACACTATTATTTAGATACATAGCGTATGTTTATAAATTCACTGTTAGGTTAGTTAAGTGGTCGTCTTACCTTAGTTGAATGCACCAACTGTAAGTCGCTCTGGATAAGAGCGTCTGCTAAATGACCAAAATGTGAATGTCTATGTAAATGTAAAAGATAACAGGCTGTGGGAGTAAAAGTGTGTCAATAGTACAGTATGGAAATACTGTAGTAGGCAACTGTATAGAAAATGGACATTGATCTATCATACTCATAGAATCTGCATATAGCAAAACAGCACTGACAAATGATAGTCATGATCTAAGTCGTATGAAAAGCTCAGTGAAGAGATCTGGCAAAGGGAATACATGAGAATTGAGTAAAACAGATAAGATCTGAATAAATAGAAACACAAATTCACCTGACCCTCTTCTGAAGCAACAAATGAGAGAAACGCACAGTCATACCTTTGACATAACATGAGGTTGTCCGTTTCAGAGTATTCACTGGCTGCACACACACCTTAGAACTGGCCTCTCCAGTAGTCATTGGTATGCAGATACGACCTGTCAGGTGGTACAGTTGGATAATTATTCACTCCAATGACAAGAGTTTTCCTGCTTGTGGCTTGTAGCCGATACAATGTGTGGAGATCCCATTTCATTGTTTGTTATCAAATTTCTAGTAAAGTAGATCAATTTATCTAAGGCAGAAGTATAACCAAATACTTCATATTACTATCAAAGATAGGGTTACAGTAATTCCCTTTCGGTTTATATAATGTCAATGCTAATGTGCCAGTTATTGAGAGCAGCAGGAGGAGACTCTGGATGCAGTAAATCTGTCTGACAGGAAGGTGCCCAACATGCTATGTAGATCATGACACTGATACACTCGTCTGAATCATAGGAGACATATTTAATAATAATTTATTGGTGCAGAATAGAGAACCGAAACAAGGAACTGAAACACCTTTCTAGTCTACACCATCACTAACGGGAAAGTCAACAAATACCCTCTAATTTTCCTCCCACTGATAAAGCATGGACTGGGGAAGCCCCAAACACTTCCTGATTCCTTTGCATTGCCTTTGTAAGCCGGCTTAATTTAGCTATTGGTGGTACTGCATAACAGTTCTTTCCAACATTGCATCAATTGGACTGTATGCACAGCACATTTGCACAGCCTCTTCAAATTTGAATTGTGTAGATATATACAGTACCATTTCATTTTTAAAGGCAAAACAAAGAAATCAGGAAGTGTTTGGAGCTTCTCCAGTCAATGCTTTATCAGTGGGAGGAAAATTAAAGGGTATTTGTTGACTTTCCATTTAGTGATGTATTGGTGTAGATTAGAAAGGTGTTTCAGTTCCTTGTTTCGGTTCTCTATTCTGCACCAATAAATGATTGTGAAATATGTTACTTGGAGCCGCCTCCTGCACCTTGTGTCAAAGTGAGAGCCAGGTTGAACCAAGCTCCAGCACCTTATGGGTCCAAAGAGAAGTAGGATAAAAAGGAGGATAAAAGTATGATAAACTAAGGTTAGGTCTAGAGTCAACCCTAGCTTCATGTCCACATCCTGGTTCAACCCTAACCTTAGCCTCAACCACAACCCTAACGCTAACCCTAGCTTCATGTCCACATCCTGGTTCAACCCTAACCTTAGCCTCAACCACAACCCTAACGCTAACCCTAGCTTCATGTCCACATCCTGGTTCAACCCTAACCTTAGCCTCAACCACAACCCTAACGCTAACCCTAGCTTCATGTCCACATCCTGGTTCAACCCTAACCTTAGCCTCAACCACAGCCCTAACCCTAGCTTCATGTTCACATCCCAGTTCAACCCTAACCTTAGCCTCAACCCTAACTCTAACCCTAGCTTCATGTCCACATCCTGGTTCAACCCTAACTTAAGCCTCACCCACAACCTTATTCCTAGCTTCATGTCCACATCCCGGTTCAACCCTAATGTCCACATCCCAGTTCAACCCTAACCCTCAACCACAACCCTAACCCTAGCTTCATGTCCACATCCCAGTTTAACCTTTTCCCTCAACCACAACCCTAGCTTCATGTCCATATTCCAGTTCAACCCTAACCACAACCCTTAGCCTAATCTTGGCATAACCCTAACTAGGGTTGAATAGCGGGAACCGGGGTACCAAGGTTTTCCGCCCAAACCCACTCCCTTTTTCTGGGATAAATAACTGCGAAAAACCGGTAAATTATAATAAATGATTTCTATGAACAGCATGAAGTGAAATGGAACTGTTAAATTATATGTGATGTCTAAATCTGTCTTCTCTACGGGCCACGGCCTACTCTCTGCTATCTGCATGATCAATCATCAACGCTCAGGGTGGGGACAGACAGAGCATCTCAGTATAGAGTGCAGTACACAATGCATGTATCATCTCATCATGGTAACTTTTTTTCTTGTGAAAGGTAGGACTACATTAGCTGCAGCATAGCCTATGCCACAGTAATATAAGGACTGAATGCGCATCTCATTTACATATCTCAATCTGGTGTTGTTGTTTTTTTAACTGCAGCTGCATAGTTTTAAAACAGCCTATGTGTGGAGATCCCATTTCATTGTTTGTTATCAAATTTCTAGTAAAGTAGATCAATTTATCTAAGGCAGAAGTATAACCAAATACTTCATATTACTATCAAAGATAGGGTTACAGTAATTCCCTTTGGGTTTATATAATGTCAATGCTAATGTACCAGTTATTGAGAGCAGGAGGAGACTCTGGATGCACTAAATCTGTCTGATAGGAAGGTGCCCAACATGCTATGTAGATCATGACACTGATACACTCGTCTGAATCATAGGAGACATATTGAATAATAATTTATTGGTGCAGAATAAAGAACTGAAACAAGGAACTGAAACACCTTTCTAGTCTACACCATCACTAACGGGAAAGTCAACAAATACCCAGCTGCAGAGTTTTAAAACAGCCTATCACTCGAATATCGTTGCTTTAAATGAGTGCGCGCGGGCACTCTCTCAGTCTTTCTCTCTCTCCATGAATTCTATTCAAATTGCATCCAAAACAGATAGACCTAATCCTGACAAGATTGATATACAGTATACTGTATCTAGATGTCCTAGCCTACCTCTTTCAGGTAATAAATTAAATGCAATATTAGCCTTATATATAGCTAATAAATTATGGGTTATGCATAAGCTGCTAACGTATAGCCTCTGTCTCTTGCACCAAATGCACCTGCGCTCCACTGGCCTCTCTCCTTAAGAAAATGCTCCTTAGCTCTTGGAGTCCAAGGAAAAGATAAACTAGAATAGCTTGCTGGACGTATTACTTTTTTTTAGCATTTCTTATACTAATAGACTATTCGAAGAGGGATGCAAGCTCTTGTTTGCTGAATGTTAAATACAGCAGCCAATATAACTTACGGGGAGAGAATGCGCGATGGCAGTATGCTATAGCAGTTATTTATTCAGACCCATAACCATTTAATATACATGAATAGAAGTGATAGCCATCTGCATCTTATTCTATGTCATTTCAATGATGAAGATAAGGACAAGACGTGTATTTAATTTAACTGTTGAACGCGAGAAAGGAATTAAGCAACAATAGAGAGAGAAAGAGGAGGTAGGCTACGCAAGTTGCACAACATTAGTGGAAATATTATGAAAGGTATATATGTGTCAGCCTAGTTATTATAAAAATTTAAAATAGGACCTATTATTTTTCTAAATTAAATTCGCTAGCCTGTAATTATAACTTTGTAGGCCGCATGTCCTGCAACAGCATCATGTGTTCACTCTCAGCTTCATGGTTTGAATGAGGTGCGTAATTACAGTCTAATAATACAGTCTAATACAATACAGTACAGTATAAAACATATTAGCCTACTGGAGCTTGATTAATTTATTTACCCAAGAGAGCATAGCTACATCTGTTGGCTTTTATGTTTTTCTGTCTTGCATAATGTGCAGTAGCCTATATATTCTATATATCCAATATGTATTGGAAAATGGCACAATCGTTTGGGCTTTTTTGAGCATGGGCTCATAAAATCAATAAATGATAAATATAGCTGAAATGTTCAGGCTTCATCATGATCTGTGATCAAAACATGCTGGGATGTTTTCGGTTCCGTTTAGGCTAAGGTTATGCATAAGAACGCAACTGCACTGAAATGAATAGCCTGATTCAATGCGATTCACCTGAATAAAAAAGTGTTACTGTTGAGCTGTTTGGTCTATGGATAGACCCATACCAACTAAATTTTTGTTATTTTGCTGTATGCATAGCCTACCACTAATATTCTAAATTGAACGCGTAGGCAGTTTGATGCCTTAAAAAAAAACTTGTCTCCATTGACAGTCCATGTTAATTCATGGCGGTATTTTATGGCGCTAGGAAGACATTAGGTGACTTGGTGAGAGGTATCAGCAGCTTCACAAGGTTTAATTCTGGCCTGAATCACCCCCCAGTGTCCCGTCTGTACCTAACTAACATGCTGACCCCACCCCTGGGTTTGCGTGCGCCAGCGTTGCAAAATGAATTCCCCCAGTGTCGCCTCTGTAAATACCTAACTAACATGCTGACCACACCCCTGGCTTTGTGTGCGCCATCGTTACAAAATGAATTTACACATACATGTTATTCAATAATTTCATCTAAAGTGCTCGCGCGCGTCTGCGTAGCCAGGCGCAAAAATTGAACTAATTTATATTTTGGATGCTATGCAAGCCTCTCCCATCTCCTCCTTGGTTTTTAGGAGGATATACCCACTGGTGATTGAAAGAGGAACTGAGGTCCACACTCCAGTCCAGTTGGTGGTGGTAATGCACCTTAAAGTTGGTTGCCAACCTACATGTAAAGTCCACAGAAGAAGACTATTATTATTATTATTATTATTACTACTACAACTACTGAAGGAGGAGAGATTACTAGAAAGGATTAGTTTCCCCTTTTATCTGTGGATTAATGTTTATATCCCAGGACAGATTAGTTAGCAGCAGCAAGCTAGCTAAATGTCCATGAATGTTTCGTGTGTTTCGACCTGTCCCCAAATTAATATAGTTGGTTCAGAGTTCGTTTTGATATTTCAACCTGCGCGTCCTAATCGCGTCTGGTGTGGGTGGACAAAATCAACATGCGCGTGATGGCGCAAGCGGACGCACGCGCGTGCCCGGTCTAGTCAGCATGTAATAGAACGAACGACTGGGTCCCGTCTCTAGCAACCAAAACATGAGAAAGTATAAATTAACTTATACACAGTGGCGTGTATTCATGGATGCCAAGGGAAGCCAGGCATTCCCAAAAAATTTACCAAGAAATCTAATATTAAATAATTTATTTAGTCTCTCTGTGTTTCATAATTTTCCTTCAATTCGCAAGATGCTGAATGTATCTCACAGGAGAAAGCATCCGAGCGAGCGAAACAGCGCCCCTCTGTCTCTCTACGTGTAGGCCATCTATCTGATTCTGTCTGGTCCAAACGAGTATGACATGGTTGATGCCCGTAGCATTGAATGCAAGGGAAGCCAGTGAGCATTTGGCCTTGCTTGATGATAATAATAATTTTTACAAAATTGCCAATCAGCCTTGAGCTAAATTGAGCGAGTTCAACTGTGAATGGTCCTGGCGCACCAAAAAAAAGTGTAAACGGAAGCCAGTTTGGATTTTGCTCTCACTCCTATCAAATCGCATTGAGAGCATACATCATTGACAGAAACAACTTGAATTGTTGCATCTCGTTGTTGTTGTTGTCCTCCGGTGGCTAGCTAGCAAGCTAGCTGAAATTGGCACTTTCCTAAATTGGCCATGGATGGAGATAGGGATTTGGACTTGTGGTTTTACTTAATTCTTCGTACTGGCCAATGATTATAACGGCAATTCTGATCCAACCATTAATTCATACATTGTTGTGCCCCTGGCCTGAGCGGATGGAAGTTCATTATGTAGCTAGATGTGGAAGGTTAATGTTAACTAGCTAACGTTGCCCATGAATGGACGTTAGGCTAGCGAGCAAGCATTTTAGCCAGGTAGCCTAGGACAACAAAAATGGCATTGGTGTTTCTCTACAAGTAGGGTGAGTCAACATGCTTTTCTACTTGCACGAACACACAGAAATCAGAACCATGGACAGCCACATCATATTTAGTTTACTTTGATTGGACTAAATTGTTTTTGGTATCTTTGAGTTGTCACTGTATTAGACTAAGCAGAGGTGATTTGATGTTGAAATGTTGAAATTACATTTTAGTCATTTAGCAGACACTCTTATCCAGAGCGACTTACAGTTAATGAGTGCATACATTTTCATACTGGCCCCCCATGGGAAACGAACCCACAACCCTGGCGTTACAAGCGCCATGCTCTACCAACTGAGCTATTCCATGTTGGAATAGTGGAGGCAGCTCCTGTTTTCTTTGCTACTTGCAGTAACTCTCTGTGGTTCTAAATCAATAGTTGTTTAGTGGTCCGAAAATGTTGGAAACAATAACTTGCTTGACCATGCTGTAGGTCATGTAACTGTCTGTTACTGTACATCCAATATGCTTTGTGGAATTCACTGGACAGAGGTTGCTATCCGGTTTTGTGATAAAACAAAGGTGTGGTTGAATTTATTCTGCCACTGTGTCTTCTTATTGTGTCGGCCTTTAGGCCTATATATCATGGTCGCAAGGCAAATGAATTAACAGGTTAAAGAGAAAACAATGCAATTATCACAACACATAGGTTGTAATATGGGAGGGGGGCTTGGCTTCCCCAGTGATTTTACCCACGCACCGCTACTGCTTATACAAATTAAAATATCAACTAAAATTGTTTATTTCTACCATTAAATGTGTGCTTAGTATTATTTTCTTTGGCAACTGTGGTATAAGCGGGATAAACAGCTTAAATAAACGCAACGGAATAAACTTCGCTGTTATTCTGGTCGTGTAGCCGTAGCTATACTGAACAAAAATATAAGTGCAACATGCAACAATTTCAAAGATTGTTCATATGAGGAAATCAGGCAATTTAAATAAATTAGGCCCTAATCTATGGATTTCACATGACTGGGAATACATATATGCATCTGTTAGTCACATATACCTTTAAACTGGGCCACAGGATCTCGTCACAGTATTTCTGTGCATTCAAATTGCCATCGATAAAATGTGTGTGTTCATTGTCCATAGCTTATGCCTGCCCATACCATAACCCCACTGCCACCATGGGGCACTCTGTTCACAACGATGACATCAGCAAACCACTTGCCCACACGACGCCATACACTTGGTCTGCGGTTGTGAGACAGGTTGGATGTACTGCCAAATTCTCTAAAATGATGTTGGAGACGGCTTAACATTAAAATCTCTGGCAACAGCTCTGGTGGACATTCCTACAGTCAACATGCCAATTGAGCGCTCCCTCATAACTTGAGACATCTGTGGCATTTTGTTGTGTGACAAAACTGCACATTTTAGAGTGGCCTTTTATTGTCCCCAGCACAAGGTGCACCTGTGTAATGATCATGCTGTTTAATCAGCTTCCTGATATGCCACACTTGTCAGGTGGATGGATTATCTTGGCAAAGGAGAAATGCTCACTAACGGATGTAAACAAATTTGGGCACAAAGTTTGAGAGAAATAAGCTTTTTGTGCGTATGGAACATTTCTGGGACCAACACTTTACATGTTGCGTTTATATTTCTGTTAATTGTAGTTGACTAGCTAGCAGCAAGCAAGGGATAAGAACGTTGCCACTGAGCATGTCAATTGAATATAAAGAAGGAACAACTGGGTCGCGTCCGTAAATATCGAGCTAATCAAACTAACGAGCAACCAAAAGATGAGAAAGTATGAATTAGCTTATAAAAATGAAAATATCAATGGAAAAAAAGTTTTTCTACTGTAAATGTGTGCTTTCATATTGTTTTCTTTGGCAACTGTGGTATAAGCTGGATAAACACCTCCATTCTGTACATTACCTCGGAAAAATTAACTCGCTGCGTTGTCCATTATTTCTAAGTTATATCATGGCTTATCCAGGCTCTGTCGTAGCCGGCCGCGACCGGGAGACCCATGGGGCGGCGCGCACAATTGGCCCAGCGTCGTCCAGGGTAGGGGAGGGATTTGGCCGGCAGGGGATGTAGCTCAGTTGGTAGAGCATGGCGTTTGCAACGCCAGGGTTGTGGGTTCGATAAAATAATGTATGCACTAACTGTAAGTCGCTCTGGATAAGAGCGTCTGCTAAATGACTAAAATGTAAATGTAAATGTTGTTGGCATTGTAGAATACTCGTTTCTGATTGGCTTGAAGGGCATTCTAGAGCGTGCATTATTTCCCTATAACACACGGTATATTTGCGGAGTAGAATTCAATGGCTATAGTTAATTTTTACATGTTTTCTTTGAGCTGCTTTTGAAAGCAACATTTTGATTGAAAACAGTTTTGCAACAGTATTCAGTATTTTTCTCCGCTAGCATGTCGTGGAACACACCTTCCACGTCTTTCATTATTTTCTAGAGAACATATAGCCCCTCGTTGATTATCCCTTAATGTCCTTTCTAGAATGCCCTTCTAGCCAAACAGAAACGAGTATTCAGCAATGCATAAAGGGTTAATCAACGAGGGGCTATGCTATGCGTTCTATGGAAAATAATGAATGACTTGCAAGGTGTGTTCCACGACGCTTTAGCATTATTTTCCAGAGAACGCATAGAGCCCCGTGTTGATTATCCCTTTTATAATTTAACACATTAGAAATGTGTTCATTTGAAGGTAGAAATGGTAGAAATGTGTTCAACATCCACTGAAGTGGCTAGCAAATTTACTAGAGCGCTACAGTAGTTGCCGTGGTAACCAAACAAACAGACTTGCTAGTTTAGCTAACCAAACCATCAGTCCCAGCTTCTTGCCATTATGAAAACCAAATTCAACAATGCCAATAATGTATTCAATTCGACTTTTGCTTTCAAAAGCAGCTCAAACATAGAACATGTAAGAATGAACTATAGCCATACAATTCTACCGTGTGTTATTTAAGCAATAAGGCCCAAGGAGGTGTGGTATATGGCCAATATACCATGGCTAAGGACTGGTCCTACGCACGATGCAACGCGGAGTGCCTGGATACAGCCCTTAGCCGTGGTATATTGGCCATATACCACAAACCCTCGAGGTGCCTTATTGCTATTATAAACTGGTTACCAAAATAATTAGAGCAGTAAAAATACATGTTTTGTCATACCCGTATATACGATATACCACGGCTTTCAGCCTATCAGCATTCAGGGCTCGACCCACCCAGTTTATAATGTGGTATAAAGCATATGTATTACTTGTTTGATTCTTTGAGATTCATTTATCTATAACTATGATCTTGTTTTGAAAAAACAATATAGATATTATGTTAACCACTAGATGGTGTTCTTGGTCAGGTCTCGGTTAACCCAGAAGTAAAATCTTGCGTAATATGGTCAACTGTACATGTCAGGATTAGTACAATCCTAATCTCGGTTAAACCAGAAGTAAAATCTTGCGTAGTTTGGTCAACTGTACATGCAGAATCTGCCCACAGGAGATTAGTACAACTCTCTTCATACAAAAAAACATTATTTCTAGCTGGTATTCACTTTAACCTTTCCAGTATTAAGAGTGTTGCGTTTATAGGTCGGAACAATATTCATAAGCTTTTCTCATTCATGCTACGTTATCAATGATACAGTATGTTACGTTGTGAAAATTCTGTTTTCAGTATCAATGCCATCTCAATGTTCTCAAAATATTATTATTTTGCTTTCATCTTTTCTAAATATTATTTTATTGATTCAACTATAATATCTATATGGTGCAGTCTAAAATCAGAGCTCAGTGGTTTTCAAGAATTGTTGATAGGTATTGAAATGGTTATATGCACATACTCCTGCAGATCCTGATTGGATCATGTGGCTGAATTTTAGCAGATTATCTAGGATTAGTTGTTACAACCCCAATCCGACCCACTACAATAATCCAGTCCTCAGCTCTAACATAGCATACACTACACACTTACTCGATCAGCAATTCAACTAGTGTAATTCTTTAGAGAAAGGACATGCTGTGAGACAACACGGTAGGGAGTCTGTGTGGCGGCCATCAGCTCTACAATGTCAAACATTTATACAATAAGGTAGGCTGTGCATGCTCTACTACTCTACTCATTCTGTTGTTGATTTATGTGAATGTTGCTTTACTTGGCTCAAGTTGCTGCATTGATTGTACATCATCAGCCAGTTCAGTATGTAGGATAATGATCCAACATAAAGTATTATTTGAAATGTATCAAAACCATTCTAAAAGCTTGACTTATTCCAGGCCTGATTTAGCAACAGGTGTCCTTTTAACTGTATCTGCTCACAATCACATGTGTTCCTATGTTTCTCTAGAGCTATTCTCTGTGGTCAGTGGTCATCCAGTGAAAGACTAGATGGCAAAACAGTTATCATTACTGGAGCCAATGCTGGCATTGGCAAAGAGACAGCACTGGACCTGGCAAAGAGAGGTAGGCTACATTTCTTATTCAGTTATCAGTTATTTTGTACACTGTAAGTACACTTGCACCACCATGTTATTATACAGTACATGTACTACCATGTTGTGGTCAAATGATGGGTAGAATGATGCATGTTTGTTGACATATACTGTACATACTTGACATATACTCTGACATTTTTCTATAATCATCAGGGGGCAGGATAATCTTGGCCTGCAGAGACTTGGACAGAGCTGAGGCGGCACAGAGAGAGATCATTGAGAACTCTGGAAACCTCAACATTGTGACCAGAAAGATGGATTTGTCCGACACAAAGTCCATTAGAGAATTTGCAGAGTTAATCAACAGGGGTTAGTAGAGACTTGTCACTCGTCCCATCTCTTTATAATCTCAAAATGTGAGGTATTTTTCTAATGTAGGAATACGATATAGAATATAATACAAAACACAATCAGTCTTAACTTCAGTGATTACTTTTTTTATTTGGAAATATTCTTTCAGAGGAGAAACAAGTGAACATTCTTATCAACAATGCTGGGATCATGATGTGTCCATACTCTAAGACCGCAGATGGCTTTGAGATGCAGTTTGGAGTGAACCATTTGGGTGAGACAGAGCAACTTAACACAAATAAAGAGATACAAAAAGGCTATAGGGTGAAATGATATATTATCTTGACCTATGAAAATACTAGGCAGTAATAAAAAAGTAATCTACTGTAGAGTAACATGTTAGAATATCATGTCTTTCAGGTCACTTTCTGCTCACCTTCCTGCTGATTGATCTGATAAAGAGATCCAGACCAGCCAGAATCATCAACCTGTCCTCCATGGCTCACAAATGGGGTAGGATCCAGCTAGAGGACATCAACAGTGAGAGGAGCTACCACTCCAGAAGAGCATATGGACAGAGCAAATTAGCCAACATCCTGAGTACACGGTCCCTGGCCAAGAGACTAAAGGGTTTGTGTTACAATTATTTTTCTCCCATATTGGTGTTGACATTATCAGTGGGCCTGGGCAAGCAAAACGAACTGCATTGAGAACACTGCGGTTTATGATAGAAGCTTTGCATCATTGGCTAGCTTTGCATCATAGAAGTTTTGCATCATTGGCTAGCTTAAAGATAATACTTTTCTTAGAATGCCTTATCTTGTTCACTAATAAACTTTCTAGCACTGCTGTTTTTTTCAAACATGCAAGAATTGCCTTTTTATGAGATTGTCGAGCCATTCCCCTAAATCTTGTTATTTTGTGCTTATTCAGTAAGATAAAAGGTAATATGTGATGCCTGCACTATTTAGAAGAGGTTTGATTCTCTACATCCATTTTTCCTTTGTTAGACACTGGAGTGACAGTTTATGCAGTCCACCCAGGAATAGTGAGGACTGAGCTGAAGAGACACATGAATTTAGCCCTGCTGATATCCTGGAAAATTGTCAGACCTTTCACCAAAACGATTGTACAAGGTGCCCAGACCTCGATATACTGTGCTGTGGAGCCAGAGCTGGAGACAGAGAGCGGTGGATATTACAGGTGAATTCACACAATGAAATGCATTGGTTTTTAGACCACAGTGACATTTTAGATAAATCATAGGTTCACATAAGATATTTAGTATATGATACACATATTATTTGTTACTGAATTGTATTTGCATTGTTCACAGTGACTGTAAACCCTCCAGCTGTACCAGGGCTGCCAGGGATGACGAGGTGGCTCAGAAACTATGGGAACTCAGCTGCCAAATGCTTGGGATAACATGGGACTGAACATCATCCTTGAATATCATCATAGATAGGCTAGAATACACAGTGCTTGACTTGGAATGAAATCGGTCCATTAGACTATGTTCACAGAAATGCCCAAATGGCATTAGCCTATGCTATCGAGACCTGATTATTCAGTGTTAAGGGTTCATACACAGTTTGACAGATAGAATTTCATGACTTTTCCATGACATTTAACCACATTTCCATGACCAATAATTGGTGGCGTCTCTATGTAGCCTACATGAAAGAGTCAGCATAAATGTGATATTGACACTAGAAGGGTGCTGGTTTCTGATCCCATGTAGGCTCCTGTCGTTGTGCCATTGATCAAGGCACTTAACCCCCCACAAAGTAGAATAACTGCACTGTTAAGCTATTGTATAAAACACGTGGTCAACCCTCCATCTGGAGAGCTACTGGGTGTGCAGGCTTTTGATCCAGCCCTGAAACACAGCCGAGTTTGCTTATCAAGGTCCTGTTGAGCAGCTGATGTTTAGGCTACAATCCCACTGGACACAGACGTTCATTCAACGTCTAGTCCACATCTGTTCAACGTAATTTCATTGAAATGACGTGGAAACAACGTTGATTCAAGTGTGTGCCCAGTGGGAATGTGATGTGTTAGAGCGGGGCTCGAACAAAAGCCTGCACAAGACATTAAGAACACCTGCTCATTCCATGACTGACCAGGTGAATCCAGGTAAAAGCTATGATACCTTATTGATATAACCTGTTAAATCCACTTCAATCAGTATAGATGAATGGGAGGAGACAGGTTAAATAATTATTTAAACCTTGAGACAATTGAGACTTGGATTATGTGTGCCATTCAGAGGGTGAATGGGCAAGACAAAATATTTAAGTGCCTTTGAAAGGGAGATGGTAGTAGGTGCCAGGCGCACCGGTTTGAGTGTGTCAAGAACTGCAGCGCTGCTGGGTTTTTCACACTCAACAGTTTCCCGTGTGCATCAAGAATGGTCCACCACCCAAATGACATCTAGCCAACTTGACACAACTTTGGGAAGGATTGGAGTCAACATCGGCCAGCATCCGTGTGGAAAGCTTTCGACACCTTGTAGAGTCTATGCCCTGACGAATTGCGGCTGTTCTGAGGGTAAAAGGGTTTGCAACTCAATATTAGGACGGTGTTCCTAATGTTTTGGACACTCAGTGTGGTTAGTCTATCATTATTTTATAGGTTACCTGTTGCAGAAATGTATCTTTCTCTCTCTCTCTGTTCTCGGGCAGCGGCCCACTCGCACTGGCACACACGCAGATGGTACACAGCACACAGAGATGAGCTTAAGGCCTAATTCTGATCATGGCTGATATGTCGATTTTTAAAGCTGCAATCAGCAGAAGAAACAATAACAAAGCAGCACCCCACACCTGGTTCGGTAAAAAGCTGAGGGAAGGGGCTGGAGAAATGTAATCACTCTCAAATTCATAGACAAAGCTATGGATGCTAGGATTGATCATCCATGTTATCCAAATGATAATTTTAACCATGTTGAGGCTGTATAGTGTTTGTTTACATTTTCTTTGTTTACAAACATTGGAGTAAAACAAGCATATATTTTGAGATCAATGACAGTTTAACTAAACTCATGAGGAATTTATAAATTATATTCTTCAAGAATCAATGGGTAGCCTACATGTCGTTCATTTATAAGTCCAAAAACGGATGTAGCATCTGCTGATTGCCCTTTTAAGTGATTGATAATATATTTTAAAAGGAAAACACAATATAAAAATCCCATGACTTTTCCGGGATTTTCGTGTCCATAAGAACCATAATTTGACAACTTGGAATAGCGCATTGTGCGCATTCAGGCTGGCAGATTCTCAATCTGCATTTTCAAACTAATTCTGGCCCGTTTACATTGTGACATATTTTATCTTCACAGAGTCTTGCCCCGCTGCTGAAAGGACAAGTGTAGTGTTTGTGACGCAAGATGGAAGAGAGCCTGTCTCTCATCAGAGATCGCATTTATTTGGGGAGATTGCAGAATATTACCTTTTCATTCAAGAAACATATTTTCATTTCCTTCTGTGGTTTGGTAACTTCCTGTTTTTCAACGGCCTCTGGCTGGACTGAAGACAACACAATTGCGGAGCCTCTGGAGGAATGCACAGACCAATTGAGCTCCGTAAAAGCCAATTTATGCTTGATCTGAAAATGTGGTCGGTGGCTCCGTGTGGAGGGCGTGACACAATTGCAGAGCCTCTGGAGGCATGCAGAGGCCAAATTGAGCTCTGTACCGCATTGCCGTGTGCATCCCTAATAGGCCCTTTTCACGTGACGTCAGACAACTTCCGTTCTGCCGCGATGCAGGTTATGTTTACATCCGGTGTCGCTTAGGAACGCTTAGCTAGTAGCACATCATTATGGAGTTCACCCAGTCCCTTTCACATCTGCCACCAATACGACTTAACGACGTAGAACGACTTGCTGACAAGTGGTCCCTTACTTCAAGATCGAAGCTTGATAAAGGCTACAAGTTCTTCGTTGAAGGTTACCTGTTTGATTATGAAGGTACGTGTTTATCTTTATTTAGCTTAAATTAGCCCTATGCTAGCGAAGGTTATGAGCTGACGAGTTTCTGTTTTGCAGCCTCTTTTTAATATTACTGCTGTTTGTATCGACCGTAAGATAAGAGTCAGTAATGTATTAATGGCTAATGCTGCGCCCTTTCTCCCAATCACTGTATTGAAACAGTCTCAAGTGTAGTTAACGGTGAGGTGACAGTGAGAGGGCGATGTTACAGGTCCATGAAGAAAAATGAGGAGGCTCATCGGCTTCAGGTTTCTCAGATAAACAGTTCTCTAACATTATGATAAGATAGGTTAAGATAGATAAGTTTTCTTTTTGTTGTGTTTTGCTATATTGCATCAGGATTAAATTATTAAACATTTTGTACAAGTAATATATTATTGGATTACAGTAGTATTACGTTTAACGCTGTCTACCTATCCTTACCCCAATCATTCCAGTGGAATCTAGACGGCACTGATCCCTGTTTAATACGGATCCGTCCACTGGCCGATGTGTATCTATCCTCAGGGGGAAAGTGCTGACTGCAAACAAAGGTGCTCCCACGAAGAATCTTAAAACTTGGTCCCTCATCTCTCCTGATCGCCCTCACCCAACGGGCACGTATTTCTCCATCAACAGGGAAATCGTGAAAACTCAGATACGGGAATTTCTGTTTGTTGTTTGAACAAAATGGTACACTGCAATAGCATCTTCTCGAAGATTGTGCCATGCTTCGGTGTTGGATGGGATACTGTTGCGATACAGACACCGAGAGAAAAGAAACAGCTAAATTAACATTCAGCTTTGACCAGGAATCAATATTTATCTAGCTATCATGCACAACAGTATTTGAATAGGTGAGTTACTATACATTCATGAATAAACTAACTGCCTAACAAAGGGTTAGATAGCTAGCTAAGTAAACGTGTTACATTACAGCCAGGCAGCAATGTAACGCTACCTTTAACGTTATCGGTATCTGGTACTAAGTTGTTGTTAGCTAACGTTAGCCCACTTTTAAGTAACTAAGGCAGTGAACAATTATGAATTAACAATAACGTTAGCAAGTTACAAACCATTGCATATACGTAAACATTATTACTCTTAACTTTACTAATTTAACTTAAACGTACCTTTTGGAATTTCTTCAAGTAGCTAGCTTGCTAGTTAGTGGTCAACAGTTGTATTTTCGTTGAGAAGTCTCAGGTTACGGGCGAACGGAAGTGAAGTTAACCTGCTACGCGGAAAGGCGGAAGTTAGATGACGTCATCGTGAAAAGGGCCTATTGATGTAACAACGCAGAGGGCTCAGTATAGCTCCACATTGACATGATTGGTTGATGGTAGGTGGGGGCGGGAGGTCCAGTATAAACACAAACTCACTTCCTTGACCACTTCCTTCACAACAGCTCTGCTCAGCAAAGGCAAGAAGCATAAATGCCCTCACTTCTGCAGAGGCCATATAGCAGTAAATGCTGTACGGCCACTGCAGAAGTCGGATTGACCATGTAGACCCTTTTACAAAATTTGGAGGCACACTGCAATGCAGTACAGAGCTTGATTTGCGCGTTCGTCTCGCAACTGTGCATTCAACCACAAGGGGCGTTGCATTTCCACTCCGTAGTGGACGTCTCCATTGAAATACATGACATCCAGCGCAACATAACGGAGTACTTATGTAATGTGAACTAGGCTGGCATGCATAGACCACTGGATTCACAGAATAGCTACAAATAAACTTGAACAAAGCGGAATCAGGATATGAATGCCCACTCCATTGCAGTGGAGGCTGGTGGGAGGAGCTATACGAGGATGGGCTCATTGTAATGGCTGGAATGGAATAGATGGAACGGAGTCAAACATGTGGTTTCCATATGTTTGATGTGTTTAATATAATTCCATAAATTTCATTCCAGCTATTACAATGAGCCCGTCCTTCTACAGCTCCTCCCACCAGCCTCCACTGCTCCATTGCTATTCAATGCAGATCCCACCTTCATTCCACTTTGATCAACCTTTTTTTGACACTGTGTGTGAATCCAGGCTGGTGATAGGCCCCTTTGGTTTTATAAAGGAGCCGGTGCCCATTTCCCAAAACATTTGAGGTGCAGGTACAGTGCTCCAGACAGCTCCGGGCATTGAAGCTGTTTTGACAGGTCACTTTTAAGACACTTTATGTTTGTGTTTCCTTTATTTTGGCAGTTACCTGTATGCACTTGTGATAAAATGTAATCAACAGTTATTTATTTGAAACTGTTGATCCTCTGTGGCTAAATTATGCTCTATGGTGTATTCTGAACATTGAGAGCTGGCTCCTGTGGTTAGATTTTAAAAATACAACATATTTTTTATAAAAATGTTTTGCCTCACACAATTTGACCAGTCACATTTATTTATTATGCAGTTTATTTTAATTTGATTTTTTATTAACCAATTACCCAATCAAGACATGGCCCCCCAGTTACCCACGTGGGCCCCCTACATCCTCTCCTCCCCCATCTGACGATTAGCAGAGCGGCAGCAGGCAGCAGCAGGCTGTCTACACTCATTGAGAGCGGGCTCCTGAATCCTCCTGGCGAATTGCAGTAAGAAATTAATTACATATATATATATAAACAGTGAGGGGAAAAAAGTATTTGATCCCCTGCTGATTTTGTACATTTGCCCACTGACAAAGAAATGATCAGTCTATAATTTTAATGGTAGGTTTATTTGAACAGTGAGAGACAGAATAACAACAAAAAAAAACAGAACAACGTACAGTGGGGAAAAAAAGTATTTAGTCAGCCACCAATTGTGCAAGTTCTCCCACTTAAAAAGATGAGATAGGCCTGTAATTTTCATCACAGGTACACGTCAACTATGACAGACAAAATGAGGAAAAAAAATCTAGAAAATCACATTGTAGGATTTTTAATGAATTTATTTGCAAATTATGGTGGAAAATAAGTATTTGGTCAATAACAAAAGTTTCTCAATACTTTGTTATATACCCTTTGTTGGCAATGACACAGGTCAAACATTTTCTGTAAGTCTTCACAAGGTTTTCACACACTGTTGCTGGTATTTTGGCCCATTCCTCCATGCAGATCTCCTCTAGAGCAGTGATGTTTTGGGGCTGTCGCTGGGCAACACAGACTTTCAACTCCCTCCAAAGATTTTCTATGGGCTGAGATCTGGAGACTGGCTAGGCCACTCCAGGACCTTGACATGCTTCTTACGAAGCCACTCCTTCGTTGCCTGGGCGGTGTGTTTGGGATCATTGTCATGCTGAAAGAACCAGCCACGTTTCATCTTCAATGCCCTTGCTGATGGAAGGAGGTTTTCACTCAAAATCTCACGATACATGGCCCCATTCATTCTTTCCTTTACACGGATCAGTCGTCCTGGTCCTTTTGCAGAAAAACAGCCCCAAAGCATGATGTTTCCACCCCCATGCTTCACAGTAGGTATGGTGTTCTTTGGATGCAACTCAGCATTCTTTGTCCTCCAAACACGACGAGTTGAGTTTTTACCAAAAAGTTCTATTTTGGTTTCATCTGACCATATGGCATTCTCCCAATCCTCTTCTGGATCATCCAAATGCACTCTAGCAAACTTCAGACGGGCCTGGACATGTACTGGCTTAAGCAGGGGGACACGTCTGGCATTGCAGGATTTGAGTCCCTGGCGGTGTAGTGTGTTACTGATGGTAGGCTTTGTTACTTTGGTCCCAGCTCTCTACAGGTCATTCACTAGGTCCCCCCGTGTGGTTCTGGGATTTTTGCTCACCGTTCTTGTGATCATTTTGACCCCACGGGGTGAGATCTTGCGTGGAGCCCCAGATCGAGGGAGATTATCAGTGGTCTTGTATGACTTCCATTTCCTAATAATTGCTCCCACAGTTGATTTCTTCAAACCAAGCTGCTTACCTATTGCAGATTCAGTCTTCCCAGCCTGGTGCAGGTCTACAATCTTGTCCCTGACATCCTTGGAGAGCTCTTTGGTCTTGGCCATAGTGGAGTTTGGAGTGTGACTGTTTGAGGTTGTGGACAGGTGTCTTTTATACTGATAACAAGTTCAAACAGGTGCCATTAATACAGGTAACGAGTGGAGGACAGAGGAGCCTCTTAAAGAAGAAGTTACAGGTCTTTGAGAGCCAGAAATCTTGCTTGTTTGTAGGTGACCAAATACTTATTTTCCACCATAATTTGCAAATAAATTCATTAAAAATCCTACAATGTGATTTTCTGGATTTTTTTTCTCAATTTGTCTGTCATAGTTGACGTGTACCTATGATGAAAATTACAGGCCTCTCTCATCTTTTTAAGTGGGAGAACTTGCACAATTGGTGGCTGACTAAATACTTTTTTTCCCCACTGCATGTCAAAAATGTTATAAATTGATTTGCATTTTAATGAGGGAAATATGTATTTGACCCCCTCTCAATCAGAAAGATTTCTGGCTCCCAGGTGTCTTTTATACAGGTAACGAGCACACTCTTAAAGGGAGTGCTCCTAATCTCAGCTTGTTACCTGTATAAAAGACACCTGTCCACAGAAGCAATCAATCAATCAGATTCCAAACTCTCCACCATGGCCAAGACCAAAGAGCTCTCCAAGGATGTCAGGGACAAGATTGTAGACCTACACAAGGCTGGAATGGGCTACAAGACCAGCTTGGTGAGAAGGTGACAACAGTTGGTGCGATTATTCGCAAATGGAAGAAACACAAAATAACTGTCAATCTCCCTCGGCCTGGGGCTCCATGCAAGATCTCACCTCGTGGAGTTGCAATGATCATGAGGAGTCAGCCCAGAACTACACAGGAGGATATTGTCAATGATCTCAAGGCAGCTGGGACCATAGTCACCAAGAAAACAATTGGTAACACATTACGCCGTGAAGGACAGAAATCCTGCAGCGCCTGCAAGGTCCCCCTGCTCAAGAAAGCACATATACAGGGCTGTCTCAAGTTTGCCAATGAACATCTGAATGATTCAGAGGAGAACTGGGTGAAAGTGTTGTGGTCAGATGAGACCAAAATCGAGCTCTTTGGCATCAACTCAATTCGCCATGTTTGGAGGAGGAGGAATGCTGCCTATGACCCCAAGAACACCATCCCCACCATCAAACATGGAGGTGGAAACATTATGCTTTGGGGGTGTTTTTCTGCTAAGGGGACAAGACAACTTCACCGCATCAAAGGGACGATGGATGGGGCCATGTATCGTCAAATCTTGGGTGAGAACCTCCTTCCCTCAGCCAGGGCATTGAAAATGGGTCGTGGATGGGTATTCCAGCATGGCAACAAAGGAGTGGCTCAAGAAGAAGCACATTAAGGTCCGGGAGTGGCCTAGCCAGTCTCCAGACCTTAATCCCATAGAAACTCTGTGGAGGGAGCTGAAGGTTCGAGTTGCCAAACGTCAGCCTCGAAACCTTAATGACTTGGAGAAGATCTGCAAAGAGGAGTGGAACAAAATCCCTCCTGAGATGTGTGCAAACCTGATGGCCAACTACAAGAAACGTCTGACCTCTGTGATTGCCAACAAGGGTTTTACCACCAAGTACTAAGTCATGTTTTGCAGAGGGGTCAAATACTTATTTCCCTCATTAAAATGCAAATCAATTTATAACATTTTTTACATGCGTTTTTCTGGATTTTTTTTGTTTGTTATTCTGTCTCTCACTGTTCAAATAAACCTACCATTAAAATTATAGACTGATCATGTCTTTGTCAGTGGGCAAACGTACAAAATCAGCAGGGGATCAAATACTTATTTCCCTCACTGTATATATATATACAGTGGGGAGAACAAGTATTTGATACACTGCCGATTTTGCAGGTTTTCCTACTTACAAAGCATGTAGAGGTCTGTAATTTTTATCATAGGTACAGTTCAACTGTGAGAGACGGAATGTAAAACAAAAATCCAGAAAATCACATTGTATGATTTTTAAGTAATTAATCTTCATTTTATTGCATGACATAAGTATTTGATCACCTACCAACCAGTAAGAATTCCGGCTCTCACAGACCTGTTAGTTTTTCTTTAAGAAGCCCTCCTGTTCTCCACTCATTACCTGGATTAACTGCACCTGTATGAACTCGTTACCTGTATAAAAGACACCTGTCCACACACTCAATCAAACAGACTCCAACCTCTCCACAATGGCCAAGACCAGAGAGCTGTGTAAGGACATCAGGGATAAAATTGTAGACCTGCACAAGGCTGGGATGGGCTACAGGACAATAGGCAAGCAGCTTGGTGAGAAGGCAATAACTGTTGGCGCAATTATTAGAAAATGGAAGAAGTTCAAGATGACGGTCAATCCTCCTCGGTCTGGGGCTCCATGCAAGATCTCACCTCGTGGGGCATCAATGATCATGAGGAAGGTGAGGGATCAGCCCAGAACTACACGGCAGGACCTGGTCAATGACCTGAAGAGAGCTGGGACCACAGTCTCAAAGAAAACCATTAGTAACACACTACGCCGTCATGGATTAAAATCCTGCAGCGCACGCAAGGTCCCCCTGCTCAAGCCAGCGCATGTCCAGACCCGTCTGAAGTTTGCCAATGACCATCTGGATGATCCAGAGGAGGAATGGGAGAAGGTCATGTGGTCTGATGAGACAAAAATATAGCTTTTTGGTCTAAACTCCACTCGCCGTGTTTGGAGGAAGAAGAAGGATGAGTACAACCCCAAGAACACCATCCCAACCGTGAAGCATGGAGGTGGAAACATCATTCTTTGGGGATGCTTTTCTGCAAAGGGGACAGGACGACTGCACCGTATTGAGGGGAGGATGGATGGGGCCATGTATCGCGAGATCTTGGCCAACAACCTCCTTCCCTCAGTAAGAGCATTGAAGATGGGTCGTGGCTGGGTCTTCCAATATGACAACGACCCGAAACACACAGCCAGGGCAACTAAGGAGTGGCTCCGTAAGAAGCATCTCAAGGTCCTGGAGTGGCCTAGCCAGTCTCCAGACCTGAACCCAATAGAAAATCTTTGGAGGGAGATGAAAGTCCGTATTGCCCGCCGACAGCCCCGAAACCTGAAGGATCTGGAGAAGGTCTGTATGGAGGAGTGGGCCAAAATCCCTGCTGCAGTGTGTGCAAACCTGGTCAAGACCTACAGGAAACGTATGATCTCTGTAATTGCAAACAAAGGTTTCTGTACCAAATATTAAGTTATGCTTTTCTGATGTATCAAATACTTATGTCATGCAATAAAATGCAAATGAATTACTTAAAAATCATACAATGTGATTTTCTGGATTTTCGTTTTAGATTCCGTCTCTCACAGTTGAAGTGTACCTATGATAAAAATTACAGACCTCTACATGCTTTGTAAGTAGGAAAACCTGCAAAATCGGCAGTGTATCAAATACTTGTTCTCCCCACTGTATTACTATATATCTTATATATATACTGTATATATCTAATAATTTATATAATATATATATACTGTATATATTACTACATATCTAATATATAATGTATATATGTATTATTATGCATTTTTTAACTTATTTTCATGTAACTTTTTTTTTACTGCCTCTTGTGCCCCTCAAGGGCCTGGACACAGGGGCTTCATCCCCGGTAAACCCTTGCATTATTCCGGCCCAAGTCAAGCACTGTGTATACAGAACCTTTTGTGCTGGACATGTACAGGAACAATGACTCAAGGTCTTGAATAAGGGTTTGCTGAAACTGCTGCCACTGTGTTGTGAAATAAGACAGCCATCTGCAGTACCTTGCTGCCATCTAGTGAGTGAGTGACTGCATTCAATCTTGTACTGCTTCATTTTTACATTTTAGTCATCCAGAGCGACTTACAGTTAGTGCTTCAAAGCCCATGCTTGAATGGTTGCGTCTAGAAATTGATTTCCATACATTATAGGGGAATAAATATGTGGATCTATATTTTATTTAACTGTGTCTGCATGATGGCGGACCTTTTTAACCTATGTTATGTTGATATAAAAAAAATCCTATCTGGACAGGATGGGATTTTAATTGTGTTCACACAAACTGCCTACCACAATAAAAACAGTTAAAATAATGCCCTTTCTTATTTTTGAGCATTATGTTCACAGACGTAGGCTACATCATTAAGAAATGTATCACGGGCACGGTGGATTAAAACGTCTCCTTGGCAATATTAAACCACACCCTACGCTTGTAGGCAGAGATTGCATCCGGGTTATCTTTGAGCGCATGCGTATTAGTGCGGAAGATCAACATGTGTCAATTTCTGGATACATTACATTACCTCCACCCAGCTTGGTAACACACATTTGTGGCCAAAAAGCAGGGCTCAGGAGACTTCACCACACCTGTCGCAGCAGGTAGGCTTCATCATCCTCACTCTCGTCAGGTTCGATTTCTGAGCTTTCACTAGCAACCGACTCCATTTTGAGGTTATCAGGGGAGCATGTAGCCTAACCATTCCACTCGGCATTAGTTGATTAATAAGTACATTTAGTAAAGGTTTGTAACCCAGTCAGGAGACTAAGGTTTTTACCAAAAAATGTGGTCGTCGCAAGTTACCACAGCCACAAAATCAGAAACCCCGCCTATTTCAACAATGTATCTTTTTAAAATCAGATTTTAAATTTAACCTTATGCCTAATCCTAACCTTTAATCAAGACCAAAAGGCTACGTTTTGTTTCCATGATATTTCTTTTTAACGATATAGACAATGTAGACTTCGTGGCTGTGGTAACTAGTGACAACCAAAAACTGTTTGTACTTGGCGCCATTTTTCCTGTTTCGCGTGCATCAGAGTTCGCGTCATCCTTCCCAATCCCATCCGGGTTATACTTGAGCGCATGCGTATTTACATGAAGTCGACGTCAGCTTTCGAGAACATACGTGGCCTTTACACAGAGCAGTCACAAAAAGAAGTATTCAGAAAACTCCGGTAAGTCAATTAGAATTGCCCTATCAGATTATTTAACGAATCTATTTTTGTTTTGTTAATAGTGTTATTTTAAAGTTGCATCAAGACGCGCATTGTAAGATATTTACCTTGTATTAAGAAGAGTCGTTACAATGTTATGTAACTTTCATTGTCAGAGTAGCACTATCAGCTACAATGTAAAATGATTGTTACATTGTTTTCATGAAATGTTAAACATTGTTATAAACCAGTGTGTTGAAACATTTACCCAAGCCTTACGTTTATGGGACTGGAGGGTTACACTGGTGTAATAAGCTACCTAAAATAAAATTAAACTAATAACCTAAAAGCTTATACTGTATTAGATTTATATAGGCTGCTGAGTAAACATTAATTTATAAATTGTATTTATTGTTCCCCCAGTTGGACCAAAACCTTTCCAACATGGACCAAGTAATGCAATTTGTGGAGCCCAGTCGGCAGTTTGTGAAGGACTCGATAAGGCTTGTGAAGAGGTGTACCAAGCCTGACAGAAAAGGTAATCTATCTTATATCATAGATATCCTTTTCACGAATTGCCCCCTACATGGCTGGCTGTTGTGAATGGCTGATGTTTTCTTACACAAAACACTGTACCCTTATACAGGAAATTAAATGTAGTTACCTTTGAGGTATTCTCACAAGCCTCTCTCCCTAGCATGATGTGTCAGTATAGAGGCATAGAACTGACTGGGCATATATTTCTCTGTATTATAGATCATTATCACTTTATTTTCTGCTTTAATCAGTTGACTGTCCAAATTCATATAACATTGTTTACAATAACAATTTTGTACATTTCTTGTATTTATTTAATGATTTGTTAGCCTCTGGTTGACCTAACTTTGTAAGGTAGCAGCCAACTGAATTTGGCCATGCAAAATCAAATTAAACTTTGTTCTTTTTAATTTCAGAATTCTCGAAGATTGCCATGGCCACAGCGATAGGTTTTGCTATCATGGGCTTCATTGGTTTCTTCGTCAAACTCATCCACATCCCAATCAACAACATCATTGTGTAAGTATTAATCGATAGTAGCCTAGTATTACTGTTAATCAACCACTGCACAATGATGATAGATAGCAGTGTTCCTCCGTGGAGATAGCTTTTTCATATTTAAAAACATTCTTACTCTTTATATGAATAACTTTGCAATTAATTAATACAAATTTTTTCTTTCAGTGGTGGTTGAATATCTCCCCTGACTGACTACCTGCAACTGGACATGGGATCAAAGTGCTGATGTTTTTTAAAAATACATATTATAATTATCTTCTGTTCATATTTGTTTGCTTTGTAAATAAATTTGGATTAATAAGATATCAAATCTCTGGTGTTTATTTCCTCTAAATCACAGAAAATATTAACTCCAATCTGGGGCATTGGAATTTGACATATTGTTTTGATGAACACATTTGTTATATTTCCTGTAAGGAAAGACTGGTACTGTCTTCCATGACTGATCTGATCCTAAATGGACTGATTTAAATAAAGTTCATTATCTTCTGTTTTGCATTTCATCTCCATGTTATTTAGAGAATAGTTATTCAGGCTCAGTTTGTTTTGCACAACTTCAAGTCATAGTCAGATAAGATAAGCTTGCAGAGCTTCTGCTGCACTTAACCTTTCTCCATTTACTATGTTCACTTGTGTATCCCTTGTTCACTTTCTTATAAGGCTAGCAGCAAGTCCCCTGTAGCTCAGTTGGTAGACCATGGTGCTTGCGACGCCAGGGTTGTGGGTTCGTTTCCCACGAGGGGCCAGTATGAAAATGTATGCACTTACTAAGTCGCTCTGGATAAGAGCGTCTGCTAAATGACTAAAATGTAAAACATGACCTCTGTACTCTGCAGAATCTTGAGAATCAGTGAGTATCTCTAGGGAATTCTAAAGGAGTATTGTGAGCCTGTGTGTTCCACATTGTATGGCTTGGATTTTCCTCCCCTCTTAACTTTTACTGCTGTAAATAATGCAACACACATGAGGAAAACAAGTAGAGCTTTATATTTATTTAAATAATTTGTAACGTGGTGTGAAAAGGTTCAAAGCCCAGTGTGAGTGAATATTGTATTCAGGCTTATTTATTTTAACCAGAAGGGATACCTGTATGGATTACATTTTAAAGAGGTGAGTGAAATCGTAAGCTTCATGTAATGAAAATCATCTCCAAGTATGAATCATTGATACTGAGGTTGCATTGTCTTCCACATTGCTATACAGTGGGGTTTCAGAGCAATGGTGTGGAAAATACCAATATATAATATCCCCAGAAAATAAAATGCCATTAGATTTCTATTCAGATTAGGTCATACAAGTGGTTGACAGAGGCACAGGGAAGAGATAACCACACTTCAAAGATGAACATAAATAAACAAACAAATGAACATAAACAAATAAATTCATTAAAAATCCTACAATGTGATTTTCTGAGAAAAAAAAATCTCAATTTGTCTGTCATAGTTGACGTGTACCTATGATGAAAATTACAGGCCTCTCTCATCTTTTTAAGTGGGAGAACTTGCACAATTGGTGGCTGACTAAATACTTTTTTCCCCCCACTGTAGTATATAATTCGGTCAAGCTTAATGATGCTGATGAGGTACAAAAAAAAAATCATAAGATTGAGTAGGCTACTGTAGTTTTCTTTGAAGTGTGCATCCACTGTTTGACTAAATTACTCAAATTGATAATGGATGAAAACCTGAGGCAAAAACTCATTAAACTTTCAAATTAGAATTGTCCTGCACATTAGTGATTAGTCTATGGCACTGGAAGAAGTACAAGGCGAGACTGTTATTCCTAACACCTTTCAGTATTCACCTCTTTGTTGACAGGCTAGGTCTATATGTGTGGCCTGCAGACTGCAACGTTATCCGTGCAGTAGATGTTGTTAGTTATAATGTGCTATACATGTTTAGTTATATTGTTGCAGTAGTAGGCTATGTTCAAAATAATTCCTTGAAATAGCACATTAGTAATGAAAGTAATTGATCCACAACGGCTCAACATAATCATTCCAGGTAGCCTATGATTCAGAGATAGCTGTGTTGTTATGGAAAGGAAGCGTGCGATTGTCATGATTTAACTGGATTGAACCCAAATGCAGACAACAACACCGAGCCAGAGAAGGTTTAACAGGTTTATTTACAAAGTTCAATTTGTCCAGGTTCCCAATAATAGGGGAAGAGCAAGTCCAGGTTTACAGGGAGGGTAACAGATCCAGGTTCAGAGCAGGAGTGGTACCGTAACGTCCTAGTGTCCGTGGTGAGTCCAAAAGGGAGGTCCGGTAGTGGAAAGCAGGATGGTGGTGGCAGGAGTGAAGCGGAGGCAGGAGTCAGGTTGCAATAATCTGTGGCACAGGAGAAAAGTAACTAGAACAGGCCAAAAACACAAAGGGCGAAAACAAGCAGGTTGAGTTAACAGCGAAACTAACATGGTCGTCTTGACTATGATCTGACGATGAGTGGCAAGTTTGACCGGGTCTTAAAGGCTGAGGTGATTATGGTGAATGAGCTGCAGCTGGAACCCTGACTCCCGCTCACCAGACTTCACTCCTGCAATCAAGGACAGACAGAGGGGAGGGGGAGAGCAGAGAGAGAGCTACCTAGCAGCAGTAGGCCTAACAGCGATGGTATGGGAATAGGGCTATACACAGTAAATCAAGGAGAGTTTAAATCACAGAGTAATTTTTTTTAGAATTGACTACTGGAGTTATCTTAGTGTTGATAACTGGAGTTGATTGGGACTGAATACTTTTAAGGCCAGGCATCACAGGTTAAAATGACATTTTTTCCATTTTTTTTTCTTCCATTCTGAGGTTTTCTTGGTGTTTTGATCCATTAATCTTAGCATTTTCAACAAAAAAGTTGAAGTTGATAAATTTATATTTCCGTTAGTTTATCATACTACCGTCATCAAAATGTAATGAATTGTAAGCACTTTTAAATGGACATACATCCATAATTTCTAAGCTAACTGCATTGAATCACATCATTTAAAGGCCCATTTCATAGAGAATGTTACAAACTGGACTATATGTAGTCATTTACTTTGAAGAGATGGTGATTGTGTGTAAATAAGTGTTTGGTAGTCTAAATTCAGTGTACTTGTCTTTAACTGACATTTCCCGAAAGTCTGACTTTTTCTCATCCTCAGAAGCATCAGCATACACCATGTTGTGTGGTTATCCTTAGACGTATTCTCCAGACTTATACATAGGGAATTGTTGATATGTCGTCACTTTTTTATTCTAGATGAAATGTTCAGAAAAATTCGCTTAAAATGCATTTTGCACACTTTTTTTTTGTTGCATTCTACAGATAGAAATATGAAAAAATATTTATCCACAATCTCCTATGTATAATCCGGTCCTGGAGTATCTTAACAAAATGAAACTAAAATATTTAGGCTGACTTCATCCAGTGTCTCGAAAAAATGTGCTTCATATATGCAAATGCTGTGCATTCAGAAAGTATTCAGACCCCAAAGACTTATTCCACATTTTGTTTTGTCACAGCCTGAATTAAAAATTGATTAAATTAATTCTCACCCATCTACACAAAATACCCAATAATGACAAAGTGAAAACATGTTGTTTATTTTGCACATTTATTGAAAATGAAATACAGAAATATCTAATTTACGTAAGTATTCACACCCCTGATTCAATACTTTGTTGAATCACCTTTGGCTGTGATTACAGCTTTGAGTTGTCTTGGGTCTGTCTGTATCAATTTTGCACATCTGGATTTGGGGACTTTCTCCCATTCTTCCTTGCAGATTTCCTCAAGCACTGTTAAATTAGATTGGGAGCAGCAGTGAACAGAAATCTTCAAGTCTTTCCACAGATTTTCAATGGGATTCAAGTCTGGGTTTTGGCTGGGCCACTCAAGGACTTTCACATTCTTGTTCTGAAGCCATTTCAGCTTTACTTTGGCTGTATGCTTGGGGTCATCGTCCTGTTGGAACGTAAATCTTCACCCCAGTCTGTCATTTGCACTCTGAAGCAGGTTCTCATCAATAATTTGCCTGTATTTGGCTCCATTCATTCTTCCCTCTATCCTTACCAGTCTCCCAGTCCATGCTGCTGAAAAGCATCCCCATAGCATGCTTCACGGTAGCGATGGTGTTTGGCAGGTTTTTTTCCAGACATAGCGCTTTGCATTCAGGCCAAAGAGTAAAATGTTTGTCTCAGACCGCAGAATCTTTTGCCTTATGCTCTGTCTTTCACATACCTTTTTGCAAACTCCAGGCGTGCTGTCATGTGCCCTTTTCTCAGGAGTGGCTTCCATCTGGTCACTCTCCCATAAAGCCCATATTTGAGAAGTGCTGTAGAGACTGTTGTCCTTCTGACAGGTTCTCCCATCTCAGCCAAGGAACTCTGTAGTTCTGTCAGAATGATCATTGGGTTCTTGGTCACCTCCCTGACCAAGGTCCTTCTTTCCCTGTTGCTCAGTTTGGTCAGACGGCCAGCTCTAGGCAGAGTCTGGTTAGTTCCGTATTTTTTCC
Source organism: Coregonus clupeaformis (assembly GCF_020615455.1). Taxonomy (NCBI): domain Eukaryota; kingdom Metazoa; phylum Chordata; class Actinopteri; order Salmoniformes; family Salmonidae; genus Coregonus; species Coregonus clupeaformis. The sequence continues at coordinate 17,836,694 of NC_059212.1, forward strand.
ATTTTCCAATGATGGAGACCACTATGCTCTTGGAAACTTTCAACACTCAACAAATTGTTTTTTACCCTTCCACAGATGTGTCTCATCACAATTCTATCTTGGAGTTCTACGAACAATTCCTTGGACTTCATGGTATAGTTTCTGCTCTGACATGCACTGTCAACAAATATGGGGTGCCTGGTAATGAAGAGTAGCCAGAGACTGTGAGTTGAAACTATGGAGTATCCACAGATGTGGAAGGGGTGTTATTGTCTTATTTCCCAGCATGCTCTGTTGCAGGTTGATTAAAAAATATATATTGTTTGTTTCAATTGTTTTTGATCTTATGCTACACAATGATATGCAACATACATTTTCCTAAACTAATCTAATCTGTAAATGGTTGGATTTACAGTGAGGGAAAAAAGTATTTGATCCCCTGCTGATTTTGTACGTTTGCCCACTGACAAAGAAATGATCAGTCTATAATTTTAATGGTAGGTTTATTTGAACAGTGAGAGACAGAATAACAACAAAAAAATCCAGAAAAACGCATGTCAAAAATGTTATAAATTGATTTGCATTTTAATGAGGGAAATAAGTATTTGACCCCTCTGCAAAACATTACTTAGTACTTGGTGGCAAAACCCTTGTTGGCAATCACAGAGGTCAGATGTTTCTTGTAGTTGGCCACTAGGTTTGCACACATCTCAGGAGGGATTTTGTCCCACTCCTCTTTGAAGATCTTCTCCAAGTCATTAAGGTTTCGAGGCTGACGTTTGGCAACTCGAACCTTCAGCTCCCTCCACAGATTTTCTATAAGATTAAGGTCTGGAGACTGGCTAGGCCATTCCAGGACCTTAATGTGCTTCTTCTTGAGCCACTCCTTTGTTGCCTTGGCCGTGTGTTTTGGGTCATTGTCATGCTGGAATACCCATCCACGACCCATTTTCAATGCCCTGGCTGAGGGAAGGAGGTTCTCACCCAAGATTTGACGGTACATGGCCCTGTCCATCGTCCCATTGATGCGGTGAAGTTGTCCTGTCCCCTTAGCAGAAAAACACCCCCAAAGCATAATGTTTCCACCTCCATGTTTGACGGTGGGGATGGTGTTCTTGGGGTCATAGGCAGCATTCCTCCTCCTCCAAACACGGTGAGTTGAGTTGATGCCAAAGAGCCACAACACTTTCACCCAGTTCTCCTCTGAATCATTCAGATGTTCATTGGCAAACTTCAGACGGGCATGTATATGTGCTTTCTTGAGCAGGGGGACCTTGCGGGCGCTGCAGGATTTCAGTCCTTCACGGCATAGTGTGTTACCAATTGTTTTCTTGGTGACTATGGTCCCAGCTGCCTTGAGATCATTGACAAGATCCTCCCGTGTAGTTTTGGGCTGACTCCTCATGATCATTGCAACTCCACGAGGTGAGATCTTGCATGGAGCCCCAGGCCGAGGGAGATTGACAGGTATTTTGTGTTTCTTCCATTTGCGAATAATCGCACCAACTGTTGTCACCTTCTCACCAAGCTGCTTGGCGATGGTCTTGTAGCCCATTCCAGCCTTGTGTAGGTCTACAATCTTGTCCCTGACATCCTTGGAGAGCTCTTTGGTCTTGGCCATGGTGGAGAGTTTGGAATCTTATTGATTGATTGCTTCTGTGGACAGGTGTCTTTTATACAGGTAACAAACTGAGATTAGGAGCACTCCCTTTAAGAGTGTGCTCCTAATCTCAGCTCGTTACCTGTATAAAAGACACCTGGGAGCCAGAAATATTTCTGATTGAGAGGGGGTCAAGTACTTATTTCCCTCATTAAAATGCAAATCAATTTATAACATTTTTGACATGCGTTTTTCTGGATTTTTGTTGTTGTTATTCTGTTTCTCACTGTTCAAATAAACCTACCATTAAAATTATAGACTGATCATGTCTTTGTCAGTGGGCAAACATAAAAAATCAGCAGGGGATCAAATACTTTTTTCCTCACTGTATTGCAACTGTTACTGAGAAGGCTGTTCCCGTTTACATGATGTTGGTAGTCTCTGACAACAATACTCTCCTTCCTGCTCTGACATTCTAAATGTAAATTGCTCTACATCCCTCTTAAATGGATACGACTACAGATTGGTCGCCACTAGTTACCACAGCCACAAAGTCGAAATTGACTATAGTAAATATTCCTGAAAACAACCATTTGCTTTTTGGTCTTAATTTAAGATTAGGATTAGGCATAAAGTTAGCAGTGTGGTTAGGTTTAAAATCACATTTTAAGAAGAGACATTCAGAAATAGGCAGGGTTATTATTTTTTTAACTCTTCAAGCTCTGTCAAGTTGGTTGTTGATCATTGCTAAACAGCCATTTTCAAGTCTTGCGATAGATTTTCAAGCCAATTTAAGTCAAAACTGTAATTTGGCCAATCAGGAACATTCAATGTGGTATTGGTAAGCAACTCCAGTGTATATTTGGCCTTGAGTTTTAGGTTATTGTCCTGCTGAATGGTGAATTTGTCTCCCAGTGTCTGTTGGAAAGCAGATTGAACCAGGTTTTCCTGTAGGATTTAGCCTGTGCTGACCTCTATTCAGTTTATTTTTACCCCCCCCCCCCAAAAAAAAACTCCCTAATCCTTGCCGATGAGGAGCATATCCATAACATGATACAGCCACCACCATGCTTGAAAATATGATGAGTGGTACTTAGGGATGTGTTGTGTTGGATTTGCCCCAAACATAATGCTTTGTATTCAGGACAAAAAGTGAATTTCCACATTTTTTGCAGTATTTCTTTAGTGCCTTATTGCAAACAGGATGCATGTTTTGGAATATGTTTTATTCTGTACAGGCTTCCTTCTTTTCACTCTGTCATTTATGTTAGTATTGTGGAGTAACTACAATTTCGTTGATCCATCCTCCGTTTTCTCCTATAACAGCCATTGAACTCTTAACTGTTTTAAAATCACCATTGGCTTCACGGTGAAATCCCTGAGCGGTTTTCTTTCTCTCCGGAAAATGTGTTAGGAAGGACGCCTGTATCTTTGTAGTGACTGGGTGTATTGATACACCATCCAAAGCGTTATTATTAACTTCGCCATGCTCAAAGGGATATTCAGTATCTGCTTTTTTATTGTATTTTATTTGTTCATCTACCAATAGATGCCCTTTGCGAGGCATTGGAAAAACTCCCTGGTCTTTGGGGTTGAATCTGTGCTTGAAATTCACTACTCGTCTGAGGGACCTTACAGATTATTGTATATGTGGGGTACAGAGATGGGGTAGTCATTAAAGAATCATGTTAACCACTATTATTGCACACAGAGTGAGTCCATGCAACGCATTATGTGACTTGTTAAGCACATTCTTATTCCTGAACGTATTTAGGTGTGCCATGACAAAGGGGTTGAATACTTATTGACTCAATACATTTCAGCTTAATTTTTTTAATGAATGTGTAAACGTTTCTAAAAACAAAATTCCTCTTTGACATTGTGGGGTATTGTGTGTAGATTAGTGGCACAAAATATACATTTAATCCATTTTAAATTCAGGCTGTAACACAACCAATTGTGGAAAAAGTCGAGGGGTGTGAATACTTTCTGAAGGCACTGTAACCCCCAAAATAGTGTTGTTTGACTCCATATGAGTTGAATTAACTTGTGATTATATTGTGAGAGTAAACATTACTCTAAATAAATCACTCTAGAATAGGCCTACTGAACAACACTGCAGAAAGTTAAAGAAGTAACAATTATGCAGACTGAAACGCAATGACGCAACACTAAATTGAGCATATACAACTCTGAAAATATAACTCTGTATGCTTTACTCTTTTAGACTAGGACCAAATGTTATATGTGGCAGAGTAAAATGTTCTCCTCCTTAATTTCATTTCACCGACGCGTGTCCCCTTGTGTATGTTTGGTGGACCATACCATCATCACCGAAATAAAGGGGAACAGCAAGGCAATTTCCAATTCAGTCCCTGGACAGCGACTCCTCTGTCTGTCCCATCATAATTAGAAAGCTAGTATCCGTCAATGCAGTTAGAGCTAATGGGGCAGTGGAGTGAAAAAACATGTTTCATGAGGATATTCTTTGAAAAAGAGGACCGTTTTTGTCAAGTGTTCAGTTTTGCTGGGTGACACGAGAGGTAGCGAATATTGCGCACCAGCGTGTAAGCGAGCCATAGCTTGGTAGCAGCCACTTTCAATATTGCTAATAAAGCCCTATCTGGATAGCTGTCTTCAGCTTGTTTCCGCCTATAGAGGCGGGTTACTATACGAAACATCCATAGGCAACGGAAAACAACAACTTGCCACAATTTCCTTTGTTTCAAGCTCTAATTGAAGATGCTTCCTGGACCGGAGCTAACATTACTGCTCTGGATCTTCAGTTGCATCAGCAGCCTCAGCTCAGCATCTTCAGCATCCAGTAAGTAGGCTAACACACACTATGATATGCCCTGAGCTTCGTTGCTTTGTGCTCTTCTTGTGCAGGACCAGGACCAGGACCAGGGCATTCATTGCAGGCAGAGTGTTATGCGTCAAAGTGTTTAACACTTCGGCATCAGACCTGATTGGAACACATGGCAGAAGAAGAATACCGGTGTTTTCAGTGCTTAAACGGATAATCGTCTGTTATTGTATTTATTTATGGGGATAAGGCTATGCAGATTATTAGGCTACATTTGACCTGCCTCCTTGTGTCGTTCGTAGATCCTATAGATAATTCCGAATGGCTACAGTATAGGCTACGTTTGGTCGGTGTCAAAATAATCTTCCTCTTTGATAGATGTTTCTGCAGTTTTGTTACGGGAGAGTGCGGTTTTTATTACAGTGCACGGCAATATAGTTTATTTTTACTGAAGGCAAATTTGAGTCTCCAAAAAGTTTATTTAAAAATGCAATTAAAACGGTATAGATCAGGACACCTAGTGTCGTTTTATTCTGTGATAAGTAATGAGTTAATGAAGCTTAATCATTAACTTACATACACACGTATGAAGGATAGCTATCATAATAATAAGCATGTGTTTTAGGAAGTACCCTTGTTAGCATGCTTTACTCTTTATTGTTAAACTTGTCTAACCTAGCATAGCAGGCATAAAATAAACTAGATTGATACAGCTCTATTGATGGCTGGGTGAGAGTGCTGGTCCCATGTGACATGCACTTTAAATGGAACTGTTAAACATTAAGACCTGTACAAGCAAAGTAATTATTTAACAAATATATCTATACTGAACAAAAATATAAATGCAACTAAGTGTTGGTCCCATGTTGTAATGATCATGCTGTTTAATCATCTTCTTGATATGCCACACCTGTCAGGTGGAGGGATTATCTTGGCAAATGAGAAATGCTCACTAACAGGGATTTAAACAAATTTGTGCACAAAATATTTTATTTCAGCTCATGAAACATGAGCTGAAATAAAATATTTTGTGCACAAATTTGTTTAAATCCCTGTTAGTGAGCATTTCTCATTTGCCAAGATAATCCCTCCACCTGACAGGTGTGGCATATCAAGAAGATGATTAAACAGCATGATCATTACACAGGTGCACCTTGTGCTGGGGACAATAAAAGGCCACTCTAAAATATGCAGTTTTGTCACAACACAATGCCACAGATGTCTCAAGTTTTGAGGGAGTGTGCAATTGGAATGCTGACTGCAGGAATGTCCACCAGAGCTGTTGCCAGAGAATTTAATGTTCATTCCTCTACCATAAACTGCCACCAACGTCGTTTTAGAGAATTTGCCAGTACGTCCAACCGGCCTAACGACCGCAGACCATGTGTAACCACGCCAGCCCAGGACCTCTACATTTACATTTTAGTCATTTAGCAGACGCTCTTATCCAGAGCGACTTACAGGAGCAATTAGGGTTAAGTGCCTTGCTCAAGGGCACATCGACAGATTTTTCACTTAGTCGGCTCGGGGATTAGAACAAGCAACCTTTCGGTTACTGGCACAACGCTCTTAACCACTAAGCTACCTGCCGCCACTACATCCGCCTTCTTCAGCTGCAGGATCGTCTGAGACTAGCCGCCCTGACAGCTGATGAAACTGAGGAGTATTTCTGTCTGTAATAAAGCCCTTTTGTGGGGAAAAACAAATTCTGATTGGCTGGGCCTGGCTCTCAAGTGGGTGGGCCTATGCCCTCCCAGGCCCACCCATGGCTGCGCCCCTGCCCAATCATGTGAAATCCATAGATTAGGGCCTAATTTATTTATTTCAATTGACTGATTTCCTTATATGAACTGTAACTCAGTAAAATCGTTGAAATTGTTGCATGTTGCATTTATATTTTTGTTCAGTATATTTTTGTGTGGATGTTTCTGTTTACACATGTACATGTGCAAGAGAGATTACGATGCCCTGAAATGAGAGCATAGAAGTCCCAGGACAGCAGTAAACAGACAACCAGATAAACTGAAATAAAATAAAAAATAGATCACATAACTCAGTGCTATTTGGCACTACATTTGGCTATTTAACAGACATTACATAGTGGTGTACATCTTCGCCACACACCCCTCCCCTTCTTCTTGTCTCAACATTTTTAATTATACACAAGACACTTTATCTTCACACATTTTAGCTGCTTTTCACTGACAGCTGAAACTCAACAATCAGCTAGTCCTACATTTGCCGCATGCGCTGCCCAAAGGGTCTGAATACTTTCCGAATGCAATGCACTGTCATACTGTATAACTGCCACACTCCTGAGTGGTGCAGTGGTCTAAGGCACTGCATCGCAGTGCTAACTGTGCCACTAGATCCTGGTTCGAATCCAGGCTCTGTCGCAGCCGGCCGCGACCGGGAGACTCATGGGCGGCGCACAATTGGCCCAGCGTCGCCAAGGGTAGGGGAGGGAATGGCCGGCAGGGATGTAGCTCAGTTGATAGAGCATGGCGTTTGCAACGCCAGGGTTGTGGGTTTGATTCCCACGGGGGCCAGTATAAAAAAAATATGTATTCACTAACTGTAAGTCGCTCTGGATAAGAGCGTCTGTAAAATGTAATAGTCTGCCAAGAACTAAGAGGGAAGGATGATTAGCTCCTCCAAATGAAGCCATAAAAAGCTCTGTATATTCAAGAGGTTGTGTACATTGTGGTAAAGTGTTCAGAAGTTTTGCCCTCGCCGTTCTTTCAGTGCGAAATACGTTTTTTTCAGTGGCAAATTGAGAAACACGCAGGGCTGCAGGAACACCCAGACAAATTAGAAAAGCTATGCCCAGACTCAGTGAACACAGCCTGACCATTGACACTGAACTTCACAGGCAGAGCTGACTGCAGGCTGTGCTCACTGAGGTAGAGAGACCTCACTAACACTGTGTGAAAACTATTCCATGTGAGGTTTAAAGAGTGAGTGTACCAAATATGTGACCTCTTGCCACATCATAAGGATACATTTTTCTTAACACTCCAAATATACACTTCTAGTTGCTGTTATCATTATCGTCACAACTTGCGTTTGCAATGTTCCTTCAGTTTTCATAAATGAAACGGAGGGAGAGAGAAACAGGGGGAGAGAGAAACAGGGGGAGAGAGAAACAGGGGGAGAGAGAAACGGGGAGAGAGAAACAGAGGGAGAGAGAAACATGGGGAGAGAGAAACGGGGAGAGAGAAACAGAGGGAGAGAGAAACAGGGGGAGAGAGAAACAGAGGGAGAGAGAAACATGGGGAGAGAGAAACGGGGAGAGAGAAACAGAGGGAGAGAGAAACAGGGGGAGAGAGAAACAGGGGGAGAGAGAAACAGAGGGAGAGAGAAACATGGGGAGCGAGAAACGGGGAGAGAGAAACAGAGGGAGAGAGAAACAGAGGGAGAGAGAAACGGGGGAGAGAGAAACAGAGGGAGAGAGAAACATGGGGAGCGAGAAACGGGGAGAGAGAAACAGAGGGAGAGAGAAACATGGGGAGCGAGAAACATGGGGAGCGAGAAACGGGGAGAGAGAAACAGAGGGAGAGAGAAACGGGGAGAGAGAAACAGAGGGAGAGAGAAACAGGGGGAGAGAGAAACAGGGGAGAGAGAAACAGGGGAGAGAGAAACGGGGGAGAGAGAAACAGAGGGAGAGAGAAACAGAGGGAGAGAAACGGGGAGAGAGAAACAGAGGGAGAGAGAAACAGGGGGAGAGAGAAACAGAGGGAGAGAGAAACAGAGGGAGAGAGAAACGGGGAGAGAGAAACAGAGGGAGAGAGAAACAGAGGGAGAGAGAAACGGGGAGAGAGAAACAGAGGGAGAGAGAAACATGGGGAGCGAGAAACGGGGAGAGAGAAACAGAGGGAGAGAGAAACAGAGGGAGAGAGAAACAGAGGGAGAGAGAAACAGAGGGAGAGAGAAACAGAGGGAGAGAGAAACAGAGGGAGAGTGGCTATAAGAGCTACTAAACACATTTAATTGCTTTCCTCCAGCAAGCACTGACCTTTCACTGCTTGTATGAGTAGAGAGGCAGAAAGTTTTGATTTAATGAAGGTTGGATTTCACCATTCTGAACGTCTCAGATCAGATGAAGCTGGAAGCTACCTGGTTACCGTAACTACATATTTATACTGAGTGTGTTAGACTAGAGCAACATTGAAATCCAAATGGTGAAATTCTATGGAAATATGATTGGATTTTAATTGTAGCAGTTTCCCTGACCGATTATTATGTTATTTAAGTGATTTACATGGTTAAATAAGGGTTAGTAAATTAACATGGTAAAACCAGATTAGTGCTTTTGCTAGTACCTTCTGTCAGTAGCTATGTTTTCATTAACTTTTCCAGTTATTTTTTTCTTGACATTTAGAAAGTTTGCATAGAAAATAGATTAGACAATGCCTGCTAGGGTGCGTTTTTCCATTTAACTATATTGTGTCGGTAAACGTAATGATGTCACACCTAAAAAAAACACTTTTGCAAAAACCTACAGTGTCAAATAAAAATGTAGTGGTTGAAGTGTTTCCATTACCCATTAAGGCAAATTGCGCATTAATGAATTGGCGACAGCATGTATGCCCTCCCACCTATCTGTTTCATGTCTCAGGTATCCCCGAAAGCCAGCATGGATAGATTGCAATAATTTACTAATATTTGCTTTATGTTCTAATAATTCTCATGTACCAACGTATCACCACGATCCGTGCCATGGTGAAACTTGCACTCCTGTAGATCTTAAATAATTGGATGGTAAAACTTGCCAGCCAACCAGAAAAGCAAGGCGATGCAATTCAGGCATTCTTGAAAGTCAGGACAATCCTTGTCCTGCAAAGAAACATTATTTTTATAGTTGCATTTTTTTATTTTGCAAGCAGTAGACATTTGGAATGAAATGTGGAGTGGAGATTTATAGTTACGTGGTGACATCACCTTCAAAATGATTTGGCAATCATAATTTATTCGAAAAACACAGTTTCCATCATCATTTGTCACAATAAAGAAAGTTACAAATCCACCCATGTCGAACGGATAAAAATGTTGTTGATCTTTAGAAAATGTATCCTGTATCTGCTGTTTCCATTACACGTCGCAATTATTTTTGCAATGTTGCTTTCGTCGAATAAACCTGGGTCAATGGAAACCTGCCTAATGAGAAGGGAAGCCCTTGACTTCCATTGATGTCTCTGTGTTGACCTTTTGGGATTTGTAGTGACCTCTGGGACATAAAGACCGACTCATTGTGGCCACATGTCACATTTGTGTGTCAAGTTTCTGGTCCCCTCCCCCATGTCAAACACTTGGATTAATTATTAAGGGGAGAAGGTGACATCACCATAACTCTCATTTTAATACACCAATGGTACAGTGAGGGAAAAAAGTATCTGATCCCCTGCTGATTTTGTACGTTTGCCCACTGACAAAGAAATGATCAGTCTATAATTTGAATGGTAGGTTTATTTGAACAGTGAGAGACAGAATAACAACAAAAAAATCCAGAAAAACGCATGTCAAAAATGTTATAAATTGATTTGCATTTTAATGAGGGAAATAAGTATTTTACCCCCTCTCAATCAGAAATATTTCTGGCTCCCAAGTGTCTTTTATACAGGTAACGAGCTGAGATTAGGAGCACACTCTTAAAGGGAGTGCTCCTAATCTCAGTTTGTTACCTGTATAAAAGACACCTGTCCACAGAAGCAATCAATCAATCAGATTCCAAACTCTCCACCATGGCCAAGACCAAAGAGCTCTCCAAGGATGTCAGGGACAAGATTGTAGACCTACACAAGGCTGGAATGGGCTACAAGACCATCGCCAAGAAGCTTGGTGAGAAGGTGACAACAGCGATTATTCGCAAATGGAAGAAACACAAAATAACTGTCAATCTCCCTCGGCCTGGGGCTCCATGCAAGATCTCAAGGCAGCTGGGACCATAGTCACCAAGAAAACAATTGGTAACATACTACGCCGTGAAGGACTGAAATCCTGCAGCGCCCGCAAGGTCCCCCTGCTCAAGAAAGGCCCGTCTGAAGTTTGCCAATGAACATCTGAATGATTCAGAGGAGGAGAACTGGGTGAAAGTGTTGTGGTCAGATGAGACCAAAATCGAGCTCTTTGGCATCAACTCAACTCGCCGTGTTTGGAGGAGGAGGAATTCTGCCTATGACCCCAAGAACACCATCCCCACCGTCAAACATGGAGGTGGAAACATTATGCTTTGGGGGGGGGGTTTCTGCTAAGGGGACAGGACAACTTCACCGCATCAAAGGGACGATGGACGGGGCCATGTACCATCAAATCTTGGGTGAGAACCTCCTTCTCTCAGCCAGGGCATTGAAAATGGGTCGTGGATGGGTATTCCAGCATGACAATGACCCAAAACACACGGCCAAGGCAACAAAGGAGTGGCTCAAGAAGAAGCACATTAAGGTCCTGGAGTGGCCTAGCCAGTCTCTCTAGACCTTAATCTTATAGAAAATCTGTGGAGGGAGCTGAAGGTTCGAGTTGCCAAACGTCAGCCTCGAAACCTTAATGACTTGGAGAAGATCTGCAAAGAGGAGTGGGACAAAATCCCTCCTGAGATGTGTGCAAACCTGGTGGCCAACTACAAGAAACGTCTGACCTCTGTGATTGCCAACAAGGGTTTTGCCACCAAGTACTAAGTCATGTTTTGCAGAGGGGTCAAATTCTTATTTCCCTCATTAAAATGCAAATCAAAATATAAAATTTTTGACATTCTCTTACCTAATTTAAATAAGTACTACCTTGTAACCAACATCGGAGAAGGCGTGTTTGAGGGGCGTGGTTTATATAGCTAGATAGCAACTCCACTGGTGCCAAAATGTGACTGTAGGGGGTCGGCAAATATAATTCAAAGTTTACCCTATTCATCTATGGCAAAGATACTTATAATGAACAAAAATGTAAACGCAACATGTAAAGTGTTTCTGCCTGTAATAAAGCCCTTTTGTGGGGAAAAACTCATTCTGATTGGCTGGGCCTGGCTCCCCAGTGGTTGGACCTATGCCTTCTCAGGCACACCCATGGCTGCGCTTTTGCCCAGTAAGTGAAATCCATAGATTAGGGCCTTCTATGAACTGTAACTCAGTGAAATCTTTGAAATTGTTGCGTGTTGCGTTTATATTTTTGTTCAGTATATGTGTTTCTCCTTTCATCTATGTCTGGTGTTAGCTAGTTACTGGCTAGCTAGGTCTTCAGCCAGCATGGAACAAAAGGGGAGGAAGGGTTGTTAAAAACTGATGCAGTTGTCAAGTCAATATCCATCAATGCTGCTGTGAACCGCATCACAAGAGACATGCCAAAAAATAAAAGAATGATATCATAGGTGCAATTTCAATGTTGTTTGAGTTACTTTGTGTATCACCAAATTAGCCTGTGCTGGTCAGTCAAGGCAAGCTCATGAATATAAGTTCCCCGCCCACTCGACCTGTCTTTTCAAACTTCCTGGTAGTTAGCCATGAAAGAAAAAGTAATTTTCAGAATGACTGTTCAGGACCTTAAAAAAAGTGGATTGATCAATAAAAAATGCAATTTATTAAATTCTTTATTTTTTCACCCGGGAAATTAAATCTTAGAACTAATCGCTTAATTCATCAGACTCAATGTACTTTCCCTGGCTAAAGGAATTAGATAAATCAAAATCAGAGTAATACAATTTGGCCAATTAAATAAATAAATGAAACCAGTCAACCCTCACTAAGGTAGCTCAAAGACCTGCATAGAGAAGCCATAGGGAATAGACCAAAACAAATCAGGTCTCTCTCTAGTTCACCAAACAAACTATAAAAACAGATGAATCATGCATATTTGAGGCATAAATACCTGTAATAAACTGTGCTATAAACATATGGCACAAAAGAGAGAGGATTATTACTATGTGTGAAAGAGAGAGTATGGATTTTATACTCGTGTCCAGTGACCCTCAACAACTGAATGTTAACAATAATATTGAACTGAAGCTGCTGCCTGGGTCATGTAAGTAGGGGAATAATGATTGCGTCTCCAGATAATAATATTGCTGCATATCCCCGTTTGAGAATGAACCTCTAGATTGGTGGTTTTTTGTTAGGCAAATGAGAAAGCTCATTAAGATTCTGGACACCTGCCACCATGATTTGTACCCATGTGACGCCCTTGTCGTGACCCTCCCCCCATTCTCCAGGCTCCTCCTTTTGTTCACTCTTGGTGGACAGCTTCAGAACAAAGACCTGCCCAAAATCAGCCCCCAAAATATCAATACCACAACAAACCACATTAAATCTCTAGTAAAATGTGGCCATTATTCCACAGTCACTGGCGTTGCACATATGGAGACAGCTTGGCCTCATGGCCTCTATACATGCATATCTGAAGTGATTACGCATTTATCACATTGTTGTTTGCAGTTTGATTGAGAGGGGGGGTTAAAACCGTAGGAAACACACTCCCAGTCACAATGTCTTGCCATGGCTGACTGCCGGTCATAACTCTCTGCGTGTGATTGTGAAGTGAATCATTGGGGTTTCTGAGTCCCAGCAAGAGAAGATTAAAAAGGAAGCACGCATGCACTCGCTTTCAGGCAGCAGACCTCCCCACGGATCACCAGCTTTTGACAGACCATGTTTTCGTTCAAAATCAGTATTCATTTGTGAGCAGTGCGGGCAGATGCTGTGTTCAGTATGATTGGGTCGAACAAAGAGAGGGAGCTGAGGATGGAGCTATTCAAAGTCTAGCTCAGTCATTACCACTTGATGGGGCTGTGGGTTGGAGAGGCATAATTGACAGCGTTCACAACAAAAGTAATCACCCGTATTGACTCACAACATATGGAGTGTCAGTCAGTCAGACTCCCAAGATGACTCCCAACACTGAAATCAGAGATTAAAATCAAAACTTTTTAACGTCATAATTTTAGGGAGGTTGTAAAAAATATATGTTTATTGTAATTAGCTCCAGTTGCGTTAGCTAAATAGTGGAAATTGAATAGCTTTGTTTACCACAAGCTTCAGAGCTTATCTTAAAGCCTGCTCCTCCTGTGAATGGAGTTATCCAAAAACATGGCCTTGTATGAAATCCATTATCAAATATAGCATGCACAATGATGTAGTCCCATATCGTATTTTGAGCTTTGTTCCGTATTAAACATGATCCTGTTTGGAACATCCTATCTATGCTATGGTGGGGATAGTTGAGTGCGTTTGAGTGTGGCTCCATTGCCTCTAAACTAAGGAGGTACATTTGGGACTAACCCTGTCTCTGGCACAGAACTCTCTTTAAAGCATCTGCTCTGGTTTACTGTTAAAAACCTGTCTCATTAATCCTTGTCCCCTTTTTATTGCACATTTTAAACCAAATGTTTTTCATACTGTAGCAGCAGCATAGTGGTTTAATGTGATGCAGCAGTGAACTATTTTTGCTATTCTTGTGTGTTAATAGATAGTTAAATGATGCATACAGATAATTGTATGAGAAAATGGTAAAAATAGTTTGAATTTGTTTTGGAGTTCACATCTAGTATGGGATGGGGGGCAAATTAAGTGATAAGTGAAACAAACCATTTTCATTGAGCTTGTAAGACATATCTCTAAGGAGACTTGACTGTACTGTAACTCGCAGATGCAATAACAAGCATTCTGTGATCTAAGATACTTAAAGAGATGACTGTACTTGGTGTAAACCTTGTCATATTTCTCTATTCAAATGAGCTTTTTGATTCCCCTCTCCTCATATCAATTCAGACTCATATTCACTGATATCTCCCCCGGCATTACTTTCGAGGAGGAGTTCATATTAAGTTTAGACACACCCACCAATTTTATGTCAGTGGTATTAACGTAATTATTTTCCTGGTTATTCCAGTTCTTAGAAGGCATCCATTATTGATCAATGTCACATCCATTTCTCTGGCAGAATATCACCCGTAATGACCCCTTAGTGGGTTATGTCCTTATGGAAGTACTGTACCTGAGAAGTAATGTTCCCTATACCTCATGTGATATGGACGAATTTGAACTCCTTGACAGAAGAGTAAAGTAAAGTACCTATATAGCAGCAGTTACTGAATACAGATGTAACAAATGTATTACCACTCCTGCAAATAAAGTCCTGTGTGTAAATTGGCAATGATCGAGTGGTGTTTGTGCGTCTAGCATTGTCGTGTTAAGGAGCAGCTTCTTGAGAGTTATTTAAACACTCAAAAAGACTCATATCCATTTGCTATGAAGGACAGCAGGAGGTGGAAGGAGCGTGTTTAATTTGATGCTTGGTTACTCTCCACTAATCTCACAGGGATGGCTTCTGAAAGCTTGTTGCTTTTGTTCAAACTAATCTAAAGGCACGGAAATATAAATATGTCAATTTGACTGACATGTAACGGAGCAATATGTCATTTGAAGCTGAATTGCTCCACCATGAATAAAAATGTGTCAAATTGTGATTTGCTGCCACATTTCAATTTTGTATCCCTGTTCTCTGATGTTTTAATGTGTTCTACAATACAGTTCAACATTCAAACATCACTCTATCAAACTTCCCAGCAGAATAAATGATTTAGCTTCTATAATTTTCCGCTTAGAGGGCTAAGACTTGGTGCTCAATGAGTAGTAGCTAATTCATTATCACAGCAGAATGAAAGTACAGTAATGGTCCCACTGAGAATAATTATTCTTAGAGCTTCATTTGCTGATATAGTGAATTAAATCTGTTCCAACACTCTGTTTCTACTTTTACATTAATCCTGTGAGCAAGTGTCCTTGCGACACTTATCGGCTTTGCAGGGACCTACTGTTTAGCATTGTCGGCACGTGTGGCATCATAGTGCCATTCACTTATTGTTGAAAAATAACAGGAGAACAGAAGCCTATAGACATTTTCTCTCTCTCTCGCTCTGGAATACCATCAATACAATAGCTACCTAGTTTGACTCAGGGAAATCTTTGAACAAGGTCAATATACATAGCCTAAAGCACATACTCAATGTACAGCTGCATAGATCCATATCATTGAACACATACATTGGAGGTGACAAAATATGCCATTCCATTAGTTTAAGCGGAGGCCATGCTCCAATAACAGCTCAGCTGCAGCCACGGCTTGGGCTGTGCTAATAAGGCCCAGAAAGTCAGAAGCTCCACAATGACAGATTCAATCTAACCCATGACATATGCAGTGGTAGAAAAAGTATCCAATTGTTATACTTGAGTAAAAGTAAAGATACAGTACCTTAATAAAAAATGACTCAAGTAAAAGTGAAAGTCACCCAGTAAAATACTACTTGAGTAAAAGTCTAAAAGTATTTGGTTTATATATACTTAAGTATCAAAAGTAAATGTAATTGCAAAAATATACTTAAGTATCAAAAGTAAAAGTATAAATCATTTCAAATTCCTTATATTAAACGAACCAGACGGCACCATTTTCTAGTAAAAAATTATTATAATATGGATAGCCAGGGGCACACCAACACAATTTACAGACAAAGCATGTGTGTTTGGTGAGTCTGCCAGATCAGCGGCAGTAGGGATTACCATGGATGTTCTCTTGATAAGTGCGTGAATTGGACCATTTTCCTGTCCTGCTAAGCATTTAAAATGTAACGAGTACTTTACACCACTGTGCTTATGTGTTTCGGTGTGACCCATAAAAAATGATATATTATACTATGGTCTAAATACTGTAGTATTACTATATTTATATACTATAGTATTTACTGTAGTGTTTTTGCAAAAATGACTAGTATACTGTAGTATTTACTGTAGTGTTTTTGCAGACATAGCTAGTATACTGCAGTATTTGCTGTAGTGTCTTTGGACAGTATATTATTGCAGTATTTTTGCAGACATGACTGTAGTATATTCTACACTGAACAAAAATATAAACGCAACATGTAAAGTGTTGGTCCCATCTATCATGAGCTGAAATAAAAGATCACAGAAATGTTACATACGCACAAAAAGCTTATTTCTCATTTTGTGCACAAATTTGTTTACATCCCTGTTAGTGAGTTTTTCTCCTTTGCCAAGATAATCCAGCCACCTGACAAGTGTGGCATATCAAGAAGCTGATTAAACAGCATGCACAGGTGCACCTTGTGCTGGGGACAAAAGGCCACTCTAAAATGTGCAGTTTTGTCACACAACACAATGCCACAGATGTCTCAAGTTTTGAGGGAGTGTGCAATTGGAATGCTGACTGCAGGAATGTCCACCAGAGCTGTTGCCAGATAATGTAATGTTCATTACTGTACCATAAACTGCCTCCAACATCGTTTTTGAGAATTTGCCAGTAAGTCCAACAGGCCTCACAACCGCAGACCACGTGTAACCACGCCAGCCCAGAACCTCCACATCCGGCTTCTTCACCTGTGGGATCGTCTGAGACCAGCCACCCGGACAGCTGATGAAACTGGGTTTGCATAACCAAAGAATTTCTGCACAAACTGTCAGAAATCGTCTCAGGGAAGCTTATCTGCGTGCTCGTCGTCCTCACCGGACTGCAGTTCGGCGTTGTAACCGACTTCAGTGGGCAAATGCTCGCCTTTGATGGCACGCTGGAGAAGTGTGCTCTTCACGCATGAATCCCGGTTTCAACTGTACAAGACAGATGACCGACATTGTATGGCGTCGTGTGGGCGAGCGGTTTGCTGACGTCAACGTTGTAAACAGAGTGCCCCCTGGTGGCAGTGAGGTTATGGTATGGGCAGGCATAAGCTACGGACAACAAACACAATTGCATTTTAATCAATGGCAAATTGAATGCACAGAGATGAGATCCTGAGGACCATTGTCGTGCCATTCATCTGCCACCATCACCTCGTGTTTCAGCATGATAATGCACGGCCCCATGTCGCAAGGATCTGTACACAATTCCTGGAAGCTGAAAATGTCCCAGTTCTTCCATGGCCTGCATACTCACCAGACATGTCACCCATTGAGCATGTTTGGGATGCTCGTGATTGCCGTGTACGACAGCGTGTTCCAGTTCCTGCCAATAGCCAGCAACTTCACACAGCCATTGAAGAGTGGGACAACATTCCACAAACAGCCTGATCAACTCTATGCGAAGGAGATGTCTCTCGGCACGAGGCAAATGGTCACACCAGATAGCAGTGGTGTAAAGTACTTTAGTAAAAATACACTTGATACTTAAGTATATTTAAAACCAAACACTGACATTTACTCAAGTAGAATTGTACTGGGTGACTTTCTTTCACTGGAGTCATTTTCTATTAAGGCATCTTTACTTTTACTCAAGTATGAAAATTGGGTACTTTTTCCACCACTGCCAGATAGTGATGGGTTTCCTGATCCAGCTGATGCATATCTGTATTCCCAGTCATGTGAAATCCATAGATTAGGGCCCAATTACTTTCAATTGACTGATTTCCTTATGAACTGTAACTCAGTAAAATCTTTTAATTTGTTGCATGTTGCATTTATTTTTGTTCTGTGTGTAGTAACACCTGCCGACCAGGGTTAGCTAAAATGGCACAACTACCAGACTACGCCTTCTGTTTAATGAGGGGAACATCTCAACCAGAACATAAGACAGGTTCGTGACAGGCCACCTGTTGAGTTAGATCAACAGTTCTGAGCAATGCAACGGACCAGACAACACCTTTTGGATATAAAAATATATATATATTGTAACATTAAACGTTAGACAGGATCTAGTTCCATTAAAAGGAAACTGTATAGAAACAGATAACAAGCAATGTTTAAAGCTTCAAGGATTAGGTTTGCTTGTTTGAGACAGAACACACATTAACAAGAGAACACAACTTAGATCTGTTACTTCCACTAGATAGCTTTCTGAAATCGTGCTTTCAGAGATTCCGCTGACCAAGTTCACAAGATGACCAAACAGTGACAAATACTGTACTTCTGATGGTAGAGAAATACAGTTAAGCACTGCATTTAAATAGATATTTGGAACACAAATTACTTTACTTAGTCACCTTAGAGCAGGGTTTCCCAAACTTTGTCCTGGGGCCCCCCTGGGTGCACGGTTTGGTGTTTGCTCTAGCACTATACAGCTGATTCAAATAATTAACTCATCGTCAAGCTTTTATTATTTAAATCAGCTGTGTAGTGCTAGGGCAAAAACCAAAACATGCACCCGGGGGGGCCCCAGGACCTAGTTTGGGAAACCCTGCCTTAGAGGATGCTGCCAATAAACTGCCTGGATCTCAAACCAGGAAAGCCTCTCCAACTGAAAACAAAATAGACAGTATTGCAGTGGCTTTAAAGTGAACATCTTGAATATTGTAACATGAATAAACTCACTGATAATCAAATTCAACACATAACATTCAGAACAATCGACCACACAAAAAAAAAATTCACGACAGCATGGTCACAAAATGATTGCTCAAATAAATAAAAACCACACACAGGTACACCACTCTCACTTGAACATGACTAAGGGGTGCTTTTAAATATTCCCTGCATGGCCTCCCCTAATAAGGGTTCCCAGGGAAACACTGACAAAACCTGGTTCCTAGCCGGTCACTCAATATTCTTCAGTTACAAGATTGTAACGATTGAGGTTTTATTGAGAGTTATGGTGATGCTCATCTACTGTGGTACTCCGGTTAAAGAGCAGGCGGAGGCAGAGATGCAGTTCAGTTTGAGGCTTTATAGATTCAGGCAATGAGAGGATACATGGAATGATTGACAGTTGAGACTTGTCTTGAGACTTGGTTGGCTTTGTATTGAGTATGGTTGATCTAAAAAGGAGACTCAGAAAGGTGCAAATAACAGGCCATAACAGCAATGAACATACAGTGCCTTGTAAAAGTATTCATCCCCCTTGGCGTTTTTCCTATTTTGTTGATTTACAACCTGGAATTTAAATGGATTTTTATTTGGATTTCATGTAATGGACATACACATAGTCCAAATTGGTGAAGTGAAATGAAAAAAATAACTTGTTTCAAATAATTCAAAAAAATAAATAACGGAAAAGTGGTGCGTGCATATGTATTCACCCCCTTTGCTATGAAGCCCCTAAATAAGATCTGGTGCAACCAATTACCTTCAGAAGTCACATAATTAGTTAAATAAAGTCCACCTGTGTGCAATCTAAGTGTCACATGATTTGTCAGTATATATACACCTGTTCTGAAAGGCCCCTGAGTCTGCAACACCACTAAGCAAGGAGACTCCAAACAGGTCAGGGACAAAGTTGTGGAGAAGTACAGATCAGGGTTGGGTTATAAAACAATATCAGAAACTTTGAACATCCCACGGAGCACCATTAAATCCATTATAAAACATTTGAAAGAATATGGCACCACAACAAACCTGCCAAGAGAGGGCTGCCTACCAAAACTCACGGACCAGGCAAGGAGGGCATTAATCAGAGAGGCAACAAAGAGACCAAATATAACCCTGAAGGAGCTGCCAAGCTCCACAGAGGAGATTGGAGTATCTGTCCATAGGACCACTTTAAGCCGTACGCTCTACAGAGCTGGGCTTTACGGAAGAGTGGCCAGAAAAAAGCCATTGCTTATAGAAAAAAATAAGCAAACACGTTTGGTGTTTGCCAAAAGGCATGTGGGAGACTCCCCAAACATATGGAAGAAGGTACTCTGGTCAGATGAGACTAAAATTGAGCTTTTTGGCCATCAAGGAAAACACTATGTCTGGCGCAAACCCAACACAAATCACTCCGAGAACACCATCCCCACAGTGAAGCATGGTGGTGGCAGCATCATGCTGTGGGGATGTTTTTCCATCGGCAGGGACTGGGAAACTGGTCAGAATTGAAGGAATGATGGATGGCGCTAAATACAGGGAAATTCTTGAGGGAAACCTGTTTCAGTCTTCCAGAGATTTGAGACTGGGACGGAGGTTCACCTTCCAGCAGGACAATGACCCTAAGCATACTGCTAAAGCAACACTTGAGTGGTTTAAGGGGAAACATTTAAATGTCTTTGAATGGCCTAGTCAAAGCCCAGACCTCAATCCAATTGAGAATATGTGGTATGACTTAAAGATTGCTGTACACCAGCGGAACCCATCCAACTTGAAGGAGCTGGAGCAGTTTTGCCTTGAAGAATGGGATAAAATCCCAGTGGCTAGATGTACCAAGCTTATAGAGACATACCCCAAGATACTTTCAACTGTAATTGCTGCAAAAGGTGACTCTACAAAGTATTGACTTTGGGGGGTGAATAGTTATGCACGCTCAAGTTTTAAGTTTTTCTTATTTCTTGTTTGTTTCACAATAAAACATATTTTGCATCTTCAAAGTGGTAGGCATGTTGTGTAAATCAAATGATACAAACCCCCAAAAAATCCATTATAATTCCAGGTTGTAAGGCAACAAAATAGGAAAAATGCCAAGGGGGGTGAATACTTTCGCAAGCCACTGTACATAATTAAGATCTATTAATGGCAATAAGCAATGACAATATGCAATAAGCATATACATTTGGAAAACTATACAAATATAGCAGTAGTAAACAATGAACAGCAGAAAGGGGTGCAATGGCATGCGGCATGGTAGGCCGAAACTATAGCAGGATAATTTAATCAATGGCTACATGCATAGCATAACAAACAATATAAAGCTAAGAAAAGTAGCAAGCATAGCCATTAAGCAGGCCAAATTAGCATAACAAAGGCAATGCACAAAAAGTGCAACACTTATAAGCATGTGCCATTAACACTACAAGTACCAAAGAGAACAGATCAGTAGACTCAAAATAGCTGTTTGACTGAGCCGTTAGCATTTCGCATATCAACTATACAAAACAAACAATGGCAAGAGAGTCCTCTTCTCATCCTCTTTTATAAGATAAAACGCTTGTACTCACATTTCAATGACGCCTACTGGTTGTTCTTTGTGAGAGTTGTTCGTTGCGCTCAACTACTCAGCTCTGTCTGGGTGAAAGACCCGGATTGAAAAGAGGCACCTTCGAACATGCCCATATAAATGCCTTGCAATAGAGTTATATAGAGTGCCCTCTGTCCTCCTGTGACTATAGAGATGGGTGCCCTCGAATGCCCTCCCCCGCCTCCATGTCACCGCAGGGAATTCTGTACAAATATTAAAAACCAACCAGCAGTTCCTTTTGGCTTTACCAGTAGAAATAATCAAAATCACCAGACAACCAATAATACATACCCAGAAAGTGGCTAGCTCTACTCACACAATCATAAATCTGCGAAGTATTTTAAATTATCCTCTTTGATGATATGATATATTTATGATTGTCAGAGTAGAGCAAGGTGTTGTCTGGTCCGTTGCATTGCTTAGAACTGTTGACCCAACTCGATAGGTGGTCTGTCAAGAACCTGTGTCTTATGTTCAGTAACTGGCATTGTCTGGTAGTTGTGCCATTTTAGCTAACCCTAATCGGCATGTGTTACTACAATATACTAGTCATGTCCACAAAAACACTACAGTAAATACTACAGTATACTACAGTCATGTCCGCAAAACACTACAGTGAGTACTACAGTATACTACAGTCATGTCCGCGAAACACTATATGAATACTATAGTATATTAGTCATATTATAGTAAGCACTACACGATCGAGGGATACTACAGTGTGTTGTATAGAATTCTACAATATACTACACAATTCTATAGTAAGCACTACACGATCGAGGGATACTACAGTGTGTTGTATAGAATTATCCAGTATACTACAACATTCTAAAGTAAGCACTACATGAGTACAGTGTGTAGTATAGTATTCTACAGTATACTACAACATTCTAAAGTAAGCACTACATGACTACAGTGTGTAGTATAGTATTCTACAGTATACTAAAGTTTACTACAGTTTACTACAGAATTCTATAGTAAGTATTTTTTATGTGGGCGAGGCTAGCGAGCGGTCTGATTAACATGCCACACTTCTCAGTGTATTAGCGACTCTACCATTGTGTCACTGACCTTGGCGCAGCAAAAAAACATGGGTCATCAACAAATTAAAGGAGCATTACATGGTGGAGCCAATTCATTAGCCTATCCCCAGCAACATTGTCTTGCATATTTAGGAGGCTTCTGGTTTTAAATTGCTTCATAAAATGAATACATTTTGTGTCTGACTATAAGCCTTAGGCCTAGCTTGATGACAGCTAGTGGGCGTGTGGCTATAGTCACCAGTAACCACATTACCACTAATGTTTTGTGTAAATAGATATGATAATATATGCCTAGTTCCATGTGATGTAAATAGAATAAACTGCCTATTCTCCACTAAAACAAAACTCAGCAGCTCATGCACTGTTAGACAATAAATTAGTAATAAGGAAAAGGTGCTGATGTACAGAATAACCAACAGCCATTTTGCAACATTAGCTCCCCTGTAGTCATCGTGCTCAATTAATTAGTTTTCATGTAAGCCCAATGTTTGTTGATGTTGTGCTGCTGTAGCCTAAAGGCTGCTGGAATGATTCTCCCTACGTTTAAGGAAAATGTGTACTGCCAGTCCTAGACATGAGATGAGAGTGGGCCTTGCTGCTGCTGATATTGAAGGTCTTCGTTGTGCTCTTAGCAGAAATGAGGCTATCACAGGAGACTGCACTTAGGCTCTGTTGCCAAATCAATAACATCGGACTGTGTACATCTGAGACGGGGAGATCTAGGCTCAGCCCACAGCTACAGTAGATGAACAGCAGTCTGAGAAATGAGCTGTCAGCATCTAAGCCATGACTTTATGCGCCAAGGAATTCATCTGGTTCACTTAATGTATGTTCAACCATCTGGGACAATCTCACTACAACAGACGGTCATGATACAAGACTTGTCTTTGGTGTGTGGGTGTGCATACAGCACAATATTTGCTCACAGATGATGAGTGAAACTCAGTCAACACTCAGCATATGACTAATCTGGTGTATAGAAAACTTTCATAATGCCAAAGCTACAGTATTGTGATTAAGTTCTTCCACTTTCAAGTGCTGCTCTCAAAATGTTTTGACAAAATGTGTCTTGGAAAGCAGAGGGGCATTTTCTAAAACATGGCAATGTGTTTCAACATTTTCATCCACAAATAATTGTTAGGTTTCTTGGGTCTTAGAAAGTGTTTGTTGTCTGGATACTTTATTCTGTTGTGAGGGGCTACACATTCCCTCTCCACCTGTCAAAATACAAAGAGGAAATTACTTGTTTGTTTGTTATTTTGCGTTTCTATCAAATAGAAAGCATTCCCTCTTTGTCAGTCTGGGCAGACACATTGATGGAGGCAATTTTCTGTTAAACGTTAATTGAGGCAATAAAGGGAAAGTAACAAACAATCAATGTCACTCCTTAGGTACTCAGCAGTCCAGCAACATTCTGACTGTAGGTGATTCAGATGTCCACAATCACATTGGTCCTTGTCTAGTGGTCGTGTCATAAACCACGTTTCCATCCACAGTTTTTATGCAAGTAAACTCATATCGTATAAAATAAATCACGACAGCTGTGATGAAACAGGAAGTATCGGTACAGTGCATGTTGATCTTGATGCTCCTTTCAAATAAATATCGAGGATCTTATTCTGGTGACATGATGATCGATGCTTGACTGCCGTTTGACAAATAAAAATATTATCCATAATAATCTCATCATGTAGACTAGCCTACCCTCACAGCCTACCACCCTGTATCTGCTAGCTGCTGGCTAGAGCGCACGCACCAAGACTAGAGTAGACACATTTGCTATAAACGCAACAGTTTTTGTGACTAAACTATCGGTAGAGTTCAAAATGCAATGGAAACACATTGAACTTTAGATTTTTATTCGGTACATGAAAAATTAAGCAAAAAAGTACATTTTGTGTGCACTACATCATCACACAAAGCCTTTTATCCAAGTCAATTTGAAAGAAACACATCTCTGGTGGGAAAATGCGCATATTGTTTTTATGCGGATTTGAGAATATTCACATGAAAATCTGTCGCCAGTTAGATGGAAACCTAGCTATAGTCTGTGATTGCACAGGGGGATATTGACACTATTCTTGCATTATTTACCAAGCAGTTGGTTTGGTGTATAGGGAAACCTCAGGAATGTATACAGCGGAGTTATACAGATAATTCCTCTAGAACAAATTGGGTACGAGGTAGCTACATCATTAAAATCTGAATCTGCATGTCATAGTTTGTTAGTGAGAGAGCAGTGTAACCTTTCCTGAAGTCTATAAAGTAGCTTTTTAAGTCTATAACATGTATCTGGCTTATGGCTACAGATTCAAGCGTGATAATTGACTTTTGGAAATGATGTTGACCTCTGCAGCTCCAATTAAACATGAGTGCATGGTGCATGTTGATTTGGAGGCCTGTAGTTAATGAGATTGTACAGAGTGTGCAGTGAGTTTTGAAATGATGCCCTGAATTCGAACCCTTGACCTCTGTAGCCAAGCAAGATTGAGCCATCAACAAAAGTTGCGCTAGGAGTCTGTTAGAGTCTATGGAAAGTTATTCATCAAGATTGAGTGTGTCTATCAGTCATGGTCGAATATGTCTACCAGGAACATGACAGGCTGAACGTTTGATTTGTTTTTCAAAGCTATTCATGTATTGCTATTGATGTGTTCAATAATAACCAAACCAGACAGAAATTGGCCTTGCCCATATTCATTGACAGACATATTGTACTTATATTGAATGGCCTTTGCTTCCAGTCATTACCACCAATTGTCTGCTGTGTGAATGGTAAGGGACGTCACATGGATGGATTTGATCTACCATGTGCTAGTCTCTCCAAAAAACATTCTATGGTAAGGAGCAGTAATATAAAATGCAATTAGAAGGAAGAAGAGAACTTGTGGAGAAGGTGGAAAGTTTTAAGTACCTCGTCGTACATATCACTGACACACTGAAATGGCCCACCAACACAGACAGTGTGGTGAAGAAGGCGCAACAGCGTCTCTTCAACCTCAGGAGGCTGAAGAAATTTGGCCTGTCACCTAAAATCCTCACAAACTTTTACAGATGCACAATTGAGAGCATCCTGTTGGCTGTATCACCTCCTGGTACGGCAACTGCACCGCCCACAACCGCAGGGCTCTCCAGAGGGTGGTGCGGTCTGCACAACGCATCACCGGGGGCAAACTACCTGCCCTCCAGGACACCTACAGCACCCGATGTCACAGGAAGGCCAAAAAGATAATCAAGGACAACTACCACCCGAGCCACTGCCTGTTCACCCCGCTATCATCCAGAAGGCGAGGTCTGTACAGGTGCATCAAAGCTGGGACCGAGAGACTGAAAAACAGCTTCTATCTCAAGGCCATCAGACTGTTAAACAACCATCACTAGCACAGAGAGGCTGCTGCCTACATACAGACTTGAAAATCACTGGCCACTTTAATAAATGGAACACTAGTCACTTTAATAATGCCACTTTAATAATGTTTACATATTTTGCATTACCCATCTCATATGTATATACTGTATTCTATACTGTCTATTGCATCTTAGCCTATGCCACTTTGATAATGACATTGCTCATCCATATATTTATATATTCTTATTCCATTCCTTTACTCAGACTTGTGTGAATTAGGTTTTTGTTGTGGAACTGTTAGATATTACTTGCTAGATATTGCTGCACTGTCGGAACTAGAAGCACAAGCATTTCGCTACACTCGCAATAACATCTGCTAACCATGTGTATGTGACCAATACATTTGATTTGATTTGATTTTGTTAAAACATGCTGAAGTGTCATTTTATGGGATGATGACTCATTCCTCCATTGTCTGTATCTTGTGTTTTGTGTTGCCCTCCAGGGAAATGTGATGAAGTGTTGGCCACACCCCTCTCCCACACGGCTTTCACCAGCTCCTCTGTGTACTCCGGTGGATATGGGGCTGGATACGCAAAGCTCAACAGGAGAGGAGGTATTAACTAAAACCTTCAGAATAAAAGCTTAATATCTCAATCTCAATATATCATCTCAAATATTTTAAGCTGCAGTCTCATTCACTTCACTCACATATTTTCTGCCACATAGGAGCAGAGGATACTAACGGTTATGGAGCTGGTTTGATAGTCTCTCTCATCTCCAGGTGCTGGAGGCTGGTCTCCAGTGGATGCTGACCGTTACCAGTGGCTGCAGGTGGACCTGGGCACCAGGAAGCAAGTCACCTTTATCGCCACACAGGGCCGGTACAGCAGCTCTGATTGGACAACCCAGTACAGACTCCTGTACAGTGATACAGGAAGGAACTGGAGACCATATCTGCAAGATGGCAACATATGGGTGAGTGTGTTAGTTGTCATTCGTGTATCAATAAGGTCTGTGGTCAACACAGGCTTAGGAGATCTTATACATTTTGTTCTATGAGATCATCTTCATCAGCTAACGTCACTTTTTGTGAATCCTTAAGCATTTATGTGATAAAAAAAAGCACATAAAGCACACAAAAGGTTCCATAATTCATAAAGGTCATGTTAACTGACTAATATTACCTCATAGAACAAAACATATAATACAGTTGGGGAAAAAAGTATTTAGTCAGCTACCAATTGTGCAAGTTCTCCAACTTAAAAATATGAGAGAGGCCTGTAATTTTCATCATAGGTACACGTCAACTATGACAGACAAATTGAGGAAAAAAAATCCAGAAAATCACATTGTAGGATTTTTAATGAATTTATTTGCAAATTATGGTGGAAAATAAGTATTTGGTCACCTACAAACAAGCAAGATTTCTGGCTCTCAAAGACCTGTAACTTCTTCTTTAAGAGGCTCCTCTGTCCTCCACTCGTTACCTGTATTAATGGCACCTGTTTGAACTTGTTATCAGTATAAAAGACACCTGTCCACAACCTCAAACAGTCACACTCCAAACTCCACTATGGCCAAGACCAAAGAGCTGTCAAAGGACACCAGAAACAAAATTGTAGACCTGCACCAGGCTGGGAAGACTGAATCTGCAATAGGTAAGCAGCTTGGTTTGAAGAAATCAACTGTGGGAGCAATTATTAGGAAATGGAAGACATACAAGACCACTGATAATCTCCCTCGATCTGGGGCTCCACGCAAGATCTCACCCCGTGGGGTCAAAATGATCACAAGAACGGTGAGCAAAATCCCAGAACCACACGGGTGGACCTAGTGAATGACCTGCAGAGAGCTGGGACCAAAGTAACAAAGCCTACCATCAGTAACACACTACGCCGCCAGGGACTCAAATCCTGCAGTGCCAGACGTGTCCCCCCTGCTTAAGCCAGTACATGTCCAGGCCCGTCTGAAGTTTGCTAGAGTGCATTTGGATGATCCAGAAGAGGATTGGGAGAATGTCATATGGTCAGATGAAACCAAAATATAACTTTTTGGTAAAAACTCAACTCGTCGTGTTTGGAGGACAAAGAATGCTGAGTTGCATCCAAAGAACACCATACCTACTGTGAAGCATGGGGGTGGAAACATCATGCTTTGGGGCTGTTTTTCTGCAAAGGGACCAGGACGACTGATCCGTGTAAAGGAAAGAATGAATGGGGCCATGTATCGTGAGATTTTGAGTGAAAACCTCCTTCCATCAGCAAGGGCATTGAAGATGAAACGTGGCTGGGTCTTTCAGCATGACAATGATCCCAAACACACCGCCCGGGCAACGAAGGAGTGGCTTCGTAAGAAGCATTTCAAGGTCCTGGAGTGGCCTAGCCAGTCTCCAGATCTCAACCCCATAGAAAATCTTTGGAGGGAGTTGAAAGTCTGTGTTGCCCAGCGACAGCCCCAAAACATCACTGCTCTAGAGGAGATCTGCATGGAGGAATGGGCCAAAATACCAGCAACAGTGTGTGAAAACCTTGTGAAGACTTACAGAAAACTTTTTGACCTGTGTCATTGCCAACAAAGGGTATATAACAAAGTATTGAGAAACTTTTGTTATTGACCAAATACTTATTTTCCACCATAATTTGCAAATAAATTCATTAAAAATCCTACAATGTGATATTCTGGATTTTTTTTCTCATTTTGTCTGGCATAGTTGACGTGTACCTATGATAAAAATTACAGGCCTCTCTCATCTTTTTAAGTGGGAGAACTTGCACAATTGGTGGCTGACTAAATACTTTTTTCCCCCACTGTATCTCCTAAGCCTGTGTTCACCTCAGACCTTATTTTTGGTGTTTATCCCAAACCCCCATTCTTTCCCCATAGGAATGACTGAACGAACCAGAAGTAACTCATTTCTGGTTTTTAGGACTACAAACTGGCGAGCTCTATTGCGTTTTGGTTGTGCACCATCTAAAATGCTCCCCATTAACAATAATTGGCTTCAAAATGTGGAACCTAAAGGTTGTGTTTCCCAGGCATTTTCAGGCAACTCCAACAGCGAGAGTGTGGTCCGCCATGATCTGCAGCATGCAATCATAACACGCTACGTCCGCTTCATCCCACTGGAGTGGAGCGAAGAGGGGAGGATCGGCCTGAGAGTGGAAGTCTATGGCTGTTCTTACTGTGAGTGTACAGCACAGTACATCCATGCACATCTCACGCTACTGTACAAGAGATAGTATATGCGAACATCCTTTAATAGGAGAACATAAAAAGGAATCTCTTAATTCAAGACATCCTTTATTGCGTGCAGTTTGGATCATTTCTGCATGAAGAAAATAAAGGAATAATCAGGTGTTGGCCAATATGGGCTTAATTAATATGTAAGACTGAAGGTTTTAATTATCTTGGTATCATATATCATATTTGTCAGAGGAGCGTATTAATATGCTCAGTAATGTAGATTAATTTAGTTGAAATAATTACATGACTGATCTTTGTGCCAACAGCGACATTCACACAGCTACAGGTTTTTGATAGAGTAGGAGATAGAGAACAGCTGTTTACCTTGGCTGGTTTCTGTTGTTACCTTGTACTACAGAAAAACAAGCTTTACTGATCAATTTCTTCCTTCAAAGCTTTCACCTGCCACACCACCCTTTGCTGTGTCCATCCTATGCTGTATTACACACTGTAGAAACTGATAGATAGGAAAAACTGACTGGGAGAAACTTGTTTGCCCTAGTCATTGAACAGTCTAGTTCCCTCTGGCCAATTGTCCTTACTGCAAATACTCCATCCATGCCCCTAAGATTGAACAGCAAATAGATGTAACCGACTGTCAGTGTTCTGATCCCCCTGACCGGTTAAATCATGGTAAAGAGATGAAATCACTTTTGAAAGGAGAAATTGCCGCAGGGTGATATCACAATGCCATGCTGCTGTCTAGACACGTAGGCTGGCACATCTCAACAGACAGAAAAGTATTTGCAGTAGGCTTGCAGATACGGTATATAAGTAGGCTTATATACAGTATACCGTAGTATTTCAATACCGTAAATACTGTTGAAACTGTTTCTTTTAAGTATTTAAAAAAAATACATTTGAATATTTGTAGCTATCTTTAAAGAAGATTGCGTTCTTCATTTCACCTGTCACATAATTGTTCATTATGAAGCTTACCGGTAGTCCCCACTCACGTTGTGTTTGTTTGCTAATTGCTAACTAGCGTGCACCGAACAACTGTGTGTCAGCGTAACTCGGGAATTGTAGCGGAAGTGTAGTTTAGTCAGATGGAGGCACCCATAGCTGAATGGATATGTGCAAAACTGCTACAGTAAGTTTATCTTTTTTATTTGAAGGATTCTTTCTCACTGATGAAAGATAAGGCCATATGTTTCAAAAGCCGTATAGCAGCGATGATTATTGACATTTCTAAACTTTAAAACAGCATCGGGATTGTAGTTCACATGAGCCAGTCGTGGGCGGAGCTAATGGCTGAATATTTTAGGAAGAAGGCAGAATGCCGCCTAGAGCTTTCGAGAGAAATTAATCAAGCTTCACTTGGTAATAGCAGAGAATCCCCTCCTGAATCAAGAGCCTTGCTGTCTAATATTTGTTTTGTGCATGCTGCAAACTTTGAGTAGCATTTTTGAGTTACTTGTATAACTTTATGAGCTGGGATGTCTGTCCTTCAAATACTTTAGGTCAGAGACTGTATAATATGTTCGCAATGCACTTGTTAGCATTTAGATAGCATTCTCTATGATATCTTATATGTACTTGTTAGCATTGCTAATCTTTGAATTACAGAGGCACAGTGGGGTTTGAAAATAGCGCCCCTTGTTTGTGTTCAGTGCTGGTATTACCGGATATCCTGGTATGGCACAAGGTCGGTATGAAGGTATGACAATCTGGATACTGCCCAAGCTTACTTTGCAGCCAGGGTTATATGTATTAGAGACTAAGTCATTTCTCCCGCAGTTGTTCTGTTCCTCCAATTATAAAAAGAGAAATCCGTATAAGCTGCCTCACCTTTTTGACATTGCTTATGATTGCAGTAGGTGATCTCTAAAGGACTATAGGTTTTTCTCATTAACACTCATATTACCTTTTATGTCAAAAGCCTTGACACAGGACAGTAGAGGTAATTGAGGGGATATTAAGCTCTGTAACCTTTATCACCGTTCGGTGACCTCAGGGGCAGATGTGATCAACTTCGAAGGCCAGGGTGTGATCTCCTACCGCTTCAAGATGAAGAAGATGAAGATCTTGAAGGACATCATCTCCCTGAAGTTTAAGACCACGGCCAGTAACGGTGTGCTCCTGCACGGGGAGGGACAGCAGGGAGACTATATCAGCCTGGAGCTGAAGAGATCCAAACTACTGCTCATGATCAACCTGGGTAATGGACCATTATCCGATCCAGTCTATGGGATATCTGTGTGCGTCCCAAATGGCACCCTATTCCATATTTAGTGCTCTACTTTTGACCAGGGCTCATAGAGCTCTGGTCAAAAGTAGTGCAAGATATAGGGAACAGAGTGCCATGTGGGACGCACACCTAGTGTACTGTAGTCGCTGATAATATAGCTTCTTATGGCAACTAAGGGCAGTTGATGAAACTTGATACAATTCCTGCATATTTGCTAATATGACTGTCCCTTATGCATTAATCATCTTCTATTTTTATTTGATGGATTTCAGTAATGGTTGTTGTCAGAAAGATAATTATTCATCACAGTAGCCTACACAAATTAACATTTGTAACATTTTATCTCACTATGTCAGACTGTTGTTTATAGGAAAAATGTCCCCTTAAGCATTTTCTTGAATTCAATCTGTTTATGTCTTGTAAACTTCAGGCAGCAATCAGTACGGCTCCATCCTCGGGCACACCTCCGTGACAAGCGGAAGTTTATTGGATGATGACCATTGGCACTCCGTAATTATTGAGCGTTACCGACGGAATGTCAACTTTACCCTGGATCGCCACACACAGCACTTCCGCACCAATGGTGAATTTGATCATCTTGACCTGGACTATGAGGTAGGCCACATTTTTATTGTGTATTGTCTTAGTGGTTACTCTCTTTACTTCCCTGCCTATCAGGGTTGGGATCAATTCCATAAAAATATCAATCAATTCAGGAAGTACACTCAAATTCTCTTCAATACTTTTAAATTAGGAAAATTTGAAATTTGAATTTGATTTACTTTCTAAATTGACAGGAATTTTTATGACCCCAATCCTATATAGTTTGTATATTGTCTTGGTTAATTTCTCCATCCCTTCCTATAAAATTGTATTGTATATTGTCATTGGTTCATTTCTAAATCCCTCCCTGTAAAGTTGTATTGTATATTGTCATTGGTTCATTTCTATATCCCTCCCTATGAAGTTGTATTGTATATTATCCTGGTTCATTTCTATATCCCTCCCTATAAAGTTGTATTGTATATTATCCTGGTTCGTTTCCTCACATTCCTCCCTATTTCTACGAGGAGAGGGGATATGAGAGAATATTTAATTAGATCCTTTGGCTCCTGTGAGTCAGGTTACTCAGAGGTCTGTGTGAAGATGTTAGTTCACAGATGCCAAATCGAAGCAAGCGCTCTCTGTACTGCGGCTCCCCTGTGTTTACAGAGCTCAGCTTTTAGATTTGTCTGTGTAATTATCAGTGTGCGATACCGAAGGAAATTACTTTGGCTCCGCAAGGAAAGCGAACAAAAAAAAAACACAACACCATACATACATTCATTATAAAGCGGAGATTCATGCAATCAGGCACAAGCGAAAACCAATATACTCTCTGAAGGGATGTATGCTACTGTATTGATTTGATTCAAGGCGACAAATTCCTCTGAGATGTGGCTCTTCAAATAATACTTGACCCCTTTTCCTCTTCTCCTTCTGTGTCCTCTAGATCAGTTTTGGAGGCATGCCCTTCTCTGCCAAGCCCAGCACAGGAGGCAGGGAGAACTTTGTTGGCTGCATGGAGGGCATCACCTACAACGGAGATAACATTACCAACCTGGTTAAGAGGAAGAAAATTGATACTTCAAGTTTTGTAAGAACCTTTATAATAATAATAATAATATGCCATTTAGCAGACGCTTTTATCCAAAGCGACTTACAGTCATGCGTGCATACATTTTTGTGTATGGGTGGTCCCGGGGATCGAACCCACTACCTTGGCGTTACAAGCGCCGTGCTCTACCAGCTGA
Source organism: Coregonus clupeaformis (assembly GCF_020615455.1). NCBI lineage: Eukaryota > Metazoa > Chordata > Actinopteri > Salmoniformes > Salmonidae > Coregonus > Coregonus clupeaformis. The sequence continues at coordinate 17,869,552 of NC_059212.1, forward strand.
GCTACAGAGGACCACACTCTCTGTCATGTTTTGTAAATCTGAGTAGCATCTTTGCTAGGTGGTTTGTGATTCACTGGTACAGTGCCTTGCAAAAGTATTCATATCCCTTGGCATTTTTCCTATTTTGTAGCATTACAACCTGGAATTTAAATGGAATTTTTATTTGGATTTCATGTAATGGACAGACACAAAATAGTCCAAATTGGTGAAGTGAAATGAAAATAATTACTTGTTTCAAAAAATTATAGAAAAATAAATAATGGAAAAGTGGTGCGTGCATATGTATTCACCCCCTTTGCTATGAAGCCCCTAAATAAGATCTGGTGCAACCAATTACCTTCAGAAGTCACATAATTAGTTAAATAAAGTCCACCTGTGTGCAATCTAAGTGTCACATGATCTGTCACATGATCTCAGTATATATACACCTGTTCTGAAAGGCCCCAGAGTCTGCAACACCACTAAGCAAGGGGCACCACCAAGCAAGCGGCACCATGAAGACCAAGGAGCTCTCCAAACAGGTCAGGGACAAAGTTGTGGAGAAGTACAGATCAGGGTTGGGTTATAAAAAAATATCAGAAACTTTGAACATCCCACGGAGCACCATTAAATCCATTATAAAAAAATGGAAGGAATATGGCACCACAACAAACCTGCCAAGAGAGGGCCGTCCACCAAAACTCACGGACCAGGCAAGGAGGGCATTAATGGGGCGGCGCACAATTGGCCCAGTGTCGTCCAGGGTAGGGGAGGGAATGGCCGGCAGGGATGTAGCTCAGTTGGTAGAGCATGGCGTTTGCAACGCCAGGGTTGTGGGTTTGATTCCCACGGGGGGGCAGTATGAAAAATAAAAAAATAATGTATGCACTCACTAACTGTAAGTCGCTCTGGATAAGAGCGTCTGCTAAATGACTAAAATGTAAATGTAATTAATCAGAGAGGCAACAAAGAGACCAAAGATAACCCTGAAGGAGCAGCAAAGCTCCACAGCGGAGATTGGAGTATCTGTCCATAGGACCACTTTAAGCCATACACTCCACAGAGCTGGGCTTTACAGAAGAGTGGCCAGAAAAAAGCAAAAACTTTTGGTGTTTGCCAAAAGGCATGTGGGAGACTCCCCAAACATATGGAAGAAGGTACTCTGGTCAGATGAGACTAAAATTGAGCTTTTTGGCCATCAATGAAAATGCTATGTCTGGCGCAAACCCAACACCTCTCATCACTCCGAGAACAACATCCCCACAGTGAAGCATGGTGGTGGCAGCATCATGCTGTGGGGATGTTTTTCATTGGCAGGGACTGGGAAACTGGTCAGAATTGAAGGAATTATGGAGGACGCTAAATACAGGGAAATTCTTGAGGGAAACCCGTTTCAGTCTTCCAGAGATTTGAGACTGGGACGGAGGTTCACCTTCCAGCAGGACAATAACCCTAAGCATACTGCTAAAGCAACATTCAAGTGGTTTAAGGGGAAATATTTAAATGTCTTGAAATGGCCTAGTCGAAGCCCAGACCTCAATCCAATTGAGAATCTGTGGTATGACTTAAAGATTGCTGTACACCAGCGGAACCCATCCAACTTGAAGGAGCTGGAGCAGTTTTGCCTTGAAGAATGGGCAAAAATCCCAGTGGCTAGATGTGCTAAGAGACTTGCAGCTGTAATTGCTGCAAAGGGTGGCTTTACAAAGTATTGACTTTGGGGGGGGGGGTGAATATTTATGCACGCTCAAGTTTTCAGTTTTTCTTTTCTTATTTCTTGTTTGTTTCACAAGAAAAAATATTTTGCATCTTCAAAGTGATAGGCATGTTGTGTAAATCAAATGATACAAACCCCCCAAAAATCTATTTTAATTCCAGGTTGTAAGGCAACAAAATAGGAAAAATGCCAAGGGGGGTGAATATTTTCGCAAGCCACTGTATACCTTGAAAACATAAATGGCAGGAACAGCCATGTATTTGTGATTACTTACTTGGAAAGGCCAGTGATGCAACACCTCACTTCAATATAATGATCCTTTTTCACTGAGGCACTACAATAAAACAGAATTTAGTACACTCATTGTAGCATAAATCAGAAGAGAAGAAACTCTTACCTTGTGGCGACAGAAAACAAATTAATTTCTTAAAGTCATCCTATATGGAAACATTTTAAAAGTATTTTTGGATACTGTGGTCCTCTGTAGCTCAGCTGGTAGAGCACGGCGCTTGTAACGCCAAGGTAGTGGGTTCGATCCCCGGGACCACCCATACACAAAAAAAAATGTATGCACGCATGACTGTAAGTCGCTTTGGATAAAAGCGTCTGCTAAATGGCTTATTATTATTATTATTATTAGATACTTTTTTTAGGATACATGTGAACTATTTTAAATTGGCCAAATAATGTAAAAAAAAAAAAAAAATCATTCATTTTCAATAAATTACAACATATATTATGGAAAGAATTTAAAGGCCCAGTGCAGTCAAAAATGTGAATTTCCTGTGTTTTATATATATTTAAACACTACAAGGTCAGAATAATACTGTGAAATTGTGAAAATGATGAAAATGCACTTTTAGTGTAAGAGCTGTTTAAAAAGACCACTGAAGTTTCTGCCTGTTTTAGTGGGATAAAGTATTTTTTAGACCAATAAAAAGAGAGTTCCAAACCTGCTAATAACAGCTAGTTTTCAGTTTTTCCTTCCCCAGTCAGACCACTTCCAGACATTCCTAGCAAAATTCTTCCTTGAGAAATTGCTCTTTGCTAAGAAGCTATTTTATTTTCTTTTTAACCATTTTAATTGAAAACAATCACAGTATGGTACTTAATTGTTACCCAGAAATGATTTCATATTGAGATAAAAAGAAATATATATATATATATATATATATATTCCAACATGCATTTAAATGTATTTGTAAGAAATATATTTTTAAATTAAAATGTATGACAAACATGGAAAATTGGCCAAATCATATAGTAACAAAATGGTGACTGTCTTAACAATAAAACTTTAGTGGGCTTTTTAATATCACATGTACTTACTGTATGTCAGTTTCAGTAAGACTGCAAAACTAGCAGTATGCAATCTTAACCAAATTAACTGGCATGACAATCTGTCTCATGGGTGGCCAAAAAGCACTAAGACAAAGCCACGCCCGCAACAAGGGCCGCCGCTACGATATATTTTGTCAAAATGCATTTTTATTGTACTTGACACATATCAAAAGCATACCAAAAGCACTAACATGCATTTAAATGTGTTTCAATGACTACAAAAATGACTATAAACATGATACATTTTCGGTCATGTGGTGACTCCATGTCTTTCATGTGCATATGACAAATAAACAAACAAACTTGACGAGAGCATTGCAACCAGTGTCCAACAGGCAGAACTTAAAGTGTATTGGGTCGTTCCACGAAATGAATGCCTTTTGTGCCCCTTTGATATGTTAAGTCTAAATTATGCTCCAATATAGAATTTTAAAAGCCTGTTATATGAAATGAAGTGCCCTTTAATATAGACCACATTGAGCATTCAATCAGATTTTTTATATTAATAAAGACTTGCCGAAATGCCAAACCTCAGCATTTTGACATGTCCTTTCGTGCACCCTCTGTGACTTCCAGGAACATTTTAACCCACTAACCCCCCAAAATACTAATAGTTTTCCCCATCATTGTAAAGTCCTTGTTATTTTGTTGCTTTGACAAAGTTATTTCTGAAGATTATTATTTATTTACATTTACATTTTAGTCATTTAGCAGACGCTCTTATCAAGAGCTACAGTGGGGAAAAAAACTATTTAGTCAGCCACCAATTGTGCAAGTTCTCCCACTTAAAAAGATGAGAGAGGCCTGTAATTTTCATCATAGGTACACGTCAACTATGACAGACAAATTTAGATTTTTTTTCTCCAGAAAATCACATTGTAGGATTTTTTATGAATTTATTTGCAAATTATGGTGGAAAATAAGTATTTGGTCAATAACAAAAGTTTCTCAATACTTTGTTATATACCCTTTGTTGGCAATGACACAGGTCAAACGTTTTCTGTAAGTCTTCACAAGGTTTTCACACACTGTTGCTGGAATTTTGGCCCATTCCTCCATGCAGATCTCCTCTAGAGCAGTGACGTTTTGAGGCTGTCGCTGGGCAACACGGACTTTCAACTCCCTCCAAAGATTTTCTATGGGGTTGAGATCTGGAGACTGGCTAGGACCTTGAAATGCTTCTTACGAAGCCACTCCTTCGTTGCCCGGGCGGTGTGTTTGGGATCATTGTCATGCTGAAAGACCCAGCCACGTTTCATCTTCAATGCCCTTGCTGATGGAAGGAGATTTTCACTCAAAATCTCACAATACATGGCCCCATTCATTCTTTCCTTTACACGGATCAGTCGTCCTGGTCCCTTTGCAGAAAAACAGCCCCAAAGCATGATGTTTCCACCCCCATGCTTCACTGTAGGTATGGTGTTCTTTGGATGCAACTCAGCATTCTTTGTCCTCCAAACACGACGAGTTGAGTTTTTACCAAAAAGTTATATTTTGGTTTCATCTGACCATATGACATTCTCCCAATCCTCTTCTGGATCATCCAAATGCACTCTAGCAAACTTCAGACGGGCCTGGACATGTACTGGCTTAAGCAGGGGGACACGTCTGGCGCTGCAGGATTTGAGTCCCTGGCGACGTAGTGTGTTACTGATGGTAGGCTTTGTTACTTTGGTCCCAGCTCTCTGCAGGTCATTCACTAGGTCCCCCCGTGTGGTTCTGGGATTTTTGCTCACCGTTCTTGTGATCATTTTGACCCCACGGGGTGAGATCTTGCGTGGAGCCCCAGATCGAGGGAGATTATCAGTAGTCTTGTATGTCTTCCATTTCCTAATAATTGCTCCCACAGTTGATTTCTTCAAACCAAGCTGCTTACCTATTGCAGATGCAGTCTTCCCAGCCTGGTGCAGGTCTACAATGTTGTTTCTGGTGTCCTTTGACAGCTCTTTGGTCTTGGCCATAGTGGAGTTTGGAGTGTGACTGTTTGAGGTTGTGGACAGGTGTCTTTTATACTGATAACAAGTTCAAACAGGTGCCATTAATACAGGTAACGAGTGGAGGACAGAGGAGCCTCTTAAAGAAAAAGTTACAGGTCTGTGAGAGCCAGAAATCTTGCCTGTTTGTAGGTGACCAAATACTTATTTTCCACCATAATTTGCAAATAAATTCATTAAAAATCCTACAATGTGATTTTCTGGAAAAAAAATCTCAATTTGTATGTCATAGTTGACGTGTACCTATGATGAAAATTACAGGCCTCTCTCATCTTTTTAAGTGGGAGAACTTGCATAATTGGTGGCTGACTAAATACTTTTTCCCCCCACTGTACTTACAGTTAGTGAGTGCATAAATGTTTTCATACTGGCCCCCCGTGGGAATCAAACCCACAACCCTGGCGTTGCAAACGCCATGCTCTACCAACTGAGCTACACAGGGCCCTATTTCATGTGATTAGTGATTCCTTTATGTCTATCTCTCATTTTAAGGTCAACCCTGTTACTCGAACTGAACTCTTTAATATGGTGAAACTATTCCTTTTCAAAAGTTATTTTCAAAATAAACATTGAACATCTAATAGTCAAATGATAGTGTAAAAGCAGGTGAGCTGGTTTTACTCTTTTTGGCCATTTTCTGGTGTTTTGTGGTGAAAAACTGAACGGGTCGAGCATAACACGTCAGCCCATAGATAGACAGGCTAGACATTTTTTAACAATTAAATTTTGGGGGTAAATCTTGCATTCAATTGCCCCTCCCTGTTGCATACAAGAAGCTTCCATTCCCCCTGTCACAAGGGAATTCATGGCTGATTTAACTAGTAATTACCAGTTGGAGGGCCGTTCAAGTGGACTTTTCCCAGAAGTCGTAAATTCCCACTTCCCACTTGGTTACGAACGCACATCCAATGTAGAGCCGTATAATACCACTCAATGGAAGCACAAGGTCTAGACCTACACTTTTACATATTGTGTATAGAGATTGTTTAAATCAATAAAATATAAAATACTAAAGTATTATTAAAAATGGGGGGGGGGGGGGGTTACCTCTTGAGATGGGAAAGCATGTTTTTTATTAAGTTGAACATGTGCTCTTTATGACAGAATGATAGAATTAGGTGAAATCCACATTTTTGTTTAAATCACTGCCTAAATTGGTGGCCAAAAAAAGTATCTACATTGATCAATACATAAAGACTAATTTAAGAAGCCGAATTAGGAACCACTTTGGCCACCCTGTAGACTAGCTGTCATAGCCATGCATTTCTGGAATATTGTCAGACATGCATATGAGCAAAGATGCAAATGTATGTACATGCATCTCTGGAATACATTTTAAAGCATTACATTCATTTTAGCAAAGATGCAAATGTATCTACATATATTTATTATGTGACGTTAAATATATTGAAATGTATTTTCTTTTCATATGGGATATGTTGAATAAAAAAGTATTCCATGCAACAGGATTGAACTCACTAAATGTGAAGTATTCAACGCTTAGCACAGGACAATTACTGCTCAGTTGTCAATGGTATGGGATGTTGTGTCAGCCATTACTTTGCTGAAGTATGGATCCAACCATTATTATTGATTTCACTTCTTATGTGCCTCTTAGCCTTGTTTTCTTTCCTGTGAGCAAATGGGTTTACTAAACTGTGGGATATTCACAAAGTTCCTTGGTGTTGGATTGCATGCTTTGCTTTCAGCACAAGTAGAGGGAGAAAGGTCAGCTTTGATTACAAGAGAAGCCAAAATTGTTTTTTGTCAAGTGCTGCTGTATGATGATGTGTTTTTCTGTGTCGGACTCTGAAATAATGCAGGTGCTTGCATTTTCACATGCATTAAACCGCAAAATGTACATTTAAAAAGCACCTTAGGTTTTCTGATGTGTCTCTAATGCAAAATATATGCTAACTATGGTACGGTTGTGCCAATGTCTTGAGCTTAAATCAACAGGGAAAAGCTGCCCTAACTTATAGACCTGTGTGCTATCTAAAAAACACCTTCGATTTTTTATGTATCTCTCAAATGCAAAATATATGCTAGCTTTGTTTATACGGTTGTATGAATAAACTTTTTTTTTAGCTAAAATGAAGCAGGAAAAGCTGTCCTAACTTGTAGACCCATTTACTATTATACTTTCTATCCCCCTTACAGAGGAACCTGACATTCTCCTGCAGCGAGACACACTCCTTCCCCTTGTTCTTCAACGCCACCAGCTTCCTGCGTCTTCCGGGGCTGCCGGACAGTGACACCCTGTCGGTCAGCCTGTCCTTCCGAACGTGGAACCCCAGCGGTCTGCTCCTCTACACGGCCCTGGCCGACGGTGTGGTGGAGGTGGGCCTCACCCAGGGAAAGGTCACTGTCTACATCAACGTCACCCAGAAGAAGAACACGCGCATAGACATCTCCTCAGGTACGGTCTAGTTCAGGGCTCTCCAACCCTGTTTCTGTAGGTTTTCAATCCAACCCCAGTTTTAACTAACCTGATTCAGCTTATCAACCAGATAATTATTAGAATCAGGCAGAGGTGTGGACTCGAGTCATGTGACTTGGACTCGAGTCAGACTCGAGTCATGAATTTGATGACTTCAGACTCGACTCGACAAAATGTACAAAGACTTGCAACTCGACTTGGACTTTAACATCAATGACTCGTGACTTGACTTGGACTTGCGCCTTATGACTCGAGAAGACTTGCTACGAGGACTTGTAATGACTTGCAAAGGCTTGCTAAGAGGACTTGAAATGACTCGAAACTAAAATGTAGGACTTTGGACTCGACTTGAGACTTGATGGCTTTGACTTTTGACTCGACTTGGGACTTGCCTCATCTTTGACTCGACTTGACTCGGGACTCGAGGGCAAAGACTTGAGACTTACTTGTGACTTGCATAACAATGACTTTGTCCCACCTCTGGAATCAGGTGCGCTAGATTAGGACTGGAGCAAAAACCTACTGGACGGTAGATCTCCAGTTTTCCAATGCCTCGCAAAGAAGGGCACCTATTGGTAGATGGGTACAATTTAAAAAAGCAGACATTGAATATCCTTTTGAGCATGGTGACATTATGAATTACACTTTGGATGGTGTATCAATACACCTAGTCACTAAAAAGATACAGGCATCCTTTCTAACTCAGTTGCCAGATAGGAAGGTAACCAATCACGGATTTCACCATGAGGCCAATGGTGACTTTAAAACAGTTACAGAGTATAATGGCTGTGATAGGAGAAAATTGAGGATGGATCAACAACATTGTAGTTACTCCACAATACTTGTATAATTGACAGAGTTAAAAGAAGGAAGCCTGTACAGAATAAAAATATTCCAAAACATGCATCCTGTTTGCAACAAGGCACTTAAGTAATACTGCAAAAAATGTGGCAAAACAAGTAACTTTTTTACCTGAATACTGTGGCAGACCAGGGGGTTCTAGCTTAGTCCTGGCCAGAGGAGGGAGGGGGCGGTCGTCGGTGCGATGTACGTCTCCCTTCTCAATAGGGCATCCGCGTTCCCATGCTTCGCCCCTGACCTGTGCACAATGGAAAAAGAGAAGCGTTGAAGGGACATGAACCACCTGGTGACTTGATCATTCATGTCCTTTCCCTTGGCCATCCAGACCAGGGGAGCATGGTCTGTGATCAGGGTGAAGTGGGTGCCCAACAGGTAATACTTAAGAGTGTCTAGAACCCACTTCACCACTAGACTCTCTTTCTCGACAATCGAGTACTTATTTTCTTGGGGTATCAACTTCCGGCTTATGTACATGATGGGATGTTCCTCCCCATGGTGTACCTGGGACAGGACGGCCCCTAGTCCCGTGTCGCAGGCATCCGTCTGCACCAGCATCGTTACCTGGAAATCGGGCATCACGAGAATCGGATGGGAGCACAGGGCTTCCTTCAGGTGCCTGAACGCCACTTCGGCCTCATCCGACCACTTCACTGTTTTCGGGAGGCGGGCCCTGGTCAGATCAGTAAGGGGGGAGGCTATAGCCGCAAAGTTGGGGATAAACCAGCTATAGTATCCCGCCAGCCCCAGGAAGGACTTCACCTGTGTCTTGGTACGAGGAACGGGCCAGTCACGAACCGCCTGGACCTTCCTCTCCTGGGGCTTGACGTTCCCCCGTCCGATCAAATACCCCAGGTACTCCACCTCCTTGAAACCCAGCTTGCATTTCTTGGGATTTGCTGTCAACCCGGCTTGCCTGAACGCGTCCAGTACCGCCTGGAGGCGCTTCAGGTGCTCTTCTCAACCTTGGCTGTGGATGATGATGTCATCCAAATAGGCCTCTGCGTACTGTTGGTGGGGTCGGAGGACTCTGTACATCAGGCGCTGGAACGTGGGCGTGGCTCCATGGAGACCGAACGGGAGGACCCGGTATTGGTATAAGCCGTCCGGTGTCGAGAATGCAGTCTTCTCCCGGGAGGAGGCTGCCATGGGTAACTGCCAATATCCCTTGGTCAGATCCAGGGTGCTGATGTACCGGGCCTTTCCCAACCGGTCGATGAGCTCGTCCACCCTCGGCATGGGGTAGGCGTCGAACAAACTGATGTCGTTCACCCCCCGGAAGTCACTGCAGAAACGCAGACTACCGTCCGGTTTGGGCACCAACACGATGGGGCTGCACCATGCACTGTGGGAAACCTCGATGACTCCCATCCTCATCATAGCCTCCAGCTCCTGCTTCACAGCCTTCTTTCGGGCCTCTGGGATCCGGTATGGCCTCTTTCGTACCGTTTCTCCAGGCGGGGTGCGGACGTTGTTGTCAATTAGGGTTGTTCGGCCCGGCTTCTCGTAAAACACGCCGGTGTTCCGATCGATGACCTCCTGGAGCGCTTGCTTCTGGGCCGGTCCGAGGTCCTCATTGCTCGGGACCACCACCGGCCCCATCGACATCCCGGGTTTTGACCACAACACAGCCAAGGCTGTCCTCACGTGCCACCTCTTCAATAGGTTCACGTGGTAAATCTGTTGGGGTTTCCGTCTCCCCGGCTGCTGTACGCGGTAATTTATGGGTCCCAGCTTCTCTGTCACCTCGTACGGCCCGTGCCATGTTGCCAGGAACTTACTTTCTGTAGTGGGGATTAAAACTAGCACCTTGTTACCCACATGGAACTCTCGGGGCTGGGTACCCCAATTGTAGACCTTGGCTTGGGCGCGCTGGGCCTTCTCCATATGTTCCCTTGCCACTGGCCATATGGCTGTCATCCGCTCCCTCATCATCTCTACGTGTTCTACCACACTGCGTAAGGGGTCGGCTGGGCTACCCACACCTCGTTGGCGAGATCCAGTAGGCCGCGTGGTCTCCTCCCATAGAGGAGTTAGAAAGGGGAAAACTTAGCCTGGGGCACTCCTCGGATCGAGAAAATTAGCTGGGGTAGTAGCTGGTCCCAGTTCTTCCCGTCCCGCTCAATGACCTTCCGCAGCATTTGTTTGAGGGTCTTATTGAACTGTCCGACGAGCCCATCCGTCTGCGGGTGAAAGACGAAGGTCCAGATCGGCTTTATTTGTAGGAGAGCACACAAATCTTTCATTAGTCGGGACATGAACTCGGTACCTTAGTCGGTCGCGATCTCGTTCGGGATACTCACCCATCTGAAGAGGTTGAACAGCTCCCGCGCGATTCCCGAGGCCATTCCCCTACGGGGCCGGAGGAACCGTCGAGACCTGGCACGTCTAGCAGAGGGAGCCACCACCGCGTGATGTAGACTCCGTCTGTCACCAGACCTCGACGAGTCTCCCCCTGGTGGCTTGTCCGCGGTACGCCATAATACAAAGTGTTATGTTTGGGGCAAATCCAATAAAAGACATTACTGAGTACCACTCTCCATATTTTCAAGCATAGTGGTAGCTGCATCATCAGACTTTCCACCAGACACTGGGAGATTAATTCACCTTTCAGCAGGACAATAACCTAAAACACTGGAGTTGCTTACCAAGAAGGCAGTGAATGTTCCTGAGTGGCCGAGTTACAGTTTTGACTTAAATCTGCTTGTCTATGGCAAGACCTGAAAATGGTTGTCTAGCAATGATCAACAAACAATTGGACAGAGCTTGAGGAATTTTGAAAAGAACAATGGGCAAATGTTGCACAATCCCGGTGTGGAAAGCTCTTAGAGACTTACCCAGAAAGACTCACAACTGTAATCGCTACCAAAGGTGATTGTAACATGTATTGACTCAGGGGGTTGAATACTTATCTAATCAATATTAGTGGGGGGTTTTTCTTTTCTTTTTTTTACAAATGTTAGAATTTTTCTTCCACTTTGACATTAGAGCATTTTGTGTAGATCATTGACAAAAAAATGATAATTAAATCCATTTAATCACAGCAGCAGCTACTCTTCCTGGGGTCCAGCAAAATTAAGGCAGTTATACATTTTTAAAAACATTACAATACATTCACAACAGATTTCACAAGATATTAAGTGTGTGCCCTCAGGCCCATACTCTACTACCACATACAGTGGGGGAAAAAAATATTTAGTCAGCCACCAATTGTGCAAGTTCTCCCACTTAAAAAGATGAGAGAGGCCTGTAATTTTCATCATAGGTACAAGTCAACTATGACAGACAAAATGAGAAAAAAAATCCAGAAAATCACATTGTAGGATTTTTAATGAATTTATTTGCAAATTATGGTGGAAAATAAGTATTTGGTCAATGACAAAAGTTTCTCAATACTTTGTTATATACCCTTTGTTGGCAATGACACAGGTCAAACGTTTTCTGTAAGTCTTCACAAGGTTTTCACACACTGTTGCTGGTATTTTGGCCCATTCCTCCATGCAGATCTCCTCTAGAGCAGTGATGTTTTGGGGCTGTCGCTGGGCAACACGGACTTTCAACTCCCTCCAAAGATTTTCTATGGGGTTGAGATCTGGAGACTGGCTAGGCCACTCCAGGACCTTGAAATGCTTCTTACGAAGCCACTCCTTCGTTGCCCGGGCGGTGTGTTTGGGATCATTGTCATGCTGAAAGACCCAGCCACGTTTCATCTTCAATGCCCTTGCTGATGGAAGGAGGTTTTCACTCAAAATCTCACGATACATGGCCCCATTCATTCTTTCCTTTACACGGATCAGTCGTCCTGGTCCCTTTGCAGAAAAACAGCCCCAAAGCATGATGTTTCCACCCCCATGCTTCACAGTAGGTATGGTGTTCTTTGGATGCAACTCAGCATTCTTTGTCCTCCAAACACGACGAGTTGAGTTTTTACCAAAAGTTATATTTTGGTTTCATCTGACCAAATGACATTCTCCCAATCCTCTTCTGGATCATCCAAATGCACTCTAGCAAACTTCAGACGGGCCTGGACATGTACTGGCTTAAGCAGGGGGACACGTCTGGCACTGCAGGATTTGAGTCCCTGGCTGACGTAGTGTGTTACTGATGGTAGGCTTTGTTACTTTGGTCCCAGCTCTCTGCAGGTCATTCACTAGGTCCCCCCGTGTGGTTCTGGGATTTTTGCTCACCGTTCTTGTGATCATTTTGACCCCACGGGGTGAGATCTTGCGTGGAGCCCCAGATCGAGGGAGATTATCAGTGGTCTTGTATGTCTTCCATTTCCTAATAATTGCTCCCACAGTTGATTTCTTCAAACCAAGCTGCTTACCTATTGCAGATTCAGTCTTCCCAGCCTGGTGCAGGTCTACAATTTTGTTTCTGGTGTCCTTTGACAGCTCTTTGGTCTTGGCCATAGTGGAGTTTGGAGTGTGACTGTTTGAGGTTGTGGACAGGTGTCTTTTATACTGATAACAAGTTCAAACAGGTGCCATTAATACAGGTAACGAGTGGAGGACAGAGGAGCCTCTTAAAGAAGAAGTTACTGGTCTGTGAGAGCCAGAAATCTTGCTTGTTTGTAGGAGACCAGATACTTATTTTCCACCATAATTTGCAAATGAATTCATTAAAAATCCTACAATGTGATTTTCTGGAGAAAAAAAATCTCAATTTGTCTGTCATGGTTGACGTGTACCTATGATGAAAATTACAGGCCTCTCTCATCTTTTTAAGTGGGAGAACTTGCACAATTGGTGGCTGACTAAATACTTTTTTCCCCCACTGTATTTACAATCCATGTGTACGTGTGTATAGGGAGTATGTTATTGTGTGTTTGTATGCATGTGTCTGTGCCTATGTTTGTGTTGCTTCACAGTCCCCGCTGTTCCTAATTTTACTGCTTGATGTGGAATAGAGTTCCATGTAGTCATGGCTCTAAGTAGTACTGTGCGCCTCCCATAATCTGTTCTGGACTTGGGGACTGTGAAGAGACCTCTGGTGTTATGTCTTGTGGGGTATGCATGGGTGTCCGAGCTGTGTGCCAGTAGTTGAAACAGACAGCTCGGTGCATTCAACATGTCAATACCACTCACAAATACAAGTAGTGATGAATCAAACCAAATCAAATCCAATTTTATTTGCCACATGTGCCGAATACAACAGGTGTAGACCTTACAGTGAAATGCTTACTTACAAGCCCTTAACCAACAATGTAGATAAGTAAAAAAGTAAAAGAGCAAATAAATAAAGAGCAGCAGTAAAATAAAATAACAGTAGGGAGGCTATATACAGGGGGTACCGGTACAGAGTCAATGTGCGGGGGCACCGGTTAGTCAAGGTAATTGAGGTAATATGTACATGTGGGTGGAGTTAAAGTGACTATGCATAGATAATAAACAGAGTAGCAGCAGCGTAAAATAGGGGGGAACGCAAATAGTCCGGGTAGCCATGATTAGCTGTTCAGGAGTCTTATGGCTTGGGGGTAGAAGCTGTTAAGAAGCCTTTTTGACCTATACTTGGCGCTCCGGTACTGCTTGCCGTGCGGTAGCAGAGAGAACAGTCTATGACTTGGGTGGCTGGAGTCTTTGACAATTTTTAGGGTCTTCCTCAGGATGCTCTCGATGGTGCAGCTGTATAACTTTTTGAGGATCTGAGGACCCATGCCAAATCTTTTCAGTCTCCTGAGGGGGGAATAGGCTTTGTTGTGCCCTCTTCAAGTCTGTCTTGGTGTGTTTGGACCATGATAGTTTGTTGGTGATGTGGACACCAAAGAACTTGAAGCTCTCAACCTGTTCCACTACAGCCCCTTCGATGAGAATGGGGGCGTGCTCAGTCCTATTTGTTTTCCTGTAGTCCACAATCATCTCCTTTGTCTTGATCACGTTGAGGGAGAGGTTGTTATCCTGGCACCACACGGACAGGTCTCTGACCTCCTCCCTATAGGCTGTCTCATTGTTGTCTGTGATCAGGCCTACCACTGTTGTGTTGTCGGCAAACTTAATGATGATGTTGGAGTCGTGCCTGGCCATGCAGTCATGGGTGAACAGGGAGTGCAAGAGGGGACTGAGCACGCACCCCTGAGGGGCCCCCGTGTTGAGGATCAGCGTGGCAGATGTGTTGCTACCTACCCTTACCACCAGGATCCAGTTGCAGAGGGAGGTGTTTAGTCCCAGGGTCCTTAGCTTAGTGATGAGCTTTGATGGCACTATGGTGTTGAACGCTGAGCTGTAGTCAATGAATAGCATTCTCACGTAGGTGTTCCTCTTGTCCAGGTGGGAAAGGGCAGTGTGGAGTGCAATAGAGATTGCATCATCTGTGGATCTGTTGGGGCGGTATGCAAATTGGAGTGGGTCTAGGGTTTCTGGGATAATGGTGTTGATGTGAGCCATGACCAGCCTTTCAAAACACTTCATGGCTACAAACGTGAGTGCGACGGGTCGGTAGTCATTGATGCAGGTTATCTTAGTGTTCTTGGGCACAGGGACTATGGTGGTCTGCTTGAAACATGTTAATATTACAGACTCAGTCAGGGACATGTTCAAAATGTCAGTGAAGAGACTTGCCAGTTGAGTACACATCCTGTTATCCGTCTGGCCCTGCGGCCTTGTGAATGTTGACCTGCTTAAGTCTTACTCACATCGGCTACGGAGAGCGTGATCACATAGTCATCCGGAACAGCTCTCCGAAGTCAATCTCTCCTCCACTTTGAGCCAGGAGAGATTGACATGCATATTATTAATGTTAGCTCTCTGTGTACATCTAAGAGCCAGCCGTGCTGCCCTTTTCTGAGCCAATTGCAATTTTCTTAAGTCCCTCTTTGTGGCACTTGACCACACGACTTAACAGTAGTCCTGGTGCGACAAAACTAGGGCCTGTAGGACCTGCCTTGTTGATAGTGCTGTTAAGAATGTAGGGCAACGCTTTATTATGAACAGACTTCTCCCCATCCTAGCCACTGTTGTATCAATATGTTTTGACCATGACAGTTTACAATCCAGGGTTACTCCAAGCAGTTTAGCCTCCTCAACTTGCTCAATTACCACATTATTCATTACAAGATTTAGTTGAGGTTTAGGGTTTAGTGAATGATTTGTCCCAAATACAATGCTTTTAGTTTTTGAAATATTTAGGACTAACTTATTTCTTGCCACCCATTCTGAAACTAACTGCAGCTCTTTGTTAAGTGTTGCAGTCATTTCCGTCGCTGTGGTAGCTGACATGTATAGTGTTGAGTCATCCGCATAAATAGACACACTGGCTTTACTCAAAGCCAGTGGCATGTCGTTAGTAAAGATTGAAGAAATTAAGGGGCCTAGACAGCTGCCTTGGGGAATTGCTGATTCTACCTGGATTTTGTTGGAGATGCTTCCATTTAAGAACACCCTCTGTGTTCTGTTAGACAGGTAACTCTTTATCCACAATATAGCAGGGGGTGTAAAGCCATAACACATACGTTTTTCCATCAACAGACTATGATCGATAATGTCAAAAGCCGCACTGAAGTCTAACAGAAGTAATTAAGTAATTGTCTCTTCCAATTTTGTGGCAGAGCTGCGAGGAGTTGGTTATAATTTTGTATTGAGCATACACCTCCATACACTGTTCTTAGTTGCTTGTGTGACAATTGTATCGTTCTCGTTTACAATGGCCTTCATAAATGTTATTATTATTATTATTCTTGTACATTTTGTCTACAATTTTTTGTTGTTGGTTTTTCTCTATCAGTATATTGGAGTTTAGCCATATTATTTGTTGTAATATTAGATCTGCCTATTCTGGAGGATTACATTTAAATTGTAGCCAACTCTGTATGACTTCATTTAAAAAGGAGCATACTTTAAACAGGGATCCATTGTCGATCCACTGAAAATGTAAGGTTTCAATCTGCAAAAAGGCAAAGAGCCCACTCTTAAACATAGGATGGATCTCTCTTAGTGGCTTGCTAGAAAAAAATGGATTTAGATACAATTTCGGTACAATGGAGGCTTTAAGAGAGGTTTAATGCCTTAATATTTAATAGTTCTAACCTTCCAAACTTATGTTCATTAAATAAATATGCTCATTTAACTTTATCTGGTTTGCCATTCCAAATAAATTGAAAAAAAATTCTCTCATGATTTGAAAAAGGATTCTCCTGGAGTCAGTAGAGCCATGAATAAATATGTAAACTGCGATATCACTAGAGAATTAATCAGGGTATCTTCCCGTAAATGGATAGGTGTTTCCTTCTCCAGAGTTTCAAGATTCTATATTTTTTGCTACGTTTTTGATCAAAGTTAATAGTTGCAAGATCGCTAAACTTTTCCTGGAAATGTACACCAAGTACATCGACTTCACCATCCACCCATTTAAATCAGGAGACCATATGGCAGTCTAATGTTTGTATCTTTTAGAGACCCAATACGTAATATAGTACATTTATCATAGTTGGGTTTTAGTCCAGAGAAACTAGAGAAATTCAAATAAAATGTTATTTGTCACATGCGCCGAATACAACAGACCTTATCGTGAAATGCTTACTTACAAGCCCTTAACCAGCAATGCAGTTTTTAAGAACAATAAGAGTTAAGAAAAATATTAACTAAATAAAAGAGCAACAGTAAAATAACAATAACGAGGCTATATACAGGGGTACCGGTACCGAGTCAATGTGCGGGGGTACAGGTTAGTCGAGGTAATTGAGGTAATATGTACAATACCAGTCAAAAGTTTGGACACACCGACTCATTCAAGGGTTTTTCTTTATTTTTACTATTTTTTACATTGTAAAAGTAATAGTGAAGACATCAAAACTATGAAAAACACATATGGAATCATGTAGTAACCAAAAAGGTGTTCAACAAATCAAAATATATTTTATATTTGAGATTCTTCAAATAGCCACCATTTGCCTTGATGACAGCTTTGCACACTCTTGGCATTCTCTCAACCAGCTTCATGAGGTAGTCACCTGGAATGCATTTCAATTAACAGGTGTGCCTTCTTAAAAGTTAATTTGTGGAATTTCTTTCCTTCTTAATGCGTTTGAGCCAATCAGTTGTGTTGTGACAAGATAGGGGGGTATACAGAAGATAGCCATATTTGGTAAAATACAAAGTCCATATTATGGCAAGAACAGCTCAAATAAGCAAAGAGAAACAACAGTCTTTCATTACTTTTAAGACATGAAGGTCAGTCAATTCGGAAAATTTCAAGAACTTTGAACGTTTCTTCAAGTGCAGTCGCAAAAACCATCAAGCACTATGATGAAACTGGCTCTCATGAGGACCACCACAGGAATGGAAGACCCAGAGTTACCTCTGCTGCAGAGGATAAGTTCATTAGAGGTACCAGCCTCAGAAATTGCAGCCCAAATAAATGCTTCACAGAGTTCAACTCACAGACACATCTCAACATCAACTGTTCAGAGGGGACTGTATGAATCAGCCCTTCATGGTCGAATTGCTGCAAAGAAACCACTACTAAAGGACACCAATAAGAAGAAGAGACCTGCTTGGGCCAAGAAACATGAGCAATGGACATTAGACTGGTGGAAATGTGTTCTTTGGTCTGGAGTCCAAATTTGAGATTTTTGGTTCCAACCGCCGTGTCTTTGTGAGACGCGATGTGAACGGATGATCTCCGCATGTGTAGTTCCGTAAAGCATGGAGGAGGAGGTGTTATGGTGTGGGGGTGCTTTGCTTTGTTAATTGAAATGCATTCCAGGTGACTACCTCATGAAGCTGGTTGAGAGAATGCCAAGAGTGTGCAAAGCTGTCATCAATGCAAAGGGTGGCTATTTGAAGAATCTCAAATATATATATATATTTTTTTTTGTTGAACAATGTTTTGGTTACTACATGATTCCATATGTGTTTTTCATAGTTTTGATGTCTTCACTATTATTCTATAATGTAAGAAATAGTACAAATAAATATGGGTAAAACATGATAGTAATGGATCTTTCAGTAGTTCATAAAAAGTTTGCTATATCTCTATTGGAATGCCATCGAGACCAGGGGTTTTCCCCCATCTGAAAATAATGAATTTGCTAACCATAGTTCGTTGTGTAATTAGGACTTTACAATATTTTTTTGTATCCCAGATAGTTTAACATTATTTTTTGGGAGAAGGATATCACAAAACGTATCGTTTTGTAGGTTATTCTTGGTCGTGTTTATACATTTAATAGTTAGAAAAACACTTTTTCGCCATTCTCCATCCAATTTACTCTGGTTTTTAGATAAATTAAACCCGATCTTTCCTGAATAAGTTAGTCAAACTCCTTTTGTTTTGCGTCTAGATTATTCCGTGCTTCTGTGTTACATTTATCTACACCATTGATGTGTAATGCTAGATTTTCTATTTCTGATGTAAGTCATTTCTCGGTTGACAGAAACCATTTTTGATTTTGGGATGAAAATGGAATTGAATGGTCTCTAAAGACATACTTAAAGGCATCCCATACGATAAGTGGGTCCACTGAACCTGTATTGTGCAAGAAAAAAGTTTGCTATAAATTCCTTTGTTTTTATTAAGAATGTAGTGTCAGTCAATAAACCCTGGTTAAATGTCCAATATCCCTGCCCTCATGGAAAGTCTGTTATAGTTACATGAAGGGCTATAAGATGATGGTCTGATCATATTCGATCCTTAATCCATACTTCTTTCATTTTTGGCACCATAGAAAAGGATACCAGAACATAATAAATCAGACTAGCTTGATTAAGCCAACTCCAAGTATATTTTACGAGATCCCCGGGGTTTATAATATTGTAATCTCTTTGAGTGCCAGAGGGTGATAGTTGGTAGTATGATTGCCTTTATGGTCCATTTTTAAATACTTATCCATACTAACTCTAAGACCTCCAGTTTTCCTCCAATACCCCTCTCACAAAAAAACAAAACCAATAACAAGACAAAAAAATTAATAAATAAATAAATCCCTCCCCTTTTCCCTTAAATACGTCCCACGTGAATCTGTCCTGTACTTTGCAACTCAATATTAGGAAGGTGTTCTTAATGTTTTGTATATATATACTTTATATAATACGACTTATGATTCCATTGCTAAATCCAATTGCCCAACCAGGACTAAATGAAAAATGTATTTGTAAATTTTTACAATGTATTATTATTATTGTCAAATTTTGTTATCTACGACAGTACAGAGGTCTGGGTTGCAGAGTGTTCAGCTTCCATACCCATTCCCAACCGCTGCGGAGTGAATGTCAGTATGTGTCCATGATATGTGCAGTCAACTAGTATAATTAGTGTTTGTGAAGTAAATATAGTAATTATTATTAAAGAGTCCTGTCTAGGGCTGGTTCTGCCTTCTGAGACAGATAAGACACTTTAAAGTATACATTGATCATTTGTCCTGGCCAGCCTCTTTTCTTTTTTTTTGTCAAGGAAAGGAATACATTTGCCCTCTCAGGGTCAATAACAAGAGAAAAACAACGTTAAAACACTTGCCATCACTGTGTTAATTGAAAATAAAATGAATTCGATTATTTAGGGATTAGGCATCATTATAGTATATTAAAGAGAGAATTCGTTCAACTCTCCATATAATTCTCCTATTAAATAAATGCAAACCGATGCAGGCCTATAACCACTGGAGTAACCTACAGTTCCGTTGTACTGCACGCAACCACATGTGGGGTGCACTGGTCTTGACCCACCAGGGGACAGAGCAGGTGGATCACTAAAAGCGGGGTGGTATAATTAAGCAATAAGGCCAGAGGGGGTGTGGTATGAGGGCTGTTCCACAAGGCGGAGTGCCTGGCGACAGCCCTTAGCGTGGTATATTGGCCATATACTACAAACCCCCAAGGTGCCTTATTGCTATTATAAACTGGTTACCAACATAATTAGAGCAGTAAAAATACATGTTTTGTCATACCGGTGGTATACGGTCTGATATACCACGGGTGTCAGCCAATTAGCATTTAGGGCTCAAACCACCCAGTTTATAACTACTTCTAACTCTTCTAACTCCGTCCGCTCTGGGCACCGGTGGAGCCAAAGCGAGTGCATCCATTTATTCACTTGATTTTTCAGAGTTTATCGACTACATGTTCAGTTGGCCTAGCTAAATGTATTTTACATTCCACCTTGGGATTAAGTTAATAAATCAATTTCAATATAATTGTCCAACAAAGAGCTGGAAATAATAATTGAAGGTGCATAATTGTGGGCTTCGTGCACATAGCCTGCCTATTTGTTTCTCTCTTTTAGAAACTCGGCAGTTGCCCATGTTTCTTTAACATTCGTTCAACCAATTAATTAACATTATTCCTTGTACTTTCTATGGGAGAATAAACATAAAATATAATCAACACGTGATGATATCATGTTGCCCACATTGGTAACACATATCTTTCCATTCATATATACATTTCTCCGTTATCATGCCTTATTTGGGCAAAAGTAAATAAAATAATAAAAATAAAGGAAAAGAGAGAGAGCAACGGAAATAAAAGTACAGTGTGCTTACAATTTCAGCATCTTAGGCTCTGTAACATTTTATCTCTCCCAGTCTTTTTTCATATTGGGCCATTTCAATTCTTCCCATCTACTCAGCCTTTATGATTTGTTACTTAAACAAATAGATCATGGCTATAGCCTACCAATGAATGGGTTGCCATTTGGCCTGCATAATGTTCTTCATTTAGACAGATCGCTTGAGTGGTGCTGTGATTGTTTTTTTAATAGGCGTGCAAGTGAATGCATTAACAACATATACCTTTCTCTGTTGTGTCTTTGATGTGGTTGGGTGTAATAGTCCATCTTCACCTCATTTCAGTTGCCTAAACATAGTCCAGTTCCCCATCTGTCGTACATCATCTGTTAAGAGGCTGTCCTAGTCTATACAGTTAATTCACTGCCATATCCTTGTCCAGGTTATCCATGAATCAGGTAGCTTCTTATGCTGATTTCAGTGTGATGTCTCTTTCCTTCCATTGGACACGTAGTTTTGCGGGGTAGGCCTATACCAGAGAGAACGGGATTCATTTTTCCCAAAGCTTTTTCTTTATGGGGTCGAATTATCTCTGTTTCATGTAGATCGAAGGCCCTCATACATCAAACGTCCGAATCCTGACTTTTTGACTTTGATGGCCAGTCGTATAACTTTCTTATAATATAATAAATAATATGCCATTTAGCAGACGCTTTTATCCAAAGCGACTTACAGTCATGCGTGCATAACATTTTTTGTGTATGGGTGGACCACTAAAGGATCGAACCCACTACCTTGGCATTACAAGCGCTTTGTCCCTATAGTTAAGAAACTTTGCGATGATTCCCCTTGGTTTGCTGCTCATATCCCCTCTTGGGCCGCCTGTTCGATGTGCTCGTTCCATTGTGGGAGCCGTGTGAAGTTCTCCTGACCCAGTAGTTGTGGTATTACCTTTTCCAGGAATTGTTCCATTCCGATTTTCTCGTGCGATTTTAAGGGTTAAGCCAGTTTCAGCCTCCTCCACACGTTTTCCCAGTTCAGTCATGTCAGATTTGATTTTTTTGACATCATCTGATATTTTCTTCATATGCTTAGTCAGTTTCTCATTGCCAGTGCGAATTTCTGTTAGTAGTGACTCTAAACTCACTTTAGTCGAGTCGGCAGCTACTTGGTCCATGGTCGCGTTGTTTCGTTGTGTTTGTTTGTCTCCATTTCTCAATCTAGTATTTTCCATAACATGCAGTTGCCAACATAACATTTCAGTTATTTCTTAACTTTAGAGTCAAGTTGTTTCATATTTAAGAGGCATATTTTAGTAAAGAGAGGTAATGCCAAACGGATCTGTATATCATAGTGGTCCTCTGTAGCTCAATTGGTAGAGCATGGTGCTTGTAACGCCAGGGTAGTGGGTTCGATCCCCGGGACCACCCATACGTAAAAATGTATGCACACATGACTGTAAGTCGCTTGGGATAAAAGCGTCTGCTAAATGGCTTATTATTATTACAGTCTTTCTCTGAATTTGTTTTTCTGATGTTTCAGTAACTGCAGTTGTCTGCTTTTCACCCACCGTGACTGTGATTCATGAAGCCATATTGTTCTGTCTGTGGTCACTGTTCAGGTTCGGGGCTCAACGACGGCCAGTGGCACAACGTCTATCTCCATGCTCTGGAGAACTACGCCATGCTGACCATCGATGGTGACGAGGCGTCCACCGTCAGAACGGTCATTCCCATTCAGATTAGAACAGGGGGCCAATACTACTTTGGAGGTATTTACACAGGTTGTCTATAACAGAGACATATAGCTCTATACCGGACCGGTATATGGCTCTGGGCCTGGTTTCCCAAAAGCATATTAAGGCTTAGTTCATCATTAGAACCTTCGTTTGAGCATCTTTACATTCTCGAGCCGTTTCCCAAAACCGTCTTTATTAACATTGCACTTGAACAGCTGAGTGCATCGTTAAATCACCGTTTGTCCTTCTGTGTCAATTTACACATAGAAAATCTCTGCTAAACATAGATGTTTACCTGTCTCTCTGTGACTGCCGAAAACTTCATAATTGAATATAAATAGCCAAAAAAGTTGACATATAGGAGCAGATCATCATTGTACATGAGGATCTGCAATGCGTTTCGACTTCTAGTCGGCAGCTTTCAGGCAGTGTGAGGAAGATTCTAGAAGTCCAAACGCTGTTATTTATCCTCATGTGCAATGCTGATCTGCTCCTATATGTAAACTGATTCTATGTTTAGCGGAGATCTTCTGTGTATAAAGTGACGCCGCACTTAGCTGGTCTGAGGCAGTCGTTAAATAACAAGCGTTTTCAAGTGCAACTTTAGTTAAAGATGGTTTTACGGAAAAGCTCTGAGATTTAACGATGCTCCTACAGAGTTTCTTATGATGAACATAGCCTTAAGATGCTTTTGGGAAACCGGGCCCTGGTCTATAATGTGTAAGCCCTCGTAATGGGCTTGTTACTTACTTATTCATGATGACATTTCCATAATTCAGTCTGACAAACAGTCTTGTGATTTGTTGTGTGTACAGTACATGTGTTTTTTTGTGTTTGATGGCATGCTTTGTCAGACAATCGTCTTTGTTACTTTTGATTGGTTGCCTTTTTGTTTTCTTTGTGTTTTGTTAGCCTTTGAAGTAGTTGCCTTTAAGACGGTGTCTTAAATATTGAATGAACCTCTTCCCTAATGATTCAAACCAAAACACAACACTCATAGAAATAATGTTGCTTAATACTTGAAATGTGTCTCTAGAGTTTACTTTTCAAACAGAAAGCGCTGTCTTGATTAACTTTGGGACTATCTCCCTATTGTCCTCATGCAGGCTACTTCCTGCGTACCAACACTCCCCCTGCCCAGCGCTCCTTCCAGGGCTGTATGCAGCTGATCCACGTGGACGACCAGCTAGCTGACCTGGTGGCGGTAGAGCAAGGCAACATGGGAACCTTTGAGAATGTCAGCCTGGATATGTGTGCCATCATAGACAGGTAATCTTTTATACCATTCCCCAAAGATCTTATTGAGCTTGATATTCTAAGCAGCCTTTTTTCTTTGCTGTTGATCATGAAAGTGAACCTATAAACACCTACTGTGACGTTACCTGAGGGGCTGCTTGCTCATGGGCATGCATTACACAGTCTTTTCATAAAGACGGTAGGTGGCCAATCAAGATCAAGAAAGCGTCTCACACAGGGACACAGCGAGAGGCAGGGATCAGAGGATCACACAAGGCTTTGCTAGTGGATGTCTTAGTGTGCAATCTCTGTGCTCCTGCTGGTAAATGCATGTGTACACAAGCACACAGCCAAACAGGCACACATCCCCAATGCAAAACTCATCAAAACAATGAAGTGGAAAAGCTCTGTTGCTTCACCCGAGATATGGAAATGCAATTTTAGCAGAAGGTTACTCAAATCGCAGGAGAATATGGACATGCGCTTACATTCTTATCAAGATAAACACATAACATTTATTCTCACAGGATGTGGGTTCACTCCAACACATGGTTCTGGTTCATAAATGGAATCTTATCTCTGCTTCTTATTCTCCACTAGTGATTAGGAGTAAAACTGTAGATCCTGTTAATCCAACATTTTGTGCCGGAATTGTTAACGACACCCTTTGAAATGTCAGAGGAAGTCAGAGGAGACATTTTCAAGACCGCAAAAAAAAGTTCAAGACGGTCATGCGGATTTGTTTTCAGCTTAACATCCTAAGTCAAATCAAACTATATTATTGTTCTAGGGACATTTGTGTAATATGTACGTATGATAAATCAATTTATGGCTGAATACTCATGATGTGTGGTTCATTTGACTGATCTATTATGGCAAAGGTTATCCGATACACCAGATTTTCTCTCCCATTAAATAGGAACGTTCCGACATCTCTGCCCTGTGCAAATTTTAAGGATTGTGGTAATGATATCCTCATTCTAAACCATGCTAGCAGGGGGAGTTCAACTAACTTCAAAGGGAACTCCATATTACCACAGCCCTTTGATCACACCAGCAGGTTTAAGGCTGGGCACCTGGGGAGATAAGCCCTGACCCGACACACAGGTTGAGGACTAAGAGAGTACAGTAATACATCCTAACGTTCTCCATGAAGTGGTATCAAACATACATGAAACAAAGGTCACGAACCTCCTCACAGAACGTGGGTTGGCTGATTACTGTCACGACACGGCGACACCACAGTGACATCCTCTGTTGTCTCACAAAGGTCAACGTATTTCAATTAGAGGTCTTCTTCTTGTTGAATATGATTTGAAGAAGTACCAAATTAATGTATCCATCCGTTTCCAATTAGTTAGTTTTTTAGGGTAAATTATATTTGCAATATGCACTCTATAAAAGTTATTCCTATGTTGTCCTATCTATCCTCTTCTGTGCCATCTGTAGTTTCACAAAGGTCAAAGTAGTTAAATTAGAGGTCACTTCTGCTTCTTCTTCATATGAAAATGATCTCCCCCCCCACACACAGATGTGTCCCTAACCACTGTGAACATAGAGGCCGCTGCTCTCAGACCTGGGATAGTTTCAGCTGCTTCTGTAACGGGACAGGATACACCGGGGCTACATGCCATACCTGTAAGTATCCTCCCCTTCCTCCTCCACATCTTCATCTATGGTCTGTCATTATTCATACCCTCAAGGACCCATCTGAAACGTCAGTCACATTTTTGCACATCATTCACTTCACTTACACATGGGGAAACCCCTGGATTTATAATGATGAATAAGTCATTCTACTGCAGTGTCAGCTTCATAATACATGTGGTTTCCTCTCTCGCGTGTGTATTCCTCCTCTCCAGCCGTGTATGAACAGTCCTGTGAGGAATACAAACACCTTGGTAAAACATCTGGCTCGTACTGGATCGACCCTGATGGGAGTGGTCCTGTTGGCCCCTTCAAAGTCAACTGCAACATGACTGGTAAGAGTACCGTACCTCCAAATAAGACCCAAGAGACAATCAACTTACTCAATACTGCATCTGATGATTTTGTCCCATCCCAGCGGGCAAATCTTGTTAAAATGACATCATTATAACCAGATTACAACCAAATCTGGTATCTGGTTGGAATGATGTCAATGCAACCAGTTTTGACTGCTGACATGGCTGACCCACATGTCATTCGTCCCCTGTAAATATTGTACACGGCTGACTGGTTTGTTGATGGTGTTGTTGACTGTGTGTGTTGCAGAGGACAAGGTGTGGACGACAGTGAGAAACAACCTGTCTCCCCAGACTTCAGTGAGTGGCTCAGACCTGGAGGGGAAGGCTGTGCTGCAGCTCAATTACAACATGTCCACAGAGCAGGTGACCTTATGACCTTATGAAATCATCACCCATTGAACCATTCATGATGGAACCATCTCAATGGGAAAGAAACCTGGATTTTATCGGTGGGTTTAATGGACCCGGATTAAGCCTAGTTTAATTTTTTAAAACATGCTCAATGGAGAAACTATATTTTGAGTCTAGAGAAACCTTCCCTATATGTATTTTCTATGTATTTTGATGTTACAGCCGAAGGCACTAGCTAGCTACATTGTTTATTAAAGATGTTCTCTCACTGTATTTTCACTTAGCTCCACTAATATTACTAAATGTTATCCATTCTGCATTGCTTAAACCCTATTTTCTCTCCCTATGACAGGTGACAGCCATCACGGGCAGTGCGGAGTACTGTGAACAGCATGTTGCCTACGCCTGCCGAATGTCTCGACTGCTCAATACGCCAGGTAAAGAGGACATTGGTGTTTGTATATTAATTGTTGTGTAGTCATATGTACATCTGAGAATATTAGGACTATCTGTTTCTTTTGGGCAAAACTGTAGTATCCTTTCCAACAAAGACACATCAATTTAGGCATTTGGAGAGAGAAAATGGCAAGAATATGCTGTCTTCTCTTTCCCCTTCCCAGTGTTTGTTGTTGATGTGCGTAATCTGCCTCTACCATCAGTCCTATTAGCCAACGTACAATCATTGGATAACAAAAGACTAACTAAGATCACGGATATCCTACCAACAGGACATTAAAAACTGTAATATCTTATGTTTCACCGAGTCGTGGCTGAACGATGACATGGATAACATACAGCTCCGGTAAGACAAAGGGTGGCGGTCTGTATATATTTGTAAACAACAGCTGGTGCACGAAATCTAATATTAAGGAAGTCTCGAGGTTTTGCTCGCCTGAGGTAGAGTATCTCATGATAAGCTGTAGACCACACTATTTACCAAGAGAGTTTTCATCTATATTTTCGTAGCTGTCTATTTACCACCACAAACCGATGCTGGCACTAAGACTGCACTCAATGAGCTGTATGGGGCGGCTGGTAGCTTAGTGGTTAAGAGCGTTGTGCCAGTAACCGAA
The DNA here is from genome assembly GCF_020615455.1 of Coregonus clupeaformis. Taxonomy (NCBI): domain Eukaryota; kingdom Metazoa; phylum Chordata; class Actinopteri; order Salmoniformes; family Salmonidae; genus Coregonus; species Coregonus clupeaformis. The sequence continues at coordinate 17,896,721 of NC_059212.1, forward strand.
AGGTCGCTGGTTCTAATCCCCGAGCTGACTAGGTGAAAAATCTGTCGATGTGCCCTTGAGCAAGGCACTTAACCCTAATTGCTCCTGTAAGTCGCTCTGGATAAGAGTGTCTGCTAAATGACTAAAATGTAAATGTAAAAATGTATAAGGCCATAAGCAAACAGGAAAATGCTCATCCAGAGGCCGCACTCCTAGAGGCCGGGGACCATTTTTCTACCAGCATGTTAAATGTGCAACCAGAGGGAAAAAACTATAGACCACCTTTACTCAACACACAGACTTCTATGCTCGCTTCGAGGCAAGCAACACTGAAGCATGCATGAGAGCATCAGCTGTTCCGGATGACTGTGTGATCACACTCTCCATAGCCGATGTGAGTAAGACCTTTAAACAGGTCAACATTCACAAGGCCACAGGGCCAGACAGATTACCAGGATGTGTACTTCGAGCATGCGCTGACCAACTGGCAAGTGTCTTCACTGACATTTTCAACCTGTCCCTGACTGAGTCTGTAATACCAACATGTTTCAAGCAGACCACCATAGTCCCTGTGCCCAAAAACACTAAGGTATACTGCCTAAATGACTACCGACCCGTAGCACTCACGTCTGTAGCCATGAAGTGCTTTGAAAGGCTGGTCATGGCTCACATCAACACCATTATCCCAGAAACCCTAGACCCACTCCAATTTGATGATTGTGGACTACAGGAAAAAGAAGAGGACCGAGCATGCCCCCATTCTCATCGACGGGGCTGTAGTGGAGCAGGTTGAGAGCTTCAAGTTCCTTGGTGTCCATATCACCAACAAACTATCATGGTCCAAACACACCAAGACAGTCGTGGCACCACAAAGCCTATTCCCCCTCAGGAGACTGACATGGGTCCTCAGATCCTCAAAAGGTTATACAGCTGTACCATTGAGAGCATCCTGACTGGTTGCATCACCGTCTGGTATGGCAACTGCTCGGCATCAGACCGCAAGGCACTATAGAGGGTAGTGCGTACGGCCCAGTACATCACTGGGGCCAAGCTTCCTGCCATCCAGGACCTCTATACCAGGTGGTGTCACAGGAAGGCCCTAAAAATTGTCAAAGACTCCAGCCACCCTAGTCATAGACTGTTCTCTCTGCTACCGCACGGCAAGCAGTACCGGAGCCCAAGTCTAGGTCCAAAAGGCTTCTTAACAGCTTCTACCCCCAAGCCATAAGACTCCTGAACAGCTAATCAAATGGCTACCCGGACTATTTGTATTGTCGTACCCCCCCCCCCCTCCCCCATTTAGGTGTTGCTAGATTGTATAGCCGATTGTTATTAGCATTATGGCTACACATGAAGAATAGTCTTATCTATTTGATTTGGAGGCAAGGTGGCGTACATTAGACAGCGACACAGCAGTTGTCATCCCTTGTCATTACTCATAGAATTGAGCCGAGCTTTTATTGTAGTGGCTTTCTTCCCATCTCATGGAGAGGAGTCTGAGGAATACTATCTGTGACAAATGGAACTGGTTTATTCCCTCAAGCCAACCATAGGGAATATTAAAACTGAAATTCCATGACAGCCACAGAACCCAAAGGCTTGTCAGTTTCTTCCAACAATGTAGTGTTTTATTTTTTACCTTGTTGGATTTCTATCTCATCTGGCATTATCAAGCAACATCCGTTCTCCCTGAGGGTCCATAGAGTTCTGAGCCTGAGGTTTTGTCAGCAGTAGGGTAGCCCCAGCTCCCAGCCTGTAGAGTAGACACTGATTTGTGCATCACTCTGTGTATATGAGCAGCATAACAAGCTTTCATCGTGTCCTTTGGATGTGTTATGATCTGAGGCCTGACTGACTGGGACGTTGACAGATAAAACCCACACACCATTAGTGCTCCGTACACCTCGCCGCTCGACAGCCATTTAGCATTGTTGGCAGGATCAGTGAGCTGAAAGAGATGAGGAGTCAGAAATTCCTGGTCAGAGCTGCTGGTCGGCGGTAGTACCTCTCCCTCATATGGTAGTCTTATTGTGTTGGCCCCAGTGGTGCCCATTCATCCAGTATTGAGGAATAGAAGCTTACTCTACCTCCCAGTATCACCCCTGCTGGTATGCCTCTCCCCTCACACAGAGGGGAGACACTTGGCCTCCAGGCCCTCATCTTAGCCTGTCTGCCTCTCATCACCATAAAGAACCTGAATTATTGATTACACTATAGTCAGGGAATACCCAGAACCCCACAATCGTCCATACTGCTCCCCTCAATCTCTCTTCCTCTCGCTCTATCCATCCTCCTCTTTCGATCTACCCCAGTATCTCTGTCTCTCTCTCTCCATCTCCCCCCTTCTCTCCCCCCCCTCTCTCTCCCCTGCATGTGGACCAGTGTGGAACATGGGTACCTTGCAGGGGAACAGCCAGTGTAACAGCCTTTGTTCTCTCCCTGGAGCCTCACCGCCTCACTCTGTGTCCCCCTGGCTTTTACTGAAACATTTTTAGGCGATATCTGAGGCGTGTGATGAACAGACCACCCCTGTTGCTAGAAACAGCAGTCCCATTGTCCTTCCACTATTATTTCCCCATTGATGTAAACACTGCATAAACGTTTCACTGTCAGTGGCTTGATAACAGACCCCTTCAATAATGTACTAGCAACCAATTATTATTTTTCATAATATTATTATTTGTCATTCACTGAAGGGCAAATTCAACCAGGTGCTGCTGATAAGTAACAATGCCAAAATTGAAAATAGCTAATTAAATTTTATTTTCTTGTCTTTCCCAAATTACCGTTGTGTAAACATTGTTTTTTCCCACTGCTTATTGTTAAGCATGCCCATTGTTTGACTACTTGAAAATTCAAAAGCATAATTCACATTGTAAGCAGCAAAACACAAGAGTGCATTTTAAAGTTGTTCAGAGATGCTACAGTAGTCAGTATGATGTTGAACAAGAACAAATGCCCTGGGGAGTGTTTGTCTTGATAAATGATCTTGTTTGTCCATCTATACAAACAGACAGTTCCACTTGATTCCTCACACCAGTTATTTTCCCGTTCCCTAGAGCGAGTCATTTTTGATTACCTGGAGTGCTGAATAACACTATCTGTCTGTGCTGCTATTGGTGCGGGGGTGGAACAGGGTGAATAGCTGATTAATAGACCACATAGCTTGTCTCAATCAATAAAAAAGTAAAGTGTCAAATGGCGTGAAGGAAAATGGATCAGCTGGTTACACTTGTTTAAGGATCTAAACATAGGATTGTACATAACATAAGCAGTTTATGGCATCTGACGTATTCATCAATATGCATCAATAGACTCTTAATCTCAATTTCAAGGCTATTTGCCATGAGAGTTTGACATCAACAAAGGTAGCATGTTATTGTCTGTGTACCAGTAGAGAAGCGTAAACGGAAAACAACTGCTTAGACTATCTATGGTAATTTGTTTACTGTAGATATACACAAATAATATCATCATGCTTATGTATTGAGTATTTTGTTGTTTTGGTATGATTCATGCTGTTGTTATTTTGCAGAGAGATCTCCATTCACATGGTGGGTTGGCAGGGCCAATGAGAAGCATTTTTACTGGGGTGGTTCAGGCCCAGGGATCAAGAAGTGTGCCTGTGGAATCGAGAGGAACTGCACCGACCCAAAGTACTACTGCAACTGTGACGCTGACCAAACGCGGTGGTGAGTGATTGAACTCTAAACAAAACCATAGATTAAATGTTACAGTATTAAAATCTAAGCTAGATCGAGTTATCCTGAAATGTCATCATGAAATTAATCAAGACGTAATACGTTGTAGCACAAAGAACATTTTACAATCGTACTGTTTTTTTATTTTATTTTATTTCACCTTTAATTAACCAGGTAAGCCAGTTGAGAACAAGTTCTCATTTACAACTGCGACCTGGCCAAGATAAAGCAAAGCAGTGCAATAAAAACAACAACACAGAGTTACATATGGGGTAAACAAAACATAAAGTCAAAAATACAAACAGAAAATCTATATACAGTGTGTGCGAATGTAGTAAGTGGTCCTCTGTAGCTCAGCTGGTAGAGCACGGCGCTTTTAACGCCAGGGTAGTGGGTTCGATCCCCGGGACCACCCATGCACAAAAAAAAAAATTTATGCACGCATGACTGTAAGTCGCTTTGGATAAAAGCGTCTGCTAAATGGCATATTATTATTATTATATTATAGTAAGTTATGGAGGTAAGGCAATAAATAGGCCATAGTGCAAAATAGTTACAATTTCATATTAACACTGGAATGATAGATGTGCAAAAGATGATGTGCAAATAGAGATACTGGGGTGCAAATGAGCAAAATAAATAACAATATGGGGATGAGGTAGTTGGGTGGGCTAATTTCAGATGGGCTGTGTACAAGTGCAGTGATCGGTAAGGTGCTCTGACAACTGAAGCTTAAAGTTAGTGAGGGAGATAAGAGTCTCCAGCTTCAGAGATTTTTGCAGTTGTGCCTTTTGTAGTGAAAATATTCCTCTGTATCTCACACATTTTATTTATTTTTAATTTAGGAGAGAGGACGCTGGTCTCCTGGTGTATAAAGACCATTTGCCTGTGAGTCAGGTGGTGGTTGGTGACACTAATCGTGCTGGTTCTGAGGCTAAATTGACTGTGGGTCCACTGCGTTGTCAAGGAGATGGTGAGTTTGTTATCATTTCCAAACCTATGGTAGTATTTTTGGGCCATTATTCTCTGCTTTGTATGATTAGAATGCACAATCGTTGATGTAGATAGGCAACACACTGAGTGATTCATGTTTCCTGTGTTTCCCAGGTAACTACTGGAACGCAGCATCCTTCAACACGCCTGCATCCTACCTGCACTTCCCTACCTTCCAAGGAGAGACCAGTGCTGACATCTCTTTCTATTTCAAGACTTCCTCCTCTTATGGCGTTTTTCTGGAGAACCTTGGCAACGCTGACTTCATCCGCCTGGAACTAAAAGGTGAGTATACCACTACTCAGTAACCGGTCGATATACACTACCTGTAGACTTATATTATGGATGTGTGTGTGTGCAGTTCAATATCAAAGCTCTGGGTCCACATCTGCAAAACATTATCCCATTACAATATATAATGTATAGATGCAGTATAAATTCAGTGGTTTTGGACAGTGTTGGTAAGGCTTATTCACAGTAGATATCGACTTCGACTTTCCACTAAGACTTTCCACTATGTGAAAAGGATCTTGTCTGTCTTGTGGCCACAAAACAAGAATCTCTTGTTCCTACTAAAAACAAACCACCAGCCACTAAGCAATTGTCACCTGCCATGTTCCCTGAGAGCTACTGTAAAACACCATTCAGTTCTTACTACAGCTCCTCAGTCAGCTCTTGGGGACTGTAACAAGATGGGATATTGAATTTTGGGGGACCAGTGTGTGTGGACTGTAGAGTCTCAGTCTGAGAACATTGTGAAGGCGAAACCTCCCAAGGTACCTCTAGGGCTCTCCATAAAGGCTGCCGTCCATCTCATCGATCGCAGTCCATACTTCTGGCAGCTTATATTCAACTTCAGCGCTTTAGAAATCTCCACTCAGAAATGGCTGGAAATCAGTATTAACTTAAAGTTCACCAGCACAGTGGGAACCCTGTTTGGAAATGATATTGTTAGATGAAATTGGTTTCCAGTGACATTTAAGCATGATTTGTGAGCTGGTGGGAGAGCAGTTTCCTTCCGCTGGGAAAGATCAATGGTCAGAAATATCTTTGAGCTGCTTCCGTCGCCTCAGAACCCGTTGTTATTGTTTCTGACCCTTTTTCTCTGGCAAGTTTGAAGCTTTACTGACGCCATCTTTTGGTGCAATGCGTGGACGGTATTTGAGCAGTATTATTACAGTGATTCAGTTGCTCTAAAGAAACAGTGTCTCTTCTTTGGAGACACAGACAGACAATATTCTGTAAAAAACCCATTTCATATTTAATAGTTTCCCCCCATTTTAATATTCACAAGGTACAGTATTAGTCTGCCAATGGAAATAGATTTACTAAGCCCCTCGTCAGCGTTTGTATTTTAAACACTTTTAAACACTCTAGAGTACTAGTACGCATTAGAATTTCTTTTTAGAGCTTGGCACTGACAGTTGTTTTAATGAGACTTGGCCCCACTCCAAAATTCCTCTCTGAGCTTCAGGAGGTTCTCTGCCAGTCCTGCAGGCCAAGCATCTGCTCTGAACAGGTGGCTCTATGATTGACAAGGCTCCCCATGTCATCTCCACAGCTTCAGTACATGCTCTGAATGGAGAACAAATGCAGTCAGACAGCTCCCTTTAATATAGATCTATTGAGTCGGTTGGGACATAAAATAAAATAATGATTCTCCCAATGTGGTCCAGGATGAGACCCTTGGTAAGTGGAAAAGCGCTCAATCACAATCGCTGTGAAATCTCATAACTTGATGGCAGCCTGGAGTCTGTGATTTATGTGGATTAAGCAATCGGAGAGGGTGTTGGGTGATTAGACAAGTTGTCAGTATGTGACGTACGTCTCTGTAGAATTGGACCCAACAGGAGGTATGATGTCAACAGGGTTTCAATAAAGTAAATGATGATAGAGGGGAAAATGAGCGAACTGTGTCGTTGTGAAAGGGAGAGCTATCTCACTACTCCCTGAGGTATCTGTCTGCTTTACGCATTTATAAGTGTTAGCTGATAGGTACTTGTCAAAAACATATCTGGAAAGTGATACATTTTTCAGAGCTGTGAATTATACATTCTTATTTTAAAATCATCATGATTTCAACAACGATATTTCAAAGTGTAAATTATATAACTGTTTCCTTCACATTCATGAGAAAAGTCAACGCTGTATGTAAACAGACTTTCAATTTCGGTAAAAATGCTTGTTAGCTTTTCAACCACTCCTAAACAGACCAAGGTCTTTCAAATCTCCTGTATAGCCCCCGCCTAATCCTTGTTTCAAAAACTACCTCCTTGACCCATTTCCACCTCTTAATTCTGTTGTTTCTCACCCAAAAATACTTACTTAGGCTCTTACTTACTTATCCTCTTTGTGCCCACTTGCTCATAAGGCAGAGACAAGACCTCTCCACTTCTGACGATCCAAAGCCTGTTTGGCAGCACCCAGAACCTTGTTTTCTAACTCCTTTCCCTTTCTCCCCTCCTGCCCAGCTGCCACGGTGGTGTCCTTCTCCTTTGATGTGGGCAACGGTCTGGTGGAGCTGAGTGTGAGGTCGTCCACTCCTCTAAATGATGACCAGTGGCACAGGGTGGTGGCTGAGCGCAACGTGAAGGAGGCCGTGCTGCAGCTGGATGGGCAGTACAAGGACGTTCGCCCTGCGCCCCCACAGGGTCACACCCGCCTGGAGCTATACAGCCAGCTCTACGTGGGTAAGATATCCTGCTTACCTGCCTCCCACCACATAGCGTAATGATGATCCGGTTTATATGTTTATGTGAGTTAGACTACTGCTGCTCAGCTCATGGCGTTATGACCCGACTTATACAGGCAGCACTGTCGGATACAGGCCCACGCAGTTTTCACATTGCACACAACAACAATGTCAAAAGGTATAAGGATGTCAAGTCAACAACTAACAAGTCAAAAAACTTGAGTTTAGGATGAGTTTACCTGTTTGTTTGTTTTTTTTACCAGAAGTGTACTTTGTAACATAACAGTTGTTGTAAACCAAAATATCTAATATGAGTTCTTCTTGTCATAAACGTTATCATTCAGGTGCATCAGGTGGCCAAAGGGGGTTCCTAGGATGTATCCGTGCCCTGAAGATGAACGGTGTGACCCTTGACCTGGAGGAGAGGGCGAAGGTCACTCCAGGGGTTAAGCCTGGCTGCTCTGGCCACTGCACCAGCTATGGGCAGCACTGCAGAAACGGTGGCAAGTGCATGGAGAAATACAACGGTTACTCATGCGACTGCACCTTGACTGCCTATGACGGGCCCTTCTGCACTGAAGGTAAAATACAGTCACAGTCGTGTGAGAGAATAGTAACTCTAGTAACGTTTTTTTTTCTTCTCAACTTCACACTGTGGTTCAACTATAACTTTACACTGTGGTTCAACTATAACTTTACACTGTGGTTCAACTATAACTTTACACTGTGGTTCAACTAACTTTACACTGTGGTTCAACTATAACTTTACACTGTGGTTCAACTATAACTTTACACTGTGGTTCAACTATAACTTTAATCTGTGGTTCAACTATAACTTTACACTGTGGTTCAACTATAACTTTAATCTGTGGTTCAACTATAACTTTACACTGTGGTTCAACTATAACTTTACACTGTGGTTCAACTATAACTTTACACTGTGGTTCAACTATAACTTTAATCTGTGGTTCAACTATAACTTTACACTGTGGTTCAACTATAACTTTACACTGTGCTTTAGGGAGGCTAATATCGATTTGCTTGTCAATCTCTCAAACTTATGCTGATGTTTTGTATTGCTACCTTGTGTCTTCTCTGTGTATCAGATGTGGGCGGCTTCTTTGAGAGTGGAACACTAGTTCGTTACGACTTCCTTCCCGAGGGGGGCCTTCCAGCCATCAGGGATGTGAAGAGCCTGTCTCCCCTGCTGCCCACGGAGGGCAACCTGACCCAGGAGGAGCTGGTGTTCAGCTTCAGCACCTCCAACGCCCCAAGCATCCTGGTCTACATCAGCTCCAGGACCCAGGACTACCTGGCTGTGGTGCTCAGACACAATGGTAAGAGAGAAACTGCTCAAAGGGTTTGAAATGCTTGAGAGAACAAGAGAGCAACCCTGGCCTCCGTTTATAGGGTTTGAAACGCTTGGAGGGTGAAGTTAATGGCTATGTCAGCAAAGAACCACAGAATGTACTGTAAATTAGCTCAATAGCTAATTATATAGTGCAATGCAAAGGTTGGGCATGGTCCCGGGCACACATACATCACTGAAAAAGCAGAAAGAGAGAGTGATAGTCAATTTAGTATTTTGGCAATGTAAAGCATCATGTAAAATACAATTGCCACTTAAAGTTTGATACTCTTACCATGTTACTAAGCCTATCAGAATATGGACTGACAACCATATGAATTACGATGGTGATGGAACATTAGGACTGACATCTCCCTCTGTCAGGAACACTTCAGATCCGCTACAGCCTTGGAGGCCTGAGGGAGCCGTTCACCATCAACCTGGACCACCGCAACATGGCCAACGGGCAGCCCCACCACATCAATATCTCCAGGCAGGAGAGGAACATACGGCTGCAGGTAATAATAATGATAACAAATGATGTGGCTTTCTATCTCTTTTAAGCACTTTTCCAGCTGCAGGTGCAGTATGACCCTAGTGCTCCCTTATCACAAAGGGTGATCTATCACACAGTGGGATTTGCCGAAGTCATGAAATTCCCCCCCAAAAAAGTATTTCCTCTCAGACTACATTAGGCTGCAGGTAAAAATCATATAAATGATACAGCTTTATTTAAAGAACAATTTTCATCAAGCAGTTGAAAGGTATGACTTTAATGTTCTACTTGAGTCCCGGGGAAGGCACTGCTCTCAGTGAGATATTTGCTGATGTCACTTTCCCTGTCCTCCCAGACTACATTAGGCTGTTTGATAGCTACATAGACTATAGATATAGCACTTTTCATAAAGCAGTTCAAAGGTAGGACTCTAGTGCTCTGCTATCAGGAGGGGAGGACACCACTCTCAGTGAGAGGGATTTGCTGTGTCCTCTCAGACTGCATTAGGCTGTTGACAACACACCTGACCCACCTTTTCTGTGGTGGTTTGTAGTGCATTATGCTTTTAGCACAGTTTTGAATCTGTTTGTGTATCTTGGCTAATGAATGATACTGTACACTGGCATTAACTACGATTTTCAGAAATATACTCTCTAAAATCCACCACTAGGGGGTAGTAATTAACAATACAATACAGCTATGCTGGGTTTATAACTGACTGTAATATATCATGATTCATGACCATATGGTGTTATTTTCCAGTTGGATCATTACCCCCCAGTCAGCTACACTCTGCCTGATGGCTCTGACACTCAGTTCAACCTGGTTAAGACCATATTCCTGGGGAAAGTTTTTGGTAAGTGCCGATATAATCCATGTATTACTGGAGTGCAAATATAATAAATGCCATCTTTAATGCTTGCAATCAATGTATTTTATTTATGCGGAAGTAAGAGTTATGTGTACAGATCTCTTAGAATTTGCCCCTAAGTGATTTTAGGACTTTGGTTCTGTGTGTTCTGATAAAACACAGAACCATAATTTTTGTTGCCCATCCATGGCTAAAAATGGATTAGTCCTGGTTTAGTCCAGGTGTATTAATATATGTAATGAGTAAATCAATATAGATGGTAAAGGTGATGTTGCCTTGACAGAAAATCATGTTTTGATACAAAGACATGTACATGTATTTTAGTGGCCATATTGAACAATGTTACAATAGGCCTTGTCTAGGCCTTTGTCTTTGTCTGACTGATGTAGTACACCTCCCCACACCACTCAGATAAATGCAGGATAATAAAGTCTGGATCATAGGGCCATCAGGAACCACACTGCTGCAGCCATCAATACGTCAGTATACTGGAACCGGAGGAGGGATAGAATAGGAACTAGAATAATGTGATGTGGCGTGGCGTGGTGTGGCGTGTGTGATTTCCGCACAGGGAGGGAGCAGTACTGCGTCAGCAGGAGTCAGACACCAGTACACTGGTCCTGTTCTGAGAACAGTAGAATGCCCCATTCTGCCTGGCTGGTAAAGTCTTACGACTCCCCAGAGTGCTTTGCTGCTGCACTCTGTGAATAAATTAACAGACCCACAGATCTCTGACATCATCCTCAGGGAGGGAGGGAGTACAGAGGCCCGGTCCTGATCCCCATCCTGTACTCCTGTACGCACATCCAGGTTTTCTCTGAGCCTCGCTCTGTCTGTGAATGTATTAGCTCACTGATCCATGACATCATCTTTTCTCCATGTTTTATCTGGTCTGGCTGTGGGGAAGGTAGGGAAAGGAGTTGGACTGAATCACTCGGGGTGTATTCACATTCAGAGCTCGCTGGCTAACCAAGGCTGCAGGCACGTAGACACAGGAAAACAGACAGAGAGATTGATAGACGTATTGGCAGGAAGACAAAAATACTACTAGCTGGCAGGAAGACAGCGAGGCAGATACAGAGGTAAATGGACCTGGTGACTGACTGACCTGACTGACCTGACTGACCTGACTGACCTGACTGACCTGACTGACCTGACAGACAGACAGACAGACAGACAGACAGACAGACAGACAGACAGACAGACAGACAGACAGACAGACAGACAGACAGACAGACAGACAGACAGACAGACAGGTGTATAGCGGGCAGTGGTAGCACTGTATAAGGCAAGGACTTGTGCTCTGGATAGAGGGTCTGCAAGGTAGGGGCAGAGTAAGCAGCACTACATTTAGGGAGGACAACAAGGCAAACAGGTAATACTCTTCTGTATTTTACTAACTTGAGGTGGCATAGTGTTTTGGATAACAACATAACTGTAACTACACTAAATACATAGGTATTGGGGAGGACTTATTGTAAACCTTGACCTTGTGATTTGTGGTTGCAAGATTTGTTTTAGATTGTCATTTCCTATACAGGATATACTGTACTGTTGCTTTTAACAAACCTTGCTACTGTAGCTTCATCATTGGTTTAAGATGGTGAATTTTCTTTCTGTAAAAATTGGGATGTGTTCTCAAAAGTAAAGATCATGTATGGCGCAATGCATGGCTAATGTTCCAAACAGGGTGTGTTTTGTATTTTTTAACTGGGTGGCATATGAAACATCCTTCTTACATGTAACCTTAAAATTGTGAAATTACTTTTCTTTAGCTGCCTTTGGAGAATATTATATTGCAGTAGAATTGGATACTTTGTTTTCCCTGGTCTATTGGGAGTATATATCTGCAGTAGGAGCTTGTACAGTAGTTGCCTGTCTGTAATGTAGGAGGAGACTAGGGATAGGGAATACAGTATCACCAACCAGTGAACATAAATCAAACTGGGGAGGCTTACAGTATTGCAGTGTGCTGAGTAGTAGTGCATCGTGGTGGTAGACCAGTATTAAGTGATCAGGCAGCATCAGTCAGCAGCTCCACACAAGCACAAGATGATAAAGCTCTACTGTGCACTGATACGCTCAAGGCCTATATATTTCACATAGGTTGACAGGGATACCATGAGGAAGAGCTCCTATCTAATCCAGAACTACTGTTATGTTTTTATTGAATTTGTCTTGGTTTTGATCAGAAACTGGCCAGATTGACCCAGTCCTCATAGAGAAGTACAACACCCCAGGGTTCGTGGGCTGTCTGTCCAGAGTTAATTTCAACAACATCGCCCCTCTGAAGGCAGCGCTGAGGTCTGGCATCGTCGCCCCGGTGACCACCCAGGGCATTCTAGTGGAGTCCAACTGCGGGTCGTCTCCTCTCACCATCTCACCCATGGCTGCTGCCAATGACCCCTGGCACATGGACTCAGGTACAGTAAATCACTCTGTCTCAATCTATCCCCTTTGATTGTCCGGCCAATGGAACCATTTATTCATACTGTATCATGGGATTTGATTCTATTCTATTGAATTATTGTGGTTTTATGTCTTGTTCCATCATTTTGAATACTGCATTTTTACGGTAAGCACTGTAAGGCCTTTACAGTATGTATAGTAGATGAATTGTCAGCGTTCAACTGGCAGCACCAGCGGTCCACTCAGTTCTCCAAAGAGATCTGATATTTCATTATAACTTCAAGACGTTATATTTAATGGTAGTATTTTTCTTCTTCTCCAGATATTGTACCATTTTAAACCCATGTGCTGTGCTGTTTAGCTCCTGCGGATAGCTCTACAGGGTGGTTATTACTGGGTCAGTGTATTGATCCTGGGTGAGCTTTTCAAGATACATGAGATATATTGCTGGGAAACACAAGATCTATCTCCTGCCTGCTCTGAGAATGGTCTGCCCTGTACTAGGGTATGAAATTCCATCTCTCAGTGACTATGCTGCATGTTTAACCTATGGAGGCATATGTGAGGTTTCAATAGGTCAGATAAATTGTTTTAGTGGTACTGCTTTCGTAAGGATTAATATGAACAAGTTCAGTTGTCCCACAGCTAGTCCTAATGGAGGTAGTGGGTTGATCTTTTCAGTTATAGATTTTTACACCACTAAGAGAATAAGAGGGAGAATCTTTTTATCATTTGATCTGAGCCATAGTGCTCCAAAGGCGACAGATCAGCTGCTCCAAAGGCGACAGATCAGCCTTTGTAAGCTCCCTGTGAGGCATCTGGGATCCCTGCTCCACTGCGTGTGCATGTACGTGTGTGTGTACGTGAAAAAAAAAAAAAAACACAACACAAAGCCTTTCGTGAACTAACACTTGCACTTGATTTTCCCCCTACTAGCTCTGACTTTGCTGATAGCTATTTTATTGAAGAAAAATGTATTTACTATGACTGTGATGTGTGGTTGTCCCACCTAGCTATCTTAAGATGAATGCACTAACTGTTTGTCGCTCTGGATAAGAGCGTCCGCTAAATGACTCAAATGTGTGTGCGTGTGTGTGTTTTGGGGGGGTGATGAGGGATTTGCCCGGATTCTGCAGGATCCACTCAAATGGACTACAGTGCCCACAGAGATGTCAGCTGTAAAGAGCAGACTGCCCCTCTCAGCTCACACCTACTTCCCTCACAGACTCACATACTGTGCATATACTGCATGCTATATACACTGAGTATACCAAGCATTAGCAACACCTTCCTAATATTGAGTTGCACCCCTCTCCCCCTTTTGCCCTCAGAACAGCCTCAATTCGTTGGGGCATGGACTCTACAAGGTGTCGAAAGCGTTCCACAGGGATGCTGGCCCATGTTGACTCCAATGCTTCCCACAGTTGTGTCAAGTTGGCTGGATGTCCTTTGGGTGGTGGACCATTCTTGATACACACGGGAAACTGACGAGCGTGAAAACCCCAGCAGCATTGCAGTTCTTGACACAAACCAGTGCGCCTGGCACTTAGTACCATACCCCGTTCAAAGGCACTTATGTTTTTTGTCTTCCCATTCACCTTCTGAATGGCACACATATACAATCCATGTTTCAATTGTCTCAAAGCTTAAAAATCCTTCTTTAATCTGTCTTCTCCCCTTCATCTACACTAATTGAAGTGGATTTAACAAGTGACATCAATAAGGGATCATAGCTTTCACCTGGATTCACCTGGTCAGTCTGTCATGGAAAGAGCAGGTGTTCTTAATGTTTTGTATACTCAGTGAACAGTCATGGTCAAAAGTTTTGAGAATTTTTTTTTACATTTACATTTTTAGTCATTTAGCAGACGCTCTTATCCAGAGCGACTTACAGTTAGTGCATACATTATTTATTTTTTCATACCCACAACCCTGGCGTTGCAAACACCATGCTCTACCAACTGAGCTACATCCCTGCTGGCCATTCCCTCCCCTACCCTGGACGACGCTGGGCCAATTGCGCGACGCCCCCGTGGGTCTCCCAGTCGCGGCCGGCTACGATAGAGCCTGGCACAAGTATTGGCCTTCACAAGGTTTGCTGCATCAGTGTTTTTAGATATTTTTGTCAGATGTTACTATGGTATACTGAAGTATAATTACAAGCATTCCATAAGTGTCAAAGGCTTTTATTGACAATTACATTAAGTTTATGCAAAGAGTCAATATTTGCAGTGTTGACGCTTCTTTTTCAAGACCTCTGCAATCCGCCCTGGCATGCTGTCAATTAACTTCTGGGCCACATCCTGACTGATGGCAGCCCATTCTTGCATAATCAATTCTTGGAGTTTGTCAGAATTTGTGGGTTTTTGTTTGTCCACCCGCCTCTTGAGGATTGACCACAAGTTCTCAATGGGATTAAGGTCTGGGGAGTTTCCTGGCCATGGACCCAAAATGTTGATGTTTTGTTCCCCAAGCCACTTAGTTATCACTTTTGCCTTATGGCAAGGTGCTCCATCATGCTGGAAAAGGCATTGTTCGTCACCAAACTGTTCTTGGATGGTTGGGAGAAGTTGCTCTCTGAGGATGTGTTGGTACCATTCTTTATTCATGGCTGTGTTCTTAGGCAAAATTGTGAGTGAGCCCACTCCCTTGGCTGAGAAGCAACCCCACACATGAATGGTCTCAGGATGCTTTACTGTTGGACACAGGACTGATGGTAGCGCTCACCTTGTCTTCTCTGGACAAGCTTTTTTCCGGATGCCCCAAACAATCGGAAAGGGGATTCATCAGAGAAAATGACTTTACCCCAGTCCTCAGCAGTCCAATCCCTGTACCTTTTGCAGAATATCAGTCTGTCCCTGATGTTTTTCCTGGAGAGAAGTGGCTTCCTCGCTGCCCTTCTTGACACCAGGCCATCCTCCAAAAGTCTTCGCTTAACTGTGCGTGCAGATGCACTCTCACCTGCCTGCTGCCATTCCTGAGCAAGCTCTGCACTGGTGGTGCCCCGATCCCGCAGCTGAATCAACTTTAGGAGACGGTCCTGGCGCTTACTGGACTTTCCTGGGCGCCCTGACGCCTTCTTCACAACAATTGAACCTCTCTCCTTGAAGTTCTTGATGATCCGATAAATGGTTGATTTAGATGCAATCTTACTAGCAGCAATATCCTTGCCTGTGAAGCCCTTTTTGTGCAAAGCAATGATGACGGCACATGTTTCCTTGCAGGTAACCATGGTTAACAAAGGAAGAACAATTATTTCAAGCACCACCCTCCTTTTAAAGCTTCCAGTCTGTTATTCTAACTCAATCAGCATGACAGAGTGATCTCCAGCCTTGTCCTCGTCAACACTCTCACCTGTGTTAACGAGAGAATCACTGACATGATGTCAGCTGATCTTTTTGTGGCAGGGCTGAAATGCAGTGGAAATGTATTTTGGGGATTAAGTTCATTTTCATGGCAAAGAGGGACTTTGCAATTAATTGCAATTCATCTGATCACTCTTCATAACATTCTGGAGTATATGCAAATTGCCATCATAAAAACTGAGACTTTGTGAAAATTAATATTTGTGTCATTCTCAAAACGTTTGACCACGACTGTATATCTCCTGTCCTGTTTTTTTTGTCAAATGTCAAAGTGTGCCAGTTTACAATTTACATATTCTGTCTCTGTGTTAGAGCATTTACATTTTTTTGCGTTGTTGGATTATTTTGGGTTGGAGATATTTTGTAGTTGAAATCAGTTTTTGTTTACTTTTTCAGCTGGTGCTGTATTCCCATTCAATGAGGAAAGAGTTAGCCGGGATGGAGTTGATCAGAACTCTGCAGTTATCGGAGGTGAGTAGGAGCAGTAATCAACTCGCCTACTATACAGGTTTGTTGATGTTTTTAAAGGTAATGTTCCTCATAATGTCCTTTGTACTTGCAGGTATCATTGCTGTGGTCATCTTCATCATCCTCTGCACCCTGGTGTTCCTGATTCGCCATATGTTCCGTCACAAGGGCTCCTACCACACCAATGAGGCCAAAGGGGCGGAGTCTGCGGACTGTGCCGATGCAGCCATCATTGTCAATGATCCTGCCTTCACAGAAACCATCGATGAGAGCAAGAAGGAGTGGTTCATCTAATTTCATCTAATTGGACATTCACATTTTGGTACTGGGCAGAGGTGTGCCCATTGCTCTTCGCTGTGTGAAGGCAAGGCTTTCTTTGATGATGATGAGTGATGAATGAATAATGTGTAAATGGGGACTAGGGAGATGTCCCCATGGACTAGATGTGTGCATTGGCTGGCTTGTCTATAATGTATTTACATTGAGTGAGGAATTTTGTCAACATGATATCAGTCATTCACATGGAGCCATTATTTCAACCACTGCATCCATTGGACTGGGGGGGAATGATATCACGTTTTAATTTATTTTTGCATTACAGTTGATATGTCTTAATGATTTGAGCTTTGATTGTAGAGATGTTTATGCCTGCATTTAGTGGGTCAAGCACACACTGTACACTTCTATTTCCTTTGCTGCCAAATGAGTTGCTTAGAGACAAGAATATCCCTACACAGTTTAAAAAACAAAGGTTTATGTCACAGACATTGACATTTGATTGTATTGTATTGTAATGTGTTGATTTGATTGCACTGCAGTCCTTTTTGTGTGTATAATACAATGGCATGCTTCAAGATTATGGCATCCCTTCATTGCACTATTCCAGACAGTAGTGCTTGTATTTCCTCACAAATGTGTCTTTTATCTCGACGGTTTTTCTTTTTTTGTACCAAATTATTCAGCGTGCTTTATCTGTT
Organism: Coregonus clupeaformis; assembly: GCF_020615455.1. Lineage (NCBI taxonomy): Eukaryota > Metazoa > Chordata > Actinopteri > Salmoniformes > Salmonidae > Coregonus > Coregonus clupeaformis. Next base: position 17,914,020 of record NC_059212.1, read on the forward strand.
TTGCCCAGTCTTGCTACATATGATGATGGTTCTTGATGGAAAGATTGTAATCTGGTATGATATGACAGGTTCACATTTGGGGACATTGTGACTTTTGAGAGGGAATTGCTATGATATTGTTATGAAAAGGTTTATTGTACAAACAAGCATCATATCAGTTATAGAAATGACAATATCTGGCTTAATCCAACGTGCCTTCAGGGTTCAGCCACTTAGCCTTCCGTGTTGGACTATTTCATTATGGGCACACTGACTGTACCTTGAATATCTAACAATAGAAATACTCTAGGGCCAATAGGGATGTATTTATGATGGTTGCTATTTGCTAAAAGGAAAATGTAAAGAACATGGCTTAAGTTCAGCTGTCTCCATGGACAGTGATACACTATACACATTTAACTAATGCCTGAACTTGTATGTCTTTGTTGGTATCATGTGGTACTATAGGTAATATTTTACTGTATATGATTGTTTGAGTACAGTGAGGTTGTATGTTTTATGTCTAATCATTTTATTTCCTTATTTATTTGCTTATTTTCAGAATGCCCCACAATATTAAACGGTTTTTCTCTTACAACTGCCAACAAGACTCGTAGCACAAGTATGGTTTCTATGTCAGCCTTTCCCACGTTAAGATGCTCATATCCACATCATGTGGGTTGGGAATTTCTGTGATTAATTCAGAGTGGCATAACACAGACAACACAGTGTGTGCTGAAGACAAGACTGGGGGATTAGAGGAGCTATGGGGAATGTAGACAGCATGAGCGAGAGTAATGAAAACCTTTGCAATGAACATGAAATGATTAGCTGAAGACTGTAGCAGTATTCTGCAAACAGAAGGCGTCCTTACATTTGACATTTTAGTCATTTAGCAGATGCTCTTATCCAGAGCGACTTACAGGAGCAATTAGGGTTAAGTGCCTTGCTCAAGGGCACATCGACAGATTTTTCACCTAGTCGGCTCTGGGATTAGAACCAGCGACCTTTCGGTTACTGGCACAACGCTCTTAACCACTAAGCTACCTGCCACTAGCCGTCCTCCTTTACATATGTCAGCATTCCACATGCCCACAGCAATTTTTCACCACTTATTATTTTGTAATTTTTTCATTATATATATATATACAGTGGGGAGAACAAGTATTTGATACACTGCCGATTTTGCAGGTTCCTACTTACAAAGCATGTAGAGGTCTGTAATTTTTATCATAGGTACACTTCAACTGTGAGAGACGGAATCTAAAACAAAAATCCAGAAAATCACATTGTATGATTTTTAAGTAATTAATTTGCCCTCCTGTTCTCCACTCATTACCTGTATTAACTGCACCTGTTTGAACTCGTTACCTGTATAAAAGACACCTGTCCACACACTCAATCAAACAAACTCCAACCTCTCCACAATGGCCAAGACCAGAGAGCTGTGTAAGGACATCAGGGATAAAATTGTAGACCTGCACAAGGCTGGGATGGGCTACAGGACAATAGGCAAGCAGCTTGGTGAGAAGGCAACAACTGTTGGCGCAATTATTAGAAAATGGAAGAAGTTCATGATGACGGTCAATCACCCTCGGTCTGGGGCTCCATGCAAGATCTCACCTCGTGGGGCATCAATGATCATGAGGAAGGTGAGGGATCAGCCCAGAACTACACGGCAGGACCTGGTCAATGACCTGAAGAGAGCTGGGACCACAGTCTCAAAGAAAACCATTAGTAACACACTACGCCGTCATGGATTAAAATCCTGCAGCGCACGCAAGGTCCCCCTGCTCAAGCCAGCGCATGTCCAGGCCCGTCTGAAGTTTGCCAATGACCATCTGGATGATCCAGAGGAGGAATGGGAGAAGGTCATGTGGTCTGATGAGACAAAAATAGAGCTTTTTGGTCTAAACTCCACTCACCGTGTTTGGAGGAAGAAGAAGGATGAGTACAACCCCAAGAACACCATCCCAACCGTGAAGCATGGAGGTGGAAACATCATTCTTTGGGGATGCTTTTCTGCAAAGGAGACAGGACGACTGCACCGTATTGAGGGGAGGATGGATGGCGCCATGTATCGCGAGATCTTGGCCAACAACCTCCTTCCCTCAGTAAGAGCATTGAAGATGGGTCGTGGCTGGGTCTTCCAACATGACAACGACCCGAAACACACAGCCAGGGCAACTAAGGAGTGGCTCCGTAAGAAGCATCTCAAGGTCCTGGAGTGGCCTAGCCAGTCTCCAGACCTGAACCCAATAGAAAATATTTGGAGGGAGCTGAAAGTCTGTATTGCCCAGCGACAGCCCCGAAACCTGAAGGATCTGGAGAAGGTTTGTATGGAGGAGTGGGCCAAAATCCCTGCTGCAGTGTGTGCAAACCTGGTCAAGACCTACAGGAAACATATGATCTCTGTATTTGCAAACAAAGGTTTCTGTACCAAATATTAAGTTCTGCTTTTCTGATGTATCAAATACTTATGTCATGCAATAAAATGCAAATTAATTACTTAAAAATCATACAATGTGATTTTCTGGATTTTTAAAAAAAATGACAGACCTCTACATGCTTTGTAAGTAGGAAAACCTGCAAAATCGGCAGTGTATCAAATACTTGTTCTCCCCACTGTATATATATATTTTTTTTTTGTCATGTAGGCTATTATCATGAATCAACATATAAAACCCTGTCTGCATCTCACAATGGTACATTTTGGTTTATTGTTGTAAAGGGAAGCAAAACTTTGATTGTGCTTCAGATAGTTTTGCTCATTGGAATTTGGGTATCACATACTGTATGTGCTAATAGTCAAGTTGCAACTGGATCACAATATAGCTTACTATTTTATAAGCCAAAGTAATCTGATAACATCACTTTACTGTAGAGTAACACTTTATTACAAAGCATGAGCTCACATTTCATCAGACTATCTAACACTTCACAGTTCACATAATGTAATAAATAATATTATAGCATAGAGGATATCACAGAACAATATAGCATACTAATATTATGGCGAATACACTTTTTATTTATGTTGGATTACCTGTAGCATATGTGTTGCTGATAACCACTTTTGTCAAATTAATGATTGGCATCGGATTTCAAATACCATTGCTTGATTACAATTTTTTATTTTCATTAGCAGCATGATATGTAAACTAAAAACAGTACCACATTGTAGTACAATATATTTTACATGAATTCTTTGGAAATATTTTGTACATTTCTATCTGAGGGATGATGTGCAAAAGCCTTTTTATAATATATTTTAATTTATTTCATTACAATTACAATTAAATTGTAGTTTACTTTTGATTATATTCTGTGTGGAAAACATTGTTGAAAATTGTATTTTACAGTAGCTTGAGATCATGTCCCCCAAAATGCACTTCATTTTGTGTTATTTATGTTCAGTATTGTATGTTAGGCCTGAGATTGCATATGTAATGTGATTTTGTCTTAATATAAAACATTAAACAAGCCTTGCCATACAAAGAGTGTGGTTGGTTTATCATCAGATGCCTCCCAATCAGAACCTTCCTCCCCCTGACATCTATGGTAGTCACTAGCCTGGTCCATCAAACTATGCAGGAGCCAGACCCCTAAAACCAGGACCTAGCCTTTTGGGGGCACTAAGCGAGATTTGGTTGGGAGGCCCCCCACCAAGCAGCAAACATGTTTAGTGGCCCCTGTCTTGACAGTGGAGGAAAATATTTTAGTTTAAAAGTTAATTTCCTGCAATTCTACACATTTTGCCATGGGGCAATGAGAAAATGTTGCAATTGTATAACACATTTCAAGCAATTCTTCTCATTTTGCCATGGGGCAGAGAGAATTGTTTTTAGTTTTATAGCTAATTTCCTGCAATTCTACCCATTTTACCATTGAGGGGAAATCATTTGTTTCTGTTTTGAAGCGAATTTCCTGTAATTCTACACATTTTGCCATGACTTATGCCATGTTAATATAATATCTGAATGAGAGTGACCCACATGCCTGGTGGGTATTCGGCTATGAGTACTATAAATGTAGATAACTGACTAGACTAATTTACCAATCAAAAAATTGTTAGCTGACATGGGTAATTGAGTGACTGACATAACAAAAGAAAAAATGCTGATGCACAACCAAATGTCGGAATTGCACCTTGTGTATTATACTATTCTTACTCTCAATAGTAGCAAGAATTTAAGCTGTTTTTAGATTGGTTATCTTTGGCTATCTAGCAACGTCAAAGAAAAAGTCCAGTGTTCTTTTGCTCATCTTAATCTTTTCTTTGTATTGGCCAGTCTGAGAAATGGCTTTTTCTTTGCAACTCTGCCTAGGTCAGCATCCCGGAGTCGCCTCTTCACTGTTGACGTTGAGACTGGTGTTTCGCGGGTACTATTTAATGAAGCTGCCAGTTGAGGACCTGTGAGGCGTCTGTTTCTCAAACTAGACACTAATGTATTTATCCTCTTGCTCAGTTGTGCACCGGGGCCTCCCACTCATCTTTCTATTCTGGTTAGAGCCAGTTTGCGCTGTTCTGTGAAGGGAGTAGTACACAGCGTTGTACGAGATCTTCAGTTTCTTGGCAAGTTCTCGCATGGAATAGCCTTAATTTCTCAGAACAAGAATAGACTGACGAGTTTCAGAAGAAAGTTATTTGTTTCAGGCCATTTTGAGCCTGTAATCAAACCCACAATTGCTGATGCTCCAGATACTCAACTAGTCTCAAGAAGGCCAGTTTTATTGCTTCTTTAAATCAGCACATCTTTTCAGCTGTGCTAACATAATTGCAAAAGGGTTTTCTAATGATCAATTAGCCTTTTAAAATGATAAACTTGGATTAGCAAACAACGTGCCATTGGAACACAGGACTGATGGTTGCTGATAATGGACTTCTGTACGCCTATGTAGATATTCCATTAAAAATCAGCCGTTTCCAGCTACAATAGCCATTTACAACATTAACAATGTCTACACTGTATTTCTGATCAATTTGATGTTAATTTAAACACCTCGCCACCCATGTTTTACGGTGGGAACTACACATGCGGAGATCATCCGTTCACCCACACCACGTCTCACAAAGACACGGCGGTTGGAACCAAAAATCTCAAATTTTGACTCCAGACCAAAGGACAAATTTCCACCCTGCTCGTGTTTCTTGGCCCAAGCAGGTCTCTTCTTCTTATCGGTGTCCTTTAGTAGTGGTTTCTTTGCAGCAATTCGACCATGAAGGCATGATTCACACAGTCCCCTCTGAACAGTTGATGTTGAGATGCGTCTGTGACTTGAAATCTGTGAAGCATTTATTTGGGCTGCAATTTCTGAGGCTTGTAACTCTAATGGACTTATCCTCTGCAGCAGAGGTAACTCTGGGTCTTCCATTCCTGTGGCAGTCCTCATGAGAGCCAGTTTCATCATTGCGCTTGATGGTTTTTGCGACTGCACTTGAAGAAACTTTCGAAGTTCTTGAAATGTTCCGTATTGACTGACCTTCATGTCTTAAAGTAATGATGGACTGTCGTTTCTCTTTGCTTATTTGAGCTGTTCTTGCCATAATATGTACTTGGTCTTTTACCAAATAGGGCTATCATCTGTATACCCCCCTACCTTGTCACAACACAACTGATTGGCTCAAACGCATTAAGAAGGAAATAAATTCCACAAATGAACTTTTAAGAAGGCACACCTGTTAATTGAAATGCATTCCAGGTGACTACCTAATGAAGCTGGTTGAGAGACTGCCAAGAGTGTGCAAAGCTGTCATCAAGGCAAAGGGTGGCTATTTGAAGAATCTCAAATATAAAATATATTTTGATTTGTTTAACACTTTTTTGGTTACTACATGATTCCATATGTGTTCTTTTATAGTTTTGATGTCTTCACTATTGTTCTACAATGTAAAAAATAGTAAAAATAAAGAAAAACCCTTGAATGAGTAGGTGTGTCCAAACTTTGGACTGGTAGTGTATATGTACAGTTAAAATCGGAAGTTTACATACATCTTAGCCAAATGCATTTAAACTAAGTTTTTCACAATTCCTGACATTTAATCCTAGTAAACATTCCCTGTCTTAGGTCAGTTAGGATCACCACTTTATTTTAAGAATGTGAAATGTCAGAATAATAGTAGAGAGAATGATTTATTTCAGCTTTAATTTTTTTCATGACATTCCCAGTGGGTCAGAAGTTTACATAACCTCAATTAGTATTTGGTAACATTGCCTTTAAATTGGGTCAAACGTGTCGGGTAGCCTTCCACAAGCTTCCCACAATAAGTTGGGTGAATTTTGGCCCATTCCTCCTGACAGAGCTGGTTTAACTGAGTCAGGTTTGTACGCCTCCTTGCTCGCACACGCTTTTTCAGTTCTGCCAACAAAGTTTCTATAGGATTGAGGTCAGGGCTTTGTGATGGCCACTCCAATACCTTGACTTTGTTGTCCTTAAGCCATTTTGCCACAACTTTGGAAGTATGCTTGAGGTCATTGGAAGACCCATTTGCAACCAAGCTTTAACTTCCTGACTGATGTCTTGAGATGTTGCTTCAATATATCCACATAATTTTGCTTCCTCATGATGCCATCTATTTTGTGAAGTGCACCAGTCCCTCCTGCAGCAAAGCACCCCCACAGCATGATGCTGCCACCCCCGTGCTTCACGGTTGGTATGGTGTTCTTCGGCTTGCAAGCACCCCCTTTTTCCTCCAAACATAACGATGGTCATTATGGCCAAACAGTTCTATTTTTGTTTCATCAGACCAGATGACATTTCTCCAAAAAGTACAATCTTTGTCCCCATGTGCAGTTGCAAACCGTAGTCTGGCTTTTTTATGGCGGATTTGGAGCAGTGGCTTCTTCCTTGCTGAGCGGCCTTTCAGGTTATGTCGATATAGGACTCATTTTACTGTGGATATGGATACTTTTGTACCTGTTTCCTCCAGCATCTTCACAAGGTCCTTTGCTGTTGTTCTGGGATTGATTTGCATTTTTTGCACCAAAGTACGTTCATCTCTAGGAGACAGAACGTGTCTCCTTCCTGAGCGGTATTAGGGCTGCGTGGTCCCATGGTGTTTATACTTGCGTACTATTGTTTGTACAGATGAACGTGGTACCTTCAGGCGTTTGGAAATTGCTCCCAAGGATGAACCAGACTTGTGGAGGTCTACCATTTTTTTTCTGAGGACTTGGCTGATTTATTTTTTTTGTCCCATGAAGAGGCACTGAGTTTGAAGGTAGGCCTTGAAATACATCCACAGGTACACCTCCAATTGACTCAAATGATGTCAATTAGCCTATCAGAAGCTTCTAAAGCCATGACATCATTTTCTGGAATTTTCCAAGCTGTTTAAAGGCACAGTCAACTTAATGTATGTCAACTTCTGACCCACTGGAATTGTGATACAGTGAATTATAAGTGAAATAATTGTCTGTAAACAATTGTTGGAAAAATTACTTGTGTCATGCACAAAGTACAGTGGGGAAAAAAAGTATTTAGTCAGCCACCAATTGTGCAAGTTCTCCCACTTAAAAAGATGAGAGAGGCCTGTAATTTTCATCATATGTACACGTCAACTATGACAGACAAAATGAGGAAAAAAATTCCAGAAAATCACATTGTAGGATTTTTAATGAATTGATTTGCAAATTATGGTGGAAAATAAGTATTTGGTCAATAACAAAAGTTTCTCAATACTTTGTTATATACCCTTTGTTGGCAATGACACAGGTCAAACGTTTTCTGTAAGTCTTCACAAGGTTTTCACACACTGTTGCTGGTATTTTGGCCCATTCCTCCATGCAGATCTCCTCTAGAGCAGTGATGTTTTGGGGCTGTCGCTGGGCAACACGGACTTTCAACTCCCTCCAAAGATTTTCTATGGGGTTGAGATCTGGAGACTGGCTAGGCCACTCCAGGACCTTGAAATGCTTCTTACGAAGCCACTCCTTTGTTGCCCGGGCGGTGTGTTTGGGATCATTGTCATGCTGAAAGACCTAGCCACGTTTCATCTTCAATGCCCTTACTGATGGAAGGAGGGTTTCACTCAAAATCTCACGATACATGGCCCCATTCATTCTTTCCTTTACACGGATCAGTCGTCCTGGTCCCTTTGCAGAAAAACAGCCCCAAAGCATGATGTTTCCACCCCCATGCTTGACAGTAGGTATGGTGTTCTTTGGATGCAACTCAGCATTCTTTGTCCTCCAAACACGACGAGTTGAGTTTTTACCAAAAAGTTATATTTTGGTTTCATCTGACCATATGACATTCTCCCAATCCTCTTCTGGATCATCCAAATGCACTCTAGCAAATTTCAGACGGGCCTGGACATGTACTGGCTTAAGCAGGGGGACACGTCTGGCACTGCAGGATTTGAGTCCCTGGCGGCGTAGTGTGTTACGTAGGCTTTGTTACTTTGGTCCCAGCTCTCTGCAGGTCATTCACTAGGTCCCCCGTGTGGTTCTGGGATTTTTGCTCACCGTTCTTGTGATCATTTTGACCCCACGGGGTGAGATCTTGCGTGGAGCCCCAGATCGAGGGAGATTATCAGTGGTCTTGTATGTCTTCCATTTCCTAATAATTGCTCCCACAGTTGATTTCTTCAAACCAAGCTGCTTACCTATTGCAGATTCAGTCTTCCCAGCCTGGTGCAGGTCTACAATTTTGTTTCTGGTGTCCTTTGACAACTCTTTGGTCTTGGCCATAGTGGAGTTTGGAGTGTGACCGTTTGAAGTTGTGGACAGGTGTCTTTTATACTGATAACAAGTTCTAACAGGTGCCATTAATACAGGTAACGAGTGGAGGACAGAGGAGCCTATTAAAGAAGAAGTTACAGATCTGTGAGAGCCAGAAATCTTGCTTGTTTGTAGGTGACCAAATACGTATTTTCCACCATAATTTGCAAATAAATTCATTAAAAATCCTACAATGTGATTTTCTGGATTTTTCTTCCTCAATTTGTCTGTCATAGTTGACGTGTACCTATGATGAAAATTACAGGCCTCTCTCATCTTTTTAAGTGGGAGAACTTGCACAATTGGTGGCTGACTAAATACATTTTTTCCCCACTGTAGATGTCCTAACCGACTTGCCAAAACAATAGTTTGTTAACAAGAAATTTGTGTAGTGGTTGAAAAACGAGTTTTAATGACTCCAACCTAAGTGTATGTAAACTTCCAACTTCAACTGTATATACTCCATTCTATACTATTCTACTGTATCTTAGCCTATGCTGCTCTGATGTTGCTCGTCCATATATTTAGTTATTTTACTTTTTTTGTTTGTTTTTTACATTTAAGTCATTTAGCAGACTTACACATTGGTGCATTCAACTTAGGTTAGCCAGTGGGACAACCACCCTTTTTATTTTTTTATGGGGGGGTGGGGGATGTAGAAGGATTACGGTTATACACTGCTCAAAAAAATTAAGGGAACACTAAAATAACACATCCTAGATCTGAATGAATGAAATAATCTTATTAAATACTTTTTTCTTTACATAGTTGAATGTGCTGACCCCAAAATCACACAAAAATTATCAATGGAAATCAAATTTATCAACCCATTGAGGTCTGGATTTGGAGTCACCCTCAAAATTAAAGTGGAAAACCACACTACAGGCTGATCCAACTTTGATGTAATGTCCTTAAAACAAGTCAAAATGAGGCTCAGTAGTGTGTGTGGCCTCCACGTGCCTGTATGACCTCCCTACAATGCCTGGGCATGCTCCTGATGAGGTGGCGGATGGTCTCCTGAGGGATCTCCTCCCAGACCTGGACTAAAGCATCCGCCAACTCCTGGACAGTCTGTGGTGCAACGTGGCGTTGGTGGATGGAGCGAGACATGATGTCCCAGATGTGCTCAATTGGATTCAGGTGTGGGGAACGGGCGGGCCATAGCATCAATGCCTTCCTCTTGCAGGAACTGCTGACACACTCCAGCCACATGAGGTCTAGCATTGTCTTGCATTAGGAGGAACCCAGGGCCAACCGCACCAGCATATGGTCTCACAAGGGGTCTGAGCAGTGGCGGCTGGTGAAAAATATTCTCGGTGGGGCTGTGCCATACTTTTTTTTTCCTGTAACCATCGCGATATATTTTAACACAAACTGCAGGACAGCAGTGCTCAGTGAAACATTCAGTAATTATTTAATGCCAATATTAAAAAGTTGAGGCATTCTTACACAAAAACATATTACACAAACCCAAGCCTTTCATTTGCATTTAAAGTGAACTTTTCACCATTGGTAGTAAACAGGCAACGCAACAGGCATGCTGTCAGAACAGAGTGGAAAGTGGACAATAACATGAAATTATTATAAAGTTTATAGGAAATCTTACACTGTATAAAAGGATGTATAATATAGAAATGGATATCAAGTGGATGAACTCAAACCTTTGACTGGAAGAATAGCATACAGTATTTTATGATCATACTAAATGTGACTAATTGTTAATGTGCTCCAGAACTGCAACAATTAATTGATACAAAACAACATATATACAGTAATATTAGCAAAGACACTATTAAGACTTTCTAGAGTACCATATATAACTGGATTTTTTATGCTAAGGTCAACTATATACAAAGAAACATGCGGCCAGAGCTGCTCTGTGTGTGTGTGTCTGTCATCTTATTTGTACAGGAATTTTGCCCGTCTGTCCTTCTGAGTGGCAAACCTCTCAATGACCCTTTGATTAAAGTCAGGAATGTCCCTGACAAGTTTCTTCTCCATGGAGAGCATGGCCAGAGCGTTCAGGCGATCCTGTGTCATGCTGTTTCTCAGGAAGGTCTTGATCCTTTTCAGTGTAGAGAAGCACCTTTCTGACTCAGCAGTTGTCATGGGTGTGGTGATGAGGATCTTGAGGAGGCTGGCAGTCTCTGTGAAAGTGCTCTGAAGGTTGTTCTCCATGAAGAACTGGTACAGGGGCACTGCACCACTACAAGCCTTGAACTCACTGTTCTCATAGATGAGGGACAGTTCGGTTTTGAGCTTGGCCTTGTTCAACATGGGGTACGCCTCCACGGTTGTTTCAAAGCGCTGTATCGGGAACTTCACACTGTGTTGTGGGAACAACTCTCCGTGCAATAGTGTTGCGCTGATGAGGTGCTGGGTGAAGGAGAACCTCTCTTTGGCATGACTCAGGATGGTATCACATACCTGTAAAAGATACATCATCAGCTTTAATTTGCAATTAAGCTATTTTGATGCAAGTGATCCTGACTGACACATGCCTATGTCCAACTCAAGTATATGATTACCAAGGTGCTGATTGTTCAGGGTTTTGGCTACATACTACCAGGCCTGAAAAAAGTTCTAGGGGGAAACACTGACAATTACATCACAACTTACCTCTATAGCCAACCTCTGTTGTTCTCCTGGTCCCAGCATCCTCCGTCGCTTGATGGGCTGTTGCTGCTCGTCAGATGCGCTGTCCCCACACAAAGAGGGAATTGAGGCCCTGGGTCCAAAAAATAAAGTTTAATTTGATAACTTGCAATCAGACTTCTTAACTCACTGTAATTCCCCCTCAACACACAACCAGTGACTTTTATATATATATATATATATAGACAGACAGACAGACAGACAGATAGTGTGTATATACACACAAACTATGTCTAGTAACTGCTTTTAACCTGTGATGTACATAATTAACTGATGTTATTACGTTTTAAAGCCGTTTTCTATTACATTTGTGAGAGGGATGCAACATCATTTTGTTCTGCTGTGCACTTAGCAATAAAGTTAATCTTCAATAACAACTAGGCCTCTTCTAGAAATTGACCTGGTGGACACCTGAATAATTATTACAAACTGTGTAGTACTTTCCTGCATTATTATCAACGTCTGATTGTGTCTTCTCTTTCCTTTTAAAATACTAAAACAAATATAATTGTGACGGCTCTATGATAATCACTCACTTTGATGACCAGACACATTTAGGCTTTTAAACTGTTGTAAGTGAACTATTCATCTTTCTAACAACATCTTTATCAGCCAATAGTAAATATAGTTATTTACCTGATTGTTAGCATGCTGTCTGTGAACCTCTGGACAAGTGCTTTAATGAAGACAGGGTCGATGTTCCTCTTCTGCAGCTGGCTGAAAAGCATGTCCACATTTGGCATGATCTTGTGGAACAGTGCCAGGAAAAAACAGAAAGCCTCGTCTTCGAGCATCCTCACAAAGCCCCCGCCTCTCTGACAGTCGGGGCATCAAAGTTCCCAGAGTCTCTGATGGTCTGGAAACACGTTAGGAGGTCATCCCTGTACTCGTACACAGTGTTTACAGCGTGACTGTGGAAGTTCCACCGTGTTGTAGAGGCTCTGGGAGTCTATGCGCAACCACTTCGTCAAGCACGGTGGTTCGCTTGGGAGACCTGGAGAAGAAAGCAGAAAATCCTGCAAGGTCGGAAAAGAAAGTGCCGATCCTGGGGATGCGTGAAGTAGCCTGCTGCATGATGAGGTTCAGCTGATGTGCATAGCAGTGGACGTAGTGCGCATTTTCGTACACATCCACTATTTTACGCTGCACTCCGCCGGTGGCTCCCCTCATCACACTTGCTCCGTCGTAAGCCTGGGCAATAAGTTTGGCCTTTTGTCCATGTGAGAGTATGGTGCTGAGCCTCTCCAGCAGCGCTGTAGCGATGGTGTCGGCGGTTGCGTTCTCGATCAAAATGAACTCGAAAAAACGCTCTTGGACGTTACTTTTAGCATCGATGTAGCGTATCACAAGCACCAACTGGCAGTGGGTGGAAACGTCAGTCGTCTCGTCAGCTTGAATGGCGATAAAATCAGCACTCTTTACTTCCTCCAGGATGTAATCCTTAAGCACTGACAGCATACAGTCCAACAGCTCGTTCTGTATCGTCTTTGACGTGCCCTTAAAAACGGTAGCTGTCTTCAGGTGCTCCTCCAGCACACTGTCGAGGGAGGCAACAAAATCCACTAAGCCCCGGAAAATGCCGGGGTTGTCCGAGGAGTCAGTCTCCTCGTGCCCACGCAAGGCCAACTCAAAAGCCCCACAGAACTTCACACAATCGATAATTTTTGATAGAATGTGCCTGTTTTTATCCACCTCCTCATTGTGTTTCCTCACCGCAATCCTGTGGCCGTCATCCAGCTGCGTAGCAATGTTCACCCTTCCTAATACAGCTAGCTTTACAGAGTTGTCCATGTGTGCCCTGGTGTTCTCATGTTTCTTTACCTTCTCTGACAGGTGCTTCATATCCCTCACTCCGGTACCTGTCCATGCTGAATCTGACCCCGTCGTTTTAAAAAGCAAGCACGGAAAGCAAAATAAAGCATTAGCATCAGTGCACCCAGCTAGCCAAGCCTTCCTGGTGTACCAGCTACGGGAGAAGCCGCGCATATACTGCTTCCCTTTCTCGCTAGCCTGCTGTCTGATTGAGAGGTCAGGTTGATCTGGGCCCAGCTCTTTCACCCGAACTTTCTCTGACAAAGTTCTCCTCTCAAACGGATCTTGGAGGAGAGATTTCACCGAGTTAGGGTTGGGTCTTGGAGAGTAACGTTTGCGCTCGCCATTGTCGTCTAGTAAAAATGGCGCCACTGGAGCCCGGTCCTTATTTTATCAGGGGCGAGCTTGGGGCGATAAAATAATCGCCCTCCTTGGATTCGATTTAAGATCGCTGATTGGCTACATTTTATGTCATACATTCATATCTTAAATTAGCAATTGGCTTAACTGCTACGTAGACCCGCCTCCTCGGGGCACTTTCTGTATCGCCCAGAGCTGACGAGGCGTTTGACAGGCAGAGGAAAGGTTGCGAATATGATTTTCTATCATATCTTACACATATTACTGTGTGCATTCCATATTTCAAACACACAAATATTGACATACTGATGTTTTTATTATTATTATTATTATTATTATTATTTTTATTTATTTTTTATTTTATTTTTTAAAATAATTTTATTTAAGGGGGCGGCGCCCTAGCGCCCTCTATCGGCCAGCCGCCACTGGGTCTGAGGATCTCATCTCGGTACCTAATGGCAGTCAGGCTACCTCTGGCGAGCACATGGAGGGCTGTGCGGCCCCCCAAAGAAATGCCACCCCACACCATGACTGACCCACCGCCAAACCGGTCATGCTGGAGGATGTTGCAGGCAGCAGAACGTTCTCCACGGCGTCTCCAGACTATGTCACGTCTGTCACATGTGCTCAGTGTGAACCTGCTTTCATCTGCGAAGAGCACAGGGCGCCAGTGGCGAATTTGCCAATCTTGGTGTTCTCTGGCAAATGCCAAACATCCTGCACGGTGTTGGGCTGTAAGCACAACCCACACCTGTGGATGTCGGGCCCTCATACCACCCTCATGGAGTCTGTTTCTGACCGTTTGAGCAGACACATGCACATTTGTGGCCTGCTGGAGGTCATTTTGCAGGGCTCTGGCAGTGCTCCTCCTGCTCCTCCTTGCACAAAGGCGGAGGTAGCAGTCCTGCTGCTGGGTTGTTGCCCTCCTATGGCCTCCTCCACGTCTCCTGATGTACTGGGCTGTCTCCTGGTAGCGCCTCCATGCTCTGGACACTACGCTGACAGACACAGCAAACCTTCTTGCCACAGCTCGCATTGATGTGCCATCCTGGATGAGCTGCACTACCTGAGCCACTTGTGTGGGTTGTAGACTCCGTCTCATGCTACCACTAGAGTGAAAGCACCGCCAGCATTCAAAAGTGACCAAAACATCAGCCAGGAAGCATAGGAACTGAGAAGTGGTCTGTGGTCACCACCTGCAAAACCAGTCCTTTATTGGGGGGTGTATTGCTAATTGCCTATAATTTCCATCTGTTGTCTATTCCATTTGCACAACAGCATGTGAATTTATTGTCAATCAGTGTTGCTTCCTAAGTGGACTGTTTGATTTCACAGAAGTGTAATTGACTTGGAGTTACATTGTGTTGTTTAAGTGTTCCCTTAATTTTTTTGAGCAGTGTACTTTTCCAGGTATTCCTTAAAGAGGTAGGGTTTCAAGTGTCTCTGGAAGGTGGTCAGTGACTCCGCTGTCCTGGCGTCGTTGGGGAGCTTGTTCCACCATTGGGGTGCCAGAGCAGCGAATAGCTTTGACTGGGCAGAGCGGGAACTGTGCTTCCGTAGAGGTAGGGGGGCTAGCAGGCCAGAGGTGGATGAACGTAGTGCCCTCGTTCGGGTGTAGGTTCTGATCAGAGCCTGAAGGTAAGGAGGTGCCGTTCCCCTCACAGCTCCGTAGGCAAGCACCATGGTTTTGTAGTAGATGCGAGCTTCAACTGGAAGCCAGTGGAGTGTGCGGATGAGCGGGGTGACATGAGAGAACTTGGGAAGGTTGAACACCAGACGGGCTGCGTCGTTCTGGATAAGTTGTAGGGGTTTAATGGCACAGGCAGGGAGCCCAGCCAACAGCGAGTTGCAGTAATCCAGACGGGAGATGACAAGTGCCTGGATTAGGACCTGTGCCACTTTCTGTGTAAGGTAGGGTCGTACTCTGCGAATGTTGTAGAGCATGAACCTGCAGGATCAGGTCACCGCTTTGATGTTAGCGGAGAACGACAGGGTGTTGTCCAGAGTCACGCCAAGGTTCTTTGCACTCTGGGAGGAGGACACAATGGAGTTGTCAACCGTGATGGCGAGATCATGGAGCGGGCAGTCCTTCCCCGGGAGGAAGAGCAGCTCCGTCTTGCCGAGGTTCAGCTTGAGGTGGTGATCCAACATCCACACTGATATGTCCGCCAGACATGCAGAGATGCGATTCGCCACCTGGTTATCAGAAGGGGGAAAGGAGAAAATGAATTGTGTGTCGTCTGCGTAGCAATGATAAGAGAGACCATGTGAGGATATGACAGAGCCAAGTGACTTGGTGTATAGAGAGAATAGGAGAGGGCCTAGAACTGAGCTCTGGGGGACACCAGTGGTGAGAGCACGTGGTGCAGAGACAGATTCTCGCCACGCCACCTGGTAGGAGCGACCTGTCAGGTAGGACGCAATCCAAGAGTGAGCAGCGCCGGAGATGCCCAACTCGGAGAGGGTGGAGATTTATATTTTCTTAATTCCATTGCTTTACTTAGATTTGTGTGTATTGGACATACGTTGTGAAATTGTTAGATATTACCTTGTTAGATATTACTGCACTGTCGGAGCTAGAAACACAAGCATTTCGCTGCACCCATAATAGAATCTGCTAAACACATGTATGTGACCAATACAAATTGATTTGATTTGTATATTCAACCACAAGGGTGTACTAATGAGCTATGCGAGATAGAAAAAAAATGCGTCATAATAGAGGACTACTGAAATTATATTATTTCAGTGTAGATAAGGGAAGGGCAGATTAAAATAAAAACATGACAGCCAGACAAGCCAGTGTATGAATCAACCGTATTTGCACATGAATGGAGTGGAAATTAGCTGACTTCGTGATCGTTATTATTATATTATATTATATTATATATTATATTATATATTATTATTAAGGTAAGTAACTTTAATGTGTCAAGCAGATTACGTTTTCTTTGCCATTTCTGAAACGTAGCAACGTTTAAGACATGGATTTCATGTTGTAATGTTAACAAGGTACCCAAAAGTAGTTTGAGTTAATGTTTTCATTTTATTAGCTAAACAAAACTTGTTTAAACAGCGAAATGGTCGCGAAAATCAGCCTTGTTTGCATAGCGATGATGAAAAGAACGTCAATTAGGCTGTAATGATCTCCAAAATTCTAATTATTAGGTCATCACACCGTTGATATAGCAACGGATGCTAATAGTTTATCCAATCCTATTGTGATGCAGAGGGGACACTATTTGGCCGGGGGACATTATTTGGCATAAACTATTAGGCCCTAATGTCATTTATGGCTGGGGCCAGCCCTGCATAAAACCAATACTAATATCATTAATTGCAGTATGTTTCAGAATATGACAACATTAGTTGTTTTTTGTTGTAGTGGCATACATGATTATCAATCAGTTTTCATTAGAACCTTGAACTTCTCACACACCACACTGTTCCATGCACAACATACAGTATGTCTATTATAATTCACCGACTTTTTCCGGAACCTTAAATTCCACTCTCAAATTCCATTGGACATCTTTCTGGGAACACAGATTTGTTGTAAAGTGTTATTTCAATGTACTGCCGCAGCTATTGTTGTGGCAGTGAAAAGTAAATAATTTAGAGGGAAACGGGGATTGCTCTTTGAAAAGGAGTATTCCAATACTTTACTCAGATTATAAACGTAAAATTTGTTTCTAATTGGTACTGTTTTGTTTCATTTGGAGTCAAGAACGAGCACTACTGCTACACGATGGTAAGCTAACGTCAGCTAGCTAGTCAGTAGCTAAGCATAAATACAAATATCACCAGTGAACTTGGATATTATTTTATCTAACTAGCTAGTTATACAAAAATTGAACACGCACTCGACTATTTTGTGTTTATACAGAGAACACTCCCTGGCTGTCTATCTGTAACGTTATTTGGCTTCTGTGGTCAGGTAGCTAAAGTTAGCAGTAGCGTTGCGCCTGAACAACAGGCCTAATTTCTCACGGTAGTTAGCTCACGTTACCCTGATAGTATTAGCCAGTGAGTTATGTTTGGTAGGTTGGTCATAACATTTGTATATCCAAATTTGCAGTTTGTATTGTTATCGACTATTTGGTTTTAAAGTTACTAGCTAGCTAGTTACACCCAACAAATGTAATGCTAGCGTCAGCTAGTTCAAAACATTGCTAACTGCTATGGTTACGCTGCACCACTGGCCAGGTTAATAGTACAGGTTTAGCCATGGCATGACAAAGCTAGATAGCTACAAGCTCAGAAGCTTCCTTGGCTAGCTCGTGCATGGAGACTGTACACAGGTGTAATAGCTAGCTTTGTCAGAATGTTGTTATTTACTGTACAATATATTGCCATGGGCTAGCTAGCTATCAATATTAACAGTTGTGCAACTGACAGAGCTAGCTAGCAATATAAAGAGAATAGATATGTAATGTTGTATTGCAACCAGACATCACATTCCCTCCAAGATTGTTGTTAGCCACCAGCTAAGTGGCAATCATTTTGCCAAACCATACTGTCCTGATCCAGTGCGTTTGCTGCTTAATCTGCATCTGTTGCCATGGTTAGAGACAACCCTGTCCCTGTGATAAGTTCATGAATACTTGAGCCTTGACTGAAATAGTAATTATCTTGACCAGTTGGTTATTTAACAATTAGGCCCGACATTTATCTTACCATCTCATGTTTGTCATTCATGCACAATGTGTGCAGTGTTTCTGCATTCAAGACTATTCTCATAGGATATGTTTGACTTTAGTATCCAAGGATATCATTGTATACGCTTTGGTTAGCCTATATCAGGGGTAGGCAACCCTGTTCCTGGAGTGCCTCACGTACTGCAGGATCTTTCCCCAAATAGGCACCACACTACTTAACTAAATGATCAGTTCAGTGATTGCCTAAATTCAACACACCTGGTCTTCCAGGTCAGTTAAATCAAAAACAGGAAGTGCCTGCTCCAGGACCAGGGTTGCCTACCCCTTGCCTATATTATGTCTATGATTGTATTCTAAGACTTAGTAGAATCTAAGTTAACATATTTACATACAAACACGTAATGAAACAAGGTCAGATTAGGCCTCATCTTGAAATCACTCTTGTCTACTCTTAAGTTATTGTTATTTTTCTTTGTGATTTCTCTACCTTCAATGTATTATTCAATATCACTTGAATGATCTCCTGCTCCATGCCGGAAATCAGCCCTGCCTGCCCTGCACAGGTTAAACAACAGAAGCTGAGAGCAGCAGGGTTTAGGTTTCAAGCGGAAGGAAAGCCCAATCCAGTCAGCCATATTCCCCCCAGCCAGGCTGCACTGGGGTGGGCAGGCACACTTACTGACACTGTAGTGTAGTTACAATATTCAGGACCAGTGAAGGTCAGATCTCAGGCCCAGCTGTTGGGTCTTGATCAAGGGGAGGCTGGAGTCAATATAACACTGACTTGCCTAATCTCTACAATACATTAGCACCTGGATAGCAGATACCAACTTTGTATGGCAGGGGAAGTATTCCAATCATTTTGCTGTGTACTGTAGTCTACAATGGAAGCCGTTTCAAGTGCAACTATTGATGAGCTAGACCCTAATTATACATTTTTTGTCCAACCAGGTCATGATTTTTTTCACTTGAATGTCAACATAGATTATTGCAATCCCAACATTCTACAATGCAAGAATTTTGCTTACACTTCAGGGTCTGCACTACGTGACCTATACAATGTGTGCTCCTTTCTTACAATGTTTTTGTGTGTTTGTTTGCAGGTCTCTTGGCAGGGTGCTCTTCTGATTGCTACTTGAAGGGGGTCTTCCAAGATTGTCTGCCAGTCCGAAGAGAAGACCCCACCTTGTCTCTGTGTTAGATTGTGGCCCATCTCTTCATCACCTTATGGAGGAGTAGCTCTTGACGGTTTCATTACAAGCAATAAAAGAAGACGGGAAACGGAACAACTGAGAAGAGCGCAACAACAAGCAAAGAGATAATGTCATCCAACAGAAGCCAGAACCCTCATGGGCTCAAGCAGATTGGTCTGGACCAGATCTGGGATGACCTGCGAGCAGGAATACAGCAGGTGTACACCAGACAGAGCATGGCCAAATCACGATACATGGAACTGTACACGTATCCTTCCACATAGATACACTGCCAGGCTTCTCTGACTAATGTGTGTTTATTAAGGGGAGGGGAGGGGAGGGGAGGGGAGGGGGGGTTAGCTAACAGATGGCTTTTATGCCTGGTAAGACAGAAAAAAGTGGCAAAGCTGGAAAAAATGTGTTTTTATGGGAAAGACCCCAGCACAGGTTTGCCTCAGTTTAAAGCATATTAGGGATAATCCATTGTCAGTATTTTAAGTTTCTACATTGATGTTGTTGCCTTAACCCACCACCCAGACATGTTTATAACTATTGTACCAGTGTGCATCAGTCCAATCAGGCCCGTGGTGCAGGGCCCCCTCCATCCAAGCCCTCCAAAAAGGCCCCCACCCCAGGAGGGGCACAGTTTGTGGGCCTGGAGCTCTACAAGAGACTCAAGGAGTTCCTCAAGAACTACCTGACCAACCTGCTCAAGGTAATGCTCTGTTCCGTGCCTTTTTAAATGGAATGAGGTCAATGAATCGACTGAATGAATTAGCCTACTGGTTAATTCTCCAATAGCCCTTCCAGTAGAGGTTAAAAGGAAGCATATCAAATGTCCTACCACATTTGCATGCTTATCTCTAACTAAATATCAGTCTCTTCTCTCTTCTTCTCCTCCCTCTGTCCCCATCATCTGCAGGATGGAGAAGACCTGATGGATGAGAGTGTATTAAAGTTCTACACACAGCAGTGGGAAGACTACAGATTCTCCAGCAAAGTGCTGAATGGTATCTGTGCCTACCTCAACCGGCACTGGGTCCGCCGCGAGTGTGACGAGGGGCGCAAAGGGATCTACGAAATCTACTCTGTAAGACAACACATTTTTTTAGTTAACCTAAATCTCATTCTTCAATGGTTTTCTCAATTGTATGCATTGCCTAATCCTTTCCTCTCCTTTCAGCTCGCTTTGGTGACATGGAGAGAATGCCTTTTCAGACCTTTGAATAAACAAGTGAGTATCCCCTCAGATCAGCTGTGGAAAAGTTATTCCCAGTCTTAGTTGATTAGTGAGTAGATTGTGATATGTTACATTTTGTTGAAGTTATGATCCTAAATGTCTTCACCCCCAACTAAGGTCACAAATGCTGTATTGAAGCTCATTGAGAAGGAACGTAACGGAGAGACTATCAACACCAGGCTTATCAGTGGAGTCGTCCAGTCCTATGGTAGGTCCTGGCATATTTTAATGGTGTGTTGTTCAACCAATATGAAACTGTTGTGCGAAATGTGATATCATGGCTCTGAAATGATGTGTTGGTTGACAGTGGAGGTTGTGTCTTTCAGTTGAGTTGGGTCTCAATGAGGATGATGCCTTTGCCAAAGGACCCACATTGTCAGTCTACAAAGAGTACTTCGAGACTCAGTTCTTGGCGGACACTGAGCGTTTTTACACACGAGAGAGCACAGAGTTCCTGCAACAAAACCCAGTTACTGAATACATGAAAAAGGTGGGTTATGAAACCAGTGTATCGCGCCAAATTGCTTTATCAGTAGCCTTTGTTTAATGTAAAAATGTGCAGAATCCCTCTCTCTTTCTCCATCTCTTTCGGTCTCTCCCTCTGCTCTCTTTCTCCTTCTGTCTCTCTCTCAGGCTGAGGCGCGTCTATTGGAGGAGCAGCGGAGGGTGCAGGTGTACCTCCATGAGAGCACGCAGGACGAGCTAGCCCGCAAGTGTGAGCAGGTGCTCATCGAGAAGCACCTGGAGATCTTCCACACAGAGTTCCAGAACCTTCTGGACGCTGACAAAAATGAAGGTATGGCGGAGAGTCCACATGGCAATTGCCAGCCAGACTTGCCTTTTTGCTATTGCCAGATTTGTGCTTTATGTACTTTTCATACATTTATACATTGCCTTCAGAAATGATTCATACCCCCTGATTTATTCCAAATGTTCTTGTTACAGCATGAAATCAAACGTTTTTATTTTATAATTTTTTTGTCTACACATAATATCCCATAATGACAAAGTGAAAACATGTTTTTAGAATTTATTTAAAATTAAATACAGAAATATCTCATTTATATAAGTAATTTATTCACACCACTGAGTCAATACTTTGTAGAAGCACATTTGGTGGTGATTACAGGTTTGAGTAGTCTTTGGAATGTCTGTATCAGCTTTGCACATCTGCATTTGGGGATTTTCTCCCATTCTTCCTTGCAGATTTTCTCAAGCTCTGTTAAGTTAGATGGGGAGTGGCAGTGAACAGCAATCTTCAAGTCTTTCCGACGATTTTCAATGGGAATTAAGTCTGGGCTTTGGCTGGGACATTCAAGGACTTTCACATTCTTGTTCTGAAGCCATTCCAATGTTGCTTTGGCTGTATGCTTTGGGTAATTGTCCTGTTGGAACACACCGGTCTAAGGTTGGTTTCAAGTTTTAATGTCACATGCACAAGTACAGTGAAATGCCTCTGAAGCAGGTTTGCACTCTGAAGCAGGTTCTCATCAAGGATTTGCCTGTATTTGGCTCCATTCATTGTTCCCTCTATCCTTACCAGTCTCCCAGTCCCTGCTGCTGAAAAGCATCCCCATAGCATGATGCTGCCACCACAATGCTTCACGGTAGAGATGGTGTTAGGCGAGTGATGAGCTGTGCCTGGTTTTCTCCAGACATAGTGCTTTGCATTCAGGCCAAAGAGTTACATTTTTGTCTCATCAGACCACAGAATATTTTGCCTTATGGTCTGTCTTTGACGTGCCTTTTTGCAAACTCCAGGCATGCTGAAATGCGCCTTTTTCTCAGGAGTGGCTTCCGTCTGGACACTCTCCTATAAAGCCCAGATTGGTGAAGTGCTGTAGAGGCTGTTATCCTTCTGGCAGGTTCTCCCATCTCCACCAAGGAACTCTGTAGTTCTGTCAGAGTGGTCATTGGGTTCTTGGTCACCTCCATCACCAAGATCCTTCTTGCCCGGTTGCTCAATTTGGTCGGACGACCAGCTTTAGGCAGAGTCTGGGTAGTTCCATATTTTATTTTTTTCAACACTCTAGAAATTGTTTTATACCTTTCCCCAGATATATGCTTCATCACAATTCTAGCTTGGACATCTACTTGGACTTTGTGGTATAGTTTCTGCTCGGACATGCACTGTCAACTGTGGGACCTTATATAGACAGATGTGTTTCTTTCTAAATCATGTCCAAACAATTGAATATGTCACAGGTGGACTCCAAGATGTAGTGGCATCTCAAGGATGATCAAATGAAATTGGATGCACCTGAGCTCAATTTAGTGTCATAGCAACGGGATGTGAACACTTATATAAATGAGATATTTCAATACATTTGCAAAAATTTCAAACAAATGTTTTCACTTTGTCATCATGGGGTATTGTGTGTAGACGGGTGAGAATATTTTTTTAATCCATTTTGAATTCAGGCTTTAGCACATCAAAATGTGGAATAAGTCAAGGGTATGGCTGTTGGGGTGACTGTATTACTGCCACACCGGCAGTCAGAAGTCATGAAGGCAGTCAAATTCCACATGACCGTTTAGTCACGGTAATTAGGCTTCTCCAAGCTCTGATGCTGCTGCTGCTGCTGGTCATTAGTAGCCTACCAAACTTGCTAACTGCCTGGTACTCATCACTCTATTGTCCTTCTAATCATTAACATTTGCATTGATGTCAGATTGAAAATCGAATCAAACACTTCATGAGAGCCCATGAGCTCATGTTGCGCAACATTTCTATAGGCTATGCAATTGCGCGAGAAAACAGAGTAATGGCCTCTACTAAAAAGAGGAGGATCCCATCAGCTTTCTATAGGCTAGGCATACTATATTTATTTCTCAACTTTCCTAATATTAAGCACATTAGAGTATGCCAGTTAGGCTCTACACCCCTGGCTGGCATGAAAATGAACCACGGGAAAAGCATTCTCCATTCGCTATTTAAGTGCATAGATGACATGTAATTTTTCCCGCTGACACTGTTTGATACAGGTGCATGATAATGGTCCATTCTAAATCCAAACAAATGTATATGTAAAGACAAGATTAAATCAAGAATAGTCTGATAGGTGACAATATTAGCCTATCACTTGTGAATTATATATTATCGCTTGTGAATGATGGCCAGCATAAGAAACAATGCCTTTTTTTGTTACTTTTTTTGAATAATCGTCGTAGCCTAGCCCATAGGCCTAATATGTTTTGATAAGGTTTTATCACAACTAAAGTGGCCAAATAACTTCTTATAATTAAGCACATTAATCCACTTTACAAGGGGTAAAAGAAGAGCCTAACTGGCATACATAGGCAGCGAGGGAGTTTCAAGTTTGGGGAAGATAATTTTCACCATAAAAATGCAACTTCATAATTAAATCATTACATGCATAATTGCATTTGCTAATGGAACATTTGCGCTTATAGCCTACTACCATGTGCGCATTGCTGTGCTTATAATGTGAAGAAATAGCCTAATAGTTTAACATTTTAAGCTAAACTTTCTGATCTGTTGCGTCAGCCACATTGTGTAAAAACGTTTTTTTGATGCTAGTGGTTATATTAATTTGGGATCTATCGCATCCCACAACTGTCCCAGACTATGTTTGGAATATTTATTTCTCGCACAGAATAGAATAGGTCGACTTTTGTACTATGGGGGATAGTAGATTGACATAGGCTAGTGCTTTTGCTGTTCGTTAGGCCTACTCATCTTGTTGGCTGACGAAAAGTAAATGTGGACAGTTCTTCCAATATCTTCAATATGCACCTCGGAATTGGATAAGGACGCGCCGTTGCTTCCCCGATTTGTCTGTCTTCACTTGTAGCCTGTGAGAAAGACCCGATCACGTGATGGAGAGCCATGTGAGTGAGAGGTGATTCGGAGCGCTCAGCACTCAGGGAGAAGGGCACAGCGGCCACTGGCTGCAAAAGGCATGGATTTTTTTTAGGGTGCATTACGGCCACACGAAGGGGATGCCGCCGTGAATTTCTAGGCATTATCAAGTGCTTGTCAAATTCTGAATGAGTGACTGATGTAGTGTGTACAGCCTGCGCAAAAAGCAAAGCAGAGCTCATGCCTTTTCAAGCGACTTTTTTATTAGTCGCATCATGCAGCCTTACAATGTATAAAAAATCTAAACATATATCCCAAAGTTTGTAGAACAGCTAAAGTTACATTAATAACTCTAAATTAAGCATATAGGAGTACCTATTTCTTAACTGCTCAACACAGACTAACCGCATGTGCGCACTACCTCAAATCATTTGGAGAAAATATCCTTTCTATTTTATTCAGCTTTGTTCAATTGTATTCTTCATACTATAAAATAATGACACGGAATTCTAAGCAAATCTTTTCTGCTAAATTAACTAGTGTAGCCCATAGTCATTTGGCATAGCAAGATCAGGACCTAACATAAGGACAACTCAGAGTATGCTATTCTGTTCTTCTGAAATAGACTACGTTTTCTTCATATCATGCTTCTTTAGACCTGTCTAAAATAAATAATGGATTTATTGTGAAGGTACAGTGGGGAGGGAAAAGTATTTAGTCAGCCACCAATTGTGCAAGTTCTCCCACTTAAAAAGATGAGAGAGGCCTGTAATTTTCATCATAGGTACACGTCAACTATGACAGACAAATTGAGAAGAAAAAAATCCAGAAAATAACATTGTAGGATTTTTAATTAATTAATTTGCAAATTATGGTGGAAAATAAGTATTTGGTCAATAACAAAAAAGCAAGATTTCTGGCTCTCACAGACCTGTAACTTCTTCTTTAATAGGCTCCTCTGTCCTCCACTCGTTACCTGTATTAATGGCACCTGTTGGAACTTGTTATCAGTATAAAAGACACCTGTCCATGTTACGCCCCTGAAAAAGGGGAGAAATAATCACGAGAGTGACGCAGTTGTTTCCTCACTGAAAACTTTAGTATAATAAGTTTTACAAAAATACCACATTTTACAGAACAACAGATCTACAGGAACCAGAGTTTTGTAGGGTACAAAGCTTATTCAAGTCACAACAGCATAAACTGTAATTCACTAAAACATATACAAATGTTTCAATATAACTGTCAAACACAAAGTAGCTTTAGCTCAGTAACCCATAACTACATTTATCAACCATGTCAACAAAGTATTCGAAACACATTATACAAATAACCCCAAATATATTATTAACAGCGCACATGTTCATTCACAATTAGCATAAAATGGCAGCTACTCTCAATATGAAGCTATTTCGCTGCAACCAAGCAAGTTTCCCTCACACACGCACCTAGTACTCCCTTCAACTTAACTCTAACTTACTCAAGATGTTACTAACACATACCTTAAACTCTCTTGACATGTTAGCAAGTTATTACATTCAAATTAACTCGTTTTATATCAATAACGTACCTGAAAAAGGGGAGAAATAATCACGAGAGTGACGCAGTTGTTTCCTCACTGAAAACTTTAGTATGAGGAAAAAAGACCGCGATTTCCCCAGAAAGTTGGGTGGAGACCAGAGCAATCGATCTCAGGCTCATAGATTAAGAGCATTTAGTAGATCACAGATTAACACTTTTACCCTTAAATTAGGCACCACAAAGTAAAGTAGTCAATATAACGTTTACACATTCCTCTTACAATATTTACCCTTTTACACTTGACGGATTTTAACACATTTATGAATTGTATCAATCTCTATGAACTAGTACTGGATGCATGATCTTTTTAACCTTAGATATTTTAAGATCCTTACATACCATGAACTTACTAATACTTTTTAGTGTATAACAGGCTATGAATATGTCCTTTAACCTGTCACACTCTCCCCGACAAAATAAATGTTGTCCCAACATTACCAACATTGTCTTCTTAAACAGTCTATAAGCACTGGACGTAGAAAATCCTCTTCTGTAAGCTAGTCCTTGAGCAGAGGTCAAAGTTCACAGTTCAAATAGAACCAAGAAGTTATATTCACAGTCCATATCTGTTGACCAGCTGTATAAACAGTCCATAAGCAGTCTTTTCTCATACTATTGTCAACAGTCCATCAGTTTTAATGATCTATATGCATAGTCTGCTAATTCTCTCGTGAAAGTCTGTGAAATCAGTCAGTAGTCCGTGGTCAAACATGTCAACTCTGTCTGTGGCCTCAAGTTTGCTGAAGTCCATACATGTAGGGTGGCTGAAGGTAATATCGCTGTAGTGATGGCAGCCATGGAACCAGTCCTGGTGCAGGGTAGACAGGGAACAAATGTGGCTGTGGCTGGATACTGTAGCAGGAAGGGATACCAAGCTGATCATAGGTGATACGTCTTGGAGGGTGTCTCTCTCTTTGTGGCAGCTGGTAAGCTGGTTCCTCAGGTTCAGCAGCAGCAGTTTAATGAAGGAAAGGCACTTAGTGGATGATCATCAGGCATCTCCTCAGCAGGCAGTTCTTTAACTGTTGTTTTCTCCTCCAGCTGATTTTCAACAAGAAGCTGTGCTGGTAGCGTATCAGGAACTGGCACCGCAACTGTCTGTTTCACTGGTGGGGGCCTGTTTTCCGACTCTCTCGCTGGTTCAGCATACCTCTCAGGTACTGTAGGAGATGTGGGGACCTGTAGCGGCTCATGATGAAGGTCATATTCATCCCCGCTGTCTTCATCAGAATCTTGAGGCTGTGATCCAGGCTGATGTCTCTTTTTCTTACTTTTGTCATCTTTAGTCATTTCTGGTTGTCTCTCAAAAGGTAAGTAGTCACAGGACATGAGCAGGTTTCTGTGCAGGACCCGGGAGCGTCCCCTACCCTTTTCCGGTCTCAACTCATAAATCGGCAGGTCTGAACCCATTTGTCTCACTACTGTGTGAATTTGATCTTCCCAATAGTTACGGAGTTTGCCTGGTCCTCCTCTTGGTGTCAGGTTTTTAATCAGAACTCGCTCGCCAGGCTGTAGCACTGAACTCCTAACTTTAGTGTCATAGTACTTCTTACTTCTTTCAGCAGCTTTCTGAGCATTTTCATTTGCAATGGCGTATGCTTCTTCCATTCCTCGTTTCCAGTTCTCCACGTAGTCTCGCTGGTTACTGGAACCTGCCTCTGTGCACAATCCAAAGAACATATCAACTGGAAGCCTGGGTGATCTCCCAAACAGAAGATAAAATGGTGAATAGCCAGTCACTTGCAGCAGGTGCAGTTATAGGCATAAACCAGTTTGTTTAGAGACTCCTTCCAGTTTGACTTTTGTGTCTCAGTTAGTGTCTTTAGCATTTGCAACAATGTTCTGTTCATTCGTTCCACTTGACCGTTCCCCATCGGGTGGTAGGGTGTTGTTCTGGACCCGCCATGCCACTGAGTTTCTTTAACTGATGGAACAACTGATTTTCGATTCTCCCCTTGGTCATGGTGGATGCGGGAGGGGAACCCAAACTTCAGGGCAAAGTCATTGAAGATGAGATTTGCAGCAGTTTTTCCTGACTTTGATGTGGTGGCGTAGGCTTGAGTGAAACGTGTAAAATTATCAACAATCACGAGGATGTACTCATATCCCCCCTTTGCATCTGTCGAGATGGAGGAAATCTATACATACCAGTTAAAATGGCTGTGTTGTCACAATGTTTGTCAGAGGAGCTCTTGTTTCATGGCCTGGCTTTTTTCTGCTTGACACAGCTACAAGTTTTTAGTCACATAGTGCTCGATGTCAGATTGCATATAAGGCCAGAAGAAGCGGTCACGTACTAGTGATACAGTGCGGTCAGTACCTTGGTGTCCCATGTTATTGTGCAACTCTTCCATCACTTTACCTTTGTACTGCTCTGGTAGAACTAACTGCTTACGGGCTGTAGTGACTCTGTAAAGAATACCATCACTGTCGATTGTCAATTTGTCCCATTCTCTGAATAGGCATTTTTGTCTTTGGACTGAATTCCTTTTTGCTCTTTAACTGGCGGTTTGGAACCAGACAGCTTGAAATCGAGCACAGGACGGATGACCGGATCAGACTCTTGTGCCTCTCTTATCCCCTCTTTTGGGATCGAGCTGATTGTTGCTGTAGTTGTCTCACCTTCAGCTGATACTGACATAGATGCAGCTGAAATTGACCAAGGCACAAAAGGCTCTTTCTGTACCTCTACTGCTTGTATAGTGGCGGCAATGGTGTCTGGTGGAAGCTCCTCAGAACATTCTCTCATCAGTGACTCTACATCCAGTGGCATCCTCGACAAAGCATCTGCATCACCGTTCTCTCTGCCTGGCCTGTACTTTATTGTAAAGTGGAAATCAGCCAATTCTGCAACCCACCTGGAAGTGGTTGCGTTCAGTTTTGCAGTAGACAGAATGTAGCTGAGCGGGTTGTTATCACTGTATACAGTGAAGGTCGGAGCATAGTACAAATAATCATGGAACTTATCAGTGATTGCCCATTTTAGAGCTAGAAATTCTAGCTTGCCAGAGTGGTAGTGATAGTTCTTCTCAGCTGCTGTTAAGGTTCAAGAACCATAAGCAATGACCCTAAGCTTCCCATCTTGCTCTTGATAAAGAACTGCTCCCAAGCCTTGGTGTGACGCATCAGTGTGTACAACAAATGGCTGAGTGAAGTCAGGGAAACCTAAGACTGGTGGGTGAAGCAGACACTCAATCAGCTGTTCAAGTGCCTGTTGATGCTGGTCAGTCCACAGGATTGGCTTGTTTGAGGGCACCACATGACTTACTTTCTTTGTTTTTGCTTTCCGTGGGTGGTCAGGTAATTTCATACAGACAGCTGGCCCTCCTAGAAAAGTCTTTGATGTACTGTCTGTAGTAAGTGAGTAAACCAAGCATTTTTCTGAGCTGGCCCACAGTCTGTGGTCTGATCTCTTTCAATGCTCTTACTGCTTCAAAATCGGCTGGGTCAACTTTGCTGCCGTCTGCAGACACTATTCTGCCCAAATAACGGACCTGGGGTTTAAAGAGATCACACTTACTTGGCTTGAGTTTGATGCCATACTCTCTGAGACGCTGCAAAACCTTTTGCACATCATTCACATGGCTGTCGAAAGTTTTACTGAAAACTAGCGTGTCGTCCAGATAAGGAATGCAGATGTTGTCCCGGAGCCCTTCCAAACATTCCTCCATACAACGCTGAAAAGCTGCAGGAGCGTTCATGAGGCCGAATGGCATACGTATCCACTCATAGAGTCCCCATGGGGTCACAATGGCTGTCAGTGATCTGCTTTCTTCAGAGATGAACCCTTGGTGATATGCTTTTCCCTGATCTAAAAGGGAGAACCAGGAATTACCACCTAAACTGTCCATGATGTCCTGGACCCGAGGGATGGGCTGGCGGTCGGGATGTGTCTTTCTGTTCAGGTCTCTGTAATCTATACACAACCGGAGGGTCCCGTCCTTCTTCCTAACGCAAACGACAGGTGAAGAATATGAAGAGTTTGACTTCCTAACCCAACCCTGGGCTATGAGGTCATGAAGGTAGCCCTTCATCTCCTGATACAGTGGCCTGGGCACTGACATGTATGTGCGCTTGACTGGTTCAGAGTCCTTTAGAGAAATAGTCATTTTCAATCGTTCAATGCAGCCAATGTCATTGTCTGATCTGGAGAAGGAGTGACACTCTTCTCTAAGCATTTTCCTAACAACCTCTCTCTGTTCTTCGGTTAGGTGACTTAAACCTACTGGTGGATCCCACTGTTCAGTAGCAGTACATGAGGTTTGAACACTGGTGTGATTCACTGTGGCTGGGGTGACAGCTTTTTCAAAGACTTGGGCAGGTAACACAGTCATAATGGTTTGTACTGTACCGATTATGGTGCGTCCTAGCAGGGCAATGTCGTGGTCAGTGGGGTTAGAGACATCAAGCATGACAACTGGAAAAACACCTTTCTTAACTCTGACTAGTGTGTCAAAGAACTCAAGTTCATCTGGCCACTGCGGGTTCAGGTCTGGCTGGAAAAGCATTGTCATGTCGTCTTTGAAAGGCTGGGAAGCTACACGGCCTCAATCTGAATGCTACTGTGTTTTGGTACAGCAACCTTCTCTTTCTTGGTTTTCACTGCGTATTCATCTGTCTGTTCTGCGCTAACAGCCTGTATAAAAGCCCTCACCTTATTTCTTTTGAGGCTTGGGAAAGCTTTTTTCACTGTACTGTACCGTTTAGTCTTTTGGTCCTTGTCAGGATGTGCTCAATAACATTGAAACCTATGATGGGATGAGATAGGTGACAGCCTTTCATTACCAGCACTGGGATGATCAGTTCCTTCGTTTGGTCAGTTTCAGAGGCTAGCCGAAAAGTTGTTTCGATCCATCCCAGGTACGGCATTTCAGTCCCATTTGCTGCCGTCAATCTTAGATCATCAGGTGAGTCCAGAATTTCTGAAACATCCCTCAGCCTTGCGTTTGGGAGAGATTCCGCTTTCCATCGTTCGTCAATGACCGATACCTGAGAGCCTGTGTCCCATAGAGCTTGGAGGTGGTGGCGATTCAGGTGACACTCAACAAGGCACTGTCTACCGACTAGCGAGGTGACCTTATGGGGGTGGCAACCTTGAGCTAGGGATGGTAAAGAGTGGGCATTTTCTTCTGTACAGGAAAGCTTTTCACAGGTAGAGTCAATTTTCAGGTGAGTGCATTTTTCCTTATGTTTAGTCCAATGTTGGTTTTGACATCCTTTGGAACAGTACAGTGTCTCTTTACATGATGAACATTGTTTCAGGTTCTCAAATGAATCTTCTCTGGCACAATTTGCACATTTCTGGGACTTTATGGTAGCTACGGTTAACACTTGTCCCTCAGCGGTAACCCTTCCCCGTTTAAAGGGGCCTCTTTGGATGGTCTGACTCCCCGGATTTTACATCCAGCTTGAAAATGTTCTCCACTCCCACATCGGAAGCAGTGTGTGCAGCGTGCATCTGTTCTGGCCTGCTGGCAGACAAAACACCTCCTTGGAGCTTGAGCAGAGCGGTTGGTATACAGGTTAGGTGCATATTGATACTGCGCAGGGTCAGGTGCTTGGGGCTGACTGTAGTTGCTGTAATACTGCTGCTGGGAAACAGGTGGCTGGGGGTCCCTATCTGGCCTCCTAACTGGAAGCGGGGCATGGGCATAAGGCGATGACTGAAACAGGCTGCTGTAATGTCTCCTTAATCTGAGCAATCTCGGCACTGAGACCTTTTAGGGAAGCTACACCTGTCTTAAGTTCAGCTAACTCTGTTAACAGTTCTGCGGGTATCTTAGCTTTGGCTTCCTTCACAGGACACTTTGCAGATGGCGTATCTTCTAACTGGACTACACTTACAGTTGTAGCAGGCTGTGGGGCATTAAAACGCTTTTTGTTTCGTCTTTCTAACTCATTAGCACAAGCAATGTTAAGCTTCTCTAGCAAAACCTCATCTGATGTTTCGCTATCAAGCAGGAGAGGCTGCATGTCTATCCTGATACTGTCACTCTGGAGACCGGTAAGGACTGTGTGTAAACACATGCGCTGGACTAGAGCAGGGTCATACTTAAGCCCTGATTCTGACTCCTGGGACGCAAATAGTACTTTCTGCCTCAAATCTAAGACGCGCATCAGGAAGCTTTGAGGGGTCTCCTTGCTATGCTGTGCTTCTGAAGCTAGCTGTTTGTAAAGCTCTGTTGCACTCTTCTCTTGGAAGTTGGAACGCAGGATGCATCTAAGTGTGGGAAGAGTTAGCTGGGGTTTACCTTCCAAGTAGCTGCGTAGCTGTGAGCCTGGAGAAATAGCCCTGATTACTGCGTCTACTATTTCTACCTCAGGATAGCCTCTGTTAAGTCCATTCTCAATCTGATGGGCAAGGCTGGAAAAAGTCAGTTTATCTTTCTGGCCCGGTTCACCTATCTGCCCAGACATTTTTAACTCTTTGCGCCAGTATGAGCCGGGCTGTGCACTGGGTGAGAGCTGCATGCTCCTCTGAAGATGGGCAGGGGGTTGGGGCTGGCGCAGAGAATCACTGGCTTTGTCTGCAGTACTCTGCTCAGTTCCCACCCCTTGTTGTGGGGTTACAGTTCTCAGTCCCTCGATTATGTGATGTGTTCTGGCTGTTTCAATATCATGGTCAGTTTGCCCTGTCTTGCTATCTATGCCACTGATCATCTCTGTCATTTTGTCTTTAAGTAGCAATAATTCCGACATGCCGCCATCTTCTAACTCTGCAACTTCCTCTCTTTCAAGGAACATCATAATGTGAGTCATCAGTGATATGCGGGATTTTTCTTGAACATCTCTTCTCTGTTCGCCTGATATGTCAAGGAAATCACATACGTCTAGTAACTTGTCTTTAGTCAGGGTGTGCAATTCTCCTACTACCTCTTCCTGTAGTTCTTCCAAGGCGGTTGTCATGTTGACAGGACAGGAGGAACCTTTACTGTGCAGGAGTTGACTCTGAATTAGATGGTCCTTACTGTCTCTGATGGTCTCTCAACGGCCTCAGTTGACACGTACTTAACCACCAACTTCCAGCTCCCCTCGAACAGCAACACTTTCCTCACTGCAGCCTGCCTGGGTTGTTATGTAGGGATTTGGCTGGCTCAGAATTCAGCGACCAGGATGTGGAAGCCGGACATCTGAGCAGCAATCTCAGCGGAGCCTCCAAAATGTTACGCCCCTGAAAAAGGGGAGAAATAATCACGAGAGTGACGCAGTTGTTTCCTCACTGAAAACTTTAGTATAATAAGTTTTACAAAAATACCACATTTTACAGAACAACAGATCTACAGGAACCAGAGTTTTGTAGGGTACAAAGCTTATTCAAGTCACAACAGCATAAACTGTAATTCACTAAAACATATACAAATGTTTCAATATAACTGTCAATCACAAAGTAGCTTTAGCTCAGTAACCCATAACTACATTTATCAACCATGTCAACAAAGTATTCGAAACACATTATACAAATAACCCCAAATATATTATTAACAGCGCACATGTTCATTCACAATTAGCATAAAATGGCAGCTACTCTCAATATGAAGCTATTTCGCTGCAACCAAGCAAGTTTCCCTCACACACGCACCTAGTACTCCCTTCAACTTAACTCTAACTTACTCAAGATGTTACTAACACATACCTTAAACTCTCTTGACATGTTAGCAAGTTATTACATTCAAATTAACTCGTTTTATATCAATAACGTACCTGAAAAAGGGGAGAAATAATCACGAGAGTGACGCAGTTGTTTCCTCACTGAAAACTTTAGTATGAGGAAAAAAGACCGCGATTTCCCCAAAAAGTTGGGTGGAGACCAGAGCAATCGATCTCAGGCTCATAGATTAAGAGCATTTAGTAGATCACAGATTAACACTTTTACCCTTAAATTAGGCACCACAAAGTAAAGTAGTCAATATAACGTTTACACATTCCTCTTACAATATTTACCCTTTTACACTTGACGGATTTTAACACATTTATGAATTTTATCAATCTCTATGAACTAGTACTGGATGCATGATCTTTTTAACCTTAGATATTTTAAGATCCTTACATACCATGAACTTACTAATACTTTTTAGTGTATAACAGGCTATGAATATGTCCTTTAACCTGTCACATCCACAACCTCAAACAGTCACACTCCAAACTCCACTATGGCCAAGACCAAAGAGCTGTCAAAGGACACCAGAAACAAAATTGTAGACCTGCACCAGGCTGGGAAGACTGAATCTGCAAAAGGTAAGCAGCTTGGTTTGAAGAAATCAACTGTGGGACAATTATTAGGAAATGGAAGACATACAAGACCACTGATAATCTCCCTCGATCTGGGGCTCCACGCAAGATCTCACCCGTGGGGTCAAAATGATCACAAGAACGGTGAGCAAAAATCCCAGAACCACACGGGGGGACCTAGTGAATGACCTGCAGAGAGCTGGGACCAAAGTAACAAAGCCTACCATCAGTAACACACTACGCCGCCAGGGACTCAAATCCTGCAGTGCCAGACGTGTCCCCCCTGCTTAAGCCAGTACATGTCCAGGCCCGTCTGAAGTTTGCTAGAGTGCATTTGGATGATCCAGAAGAGGATTGGGAGAATGTCATATGGTCAGATGAAACCAAAATAGAACTTTTTGGTAAAAACTCAACTCGTCGTGTTTGGAGGACAAAGAATGCTGAGTTGCATCCAAAGAACACCATGCCTACTGTGACGCATGGGGGTGGAAACATCATGCTTTGGGGCTGTTTTTCTGCAAAGGGACCAGGACAACTGATCCGTGTAAAGGAAAGAATGAATGGGGCCATGTATCGTGAGATTTTGAGTGAAAACCTCCTTCCATCAGCAAGGGCATTGAAGATGAAACGTGGCTGGGTCTTTCAGCATGACAATGATCCCAAACACACCGCCCGGGCAACGAAGGAGTGGCTTCGTAAGAAGCATTTCAAGGTCCTGGAGTGGCCTAGCCAGTCTCCAGATCTCAACCCCATAGAAAATCTTTGGAGGGAGTTGAAAGTCCGTGTTGCCCAGCGACAGCCCCAAAACATCACTGCTCTAGAGGAGATCTGCATGGAGGAATGGGCCAAAATACCAGCAACAGTGTGTGAAAACCTTGTGAAGACTTATAGAAAAAGTTTGACCTGTGTCATTGCCAACAAAGGGTATATAACAAAGTATTGAGAAACTTTTGTTATTGACCAAATACTTATTTTCCACCATAATTTGCAAATAAATTCATTAAAAATCCTACAATGTGATTTTCTGGATTTTTTCTTCTTCTCATTTTGCCTGTCATAGTTGACGTGTACCTATAATGAAAATTACAGGCCTCTCTCATCTTTTTAAGTGGGAGAACTTGCACAATTGGTGGCTGATTTTAAATACTTTTTTCCCCCACTGTATAGGCTATATTACATGTTTTTATTTGCATTTTTAAAATGCAGATGTTCCAAAGGTCTGCATCAGTGGCTTGTAGGCTATGTGTGGAAGCCTGGAGATACTAAATGTGTTTATGTTAATTAACGGTCAATTTCCGTGAGACCGACAGTTATTTGCTTGACAATCACCGGCTGACGAAATTTCTTGACCGCCACAGCCCTAGTCAAGATGTATGAATACTTTCTGAATGCACTGTACTTTCCATGTGAGCTTTGGCTGTGTAAATATGTCTGTGGCCATGCATCACCATCAATTCTTATATCTCTTTCTCTCTCTCTGTAGACCTTGGGCGGATGTACAATTTGGTATCCCGGATCACTGATGGATTGGGAGAGCTGAAGAAACTCCTGGAGACGCACATATACAACCAGGGCCTTGCTGCTATAGAGAAGTGTGGAGAAGCAGCTCTCAATGTAAGAACTACAATGGATTTAATAGTGAAATGTACACATTGTGTTTTACCCAAAGGTTCACATCTTTATTAGAATAATCTGAGACAGTCCTCTCTCCAGTTCACTTGGGTGATCCTTGACTGTATTGTTTTCATTTATTTCACCACAGGATCCCAAAATGTATGTCCAGACCATCTTAGACGTCCACAAGAAGTATAATGCTTTAGTAATGTCAGCGTTCAACAACGATGCTGGTTTTGTTGCTGCTCTGGATAAGGTATGTTCATATTTTTCTATATTTTGTGGTGTAAGATGTTTTCAGACGGTGTCACACTTACACACACTTACACTGTTGTTGTTGTTCTTAACTTTGAACACCCATTTTTCTCTTTAAAGGCCTGTGGACGCTTCATAAACAACAATGCTGTGACCAAGATGGTGCAGTCGTCCAGCAAATCCCCAGAGCTGCTGGCTAGATACTGTGACTCTCTGCTGAAGAAGAGGTGCATCTCTGCTCTGGCACATTCACTCAATACATAACTCCGAACCACAGTTTGATATTCAAGTCTACGTACGCCTGAGACCAGTAGCCTGCACTTCAGTATTGCTATGGACATTTGTTCTGAAATGGTTCACATTGACTAGAGTCAATACGAAGTCTACTCTTCTTGTGGTTTTACTAGACACTGCTAACATACAAGAGCAGGATGTCTGATTTTAAATTAAATTCTTTTTTTTTGCACAGCTCAAAGAACCCAGAGGAGGCAGAGCTAGAAGACACACTAAACCAAGTGGTGAGTTGGAGGACTGCTTTTTCTCAAAAGTGTTCAGCTGCCACACTGGTACTGCATCTTATACATTATCCTGGTCGACAGGATGAAAAGTGGGATTTCCGCACTGCCTGCCCTCCATTGCAGACCCAATCTCCTCCCACTCCTTCAGCCCGGTGTTGCATTTTAGTTGGTTTACGAGACCTGGTCTCTATTCACAACTCTCTCTAACTTG
Source organism: Coregonus clupeaformis (assembly GCF_020615455.1). Lineage (NCBI taxonomy): Eukaryota > Metazoa > Chordata > Actinopteri > Salmoniformes > Salmonidae > Coregonus > Coregonus clupeaformis. Next base: position 17,950,871 of record NC_059212.1, read on the forward strand.
TATGTGTTGTCTTCCCTAGATGGTGGTTTTCAAGTACATAGAGGACAAAGATGTGTTCCAGAAGTTCTACGCCAAGATGCTGGCTAAGCGGTTAGTCCATCAGAACAGTGCCAGCGATGACGCTGAAGCCAGTATGATCTCCAAACTAAAGGTACTATACCACTAAAATTGAGTTGACCTCCTCATGACAATGTTTTAAATTGGCCATTTTCAATGTGATATTGACATTACATTGTGATTGGTAACTAGTGGCAGTTTATTGAAGTACAAATCTGTAAGATATTCTCTGGTTGCTAAGTCTTTGGACTGTGTTTTACCTGGGATCCCCCATGTCCTAATGGTATGTCCTGCCCTCTTTCCCAACAGCAAGCGTGCGGCTTCGAGTATACCTCCAAACTCCAGCGCATGTTCCAGGACATCGGAGTCAGCAAAGACCTAAATGAACAGTTCAAAAAGCACCTCACCAACTCTGAGCCTTTGGACTGTGAGTATATCTGTCTGTGACTCTGAAATGCAGTGGGACATTGTCCCCATTCTGGGATTAATTATGTGATGACAGAAAGGAGTTTCTTAATCTCGGAAACCTGGTTACCTGGATTGAGTTAGTAGGGCCCTAGATTTTCCTAACCAAACTTTAAAACAATCACATTGTATTAAATAACTATTGTAAGAAGATTGCTGATCTGTTTTCTGTGTGTGTGCGTTCCAGTGGACTTCAGCATCCAGGTCCTCAGTTCTGGTTCCTGGCCCTTCCAGCAGTCCTGTACATTTGCTTTGCCCTCCGAGGTGAGACACTCTAACTGATCCCCTCCACAGTGACCCAATTTACTGAAGTTGATCCCTGTTTACTCACTGTTTTCTATTTTATTCTCTCCTACCCTCATTCAGCTGGAGAGGAGTTACCAAAGGTTCACGGCCTTCTACGCCAGCAGACACAGCGGGCGCAAGCTGACCTGGCTCTACCACCTGTCCAAAGGAGAGCTGGTCACCAACTGCTTTAAGAACAGATACACTCTGCAGGTGATTAAAGGTGTTGTCTCTCTGATCAGATAAGATACGATTATTTCCTTTCAGACTCTCACGTTAGGGATTTTCATCAACCATCACTGTTGAACAAACGTACTGGTGTGTGCTCACTATAACACTAAAAAAATCCAGAAATCAACAAAATGCACGGAGCTGAGTTGCTCTGCTGTTGAATGGTTTTGACGTATTCCCTGTTGCTCCTCCTGTCCTCCCAGGCTTCTACCTTCCAGATGGCCATCCTATTGCAGTACAACGCTGAAGACGTCTACACAGTGCAGCAGCTTGCTGACAGCACGCAGATCAAGCTAGTGAGTACTGACAACTCAATGGAATCTAGTTGGCTACAGACAGTCAGAGACCATTCTCTTTTATGGATGGTCTTTCAAAGGAAGACGTTATGCTGTGAAGGGAATATACACTGAGTGTACAGTCGTGGTCAAAAGTTTTGAGAATGACACAAGTATTGGTCTTCACAAGGTTTGCTGCTTCAGTGTTTTTAGATATTTTTGTCAGATGTTACTATGGTATACTGAAGTATACTTACAAGCATTCCATAAGTGTCAAAGGCTTTTATTGACAATTATATTAAGTTTATGCAAAGAGTCAATATTTGCAGTGTTGACCCTTCTTTTTCAAGACCTCTGCCCATTCTTGCATAATCAATGCTTGGATTTTGTCAGAATTTGTGGGTTTTCGTTTGTCCACCTGCCTCTTGAGGATTGACCACAAGTTCTCAATGGGATTAAGGTCTGGGGAGTTTCCTGGCCATGGACCCAAAATGTCGATGTTTTGTTCCCAGAGCCACTTAGTTATCACTTTTGCCTTATGGCAAGGTGCTCCATCATGCTGGAAAAGGCATTGGTCGTCACCAAACTGTTATTGGATGGTTGGGAGAAGTTGCTCTCGGAGGATGTGTTGGTACCATTCTTTATTCATGGCTGTGTTCTTAGGCAAAATTGTGAGTGAGCACACTCCCTTGGCTGAGAAGCAACCTCACACATTATAATAATAATAATAATAATATGCCATTTAGCAGACGCTTTTATCCAAAGCGACTTACAGTCATGCGTGCATACATTTTTTTTTTTTTTGTGTATGGGTGGTCCCGGGGATCGAACCCACTACCTTGGCGTTTCAAGCGCCGTGCTCTACCAGCTGAGCTACAGAGGACCACACATGAATGGTCTCAGGAAGTCTTCGACTCACTGTGCGTGCAGATGCACTCACACCTGCCTGCTGCCAATCCTGAGTAAGCTCTACACTGGTGGTGCCCCGATCCCGGAGCTGAAACAACTTTAGGAGACGGTCCTGGCGCTTGCTGGACTTTCTTGGGCGCCCTGACGCCTTCTTCACAACAATTGAACCTCTCCTTGAAGTTCTTGATGATCCGATAAATGGTTGATTTAGGTGCAATCTTACTAGCAGCAATATCCTTGCTTGTGAAGCACATTTTGTGCAAAACAATGATGACTGCATGTGGGGTGGTGCAACTCAATATTAGGAAGGTGTTCCTAATGTTTGGTATACTCTGTGTATAAGCTGAAAGCAACAGTCCAGTATTTGCCTTATACATTGCCTGTTTTGTTTTTGTTCTCCCCAGGACATTTTGGTGCAGGTGTTGCAAATCCTGTTGAAGTCTAAATTGCTGGTAGGTTTTATGCCTCTCTTATTATCAGATGATCTACCAAAAACTCCAGTTGCTAGGGAGCTAACTATTCTGCATTGTGGATTTTTTCTGAAAGTTTCAACTTTGACCCAAGCAATGTTCTGTTGTCCAGGTCCTGGAGGATGAGAATGCAAATGTGGATGACGTGGAGTTCAAACCAGACACCTTAATAAAACTCTTCCTGGGATACAAAAAGTGAGTGATTACACACGCCATGTTATCAATATAGATCACAAGCCTACAAATTGTGGAAAACAGATATTCAAAATTGCTATGCTGTTACTGTACTGTAATAGATTCCATGAACTGTTGCTGATAAATTTAGATTTGAATCTTTACAGCAAAAAACTTCGGGTGAACATTAACGTGCCAATGAAGACCGAGCAGAAGCAGGAGCAGGAAACCACTCACAAGAACATAGAGGAGGACAGGAAGCTGTTAATACAGGTACACTGTACATCACGCTATTCAATTTTTTTCCCCCTGATCTAACTCACACACTACATGCTGCCACTGTCAACATCACTCACCTTGTCAAGCACTCATTCAAACTCACAAAAATCTATGTCTATTGTCTAACGTGCACAAACAATCTCTCTGGTCTAGAATATTCATGCAGGATCATTTTGGTCTAAACCTGCTGTGTTCTCTCTCTACCCTGCTGTAGGCTGCCATTGTGAGAATCATGAAGATGCGTAAAGTGCTGAAACATCAGCAACTCCTGGCAGAGGTGCTGAACCAGCTGTCATCCAGGTTCAAACCAAGAGTCCCAGTCATCAAGGTAAATTATGCTGTAAATTAGGCAGCATTAGATGGCAATTTACCTTACCCCAGAGGATTTCTTGAAACCACATACTGTAAATGCAACATCTGCCATGGTAGGAATGGGCTTGTTTGTGTCTTTCAGAAATGTAACAAATCTATACTCTGTTTTAAAATTAGGGTTATTTCCTGTAGGTTTATGGAAACCACTTTCTGTATGCAACATCTGCCATGTTAGTAATGGTCATGTATGTTTGTCTTTCAGAAATGTATCGACATCCTGATAGAGAAGGAGTACCTGGAGCGTGTCGACGGAGAGAAAGACACTTACAGCTACTTGGCTTAAAACCTTTTCATTGTTCTCCACCTTCCTTTCTTTTTTTAAAGTTGTCTCTTGAGTAATAAACATCATTCCTTTTGACATTTGGCCAATGTTGTCAGGAATGCGAGCACAGAAGGAGAAAAAGAAAAAATCATAAAAGAAGAAAAAAGTTGTCTGAATCATCAAGGTGGTTGCTAAAGCTGGACTTCCCTTTAAACTCGGAGATTATGGGATAGCTGCTCGCCCAGTGTTTGTTTGAAGATCCCATCTGAACTGCTCAGGATCGACAGATACATTTTGATATGTAAATATGGACAGAGACCTTTACCCCTTTACCTTTATCTTGCAAAGTTAATAACATACAAAAAAACAAACAATCAAAACCCTTCACAGCGAGGATTGCATGCTACTGCGTATCTGCATTTAAGAAGCAAAAATATGTAATAGACGAGAAGCTATGAAGACTCTGCTGCTTTACGTGGCAGTAGCAAATTAAGAACCTATGTTAAAAAAAAGATGAGTGCAATTTTAGCTGCACCTCCAGAAAGCGATCTGTGTTTGAAAAAGGCCATTAGAAGTGTAATCTGCATTGTTACCTGCTACCAGAAAAACATTTGTATAGTGTGGTTCACTTTTTTTAAATGTGTGGTAAATAAAATTAAAGGTTTCTGTATTCCCGCTGATGTTTTTTATTCCTTCAAAGCTGATGTGAACATTGGGATGAGATGTGTTAAAACATGCATCCCAATTCTGTTTTCACTAATTGGTCTTTTGACCAATCAGATTAGCTCTGAAAAAGAGCTGACGTGAAAAGATCTGATGTGATTGGTCAAAAGACCAACTAGTGGGGAAAAAGATCAGAACTGTGCTGCCTGTGTAAATGCAGCCCTGGATATTATAGATCAGTGCTGGTTTCTTGACATTACAATCCATGAATGAAATACTTCTGTTCATTGCCAGTCATTTGTAAACTGTAAAGCTTGAATAAAGCTTGTCATCAAGATGTATTTTGTGGCTATTAGAACCGAAGGTTGCTACTTTCCCATGATCAGTTTTAATCCGAATGTACATCAATGGCTGTGTTCAGACAGGCAGCCCAATTCTGATCTTTTTTTCCATTGGTCTTTTGACCAGTAATATCAGATCTTTTTCAGAACTGATCAGATTCGTCAAAAGACGAATTAGTGAAACAAATATCAGAAATGGGCTGCCTGTCTTAAAACAGCAAGTCACTGCAAACGTTCACATCATAGGCAGGCCGCAGGCAGACAACGTATGAGATTGGATCTTGAGGTTCTCTTGCCTATTTCAATAATAAAAATGGTAAAATAGGCTATCGTAATGCTGTTTTTTTTTGTGTGTTTTTTATTTTATGAAGCAGACATTTCAACATAGATTTGGATGACTGTTTGGCTGTGTTAAAGCCTTATTCACACGCCTTCATTCTCAAATAATTTTTGTTTTTCAAATCCGTTTTGGAATACTGACTGTCCAAACAGCAAGTGACCAAATCAGATTTATGTGTGTTCAGACAGAAGTCATTTGCTGACATGGCTATGCTATTGTCATAGTAAAGACGGGTGTGTGCACAGTGGTTTAGGCTGATTGGTGGTGGTGCTCGTGCTTACTATCACCAAAGATTATGGATATGCTGACAAGATTACGTCTCTCCGGCCTAACAATGGGAGTCGTTGTCCACAAAGCGGCACGGCGGGCTGTCTAGCTCCCGCCTATCCTTTCTTTGGATTGGTGGATACATCTCATTATTGTAATCCTTTTTTGAATATTCGATGAGGGTTGTTGACATCAACCGCCTGTAATGGCGTGAGATGCTATGCTACTAGCCACATGAATATGCATAGCCATCTCGAGACAACTTCGATATAAAGTGTTTTTTCTCAAAGTTGCCGGGATGTCACATGTCCTACTTATATCAGTACACTCGTAACAATTTAAGCTTTACGGACTTCTATTAGTTCAAATAAACCTCACGTAGCAAATAAGCCATACATTTTTTTGTTGACCACATTCGACACTTGCATGACCTCCATACAAAAACTCCTTGCTTGGTGGGCGAAACAACAACAAAAATTTCACCTGCTGGAGGAAGACAGATTTTCCACAGAGTTGGGCCTCTCTCTTCCTCTTCCTCTCTGCTATCATTTCAGAAGTGTAACAAGCTAAGGTGACAACAATGCCTGCCATGGATGTTATTTTTTATTATAAAAAAAAAAAAATGTTTGGGGGGGGGGGTAGATCAGCTTAATATTGCAGATAGATTGTAACTTCCATCAATGTAATTGTCTGCATCACTTCCAATCCCCCATGTTTATATATATATACTGCTCAAAAAAATAAAGGTTACACTTAAACAACACAATGTAACTCCAAGTTAATCACACTTCTGTGAAATCAAACTGTCCACTTAGGAAGCAACACTGATTGACAATAAATGTCACATGCTGTTGTGCAAATGGAATAGACAACAGGTGGAAATTATAGGCAATTAGCAAGACACCCCCAATAAAGGACTGGTTTTGCAGGTGGTGACCACAGACCACTTCTCAGTTCCTATGCTTCCTGGCTGATGTTTTGGTCACTTTTGAATGCTGGCGGTGCTTTCACTCTAGTGGTAGCATGAGACAGAGTCTAATACAAGTGGCTCAGGTAGTGCAGCTCATCCAGGATGGCACATCAATGCGAGCTGTGGCAAGAAGGTTTGCTGTGTCTGTCAGCGTAGTGTCCAGAGCATGGAGGCGCTACCAGGAGACAGGCCAGTACATCAGGAGACGTGGAGGAGGCCGTAGGAGGGCAACTAACCAGCAGCAGGACTGCTACCTCCGCCTTTGTGCAAGGAGGAGCACTGCCAGAGCCCTGCAAAATGACCTCCAGCAGGCCACAAATGTGCATGTGTCTGCTCAAACGGTCAGAAACAGACTCCATGAGGGTGGTATGAGGGCCCAACACCGTGCAGGACGTTTGGCATTTGCCAGAGAACACCAAGATTGGCAAATTCGCCACTGGCGCCCTGTGCTCTTCACAGATGAAAGCAGGTTCACACTGAGCACATGTGACAGATGTGACAGAGTCTGGAGACGCTGTGGAGAACGTTCTGCTGCCTGCAACATCCTCCACCATGACCGGTTTGGCGGTGGGTCAGTCATGGTGTGGGGTGGCATTGTGTAGCAGCTTGGTGAGAAGGCAACAACTGTTGGCACAATTATTAGAAAATGTTTTAGATTCCGTCTCTCACAGTTGAAGTGTACCTATGATAAAAATTACAGACCTCTACATGCTTTGTAAGTAGGAAAACCTGCAAAATCGGCAGTGTATCAAATACTTGTTCTCCCCACTGTATATACATACACATACACATATACACACATACATACATACACATACAGTGGGGGAAAAAAGTATTTAGTCAGCCACCAATTGTGCAAGTTCTCCCACTTAAAAAGATGAGAGAGGCCTGTAATTTTCATCATAGGTACACGTCAACTATGACAGACAAAATGAGGAAAAAAAATCCAGAAAATCACATTGTAGGATTTTTTAGGAATTTATTTGCAAATTATGGTGGAAAATAAGTATTTGGTCAATAACAAAAGTTTCTCAATACTTTGTTATATACCCTTTGTTGGCAATGACACAGGTCAAACGTTTTCTGTAAGTCTTCACAAGGTTTTCACACACTGTTGCTGGTATTTTGGCCCATTCCTCCATGCAGATCTCCTCTAGAGCAGTGATGTTTTGGGGCTGTCGCTGGGCAACACAGACTTTCAACTCCCTCCAAAGATTTTCTATGGGATTGAGATCTGGAGACTGGCTAGGCCACTCCAGGACCTTGAAATGCTTCTTACGAAGCCACTCCTTCGTTGCCCGGGCGGTGTGTTTGGGATCATTGTCATGCTGAAAGACCCAGCCACGTTTCATCTTCAATGCCCTTGCTGATGGAAGGAGGTTTTCACTCAACATCTCACGATACTTGGCCCCATTCATTCTTTCCTTTACACGGATCAGTCGTCCTGGTCCCTTTGCAGAAAAACAGCCCCAAAGCATGACGTTTCCACCCCCATGCTTCACAGTAGGTATGGTGTTCTTTGGATGCAACTCAGCATTCTTTGTCCTCCAAACACGATGAGTTGGGTTTTTACCAAAAAGTTATATTTTGGTTTCATCTGACCATATGATATTCTCCCAATCCTCTTCTGGATCATCCAAATGCACTCTAGCAAACTTCAGACGGGCCTGGACATGTACTGACTTAAGCAGGGGGGACACGTCTGCCACTGCAGGATTTGAGTCCCTGGCGGCGGAGTGTGTTACTGATGGTAGGCTTTGTTACTTTGGTCCCAGCTCTCTGCAGGTCATTCACTAGGTCCCCCCATGTGATTCTGGGATTTTTGCTCACCGTTCTTGTGATCATTTTGACCCCACGGGGTGAGATCTTGCGTGGAGCCCCAGATCGAGGGAGATTATCAGTGGTCTTGTATGTTTTCCATTTCCTAATAATTGCTCCCACAGTTGATTTCTTCAAACCAAGCTGCTTACCTATTGCAGATTCAGTCTTCCCAGCCTGGTGCAGGTCTACAATGTTGTTTCTGGTGTCCTTTGACAGCTCTTTGGTCTTGACCATAGTGGAGTTTGGAGTGTGACTGTTTGAGGTTGTGGACAGGTGTCTTTTATACTGATAACAAGTTCAAACAGGTGCCATTAATACAGGTAACGAGTGGAGGACAGAGGAACCTCTTAAAGAAGAAGTTATAGGTCTGTGAGAGCCAGAAATCTTGCCTGTTTGTAGGTGACCAAATACTTATTTTCCACCATCATTTGCAAATAAATTCATTAAAAATCCTACAATGTGATTTTCTGGATTTTTTTTCTCAATTTGTCTGTCATAGTTGACGTGTACCTATGATGAAAATTACAGGCCTCTCTCATCTTTTTAAGTGGGAGAACATGCACAATTGGTGGCTGACTAAATACTTATTTTCCCCACTGTACATATCCTTTAAAAATATATATATATTCCCCTTTATTACTTTCCAACCCCGCCACCCTTTCCCCACTTGGAGTAAACTAGTGAACAACAACGCCTAGGCCTCTACTTCCAGCCCATACCCACTATTAACATTTTATGGACACAGTCAATTTTACAGTAATTACATTTTGTTTGTTCTTTCTCCTGAACTTCTTCTACTCTCAACCTCTCCGATCATTTTCATGATGTCCATCCGGTTTGCTTCTATATGCCATATACAGTGGGGGAAAAAAGTATTTAGTCAGCCACCAATTGTGCAAGTTCTCCCACTTAAAAAGATGAGAGAGGCCTGTAATTTTCATCATAGGTACACGTCAACTATGACAGACAAAATTAGGAAAAAAATCCAGAAAATCACATTGTAGGATTTTTTATGAATTTATTTGCAAATTATGGTGGAAAATAAGTATTTGGTCAATAACAAAAGTTTCTCAATACTTTGTTATATACCCTTTGTTGGCAATGACACAGGTCAAACGTTTTCTGTAAGTCTTCACAAGGTTTTCACACACTGTTGCTGGTATTTTGGCCCATTCCTCCATGCAGATCTCCTCTAGAGCAGTGATGTTTTGGGGGCTGTCGCTGGGCAACACAGACTTTCAACTCCCTCCAAAGATTTTCTATGGGGTTGAGATCTGGAGACTGGCTAGGCCACTCCAGGACCTTGAAATGCTTCTTACGAAGCCACTCCTTCGTTGCCGGGCGGTGTGTTTGGGATCATTGTCATGCTGAAAGATCCAGCCACGTTTCATCTTCAATGCCCTTGCTGATGGAAGGAGGTTTTCACTCAAAATCTCACGATACATGGCCCCATTCATTCTTTCCTTTACACGGATCAGTCGTCCTGGTCCCTTTGCAGAAAAACAGCCCCAAAGCATGATGTTTCCACCCCCATGCTTCACAGTAGGTATGGTGTTCTTTGGATGCAACTCAGCATTCTTTGTCCTCCAAACACGACCGAGTTGAGTTTTTACCAAAAGTTCTATTTTGGTTTCATCTGACCATATGACATTCTCCCAATCCTCTTCTGGATCATCCAAATGCACTCTAGCAAACTTCAGACGGGCCTGGACATGTACTGGCTTAAGCAGGGGGACACGTCTGGCACTGCAGGATTTGAGTCCCTTGCGGCGTAGTGTGTTACTGATGGTAGGCTTTGTTACTTTGGTCCCAGCTCTCTGCAGGTCATTCACTAGGTCCCCCTGTGTGGTTCTGGGATTTTTGCTCACCGTTCTTGTGATCATTTTGACCCCACGGGGTGAGATCTTGCGTGGAGCCCCAGATCGAGGGAGATTATCAGTGGTCTTGTATGTCTTCCATTTCCTAATAATTGCTCCCACAGTTGATTTCTTCAAACCAAGCTGCTTACCTATTGCAGATTCAGTCTTCCCAGCCTGGTGCAGGTCTACAATTTTGTTTCTGGTGTCCTTTGACAGCTCTTTGGTCTTGGCCATAGTGGAGTTTGGAGTGTGACTGTTTGAGGTTGTGGACAGGTGTCTTTTATACTGATAACAAGTTCTAACAGGTGTCATTAATACAGGTAACAAGTGGAGGACAGAGGAGACTCTTAAAGAAGAAGTTACAGGTCCGTGAGAGCCAGAAATCTTGCTTGTTTGTAGGTGACCAAATACTTATTTTCCACCATAATTTGCAAATAAATTCATAAAAAATCCTACAATGTGATTTTCTGGAAAAAAAATTCTCAATTTGTCTGTCATAGTTGACGTGTACCTATGATGAAAATTACAGGCCTCTCTCATCTTTTTAAGTGGGAGAACTTGCACAATTGGTGGCTGACTAAATACTTTTTTTCCCCACTGTATTTCTAACTGTGCTCCTTCACAAAAGCTCCCAACCTACAACCCATACACTTATTATGGACACAGCGTGCCTACATTATTAGTTATCTTGTTATTGTTTGTTGTTAGTTGTTATTAGTCCCATCCTTCAATTCCATTCAACACCTCCCATCTATCTTTTAACACCATCCATTTAGGATTTATATTTGCCATATATATTTCAACTCTACTGTGATGTTTCCCAGTTGCTTTGAATGTTCAAAATCATAGTATAAGAACACTTTTTTAAAGCCTCAAAGGATAAGATTATCCAACTTTCAATACGAGTCCTTTTTAGCAAGCCACAGTCAACTAGCTAGCTAGGTAGGTGTTTAGATTTCCATCACATTCACTAATTTGTTTGTAAACAATCAACAAGTTAGTTAGCTACCACATGTTCTTGTCAAACTGTATCACAGAGTAGCTAGCAAGGAACAAGATGTGTCAAATATCTTGACATTTGCGGGCAAATAAATCAGATTTGACCGTTCAGACACAAGTCTCATGGCCAGGAATCAGATTTGAAATGTGGCTTGAAATCCGATTCAATGTGCTTTTTGGCTGTTTAGACTGAAGGAAAAATAACAGATTCGAATCGGATATCCAAACACATATGGAAAAATTATATATTGGAATATATTTCAATAAAATATTAATATATGTTAATATATCGGGAAAATGTATTTATCAAATATATATTTTAATTAAATATATGTACATATATTTTTTAAATATACAGTATGTGTAAAATACACACTCACACATCACAACCTTCTCTACCCCGATTATAATTTTGAGTCTCTATTTACCTCTGGTACCTTATGCCTCGATCACACCGACAGTGTTTTGCGCAAAATGGTACGCAGCAACAAAAGTACAACATTCACCTTCTGCTACTATTTATGTCAAGTCCTCTATCCATACAGTTTGATGCATACATTCGATAAATCCAACATATGCGCCACACAGAACGCACTGCAACTGCCTCTGCAATGCAATGCTGCAAGGCAAACAGAGCGTTCCATTTGAAATGAATGTACTTCGGGAGTACCAAAACGCATTGATTCTGTGGGTGTTATCGAGGCATAACCGAATGCTGTAAGGCAAACGCAGCGTTTCATTGAAAATGAATGTACTTCTGATGTACCAAAACGCAATATTCCGGTTGGTGTGATTGAGGTGTTAGCATTAGAGCCGATTTATGCTTGATCCAAAAATGCGCTGTTTGGATGGTGTGTTGCAATTGCGGAGCTCCGCAGGCAAGCAGAGGCCAAATTGAGCTGCATCGCCATGCGCCTCTCAAATTTTGTTAAATTATTATAATAATTTTTTACCTTTATTTTATCAGGGAGTCATACTGAGACAAAGGTCTCTTTTACAGATGAGCCCTGACTTATATAAATTACAGAAAATACACATCAATATCAATGCAAAATGCAAGCAGAGAGAACAACATGGTCATAAAAAATAAACACATTCATCAGTAATAAGGTCCTCAATCAGCTTTCTGAATTGCCCTATAGGCACCAAAACATCAATTTTAATAACATTTTGAAGATTGTTCCACAAATAAGGTGCAAGAAAACTAAAAGCTGATTTACCTAACTCAGTAGAGACCAAAGGAATTTCCAGTTAACCATCCCTGAGACCGGGTGTGGTAATTCCTATGTCTAAAGTTCAGTAAAGATGTTAGGTACAGTGGGTCTTTTTGTAAAAGGGCTTTATAAATTAAAACATAGCAATGTATCAACCTACGTGACACCAAAGAGGGCCAACCAACTTTCTGCTAGAGAATGCAGTGAGTACTAATATTGTCGCCCATAATAAAGCGCAGTGCGCTATGATAAACTGCATCTAACGGCTGTAATCAAGTGGCAGCTGCGTTCATATAGATGATGTCGCCATATTCTAGGACCGATAGGAACGTAGGCTGAATAATCTGCTTTATACTATTTAGCGAGAGGCAGGACCTATTTCTATAGAAGAAACCCATTTTTATTCTCAGCTTCTGAACTAACTCATCAATATGCTTTTTAAAAGACAGCTTTTCATCTATCCAGATGCCCAGATATTTGTAAGCAGGGACACGATCAATATGGACACCATCCAAAGTACATATGCTTAAATGATCAACGTTCTTTTTATGCACTCTAGAGAACAACATATACTTAGTTTTACCTGCATTCAATACTAATTTCAGGTCAATAAAGGTTTTCAGTAATACAATGAAGTCAGACTGTAGTTCAGATAGATTCTGGTCAACCATGGGGTCAATAGCATACATAACAGTATCATCGGCATACAAGTCCAGGTTACAGTTTTTTATAGACAAGTCGATATTGTTAATGTAAACAGTAAAAAGTACAGGTCCCAGAATCAACCCCTGCGGGACAACTTTCACAATATCCAGGAAACCTGATTTAACACCATCAGTAGATACACATTGAGTTTTATCTGTCAAGTAATTTTTAAACCAGATACATGCAGCCTGGTCTAGGCCAATTAAGGAAAGCCTCTGAATTAGCAGTGAGTGATCAACAATATCAAAAGCCTTGGACAGGTCAATGAAGAGGGTAGCACAATGTTGTCTTTTATCCATACAGTTAACCACATCATTTATAATTAGGAATGCAGCAGAGATAGTGCTATGACCTGGTCTAAAATCCGACTGATGTACATTTGGAATACATTTCAAAGATAAGAAAGATCTTAGCTGAGAATTAATAAAGGATTCTAATATTTTAGCTAGGTAAGAAAGTTAAAAAATAGGGTGATAATTATTTAGGTCACAAGGGTCACCACCTTTATGAAGCGGGAGTACATGGGCCGCCTTCTAAATCTTGGGGATAGTACCAGATATAATCATCAGGTTAAAAATATGGGTTAATGATTCAGCAATGGGGGGCACAGAGCTGCAGCAAAAATGGATCAAGCATATCAGCCCCAGTGTATTTTTTTAAACATAAATCTTAAGCAAGTTATCTATCACATCACAGATAGTAAATTGTTGAAATGAAAACAAAGATTCACTAGAAGTTGACAGGTTAACCGTTGAGTCAGCTAGAGGCTGGCTGAGGGAAGAGCAGTCGATTGACTGACCCGAGTCAATTAAACCACTGTTTGTCTCAAATAAAAAGCCTGCCGAGATAAAATTATGATTAAAAGCATAACTTATTCTATTCTTCTCAGTTATGATACCAGAGTCAGACATAACTTGCTTAGGCAGGGAAGAAGAGGAATTTGTACGCCTCAGTGCATTTACTGTTTTCCAAAATTTTGTTTATGGACACATCTACAACCAGGAGCTCAAATTTCTTGGGAACAGAAATATTTGAAGATTGGGACGCCATGAAATTAGATTTTACATATATGGCCACTCCTCCCCATGTCTGTAATCTGTCACATCTAAATACATTATAATCATTTACTTCAATGTCTTTATCAGATACAGAACCATTTAACCATGTTTCCGAGAGAACCAGAATGTCAGGACACGAGTCCTGTACCCAAGTATCAATTGTATCCATTTTTAAAAATCAAATTTTGCACATTTAGGTGCATTAGCCCAAGCCCCCTACACGATTTAAAGTCAGAGGGGGTATTCAGCTCATTCCCATAAGAGCATAGGGTAATCTGGTTGTGGCGGGAATTGAGGAGGGTGGTGTGGAGGGCAGTGTGGCTGGCGAAGCATATGAGGGCTGATGATGTGAATGATACATGGTGTGTACTGCATCATGTGATGCACTACCCTCAACAGTGTTTTGCCAGACCCTAGGGTAGTGGTTGGTGCTGTGTAGAGCTGGGCTGAGTTGAGGTGGGCCTGGTCTGGTAGAGCTGTGCTGTGATGGACCAGGTCTAGTTGAGCTGTGCTGTGATGGACCAAGTCAGGTTGAGCTGTGCTGAGGCGGGCCGGGTCTGGTTGAGCTGTGCTGAGGCGGGTCTGGTCTGGTAGAGCTGTGCTGAGGCAGACCTGGTCTGGTAGCATGGGAAGGAGGTTGTAGGGGTAATTGAAAAGGGTGGTGTGGAGGGCAGTGTGGCCGGCGATGCTCTAAACTCTGCATGGGGCCTCTTTGACTGCGTACGACTTGGGCATAGCTCAGTGTTTCTGCATGCAGTTCCTGGGAGAGAAGTGGTGGAGGGTCTGATTTGTCTCAGGGAGTTGGTGGCTGTTCTGTTGCTCCTGTGGGGTAAGGTGGACTGGCCACCCAGAGAAACATCCTTTAACGCCCTGGCAAAGGTGGGGACTGCCACTTTGTACAGGTGTACATTGTCATTAAGACAGTCCAGGCTGACGGTGGGATGGTGGCTCCGTATAGCTCCGCATTGACATGATTGGTTGACGGTAGGTGAGGGCGGGAGATCCTGTATAAACACAAACTTACTTGACAACTTCCTTCACAACAGCTCTGCGCTGCTCAGCGAAGCACAAGAAGTATGAATGCCCTGACTTATGCAGAGGCCATATCACCATAAATGCAGCGTCTTTCACGCCTTGATCACACCTACAGCGTTACGTTATTGCACAAAAGGGTACGCCGCATCATCTGGATACCTGTGCAACAAAAGTTCAACATTCACCTTCTGCTACCATTTCTGTCAAGTCGTCTATGCATACAATTTAATGCATATGTTCGATAAATCAAACATATACACCACAGAGAATGCACTGCAACTGCCTCTGCAAAGCAATGCTGCAAGGCAAATGCAGCGTTCTATTTTAAATTAATGTACTTCTGGTGTACCAAAACGCAATGACACTTTCGGTGTGATCGAGGCGTTAGGTTCCCAAAGTGGCGTTTTGCATGCAAAAGCTTAATCATTGAGTTGTATATGAAAATAAATTCTACAACTTTTGAGGTACACTACATGACCAAAAGTATGTGGAGACGTGCTCGTCGAACATCTCATTCCAAAATCATGGGTATTAATTTGGAGTTTGTCCCCCCTTTGCTGCTATAACAGCCTCCACTCTTCTGGGAAGGATTTCCACTAGATGTTGGAACATTGCTGCGGGGACTTACTTCCATTCAGCCACAAGAGCATTAGTGAGGTCGGGCACTGATGTTGGGCGATTAGGCCTGGCTCGCAGTCGGCGTCCCAATTCATCCCAAAGGTGTTCGATGGGCATGAGGTTAGGGCTCTGTGCAGGCCAGTCAACTTCTTCCACACTGATCTCGACAAACCATTTCTGTATGGACCACGCTTTGTGCACAGGGGCATTGTCATGCTGAAGCAGGAAAGGCCGTTCCCCAAACTGTTGCCACAAAGTTGGAAGCACAGAATCGTCTAGAATATAATTGTATGCTGTAGCGTTATGATTTCCCTTCGCTTGAACTCCCAAGTGGCACATCGGTCTAAGGCATTGCATCGCAGTGCTACAGACCCGGGTTCGATCCCGGGCTGTATCTCAACAGGCCGTGATCGGGAGTCCCATAGAGCGGCGCACAATTGGCCCAGCGTCGTCCGGGTTAGGGGAGAGTTTGGCCGGGGGGGCTTTACAAGTGGGCCATCATTGTAAATAAGAATTTGTACTTAACTGACTCGCCTAGTTAAATAATAAAAAAGGGGCCTAGCCCGAACCATGAAAAACAGCCCCAGCCCCAGACCATTATTCCTCCTCCACCAAACTCTACAGTTGGCACTATGCGTTGGGGCAGGTAGCATTCTCCTGGCATCCGCCAAACCCAGATTCGTCCGTCGGACTGCAAAATGGTGAAGTGTGATTCATTACTCCAGTGAACGCATTTCCACTGCTCAAGAGTCCAATTGCAGCGAGCTTTACAACACTCCAGCTGACGCTTGGCATTGTGCATGGTGATCTTAGGCTTGTGTGCAGCTCGGCCATGGAAACCCATTTAATGACGCTCCCGACTAACAGTTATTGTGCTGACGTTGCTTCCAGAGGCAGTTTGGAACTCGATAGTGAGTGTTGCAACCGAGGACAGAAGATTTTTATGCGCTTCAGCACTCTGAGGTCCCATTCTGTGAGCTTGTGTCCCGGCTGAGCCGTTGTTGCTCCTAGAAGTTTCCACTTCACAATAACAGCACTTACAGTTGAACAGGGCAGCTCTAGCAGGGCACACATTTTACAAACTGACTTGCTTGGAAGGTAGCATCCTATGATGGTGCCATGTTGAAAGTCACTGAGCTCTTCAGCAAGGCAATTCTACTGCCAATGTTTGTCTATGGAGATTGCATGGCTGTCTGCTCGGGTTTATACACCTGTCAGCAACAAGTGTGGCTGAAATAGCCAAATCCACTCATTTGAAGGGGTGTCCACATACTTTTTATATACAGTGCATTCGGAAAGTATTCAGACCCCTTCACTTTTTCCACATTTTGTTACATTACAGCCTTATTCAAAAATTTATAAAATACATGTTTTTCCTCATCAAGCTACACACAATATCCCATAATGACAAAGTGAAAACAGGTTGTAGAAATTTTTGCTAATAAAAAATAACAGAAGTACCTTATTTACATAAGTATTCAGACCCTTTGCTATAAGACTCGAAATTGAGCTCCGGTGCATCCTGTTTCCATTGATCATCCTTGAGATGTTTCTACAACTTGGAGTCCACCTGTGGTAAATTCAATTGATTGGACATGATTTGGAAAGGCACACACCTGTCTATATAAGGTCCGACAGTTGACAGTGCATGTCAGAGCAAAAACCAAGCCATGGGGTCGAAGGAATTGTCCATAGAGCTCAGAGACAGGATTGTGTTGAGGCACATATCTGGGGAAGGGTACCAAAAAATGTCTGCATCATTGACGGTCCCCAAGAACACAGTGGCCTCCATCATTCTTAAATGAAAGAAGTTTGGAACCATCAAGACTCTTCCTAGAGCTGGCCGCCCGGCCAAACTGAGCAATCGGGGGAGAAGGGCCTTGGTGAGGGAGGTGACCAATAACCAGAGGGTCACTCTGACAGAGCTCCAGAGTTCCTCTGTGGAGATGGGAGAACCTTCCAGAAGGACAGCACTCCACCAATCAGGCCTTTATGGTAGAGTGGCTTTACGGAAGCCACTCCTCAGTAAAAGGCACATGACAGCCCGCTTGGAGTTTGCCAAAAGGCACCTAAAGGACTCTCAGACCATGAGAAACAAGATTCTCTGGTCTGATGAAACCAAGATTGAACTCTTTGGCCTGAATTCCAAGCGTCACGTCTGGAGGAAACCAGGCACCGCTCATCACCTGGTCAATACCATCCCTACGGTGATGGATGGTGGTGGCAGGATCATGCTGTGGGGGTGTTTTTCAGCGACATGGAATGGGAGACTAGTCAGGATCGAGGTAAAGATGAACGAAGCAAAGTACAGACAGATCCTTGATGAAAACCTGTTCCAGAGTGCTCAGGACCTCAGACTGAGGCGAAGGTTCACCTTCCAACAGGACAACGACCCTAAGCACACAGCCAAGACAACGCAGGAGTGGCTTCAGGACAAGTCTCTGAATGTCCTTGAGTGGCCCAGTCAGAGCCCGGAATAAAACCCGATCTAACATCTCTGGAGAGACCTGAAATTAGCTGTGCAGCGACGCTCCCCATCCAACCTGACAGAGCTTGAGAGGATTTGCAGAGAAGAATGGGAGAATCTCCCCAAATACAGGTGTGCCAAGCTTGTAGTGTCATACCCAAGAAGACTCGAGGCTGTAATCGCTGCCAAAGGTGCTTCAACAAAGTACTGAGTAAAGGGTCAGAATACTTATGTAAATGTGTTATTTCCATTTTTGAAATTGTTGCATGTTGCATTTATATTTTTGTTCAGTATACAATGTTGTTGATCCATCCTCAGTTTTCTCTTATCACAGCCATTAAACTCTGTAAATGTTTTAAAGTCACCATTCGCCTCATGGTGAAATCCCTGAACTGTTTCCTTCCCCTCCAGCAACTGATTTAGGAAGGATGCCTTTATCTTTGTAGTGACTGGGTGTATTGATACACTATCCAAAGTGTAAATAATAACTTCACTATGCTCAAAGGATATTATAAACTGGGTGGTTCGAGCCCTGATTGCTGATTGGCTGACAGCCGTGGTATACCACGGGTATGACAAAACATTTATTTTTACTGCTCTAATTACATTGGTAACCAGTTTATCATAGCAATAAGGCACCTCAGGGGTTTGTGGTATATGGCCAATATACCATGGCTAAGGGCTGTATCCAGGCACTCCGCATTGCGTTGTGTGTAAGAACAGCCCTTAGCCGTGGCCATATACCACACCCCCCCATGCATTATTGCTTAATTCAATGTCTGCTTTTTTTTTTTTTCCCCCCATCTATCAATAGGTGCCCTTCTTTGCGAAGCATTGGAAAACCTCCCTGGTCTTTGTGGTTGAATCTGTGTTTGAAATTCACTACTCAACTGAGGGACCTTACAGATAATTGTATGTGTGGGGTACAGAGATGAGGTAGTCATTTAAAAATCATGTTAAACACTACTATTGCACCATGTCCATGAAGTCCATGCACCTTATTATGTGACTTGTTAATCAAATGTTTACTCCTGAACTTTAGGCTTGCCATAACAAAGGGGTTGAATACTTATTGACTCAAGACATTTCAGCTTTTCATTTGTAATTAATTTGTAAAAATGTCTAATAACATAATTCCACTTTGACGTCATGGGGTATTGTGTGTAGGCCAGTGACACAAAATCTGATTTGAAATTCAGGCTGTAACACAACAAAATGTGGAAAAAGTCAAGGGTTGTGAATACTATCTGTACACATAAGGCTTAGACATATACAGTGAGGGAAAAAAGTATTTGATCCCCTGCTGATTTTGTTTGCCCACTGACAAAGACATGATCCGTCTATATAATTTTAATGGTAGGTTTATTTGAACAGTGAGAGACAGAATAACAACAAAAAAATCCAGAAAGACGCATGTCAAAAATGTTATAAATTGATTTGCATTTTAATGAGGGAAATAAGTATTTGACCCCTCTGCAAAACATGACTTAGTACTAGGTGGCAAAACCCTTGTTGGCAATCACAGAGGTCAGACGTTTCTTGTAGTTGGCCACCAGGTTTGCACACATCTCAGGAGGGATTTTGTCCCACTCCTCTTTGCAGATCTTCTCCAAGTCATTAAGGTTCGAGCCTGACGTTTGGCAACTTGAACCTTAAGCTCCCTCCACAGATGTTCTATGGGATTAAGGTCTGGAGACTGGCTAGGCCACTCCAGGACCTTAATGTGCTTCTTCTTGAGCCACTCCTTTGTTGCCTTGGCCGTGTGTTTTGGGTCATTGTCATACTGGAATAACCATCCACGACCCATTTTCAATGCCCTGGCTGAGGGAAGGAGGTTCTCACCCAAGATTTTGACGGTACATGGCGCCGTTCATCGTCCCTTTGATGCGGTGAAGTTATCCTGTCCCCTTAGCAGAAAAACACCCCCAAAGCATAATGTTTCCACCTCCATGTTTGACGGTGGGCATGGTGTTCTTGGGGTCATAGGCAGCATTCCTCCTCCTCCAAACACGGCGAGTTGAGTTGATGCCAAAGAGCTCGATTTTGGTCTCATCTGACCACAACACTTTCACCCAGTTCTCCTCTGAATCATTCAGATGTTCATTGGCAAACTTCAGATGAGCCTGTATATGTGCTTTCTTGAGCAGGGGGACCTTGCGGGCGCTGCAGGATTTCAGTCCTTCACAGCGTAGTGTGTTACCAATTGTTTTCTTGGTGACTATGGTCCCAGCTGCTTTGAGATCATTGACAATATCCTCCCGTGTAGTTCTGGGCTGATTCCTCACCGTTCTCATGATCATTGCAACTCCACAAGGTGAGATCTTGCATGGAGCCCCAGGCCGAGGGAGATTGACAGTTATTTTGTGTTTCTTCCATTTGTGAATAATCGCACCAACTGTTGTCACCTTCTCACCAAGCTGCTTGGCGATGGTCTTGTAGCCCATTCCAGCCTTGTGTAGGTCTACAATCTTGTCCCTGACATCCTTGGAGAGCTCTTTGGTCTTGGCTATGGTGGAGAGTTTGGAATCTGATTGATTGATTGCTTCTGTGCTCCTAATTACATTTTACATTTTAGTCATTTAGCAGACGCTCTTATCCAGAGCGACTTACAGTTAGTGAATACATATTTTTTTATACTGGCCCCCCGTGGGAATCGAACCCACAACCCTGGCGTTGCAAACGCCATGCTCTATCAACTGAGCTACATCCCTGCCGGCCATTCCCTCCCCTACCCTGGACGACGCTGGGCCAATTGTGCGCCGCCCATGAGTCTCCCGGTCGCGGCCGGCTGCGACAGAGCCTGGATTCGAACCAGGATCTCTAGTGGCACAGTTAGCACTGCGATGCAGTGCCTTAGACCACTGCGCCACTCAAGAGACAGAGGGTAGTGTCAGCTCATTACCTGTATAAAAGACACCTGAGAGCCAGAAATCTTTCTGATTGAGAGGGGGTCAAATACTTATTTCCCTCATTAAAATGCAAATCAATTTATAACATTTTTGACATGCGTTTTTCTGGATTTTTTTGTTGTTATTCTGTCTCTCACTGTTCAAATAAACCTACCATTAAAATTAAAGACTGATCATTTCTTTGTCAGTGGGCAAATGTACAAAATCAGCAGGGGATCAAATACTTTTTCCCCTCACTGTATTTAGATATCTGTAATTTGCATATACGTAAATACATGTACATGCATGTTGTTAAAATATTGTATATGTCAATATTGACTGTCGCTCCATCTGTTCAACTCTGTCTGAAAATCGTAGTCCAGACTCCAGACCTACTCTATCATATATCTGTATTATTTGATTCTTGTTTGTTTTGCTTTTTCAAGCACTGTAATGAAAAGCGCAATTGAAGTTGAATGAATTATTATGATTATTATGATATTATTTTTCGTATGGGAAAATAGGATTTGAGTCACTTCAAACTGCCAGTGCGAACAAGGCTTTAGACAGGCAGCCCAATTTTAATCTTTTTTTTCACTAATTGGTCTTTTGACCAATCAGATCAGCTCTGAAAGATATCTGATATGAAAAGATAAATGAGTGAAAAAAATATCAGAAATGGGCTGCCTGTTTGAACGCAGCTTTTGTTTTTTCCCCCCAATAGGTGCAGGTGTGGGTGGAGCTAAATGCCAATTATACTCGATGGCACACCTGTGTGCATTGTTACTCCATCAGCTTGCAGGTAAGGTTGGCAAACGAAGCTCCCTCTTCCATTAATAGGAACTGTCATTATTTTTCTGAATGGAGCCTGCAGCCGAGACCAGCGCTGCAGGAGTTTCAGTCAAAGATGACCTTTCAGAAAAATGTCAGAAGTTATTTCTCGAGTTCTTGGAGGAGTAAGTTGTTTATATTTATTGGACAAGCCCAATAATAGTGCTTAATACCAGTGATAATCAATGTGTAAACTCACCCCTCACTTTTACACACAGGTTTCAGGACACAAACGGGGAGCTTTTGTATCTACCTGATGCTGAGGAGCTCATTCGACCAGAGAGAAACACACTGACTGTGAACTTCACCAACATTGAGCACTTCAATCAGCAACTAGCTACCACCATTCAGGAGGAGTATTACAGGTAATTGAATTGCTAATTTGGTAGGCCTGCCCAAAAAACTCTCATTCTATTTCTCCATTGAACCAGCAAGTTACAGAACATTTCAATTTTGCAGATAAATGTGTTGTTTTACAGTGTCAGCCATAGTAGTGTGCGTCCCTGGAGTAAATTAAGGTTAAGTGCCTTGGTCAAGGGCACAGACAGATTTTTCACCTCGTTGGCTCGGTTATTCGAACCAGTGACCCTTTCAGTTACTGGCCCATCGTTTTAACTCCCAGGCTACCTGCTACTTGTCCATGTTTTGCCATCCCCAGGGTATACCCATTCCTATGCAGAGCAGTGCGCCACTTTGCAAGAGATCATGGGAACATACCAGCAGCCAAAGAGTTCTATGTGGCCTTCTCTGACTTTCCATCAAGACAAAAGTAATGATCAAACTACTGAGCCAGATTTCTCTGACTACATTACACTTAAAATGAGATTATTACTTACCTTGAGCGTTAAGTTGCTTGTAATGTCCCTTGGCAGGATCCGAGAGCTCTCCACGACCCGGATCGGGTCCCTACTGCGTATCAGTGGCCAGGTGGTGAGGACACACCCAGTGCACCCGGAGCTGGTCAGTGGTACCTTCCTGTGTCTGGACTGCCAGTCGGTCATGAAAGATGTTGAGCAGCAGTTTAAGTACACCCAGCCCAACATTTGTAAGAACCCAGTCTGTGCCAACCGACGTCACTTCATGCTGGACCCCAACAAGTCCCGTTTTGTGGACTTTCAGAAGGTATGAAGAGGTTGGACTGGATGAGTCCAACAGGCTGGATTGACCCTCCAGCAGACAATGAAACCATAGCATGATATATCAACTCTCTAACTGTGTATGCATGTGTGCGCGTCTGTGTGTTCGTGTTCATATAGGTGCGTATCCAGGAGACCCAGGCGGAGCTGCCTCGTGGCTCCATCCCCCGCAGTGTGGAGGTGATCCTGAGGGCAGAGGCTGTGGAGATGGCTCAGGCAGGGGACCGCTGTGACTTCACCGGCACATTGATCGTCGTACCAGACGTCGCTGCGCTGGCTGTGTCAGGTGAGGAACTGCCTTCTACACACCATGCCTTCTCTTACACACAAGATGGCCTTCTGAGGGTCAAAGTCATACATGAAAATGTATGCACTCACTAACTGTAAGTCGCTCTGGATAAGAGCGTCTGCTAAATGACTAAAATGTTTTAAAAAATGTAAAAACCATTGCGATGGAGCATAAAAGTAACATTCTCCCCTGTACTTTCTCCATGTTTGCAATGCAGGCACCAGGGCAGAGACCAGCAGCAGAGTGACTGGGGGGAGGCAGGGCTTTGATGCAGATGGGATCCAGGGACTGAAGGCTCTAGGTGTCAGGGATCTGTCCTACAGACTGGCCTTCCTAGCCTGCTACGTGGCCCCCACTAACCCTCGGGTTTGTCCATTAGTTAAACATTTATTTAGATTAATATAAACTTTATTTAACATGGGAAGATCCCTCAAGTTTGAAACCTGTAGCGAGGAAGAAGGATCTAGAGATTATGTATAGTTATAGATTATTTAAATAGGAAAAACCACTGAACTGTGTTCCTGTGGGTAGTTTGGTGGTAAAGATCTCCGCCAGGAAGACCAGACTGCAGAGAGTGTGAAGAACCAGATGACTATTCAGGAATGGGAGAAGGTGTTTGAGATGAGTCAGGACAAGAACCTCTACCATAACCTCTGTACCAGCCTCTTCCCCACTATCCATGGTATGGAGGGAATATCTTGTGCTATTTACTTGGAAATTGAGTAGATTTGTCACGTAAAAAACTGTTAAAACATCTGTTTTGAAATGCACTGCCGAACCTGAATATATTACAGGGAATAACGAGATCAAGCGTGGAATCCTATTGATGCTCTTTGGCGGTGTTGGCAAGACTACCATGGAGGGCACATCTCTGAGGGGGGATATTAACGTTTGCATCGTTGGGGACCCCAGTACCTCCAAGAGCCAGTTCCTCAAGTAAATCACCAAGCACTATCCTATTTGTATAACCAACAGATGTGATATTTGAAATTGAGGATCAAACCTGTTTTTTAAATGTTTTAACAGAAGCATTTCGAGTTGTTTACTAGTGTTGCACAGGCAGTGTTGCTAGTCTCTGGAGGTCTCATTATTCCTCATAGCAAAGGAGCCTACTACATGATGGAAGCAGGAGTGGTGTGGATGTTTTATGAGGTGAAAGGTTGGTGTTAACTCTGATGTGCCCTACCTCAGACACGTGGAGGACTTTGCGCCCAGGGCAGTCTACACTAGTGGGAAGGCCAGCAGCGCAGCCGGGTTGACAGCAGCTGTAGTGAAAGATGAGGAGTCCCATGAGTTTGTCATCGAGGCTGGGGCCCTCATGTTGGCGGATAACGTAAGCATTGTGTTCTAGTACGGGACAATCATCTTATGCTTTTCTGTTTGGTCATATGTCCTCTGGGGGGCACTGTGCGATTTGATTTTACTCTGCACTGTTCTTTATCATCATCCACAGGGAGTCTGTTGCATTGATGAGTTTGACAAGATGGACTTGAAAGACCAGGTAGCAATTCACGAGGCCATGGAACAGCAGACCATCTCCATCACTAAGGCTGGAGTGAAGGTATGCGATGTGGGAATAGAGCTGTAGCTGTACACACGCACACCCTCTGTCACACACACAATTTAATTCAGCAATACTTTTTATTACTACTCAGTGCAGAGGGAGTATCAATGGTTTGAGTTGTGATCCGTTTGACTGTATTGTGTTAAGGCCACTCTGAATGCTCGCACCTCCATCCTGGCAGCTGCCAACCCCATCGACGGGAGATACAACCGCTCTAAGTCTCTGAAACAGAACGTCAACATGTCAGCACCCATCATGTCCAGATTTGACCTCTTCTTCATTCTGATTGATGAGTGCAATGAGGTAAGAGCAAAACCTTGGAAAACGAAAGTGGAAGGGGGAAAAGGTAAGGAACTTGTCTGTCGGCCCTGCATTAAAGATCATAATTGGTTAAAGAAAATTGTGATAAATAAAAAAGTATACCAGTTTCATTTAAGGACCAAAGGATTGACAGCCGTCCCATACAGATTGCAAAATAGTTCGGAAGAGATTTTTGACGTACCGATTCCATGGCACATTGTTTATGAACTGATACGCAAAACGACGGCGGATTCAAAACTTAGAATTTTTCAATTTAAATTATTATACAACATTTTTGCAACCAATAGAATGTTATTTATATGGGGAATACAGTCTTCCCAGCTCTGCAGATTTTGCTGCGAAGAGACAATAATTAGATCATTTGTTTTGGTGCTGTCCATTTGTAGCTTGTTTTTGGTCACAGGTCCAGGAATGGCTGAATAATTGCAATATTTACCTGGAGCTAACCCTGCAGATAGCACTACTGGGTGATCTGAAAAGTCATAGTCAATCGATCAATAATATAATACTTTTAGCAAAAATGTTTATTTTCAATTTACAATCTGTAGAAACAATGAGAATAGAAGGGTCATAACTTTTGTGAAACAGTACAGTTGAAAAATATATAGCAAATAGAAATCCAATATGGATGGTGTTAAGAGATAGATGGGAGGGGTTGACTGGAGCTGAAGGTTGGGACTAATAACAAGATAACTAATGTAAAACATACTGTGTCCATAATACGTATATAGGTTAAGAACTTTAGTTTTTATTATTTTCTATATTGTAGAATAATGGTGAAGACATCAAAACGATGAAATAACACATTGAGAGAATGATGAGAGTGTGCAAAGCTGTCATCAAGGCAAAGGGTGGCTATTTGAAGAATCTCAAATATAAAATGTATTTTGATTTGTTTAACACTTTTTTTGTTTTGTTTACTACATGATTCCATATGTGCTATTTCATAGTTTTGATGTCTTCACTATTATTCTACAATGTAAAAAGAAAAACCCTTGAATGAGTAGGTGGGTTTAAACTTTTGACTGGTAGTGTGTGTGTGTATTTGCAAAAAATATATATGGGGGATTGGAAGTGATGCAGACAATTACATTGATGGAAGTTACAATCTATCTGCAATATTAAAGCTGATCTACCCCATAATTTTTTTTTTTTTAATAGTGAAACCTTCCCCTAACTACTTCATATAATATACAGTGGGGGAAAAAAGTATTTAGTCAGCCACCAATTGTGCAAGTTCTCCCACTTAAAAAGATGAGAGAGGCCTGTAATTTTCATCATAGGTACACGTCAACTATGACAGACAAATTGAGAAAGAAAATCCAGAAAATCACATTGTAGGATTTTTAATGAATTTATTTGCAAATTATGGTGGAAAATAAGTAATTGATCAATAACAAAAGTTTTTCAATACTTTGTTATATACCCTTTGTTGGCAATGACACAGGTCAAACGTTTTCTGTAAGTCTTCACAAGGTTTTCACACACTGTTGCTGGTATTTTGGCCCATTCCTCCATGCAGATCTCCTCTAGAGCAGTGATGTTTTGGGGCTGTCACTGGGCAACACAGACTTTCAACTCCCTCCAAAGATTTTCTATGGGGTTGAGATCTGGAGACTGGCTAGGCCACTCCAGGACCTTGAAATGCTTCTTACAAAGCCACTCCTTCGTGGCCCGGGCGGTGTGTTTGGCATCATTGTCATGCTGAAAGACCCAGCCACGTTTCATCTTCAATGCCCTTGCTGATAGAAGGAGGTTTTCACTCAAAATCTCACGAAACATGGCCCCATTCATTCTTTCCTTTACACGGATCAGTCGTCCTGGTCCCTTTGCAGAAAAACAGCCCCAAAGCATGATGTTTCCATCCCCATGCTTCACAGTAGGTATGGTGTTCTTTGGATGCAACTCAGCATTCTTTGTCCTCCAAACACGACGAGTTGAGTTTTTACCAAAAAGTTCTATTTTGGTTTCATCTGACCATATGACATTCTCCCAATCCTCTTCTGGATCATCCAAATGCACTCTAGCAAACTTCAGACGGGCCTGGACATGTACTGGCTTAAGCAGGATTTGAGTCCCTGGTGGCGTAGTGTGTTACTGATGGTAGGCTTTGTTACTTTGGTCCCAGCTCTCTGCAGGTCATTCACTAGGTCCCCCCGTGTGGTTCTGGGATTTTTGCTCAACGTTCTTGTGATCATTTTGACCCCACGGGGTGAGATCTAGCGTGGAGCCCCAGATCGAGGGAGATTATCAGTGGTCTTGTATGTCTTCCATTTCCTAATAATTGCTCCCACAGTTGATTTCTTCAAACCAAGCTGCTTACCTATTGCAGATTCAGTCTTCCCAGCCTGGTGCAGGTCTACAATTTTGTTTCTGGTGTCCTTTGACAGCTCTTTGGTCTTGGCCATAGTGGAGTTTGGAGTGTGACTGTTTGAGGTTGTGGACAGGTGTCTTTTATACTGATAACAAGTTCAAACAGGTGCCATTAATACAGGTAACGAGTGGAGGACAGAGGAGCCTCTTAAAGAAGAAGTTACAGGTCTGTGAGAGCCAGAAATCTTGCTTGTTTGTAGGTGACCAAATACTTATTTTCCACCATAATTTGCAAATAAATTCATACAAAATCCTACAATGTGATTTTCTGGATTTTCTTTTCTCAATTTGTCTGTCATAGTTGACGTGTACCTATGATGAAAATTACAGGCCTCTCTCATCTTTTTAAGTGGGAGAACTTGCACAATTGGTGACTGACTAAATACTTTTTTTCCCCACTGTAAGCCCATATTGAATGGAAATGTGCGTTTTGGAAACTTGACACATTTAGCATTTTCACTTTTGTGTCTTGTGGTCTAGGTGACAGATTATGCCATAGCCAGACGTATCGTAGACCTGCACTTTAGAAACATGGAGTCTGTGGAGCGAGTTTACGCCACTGATGAGATCCAGAGATACATACTGTTTGCTCGACAGTTTAAACCAAAGGTAATAATTGCCCTTGTTGCATTGGTATCCCTCATGTGTTGGGCTGTTTAGATGCAGCGTTCAGTAAGACCTACCTACCGTTGCATGCTTTCTGTCCCCTGTCGTTGGTGTGGTGCACTTTGACCCCAGATCACGGCAGAGTCGAAGGAGTTTGTGGTGGACCAGTACAAGCGTCTGCGTCAGCGGGACAGCAGTGGCAGCACCAAGTCAGCCTGGCGTATCACTGTCAGGCAGCTGGAGAGCATGCTCCGACTGTCTGAGGGCATGGCCAGGCTCTACTGCTCCGATGAGGTTGGTCAGACACCTACTACTGAAGTATACACCACCATATGTATAGGCCCCTATACATTGTAGGGTACAACAGTCTGTCTTCATTACTTGTTAAAAGCTAATAATTATGGTTGTTTATGTAACAGAGGTGGTTCAGTAATTTTGCTTATGTAATGAATAAACTTGCCTGATTTCTGAGGAGTTGCATTGATGGTACAACACACATCTTAACCCTTTGTTTTGACTAATTTAAAGGTGCATCCCAAACATGTTAAGGAGGCCTTCCGACTATTGAATAAGTCTGTCATCAGCGTCGACTCCCCAGACATCAACTTCGACCAGGAACAAGACAACAATGGGGAAATGAACGGTAAGAAATGGTCACTTTCACCTTTGTGCAATAATATATTGATTTGAAAGTGATACATGTACACGTCAGAAATTGCTACGCTCTGTTCTCCAGATCAGAATGACATGATGGGCACTAATACAGAGGAGGCTATGGACACAGAGCATGGGGCAGGCAGACCTAAGAAGACCAGCACTGCGAAGCCTGCCCTCAAGATGACCTTTGCTGAGTACAGAAGGGTCTCCAACCTCATTGTTTTGCACATGCAGAAGATGGAAGATAGTAAGAGCTTAAAGGGGCCATCTACAGTTGAAACGATAACAAAGCCTCACCCTTCCACTGTTTTCGCAAAAAGCTGAGGGATGGGGCTGGAGAAATGTAACCCCTCTCAAATTCATAGAAAGAGCTATGGATGCAAGGACTGACCAACCATGATTAAGAAGAAATTATATATAGCTAGAAAAAAATATAGATTTAACCATGTTTTGAGGCTATACAGTGTTTGTTTACTCCAATATATTACAAATATTGGAGTTAAACAAGCTTATATTTTGGGTTCTGATGCGGTGACAGCTGAACTAAGCTCATGAGGTATTTAGAAGTTATATTCTTCAAGAATCAATGGGTGTATATATAATTTATGTAAAAAAATAGATGTAGCAACTGCAGATTGTCCCTTTAAACAAACTGAAATGATCCTTTCCAAAATGTATTAATTTTTTAGATATAATGATTTCAAAGGATACTCGTTTTGTCAGCGTTTAACAAAATGTTAAATTCTTACAGCTGACGAGGAGTCCTCACTGAAGAAAAGCGAGCTGATTAACTGGTACCTGAAAGAGCTGGAGAGTGAGATTGAGTCGGAAGCTGAGCTGGTTGCCAAGAATAATCTTATAGAGAAAGTGCTTCACAGACTAATCCATTATGTAAGTTAAAGCATTGGAAAACAAGACACACTAAGACCATAAACTACAATGTACAGAAGAACATTTATGATTTTCATCTGTACACAAAGCAGTGCGTGCGTTTTGTAAAATTGGTGAGTGACATGCTCTGTATTGTGTTCATTTCAGGACCACATTATCATAGAGTTAACAAAGACTGGGCTGAAGAAAGTTGGTGATGAGGGAGAGGAACCTGTGATCGAAGAGGACCCCTTCTTAGTGGTCAACCCCAATTACATCTTGGAAGATTAGGTAGGGTCCACCTCAGCCATAGATATTGTGGAAGAAGTCATTGAATTCAGGCTTATCTGTAAGGAAGTTGTGATTACAGCTACAGTAGCCTACTGTCCACTTGTTTTGCTGTCATGTTGCTATTGACCGTCAATGTACTGTTTCTAAAAACAATTGTGAACAATTGTCATACTGCTCATGTCTATGCATTTCAATAAATGTATTTTTTGCAATGCTTTATGCTCACTAGATGGTGCACTTTCACCTATCATTGTCCTGGTGCCCCAGAGTTCAGGCCAGTGGTTCAGGCTCATGTCAGTGGGACACTGAGGGGAGCGGTTTCATTATAGACAAGAATATTAGCATTTTGTTTAACTGATATTCATTGCCATTGGTTCTAAAGAAGTATTACTACGAAATTCTGACGTTTTTTTCTTGTTATTGATGACAGAATATGATACATTGAAGAACATCTTTGTTTTAGGAAGGATTTGTCTTTCTATATTTAGAATGATTGACCCTAATTCTGGGGAAATTCGTGCAGTTGAATTATGCAGATACTGTCTCCCTCGTTTGATCTCGATGATGCAATATATTGAATGAAATGGCCTATCATAGACTTTAGCATAGGCTAGATGCACACAAACCCAATTAATTTTAATATAAGCTATGTTTTACAGAGAAGTTTCTTTATATAGGCTACCGTAGCACATCCAATGACAATTTTCACACATTTATTCTAGAACAAATGGCTAATCACCCTGTTTTTAATTCGGTGTCTTGTACCTTTCTCTATGTAGGCAAGTAAATGTTTTTATTTTAATTTATCTGTGCGAACATGAAAATGTTGGCTAATGTCCTTCCCTAAAATTGCTGTGGCTCTTTTCATTCCTCTCTCTTTCCAAACGTCAAAATGAATGCGAATATATATAACTATGACCTACATAAATACTATTTCGTTTGCAAATGAACGCATTCCATTATATGGAAATATTACATAATATCCATAATAAGAGTCGCTCGCTCACTGGCGTCGGCGCGGAGAAGTGCGAAACACCTTGTTGTGCGTCCCAGTCCTGAAGTGCATCCCAGAGAGTTGCGTGCGAAGGGCATGCCAGGTCATTGGGATGTATCCGCCATCTGAAATAGCCTACGTGGAAGTTAACGCCACCCAATCGGGTATATAACATCAACCACATCCCTGACAAGAAGACCGCCAGCTGATAAAGCATCTTTACTGAGAGCTGTATTGTATGCAATAGTTTAGGATTTTTGCAACTTTATTCACAAATTGTACATTTAACGGGGCTCTCTTGACGGTTGAGGACTACTGCCTATTACCTTTGATTTGCAAATTGATTGGAACAGCCTTTTGGTGAGTTGTTACATTGGAATACAATGTGTAAGCTAGTAGATTAGTTAATTTCAACATTTTATCAGCCATAGTAATTTCCCTTGAATCGATGGTTTACTATGCCTGAGTTTAGGCTACTACGCATTATACTTTTCGACGCTATTATGCCTTTGGCCCCTGAATGTAAACAAAGGCACGCAGGTTGAAGCGCGTATAGTGAAATAACGGGGATGCTAAGTTACTTTTTCATTGTAGCAGCTCTTACCATTGTTTATTGTGATAGATAAATGAATAAATATGAAACAAAATTAAATTAATATTGTAGCATGAAGGGGACTTGTAGAATTATATTCTCATTCTTGACCGTTTTACCATAATATGCACTTTGTGTAAGTTTTGCCTTGTACCGGTACACATGAATGTTAATTGACTCAGATGATGATTCCACCTGGGGACTGCTTATATGCCGGGAGGAAGAGAAGGAAGCCCATCCAAAAACAGTTGAGTACCACTACCAGATATTGTCACTTATGTATTGTATTGAATGTTCGGTTTATTTGATCAATTAAATAATTGACCTATCTTATCAAACTCTATCATTGGAATATTGCAACCATCTATTTCTCATCTGTTGCACACTACTGATCATGAATGAATTATCCTAATTGACATGTGCAAAAGTGGTACAAAAGTGACTGTTACATTCAATAATGAGTTATTATAATCAAGCTATTTGATTTTAGGAGTTAATCTCACATGAAAGAAATACCTGTTGGTTACATGTGCCAAACTAAAATATAATGACAATAACCTTGTTGAAAGTCTGGCATTGATGGATATTCCACAAATTTGTAAATTAGGATCAGTGTCATTTGATATAGTTAATGTTCAACTGTGAAATGTTTTATCTTCTGTGTTATTCTGTTGAGGGACCTGCTACAGAGGCTTTCCCTCTTCATTATTTAGGCATTATAGTTTTAAAAAAACGTTTTACTCAAGTAATTTACTGCTTCTCAGACCCCACAGACCACCCCTGACCTTTCTCAAAATATCCTCTTAGACATGACACCGGTTCCAATAACTATTGATTAATATACCTGAGGAGACAAAATGGGATTGAAATGTCAGTAATGCATGCTTGTTTATTGAAGAAACCAGTCATCATTGGGACAATAGCACTGTATTTTGGCCTCAGATTGATTTAATACAGCCTAGATTGTTACTTTTTCATAACATCAATTAACATCGCTAAATTATTTGACCCTACATCTGACAGAAAACAGCCAGCGGCCAGCCAGAAGACCAACCCGTCTAAGAGGCACCGTGACCGTCTGAATGCAGAGCTGGACCGGCTGGCCAGTCTCCTACCCTTCACCCCAGACATCATCTCCAAACTGGACAAGCTCTCCGTGCTGCGCCTCAGCGTCAGCTACCTCCGGGTCAAAAGCTTCTTTCAAGGTATGGACATCACAGCGTCCCCATGTGGTGCAGTTACACCCTATACAGTCTCTCGTGACAGCAGTTACACCCTATCGCGACAGCGCGCACGCGAGATTTGTCCCTGAATGCTAAGATTACACCCTATACTGTAGTATGAAAATTATTCATTTTTACTGCAGGATCTGTTCTATATTAGATGGCACACTATATGGTGCACTAGTATACGTTCTATACCATATGCATACAGTACTGCGCAATTCATTATCACACCCTTACAAAGTTGTATTTGTTTTTATAATACAAATATTGGTTTGTATACTTGAATTGCATCACATATACTGTGCTGCCACACTTATTTTACCCTAGTGCTGCTTCCCTGCCATGAAGCTATAATTCTGTTTACACTATTAATGAGAACATTTAGACAACATTTAGACAGCTGAAAGAATGTTATTTATCATACATGGATCAAATAAGTGTGATATGAATCGTCAAGCTGGGTGTAACACATTGACAGGTAGATGGTCACTAGATAAGAGCTGAAGTTTCTGAAGTAGTGCTGAGCTAGATTCAACATATGCTCTGCTGTTTATCTCATGGCCCGCTACAACAGGCATACAAGACATCATGAGCCTATTGATATTCTCACCATGCACAGTCCTACTACTCTCCTACTGTTCTACGTATCTGACAAGGTTTATCACGTTGAGAAAATGAAAATGGAAAACATGACCAAACAGCCTTGATATTTTACCCATGCATGCATGACCCTGCGCCTTCATGATGTCACTGTGGTAGCATTGATCATTCAGCCAATATGTGATGGATATACATTCCTGGTAGCCTATATGAACTATTGAAATGTACTTATTTATACGTTGGTTAAATGTATCTTCTTATTTTTTTTCTGTGTCATTTCTAGTCCCTTCTGTAATGAAATATGTTAGGTCAAGGTGGTGTTGCTGCATGTGTTAACGTCATTTGATTATCTGATTCAGATTAGGTTTTGACTCAATTGTCCACGTCAAATGAGGTGTCAGCCATCAGCTATTTATGTCTTTGCAATATACTGTAAATCTTTATAGCTTTGAATTGCATCAAAGGCAAAGCTCATACTGGAGGTAGCTTACCTGTTATGAATAACGAAAAGGATAGATATGCTATCTAATGAAGGAAATTAGCAGCTCTTCTATTTTCACTAATATCAATAGCTACAAACTTAAAGGAATTGTATTGTCCAATTGAAATCTCCCATCTACAGTTACAGCACAACAGAATAAAATATTAACGCATTTTCCTTCATTAGGGATGTAATGAGCTTGTCTCTTTCTGTGGCCTCGCCATGCTGGAGCAGGTGGGTATCTTTGCATGAATAGTCTTATGTCAGTAATTGCATAGATTGGCCCTGCACAACGAAAGCCGTGAGTGGCAGACCCCAAACCACCAAATCTGTTGGTCCAACAAGGGCAAGCTGAGAACACAGCATGCAGCAGAGAGAAATCCTTTGTTGTCCCAACACTACTGTTGGACTGGTGTCGGGCACAATTACGCTCAAATCTGATCACCCAGATCTCAACTTCCCAGGTTGATCACCCAGTCTGATTTTATTACCCCTGGGAAAGACTAAATGAAGCACTAAAAATATTGGTTAAGATTTGACCCTCAAACACAATAATATATTCCAGTTTCAACAGGTGGTTGGTTTTTTATGGGTTTTCAGCACCCTACAAACCTTCAAGTTTAGAGCAGATGTTATTTACAGCTACAGCCTGAGACAATGCAGACATATTACCACACTAACACAGGATGTGTGCCAGAACTGTGGTTTTTCTTGTTTTTCTGTCATCTCTCATTTTGTGTGCTATCTGCTAAGTACTTTTGTGAATAATCTTGATGACGTTGTATCTCATCCAGCTAACACAGTGTGTGAGTAAGGAGGATAGATGCTGTTCTTTTTAAGGATACTGTATAAGGATATATCATATAATATATGCCATTTAGCAGACGCTTTTATCCAAAGCGACTTAGTCATGTGTGCATACATTTTTATGTATGGGGGGTCCCAGCGGGAATCGTTGTAAGCGCCATGCTCTACCGACTGAGCCACACAGGAGCATAATAACGCTGTAACCCCCTATGGCCTTATGAATGGGTGTGCAGTACAAGTTGTGCCACGTGCTGTTCTTCCTCTTAGTCAGCAGCTGTGGTTCCCCTTGCCAGGTTCCGGTCATCAGGCCCATTCAGATATCACATTCTCTTGTATGGTCTTCACCGCTGATCGCAATAAGCTCACAGAGAGGTTAATAAGATTGGTGGATGCACTTCACTTCATTGCAGTGAGCTCAATTAAAAAAGGGCAGGTAAAGTGATGGGGTGGCAGGTAGCCTAGCGGTTGAGCGTTGGGCCAGTAACTGAAAGGTCACTGGTTTGAATCCCCGAGCTGGGGATGTGCCCTTGCGCAAGGCACCTAACCCTAAATGCTCCTGTAAGTCGCTCCGGATAAGAGCGCCTGATAAATGACTAAAACTTCAACGTAAAATTATAGAACTAGTACAAACTACACGGCTCACTGTGGTTTCAGGTACGTGTCCTCGTAGGTAGGATCACAGTGTCAATGGTAATTAATTCCATGGTCCTGACTACTGTTTGATTTAAGCAGTTCGGATATTGCCTGTTACACATTCATCATGAAAAGGCTTCTCTTTGAAATGACCAGACAAGAAAAGGATGAGATTTATTTATCCGTAAGTTTGTTGTGTAGTCATAAAAATCCCCAAAAGTCCATAGAAATCATGTCATTTTCCATACAGGATACAGCTCCAGGAAGGTGTCATGCTGCCTGTTCCTAGAGTGTTACCTGGAGCTTAATGTATGCTGAGCGTCTTGTCAGCGCCAGCTAACTCGCCTGTTTGATTTGTATGAGCCAACATGACAGTGTATTTCTGTGGAATACAGAGTAACGGGGGAAAATAAAATGGTAGATATTAGGAAGCTGTGATGTGCTCCAGCACATGAGGGAGTAATTGTGCACTATTGAAAGTCTCAGGGAAGGAATAGTCAGATCAGCGAGATAATGAATGCTCTACTTACTCCCGAGTGCATCGCGTGACTGCTCCCTGGCAAGGCCCGGGGCCGCCCTCAGGGCTCATTGTAATGCACAAGGAAGGAAGGTATGTATGAAGTGCACTATGCCACAATGTTGGGTTTTATAAATCAGCTTTGCTTGGTCAGAATCTGATGACTTCACATGACACAAGGAGGATGCTGTGTGTGAATGTGAACGATTAATTAATTGTTTTCAGATGTATCATACATGGATCAAAGCAGAAGTGTGATATGAATCGTCAAGCTGGGTGTAACACATTGAGAGCCAGATGGTCACTAGATAAGAGCTGAAGTTTCTGAAGTAGTGCTGAACTAGATTCAACATGTGCTCTGCTTCACATGACATGAGGAGGATGTCGTATGTGAATGATGGATTTCAAATGTGATTGTTTTCAGATTTTGTTTGTGATCTATCACGTATTGTAAACACAATTTGAATTGGTTATAATCAAATCAAATAATAATTATGTACTGTACATAAAATGTTGAATCATAGCAGACTTTTAGGGAATTATATCCCAGATGTGGCCAAATTACGTAATTAAAATGAAGCTAATCCGAGCTAATGCATTTGAGGCGCTGCCAGGTGAGTGGATTTGACCACGTAAAAGCAAGAGAGGTAGACTGGATAATCGTCCATAACCTTTAAATGCTCTTCTGAAACGCACTGTATGTACAGAGTGATAGTCTTCATAAAGAAATGCAGAAAAGGTTATAGGTTTGGTATAATGACATTGAGAGTGATGCGTGAGAAGTGTTCTGAAATGTTATACAGTTGGTACAAAGGGAGGCAAAGGGCCCACCTAAAGTACCAATGAGAAAGCATTACTTTAATGTAAAACCTTTTGGTGTAAGTATTGTAAATGCTTTGAATTGTGATGTTGCACACTGCAGTCTGGTTACAGTTCCATATTTCCCATTCCAGTTGCATGTAGTGTTTATCATCAAGGGGCTAAAATGGAACCAGTAAACAGAAGAGGTCTTGAGTTCTCCCTTCTCCATGTTTACTGGGTGCTTTGAGTATAATTTTGAAATTGGACTCGGAGGGCGTAGTGTTACACTGCTGTTTGCAAAATCTTCTCTGGCAGATTCCCTTCAGCTTGCGTGCAGAACGGGGAAATTCCAGTTCCCCCCTGTTTGTTGTCGTCATGTTTGAATAGACTGTTCTTCAATAAGGATCAGAAACATTCCTTCCAATGGATCCAAGCAATTAACTCCTGATTCTAATATGGGCCAGGATAATTTAGAAGCATATAGATTTTCTCAAATCCCATTTGTTATTAACTTCATCCAGAATGCTATTGTTCACTTCATTCGTTTTTTTTTTTCAAAAACAGTGCCTAGATTGATGAAGTGTGTTTAGAAAGAAGGTACAGTTAATTTAGCTTGTTCTGTTTGTACCACATCATCATTATCATCATCAAAAACTATTAATATCATTCTTTACAGATGTCATATGATATCATACAGTGTTTGATCCAATGAATGCCTTTTTTGTATGCTTACTGCTTTTCACTGATATTCAGTCATCCGATGATCGGTTAAAGTGTTCAATCAGCTCAAAGGCGACATTCACGGAGCGAAAATATATGTATACTGGAAAACGATTTGTCTGCACGCAATAGCATGAGGTAGTGACCCCAATATGTCATAAGAGAGGGGCACTAATCTTGGTCTTATTGCAGGAAGAATGCAGTGCTAACTGATTTGGCAGTTCATAAAGAACATTCCATCAACTTAATCTCTAATCACACCCTCGTAACAAGCATTTTCACCACTGATATTGTGATGCATTTTGGCATGATAACAATGACAGCCGCAAGACAACCAATGTATGTTAATGGAAACAGACAAATAGACAAATGTTCGAAAGTGAATATGACAGATGATGATCATCTGTAATAGCATACAGTAGGAGCATGTATTATTATCTTCAGGACTTCCAGTGCTATAACGGACATGCTTTTCTACAACAACAAATCCAACTGCTCTTCTGACTAGTCACTATACCACTTGTCACTTCATATAAAACTCTATCGACTCAAGAACGTAATCTCTGATCCCCCCACAAAGGCTATTGTCACCAAACTATTTTCATGTGAACTCCAAGCTTTGTCTATAGCACCACAGTCGTTGATCATCAATGCACTAGACATGAGCTCATGGCACAACATAGCTAGCACACACAGTCCTTGTCACGCAGGTCCATGAAAAAACACAGGCCGTTTATTTATGATTCCCCCACGCTCTGTTTCGCGTCCACCCCCCCCACACTCCTCTGCTCTCTTTTAATCTAGGGGTTAGAACTAAGATGGTGGCTAAACTTCTCACCAACTCTGGCGCCCTCGGTGAGACAGACGCACAATTACCTCCATCAGCATGGGCGTCACTTTGACCTGTAATCTAATTGGTGTTGGAAGAGCTACCAATACTAGGGATACGTTGTCCATCTGCGGACTGCGGAACAGCACCATATGTCTAGTCGTGAACAAACACCTGAAAACTGAAAGATAAGGTCTTGGACTGGGGATTAGTGCTCTAAACGAGGTTTAGGCAGTAACAATTGAGTTGAATTAATTTGTTAATTAAGCTTTTATGTTAGGTAGGTATATTATGGTACTTGTGGTAATGTATAAATAACAATGATATAATTTCATATGATGTAGTTTCAACATGGCTGTGAAAGTAAGTAGTGTTATTTAGATTTCAGATTTGGCTCCTCAAGTAACTTTAATGATGTGTATATAGGCTACTCTTCTTGAAATTCCCAGTGATTTATCCTCTCCTCTGCACCTTACACTGACCCTCTGTCATTTGTGACTCTGTGTGCTGAAGACTCGCATTACTGTAGTAGCTACTCACAGTAATGTCATTCAGCAAGGGTGAAATCAGTCGCAGGTTGACGTTTATTGAGATGAGTCCTGTAGGCAGAATATGGGCTAGCTGCAAAGTCAAAATTGGCTATATTGTAAAAAGGAATGAAAACAAAAATGAGCTTTTTGGTCTTAATTTAAGGTTATGGTTAGGTTTAAAAACACGACTTTGTGGCTGTGCCAGCTAGTGGCTACTCTGCAGAGCTGCCTCCAGGGTAAGACTCATGACGAAAGACACTAACCTGCAAATCAGTCCTAGAAATGAAAACCTCCTCCCTGCCTCTCATCCAGTTCACCTCACAAACCCTCCTCTTAGCCCCAGTGATTAATTCAAAGGTATCACTCAAAAATACAAGGACAAGAGGTGAGAATGTTTACTCTTAGAGCAATTGAGGAGGAAAACCACACAGTCATAATAACAGTAGAGCCCTCCTGATACAGGTAGGTACTGTCATTAGTTTTAGCCTCTTAAGAAATCGGCACACTGTCTCTTTAAGAGGCTCTTCGTGTGGTAGTGGTGTAGTTAAGCTCACCAGGCGAGCAGTTGCGTGACTGCTGCAGACTGGGTCCTGACCTCAGAAATGGTTATGAAAACGATCTGTAGATCAGTGCTGCGTGTAGGAGACCATCCCTGCAGAAATGGTTATGAAAACGATCTGTAGATCAGTGCTGCGTGTAGGAGACCAGCCCTGCAGAAATGAGTGACCCTTATTGCCTTTACAGCACTACACAGGGACCAGGACATATGTTTTTACAGATGTTAAGATTGATTCACATACCCAGTCTAGAGGTGGTATGGAGCAGGAAGCTCCATTGACTTCCTTGTGAGTTATTATACTCTACCTTACCTAAAAGCTTTCTATGTAATTTATAGCGTAGTTAAGTCAGAGTTTAGAAGGTTGATAGATTTATTTGGTGTTCAGTGCTTGAGGACCATCTCTGTTGCCTTGTCCTTGATGTCATTATTTCGTATACAAATTCCCCCTCCATAGCCACCCAGACCATTGTGCTTTGTGTAGTGCTGCCGTATACATGCTCCAAGCCAATTAGCCCTATGCATTAAAGACTCTGGGCTGAATACATTAGTCATGGCACTGCTTATGCTTGGCAGCTGGGGTCATATTCCTCTTGTCTCATTCACTTCTCTACCTCATTACTCTACTGGCAGATGTGTTTAAGAGAGAGATGCTTGTGGGTTACTGTTATTAGCCTACATTTGCTGGTTTGTATGACAATCTTTTGAGATAAATCTTGCTTTTTTATACTTAAAACTGGGTCTGACAAGACAGTGTGACAAGGTCAATTGAATGGTATTGGTCAATATGGGGAGGGAGAAACCCTGTGTATTCTGCACCAGGATCAGGGAACTCCTGTTGTATACAGGACACCACTCTGACATGTTTGCAAAGGTAGCCCCATTACCACCAGACATTGTTCTATTAGCAGAACACTGCTTCTATGGTATTATGTAAAGGGTTATTTATTCTACATGGACCTGTTACTACATTTGAAAGTTATCAAAACAATTAGTTTAGAATATCTACATAAATTCAGCAATTGCATTTTGTTCATATAACTCTGTAGGCTATTGACCTATTCAAAGGTAATTTGCTGTCATTTGATTGCTGTTTTGCTTCATATTGTGTTTGTTGTGTTGCTGTAATCAGGGCACCAGTGTGAATGAGACCCTGGTCTCAATGGGTTTTCCCTGAAGAAACACCAACATCAAACCACACCCCCAAGCCAACTCACGTTTGGCTTCTTTCATGGCTGCCAACATTTCGTGAGGAGCAAGCCAAAACACAAGGCCAAATCAGTGGGTCCAGTTCCCCTTTAAAATATCTGGTTATACAAATCAACTGGTAGCATGATTTACTTATGCATACTTCCCCAAAATCTACTCATTGTGGATGTGTTGAGTGGATGTGTTGAGTGCACCTCAAAGATACTGGTCGGTCTCACACACACGCAGAGCACTGATTACATGATCAATGGTGGTTATGATTAGCCTGGTGCAACCAACCTGATCGCTGCGTTCACCTTTCTATTTCCCTTCAGATATCATAAAATATGAAGTGAAATAGAATGGTGAACACAACGATCAGGCTAGTTCCACCAGGCTAGGTTATGCACTGGACATAATATGCATCTAAGAAGTATAAAATAAGCAACAAATAGTGTCAGTTTACATAAATTATGTTTCACAATTAGGTTATCAAATATATCAAAGTAATGAAGTGGGTTACCTTCTGTATTTGTACAAATGATGAGCCTGTGAAAGCTGTTGCCGCTGACAGGGGAAAGTTGCTGGCCGGATACTTGTCAACATGTGGCTGACTGTTCTATCGATAGGAGTGCTCACATCGAGGGCATGTCTGCATGATGCTGGTGAGGGCCCCCTTGATGGTCTTCTCTATGCTGCATGTTCGGCTGCAAACTGGACATCTCTCGAACAACTGCAGCAGGCAATCTTATGAGGTGGTGTTGACTGGGAGGGCCTGTGAAAGGGTGAAATTATAGACAACCAAGTGGTAAATTCCATTTTGTTCTAAAGAAAGGACAAAGCTTTTTGCTAATGCACTTCACAACCAAAATTACTCTACTAGCTGTATCTGCTTGGCTGGGGAATTAGCCTACTAGTTTATCAAGCCGGGTATATTTTAATACAACTGTTTACGTTTCACATAACACACATTACTTGTCATTGTTCATGAAGCCGTCTGTGTCATCAGGGCAGTAGCTCGGGTCACTATCAGAGGCCTCATGATGGCATGTCCTTTTCATAGGAGTCAAGGGAGACTGGCAACAACAGAGCAGGTGTCACAAGGGTACACTTTTATTCTGAGGTCTTGCCTGATAAGCTGTGAAAATAGTAAGTGAACAGTGAACAAAATTATTTTTGGAGGTCGCTAAACCATTGCAATCATGTTGCTGGACATACACTGCTCAAAAAAATTAAGGGAACACTTAAACAACACAATGTAACTCCAAGTCAATCACACTTCTGTGAAATCAAACTGTCCACTTAGGAAGCAACACTGATTG
Source organism: Coregonus clupeaformis (assembly GCF_020615455.1). Lineage (NCBI taxonomy): Eukaryota > Metazoa > Chordata > Actinopteri > Salmoniformes > Salmonidae > Coregonus > Coregonus clupeaformis. The sequence continues at coordinate 17,992,629 of NC_059212.1, forward strand.
ACAATACATTTCACATGCTGTTGTGCAAATGGAATAGACAACAGGTGGAAATTATAGGCAATTAGCAAGACACCCCCAATAAAGGACTGTTTTGCAGGTGGTGACCACAGACCACTTCTCAGTTCCTATGCTTCCTGGCTGATGTTTTGGTCACTTTTGAATGCTGGCGGTGCTTTCACTCTAGTGGTAGCATGAGACGGAGTCTACAACCCACACAAGTGGCTCAGGTAGTGCAGCTCATCCAGGATAGCACATCAATGCAAGCTGTGGCAAGAAGGTTTGCTGTGTCTGTCAGCGTAGTGTCCAGAGCATGGAGGCGCTACCAGGAGACAGGCCAGTACATCAGGAGACGTGGAGGAGGCCGTAGGAGGGCAACAACCCAGCAGCAGGACTGCTACCTCCGCCTTTGTGCAAGGAGGAGCAGGAGGAGCACTGCCAGAGCCCTGCAAAATGACCTCCAGCAGGCCACAAATGTGCATGTGTCTGCTCAAACGGTCAGAAACAGACTCCATGAGGGTGGTTTGAGGGCCCGACGTCCACAGGTGGGGGTTGTCCTTACAGCCCAACACCGTGCAGGACGTTTGGCATTTGCCAGAGAACACCAAGATTGGCAAATTCGCCACTGGCGCCCTGTGCTCTTCACAGATGAAAGCAGGTTCACACTGAGCACGTGACAGACGTGACAGAGTCTGGAGACGCCGTGGAGAACGTTCTGCTGCCTGCAACATCCTCCAGCATGACCGGTTTGGCGGTGGGTCAGTCATGGTGTGGGGTGGCATTTCTTTGGGGGGCCGCACAGCCCTCCATGTGCTCGCCAGAGGTAGCCTGACTGCCATTAGGTACCGAGATGAGATCCTCAGACCCCTTGTGAGACCATATGCTGGTGCGGTTGGCCCTGGGTTCCTCCTAATGCAAGACAATGCTAGACCTCATGTGGCTGGAGTGTGTCAGCAGTTCCTGCAAGAGGAAGGCATTGATGCTATGGACTGGCCCGGCCGTTCCCCAGACCTGAATCCAATTGAGCACATCTGGGACATCATGTCTCGCTCCATCCACCAACGCCACGTTGCACCACAGACTGTCCAGGAGTTGGCGGATGCTTTAGTCCAGGTCTGGGAGGAGATCCCTCAGGAGACTATCCGCCACCTCATCAGGAGCATGCCCAGGCATTGTAGGGAGGTCATACAGGCACGTGGAGGCCACACACACTACTGAGCCTCATTTTGACTTGTTTTAAGGACATTACATCAAAGTTGGATCAGCCTGTAGTGTGGTTTTCCACTTTAATTTTGAGGGTGACTCTAAATCCAGACCTCCATGGATTGATCAATTTGATTTCCATTGATAATTTTTGTGTGATTTTGTTGTCAGCACATTCAACTATGTAAAGAAAAAAGTATTTAATAAGATTATTTCATTCATTCAGATCTAGGATGTGTTATTTTAGTGTTCCCTTTATTTTTTTTAGCAGTATATTATGATACCCACCTTTGCTCCTTCTGGTAGGTACCAGCATACCTTCATGATCAGGGGATCAGTCTGGTTATCAAAATATACATAACCAGATACAGTACTTTCAGAAAGTATTCACACCCCTTGACTTATTCCACATTTTGTTTTGTTACAGCCTGAATTCAAAATGAATTAAATAGATTTTATTCTCACCCATCTACACACAATAACTCATAATGAAAAAGTGAAAACATGTTTTTAGAAATGTTAGCAAGTTTATTGAAAATGAAATACAGAAATCTCATTTACATAAGTTTTCACTCTCCTGAGTCAATACTTTGTACTGTAGAAGCACCTTTGACAGCGATTACAGCTGTGAGTCTTTCTGGGTAAGTCTCTAAGAGCTTTCCACACCTGGATTGTGCAACATTTGCCCATTGTTATTTTCAAAATTCTTCAAGCTCTGTCAAATTGGTTGTTGATCATTGTTGGACAACCACTTTCAGGTCTTGCTATAGATTTTCAAGTAGATTTAAGTCAAAACTGTAACTCGGCCACTCAGGAACATTCACTCTCTTCTTGTTAAGCAACTCCAGTGTAGATTTGGCCTTGTGCTTTAGGTTATTGTCTTGCTGAAATGTAAATTCATCTCCCAGTGTCTGGTGGAAAGCAGATTGAACCAGGTTTTCCTCCAGGATTTCGCCTGTGCTTAGCTCATTTCCTTTTATTTTTATCCTGAAAAACTCCCCAGTCCTTAACGATTACAAGCATACCCATAACATGATGCTGCCACCACTATGCTTGAAAATATGGAGAGTGGTACTCAGTAATGTATTGGATTTGCCCCAAACCTAACACTTTGTATTCAGGACAAAAAGTTAATTGCTTTGCCACATTTTTTGCAGTATTACTTTAGTGCCTTGATGCGAGCAGGATGCATGTTTTGGAGTATTTGTATTCTGTACAGGCTTACTTTTTTTTCACTCTGCCAATTAGGTTAGTATTGTGGTGTAACTACAATGTTGTTGATCCATCCTCAGTTTTCTCCTATCACAGCCGTTAAACTCTGTAACTGTTTTAAAGTCACCATTGGCCTCATGGTGAAATCTCTGAGCGGTTTCCTTCCTCTCGGGCAACAGCGTTAGGAAGGACGCCTGTATCTTTGTAGTGAATGGGTGTATTGATGCACCATCCAAAATGTAATTAATAACTTCACCATGCTCAAAGGGATATTCAGTGTCAGCTTTTTTTTTTTTTACCAATCTACAAATAGGTGCCCTACTTTGCAAGGCATTGGAAAACCTCCCTGGTCTTTGTGGTGGAATCGGTGTTTAAATTCACTACTCGACTGAGGGACCTTTCAGATAATTGTATGTGTTTGGCACAGAGATGAGGTAGTCATTCAAAAATCATGTTAAACACTATTATTGTACACAGAGAGTCCATCCAACTAATTATGTGACTTGTTAAGCACATTTTTATTTTTGAACTTATTTAGGCTTGCCATAACTAAAGGGTTGAATACTTATTGACTCAATCACTTGTAAAAATGTCCTATTTTTACATTATGGGGTATTGTGTGTAGGCCAGTGACCAAAAACCTTAGTTTAATCAATTTTAAATTCAGGCTGTAACACATCTGTCTTCTCCAGCAGGTGGCATTTTGTTTCGCTCACCAAGCGAGGAGTTTTTGAATGGAGGTCAATGAGAGTGTCGAATTTGGTTAACAAAAAATGTAATTGCTTATTACGTTTCGTAATGCTTAAGTTGTGACAAGTGTACTGATATGCCCTCTCATTGGCTAGAATGGCCCCCACCTGATCTTGCCTCCTCCCGACTGCCATTTTTTAAGACATTTATTTTCATTGTTAGAGTGGTCACTTGAATATCTGGTCAATATAATGGCTAGTCTGTGGTATAGCTAGTGCTTTTCAGTCTCAAACGCCCGTGACCTTTGAATGCGTTGGGGGCGATGAAACAACAGAGCCCTAATCAGTGAAGGGATGCGAAGTGGGCAGAGGGGCGATTTGCACGTGGAGGTTGGCAAAAGGGGTAATGATTTGTTGACATTATTGTATTCCAAACCCAACCTTAATTTACTCGTTGTGACGTACTGAGGTTCCAAACTCTGTTTTAGACAAGACTGACTTTATTACCAAAATGATCCTATTTACACTTTTTTTGTCAATTTTGACGCTAGAATAAAGGTTTCTGACTCATATCGATGCTACATAGGCCGTTTTCAAAGAGATTAGTTGGTTTTCAGAGGCCGTCGCTCTTTAAAGGTCAGTGGCTTTATGTTGGATTTGATTAAAGGCCCAGTGCAGTCAACAACGTGATTTTCCTGTGTTTTATATACACTAAGTGTAGAAAACATTAGGAACACCTATTTCCATGACAGACTGACCAGGTGAAAGTAATGATCCCTAATTGATACCACCTGTTAAATCCACTTCAATCAGTGTAGATGAAGGGAAGGAGAGAGGTTAAAGAAGGATTTTTAAGCCTTGAGACAATTTAGACATGGATTGTGTATGTGTGCCATTCAGAGGGTGAATGGGCAAGACAAAATATTTAAGTGCCTTTGAACGGGATATGGTAGTAGGTGCCAGGCGCACCGGTTTGAGTGTGTCAAGAACTGCAACGCTGCTGTTTTTTTAACGCTCAACAGAGGTTGGAATAATATTGTGAAAATTATGTTAATGCCCTTTTAGCGTTAGAGCTGTTTAAAAAGACCGCCTGAAATAATAGCCTGTTTGGGTGGGATGGAGTTTTGGCTTGCCTGGTGACATCACCAATTAGTTCAGTTTCCCCCTCCCCGCTCAGACCACTTCCAGACAGTCCAAGCAAAATTGCTTGAGAAACTATTTTTGTTTCTTTTTGACCATTTTAATTGAAACAATCACAGTAAGGTACTTACCCAGAAATTATTTCATATTGAAATAAAAACAGCTGCATTGGACCTTTAATGCAAGGTGGGACAAATACTTATTGAAAACACATTCTACTCCACCCCGGCTTGCTTGTTTGTGTGCTCAGTTTTATTTTGCATGCAGGTAGCCATATCTTTGAACATCACATAAACCAAGATTGGTCATACGATTATTTTCGTCTCTTCTTTAGGACTCTCATGATGTCGCTTGGCTTTTATGCAATCTGCTCTATGGCTAAATTGCTTTCTCTCAAACATAAAACCTATAACAATGGCTTTCTAAATAGTTAATGGAACAACTGCAAGGGGAATTTAAAAGGCTGCTGGCCTGGAATTCTAAAGACTGATTCGGAAAGTGGAATGGAATTGAGGGTATATAATTTGGGTAATTCTACTCATAGCTGGTTGGCTATAGCTCAAAATCTGATTACGTAAGCAAATTAGATCACTAATCCTTCCAAAACCTACAAAGGCATTATTATTGGGGTAGGTGTCCATGCTCTCCTTGATTCATTGTCAGTGGAATAAAATGATTGCCTTGAATCCACATTGAGAGTTTTTTCCACCTTCAAAATTTGGAGGTAAAAAGTCATTATGATTGTCAGTCTTAGTCTAATCACCATGGTACCTGACATCTGAGACTGGTGTTTGTAATTCTCATGTTTTTAATATAAAAAAATGTTGTTTTATAAAAAGAACATGAACCAGAGCATTTGGCAGTGTTGTCATTCTATTCCCACCAACACTATTTCCCATGCATAAACACACATCTGGTTGTAAATGTGACCGTCTGTCAGGGGAATGTCTGGGTTTGATGAGCATGTATTCTCCCACCAACAACAGCCCAGCAGTGAATCCCAGGGAGAAAGAGGGTTGGTCCTTTTCAATAAATTCTTTACTACAACAAAAAATAGAGACCAAGTTTTGTAGCTTTCATGCTGTAGGTATATCTATCATGTCAGAGTCGGACAGGTATTGCATCAGCCCAGAAACAGTATACGAGAAAGAAATGTGTATTCAGAACCAACCTTTTTCGGTGGGAAAAAATACTATTTTCAACCACATATTGAGATGTTGAAATAAACAATTAACTATGCTACTCTTCAGTTCAACAACATTACTTAGTGGCCCTCTGAGTATCTTTACAATAACCTGTAGGTATTGTATTCGACAGTTGCTAAACTGTCCTCACTATTACAACAACTGTATTTTAGTCTTTATTTAAAAAGATGAGGTATTTGGATGTGCAGAATTCCCCTATAGTAATGAAGCTTGGTTTATGGAGCTTTTGTTTTCATTTGTTCCGTGCCAATGCATGGAGAAGCAGACATCTGCTTTCTTTATAGACCACAGAGTTAAAGATTCTCTCCACTGTGTTTTTCCAGTGAAGCACTGAAAACTGCACTGGATCCAGTCAATGGATTGCGTGTAAATTACAGTATGTATATGTATGTGTATATGAGCCATTGTCTGCTGTGAAATTCTTCCCATTTGGGCTCGGAAACACAGCACAGGCGTTGAGTGTCGGAGATGTGTAAGTGAGGGTGACAGATTAAAACGTCTGAACACTATTGGGTCTGTCACACCGCAGGCTTTTAACCTGAAGTGTTCAGGCCTCATTGACCCTGTCAGTGCCTGTTGTGGAGTGATGCTGCACACCACAGAGAAGTGTTGGGATGTTACTGAAAGAGAGCACGCTCAGAGCCAGGCGGGAGGAGAGCAAGAGCCGCCTGCACCCCCGGCACGCAACGCCTGGGATGCCGTGCAGGTGAAGGATTTACACGGCACGCTTTGGGAATCCCACAGCTTCACACTCACTTCCCCTCCTTTCGCCTCCTAATTCCCTGCTCTGTTATTTTCAGCAGTTACTCAGCTGACACAAAACAGGTGAAATCACACCCACACATTCTTCTGTTTCTCTCACACTGGTACAGCAGAGGCAAGTGTCATGCAATGATGTGGCTTGCTATCTCTTTTTTTTCCTCCACTCTCTTTCTTTCCTCTTTGACTTATTCCCATAGAACAAAACACTTGAGTTTCCAAATCCCCTATTCTTATATCACCAGGTAGCTTTGAAGTATTCTGGGGTGTTCGCTCTGGTCAACAATGACACAGTTGAAGCTAGTGGGGAGGGGTCCCTTGTCTGATGGTAGACAATACTCAGCAAACCACACAGAGCAGTCAGATAATCTTAAAACCGCTTCAATGTTCATATATAAAGGATGGTATTGTTTTTCAGACACAGTCAACGTGTCACCAAGTCCTGGCACAGAAACTGTGGGATCCAAGCTTGCTTTTAACATCTTTAAATGGGTTGTTTGTATTCTCACATTTTCTAGTTTGACCTCAACAGTCTCACCATGTTAACATTCAGCTGAATTAAGTCTTATCCACTAATAACATTTCCTTCATTTTTATGGTCTGTGGACAATTGACTTTGTCCTCTTTTGTTTCTGGTGAGAGTCTGGTGTAGCAGCAGTGACCACCCCAAGTCAATGGTCACCAGAGGGACAACTAAGAGCAGAACATCCAGCCATAGATACTGTACCTCTTAAGACTGTGTTAATATTGGAGATTCCTAACACAAGTGCCTCATTCGTTTTCCTGCTGTTTCCTCCTAGGCAGCATCACATCAACATTAACATGGATGCTGTTGCTAGCTACAGTCATTTGACTTATATGTCACGCTATTCTGAAGTCCTAAGTAGTGGTTGCCTGCTAGTGACCACTCCCCACAGCCTGGGAGTGATGGACAGAACAGAAGGAATGGCTGATGATGTGAGTGGTGGTAGGCAACTGTTGGCTTGCCACTCGCCACTGCTTGGCTCTATCTCCAGTCGTTCGTTCCTTCCCCTCCACAGCTACACATCCCTCCTTCCCTCTCGCTCTCCCTCCCCCACTAGCAGGTGTATGCCTTTGCCTCTGCCTGATTGCTGGGTGGGTGGGATGTTCTGTGGCCTCAGATGTGATGTGTTGTGGTGGTGGATGCTGGGATCCATCCAGCAGCAACCCCCCCCAACCCCAACCCCCATGCACCACTCCCAGATCCCCCCTTCAGGCTTGCGTGATGAAAGCTGCAGTTTGTATTGATGATGGAGGGCCAAACCTCCAAGTAGAGCACGTGATAATGAGATCATGGCCTGGATTAGCGTGCCGATTCGCACTGCAACCGATCCCATGAGGAATCACTGCGATGAGTCGGATTTCCATGGACTGTGGAGGGAACATTCATTAGAAATACCGTGTCACAGGCAGACCGATGAAGTCAACTCTATCTGCTTGAATCTCGCCATGAGACGAGCTATAGAGAGAATAGACTACGTGGAGTAGAGAGAATAGCATCCAGGACATTCAATGTCACAGTCAATTTGGGTGTACTTTCAAAAGCTTCATTCTCCTGATGAAGAGTGATTGGTGTTCTGATGTGGTTATGAACCAGAGCCACTTTAGTGGATTCCATTGTAAAAACATCAGTGTATTAAGAACTAGTGAGCACATCATGTACTCTTCAGTTGATGGTAATAGGTCAATTTTGGGCATACCTAATTAACTAGTATGGCTCCTCTCCATCTCATGTAACATGCGTGTGTATACCTTTGACAAAGATCGCTCCCTCTATATGATCCATTTGATCATACTTACTGTATACAGTCACAAGCAGTGCTTAGTGTTCATCTCATACAACCTACTGAATAAAACAACATCCAGAACAGATACAGTAGATACTCATCACAAGCCTCTGAGGGAAGAATACAGTAAACGTGATTACAGCATGAAACGTCATCTGAATGGGACAGTCGGAAGTTTACATACACTTAGGTTGGAGTCATTAAAACTCATTTTTCAACCACTCCACACATTTATTTTTAACAAACTATAGTTTTGGCAAGTCGGTTAGAACATCTACTTTGTGCATGACAAGTAATTTTTCCAACAATTGTTTACAGACAGATTATTTCACTTATCACTGTATCACAATTCCAGTGGGTCAGAAGTTTACATACACTAAGTTGACTGTGCCTTTAAACAGCTTGGAAAATTCCAGAAAATGATGTCATGGCTTTAGAAGCTTCTAATTGACATCGATTGAGTCAATTGGAGGTGTACCTGTGGATGTATTTCAAGGCCTACCTTCAATTTCAGTGCCTCTTTGCTTGACATCATGGGAAAATCAAAAGAAATCAGCCAAGACCTCAGAAAAATTATTGTAGACCTCCACAAGTCTGGTTCATCCTTGGGAGCAATTCCCAAACGCCTGAAGGTACCACGTTCATCTGTACAAACAATAGTACGCAAGTATAAACACCATGGGACCACGCAGCCGTCATACCACTCAAGAAGGAGACGCGTTCTGTCTCTTAGAGATTAACGTACTTTGGTGCGTAAAGTGCAAATCAATCCCAGAACAACAGCAAAGGACTTTGTGAAGATGCTGGAGGAAACAGGTACAAAAGTATCTATATCCACAGTAAAATGAGTCCTATATCGACATAACCTTAAAGGCCGCTCAGCAAGGAAGAAGCCACTGCTCCAAAACCGCCATAAAAAAGCCAGACTATGGTTTGCGACTGCACATGGGGACAAAGATCATACTTTTTGGAGAAATGTCCTCTGGTCTGATGAAACAAAAATAGAAAATAGAACTGTTTGGCCATAATGACCATCGTTATGTTTGGAGGAAAAAGGGGAATGCTTGCAAGCCGAAGAACACCATCCCAACCGTGAAGCACGGGGGTGGCAGCATCATGCTGTGGGAGTGCTTTGCTGCAGGAGGGACTGATGCACTTCACAAAATAGATGGCATCATGAGGAAGGAAAATGATGTGGATATATTGAAGCAACATCTCAAGACATCAGTCAGGAAGTTAACGCTTGGTCGCAAATGGACAATGACCCCAAGCATACTTCCAAAGTTGTGGCAAAATGGCTTAAGGACAACAAAGTCAAGGTATTGGAGTGGCCATCACAAAGCCCTGACCTCAATCCTATAGAACATTTGAGGGCAGAACTGAAAAAGCGTGTGCGAGCAAGGAGGCCTACAGACCTGACTCAGTTACACCAGCTCTGTCAGGAGGAATGGGCCAAAATTCACCCAATTTATTGTGGGAAGCTTGTGGAAGGCTACCCGAAACGTTTGACCCAAGTTTTATAAGATTAAGGCAATGCTACCAAATACTAATTGAGTGTATGTAAACTTCTGACCCACTAGGAATGTGATGAAATAAATAAAAGCTGAAATAAATCATTCTCTCTACTATTATTCTGACATTTCAATTTCTTAAAATAAAGTGGTAATCCTAACTGACCTAAGACAGGGAATTTTTACTAGGATTAAATGTCAGGAATAGTGAAAAACTGAGTTTAAATGTATTTGGCTAAGGTGTATGTAAACTTCAGACTTCAACTGTATATGCCTTGCCCTTGCCTTGACTGTGAAGAAAACCGAAGCAAATATGATTGACTCAATGTGTGTATTTGAGGGCAAGTGTATTAAAGGAAGCTTTTATTTACATTTCATTGGATCAGCTGTGATTGAGGCATAATGATCATTGACTGTAACAATGGCACTTCTCCCATTGAGTTCCTATGGTCAGTTCCACCAGTTTGTCTGAATGTGGAAATGTCAAACCAGTGGTAATCTAACTGGACATACTGTGCAAACAATTTTCTCTTGTTTTCACTGGTTCTTCCAGGTGAGGCTCAGATGCTTTGTACTGTATGTGGTATCATTATCTTAGGAAGGGCAAAGATGTGCGTGCTCATCATTGCCCTCACGTAAGTTGTGACCTCTTTGTTGTAAGTGAGCATCATTATACATTGTGAGTGCGAGTGATATTGAATGTGCTTTCTATGAAACATACCAAGTTGTCAGTACTAATTCCCAGCAAAGCATATGCTGACTGTTTCCGACCGATAGGGAATGGCTGGAAGAGGAGTTGTTGGCACGATTTTCAAAAGCGTGATTGCTAATACTACTATTTGTTTTTTTCATACCATCCCCGGAGGTGTTTGTGTGTGTGTGCTTGCATGTGTGCCTGCCACCAAGCGTGTGTGTGTTTGCTCATGTTCGTGCATGTGTTTGCGTGCATGCATGTGTGTTTGTGGGTGTCTCCATTAGCTCACTCCTAAAAGTGGAAATAATACAATTGATAGAGTGCATTTCCATGTTATCCATGCTAACACCAATGCAGTTGTCATGGCATGCAGTATAGACTGTTGATGCTAAAAGGTATACCAACCTAAGGAGATGATGTTTGTACAATTCTATAAGGAAATAATGCCATGGTTTTCACACAGTCTTAGTTATTACCTTGACAATGTATGTTTGTATGTAGTACTATGCATATACATTTAACTGCATGCATGCATTATTTATCCCATCTACTAGGTATGTTGTTTCAATTGCATTGTGGGCCTAATGTTTAGGGAGACAGCTGTTGTTATTATTTGACAGCTGTTGTTGTTATGAAATTCTTTATAGGCTAATGTTGCATGCCATCCTACATGCAATGGCTTGAACAGGCGCCAGGCCACTGTTAGGGATATGGAGGAGATTGACAGACTGTTTATTTGCGTGACAATGTCACAGCCAGCTCATACTCCTTTGATTTTTCTCTCTCTCTATCCATCCCTCCCTTCCTCCCTCTGGTGATCCTGACTTGGATTTCCTGATTTAGTCATGGAGGGGGCGGCCAGGAGGGTGGGAATACGCTAATGAGGTGGCTCTGGGCCAATTTCCCGCCCATTTTCCTCCCTGGCCCCCTCGTGCCGCTGGTGAATATACTGTATCTTTGTGCTGTGAACACGCAAAGGCTGTCAGACAGCAGGGACTCTCACACGCAGCCTTGGCACAGTCACTTCTGCTCTGTGCTCTCCCTCCCTGGGAGATGCCACAGCACAGAGAATCTCTCTCTCTCTCTCTCTCTCTCTCTCTCTCTCTCTCTCTCTCTCTCTCTCTCTCTCTCTCTCTCTCTCTCTCTCTCTCTCTCTCTCTGTAATGAGTTCATATCAGTATGAATTGAAATCTCAATTGTGAGATCATTGTTCTTGAGGATTGGAGAATGTTACCTTTAAATGTACCCTAATCGACTGATTACTTATCATACACACCACATCTACAGTAACAACCCTGTTTTTTGGGGGTAGATCAGCTTTAATATTGCAGATAGATTATAACTTCCATCAATGTAATTGTCTGCATCATTTCCAATCCCCCATGTTTTTTTCTTCTCGCATATATACAGTGGGGAGAACAAGTATTTGATACACTGCCGATTTTGCAGGTTTTCCTACTTACAAAGCATGTAGAGGTCTGTAATTTTTATCATAGGTACTCTTCAACTGTGAGAGACGGAATCTAAAACAAAAATCCAGAAAATCACATTGTATGATTTTTAAGTAATTAATTTGCATTTTATTGCATGACATAAGTATTTATTCACCTACCAACCAGTAAGAATTCCGGCTCTCACAGACCTGTTAGTTTTTCTTTAAGAAGCCCTCCTGTTCTCCACTCATTACCTGTATTAACTGCACCTGTTTGAACTCGTTACCTGTATAAAAGACACCTGTCCACACACTCAATCAAACAGACTCCAACCTCTCCACAATGGCCAAGACCAGAGAGCTATGTAAGGACATCAGGGATAAAATAGTAGACCTGCACAAGGCTGGGATGGGCTACAGGACAATAGGCAAGCAGCTTGGTGAGAAGGCAACAACTGTTGGCGCAATTATTAGAAAATGGAAGAAGTTCAAGATGACGGTCAATCACCCTCGGTCTGGGGCTCCATGCAAGATCTCACCTCGTGGGGCATCAATGATCATGAGGAAGGTGAGGGATCAGCCCAGAACTACACGGCAGGACCTGGTCAATGACCTGAAGAGAGCTGGGACCACAGTCTCAAAGAAAACCATTAGTAACATACTACGCCGTCATGGATTCAAATCCTGCAGCGCATGCAAGGTCCCCCTGCTCAAGCCAGCGCATGTCCAGGCCCGTCTGAAGTTTGCCAATGACCATCTGGATGATCCAGAGGAGGAATGTGAGAAGGTCATGTGGTCTGATGAGACAAAAATTGAGCTTTTTGGTCTAAACTCCACTCGCCGTGTTTGGAGGAAGAAGAAGGATGAGTACAACCCCAAGATCACCATCCCAACCGTGAAGCATGGAGGTGGAAACATCATTCTTTGGGGATGCTTTTCTGCAAAGGGGACAGGACGACTGCACCGTATTGAGGGGAGGATGGATGGGGCCATGTATCGCGAGATCTTATCCAACAATCTCATTCCCTCAGTAAGAGCATTGAAGATGGGTCGTGGCTGGGTCTTCCAGCATGACAACGACCTGAAACACACAGCCATGGCAACTAAGGAGTGGCTCCGTAAGAAGCATCTCAAGGTCCTGAAGTGGCCTAGCCAGTCTCCAGACCTGAACCCAATAGAAAATATTTGGAGGGAGCTGAAAGTCCTGAAACCTGAAGGATCTGGAGAAGGTCTGTATGGAGGAGTGGGCCAAAATCCCTGCTGCAGTGTGTGCAAACCTGGTCAAGACCTACAGGAAACGTATAATCTCTGTAATTGCAAACAAAGGTTTCTGTACCAAATATAAAGTTCTGCTTTTCTGATGTATCAAATACTTATGTCATGCAATAAAATGCAAATTAATTACTTAAAAATCATACAATGTGATTTTCTGGATTTTTGTTTTAGATTCTGTCTCTCACAGTTGAAGTGTACCTATGATAAAAAATTATAGACCTCTACATGCTTTGTAAGTAAGAAAACCTGCAAAATCGGCAGTGTATCAAATACTTGTTCTCCCCACTGTATATACACATACACATACATACATATACCCTTACATATGTATACATACATATAAATACATATACCTACATATATATACATTTAACATTTAAGTCATATCCTTTTTTTAAAATATAGTTCCCTTTATTACTTTCCAACTCCCTAATTGGAGTAAACTATTGAACAACAACGCTTAGGCCTCTACTTCCAGCTTATACAGTGAGGGGAAAAAAGTATTTGATCCCCTGCTGATTTTGTACGTTTGCCCACTGACAAAGACATGATCAGTATATAATTTTAATGGTAGGTTTATTTGAACAGTGAGAGACAGAATAACAACAAAAAAATCCAGAAAAACGCATGTCAAAAATGTTATAAAATTGATTTGCATTTTAATGAGGGAAATAAGTATTTGACCCCTCTGCAAAACATGACTTAGTACTTGGTGGCAAAACCCTTGTTGGCAATCACAGAGGTCAGACATTTCTTGTAGTTGGCCACCAGGTTTGCACACATCTCAGGAGGGATTTTGTCCCACTCCTCTTTGCAGATCTTCTCCAAGTCATTAAGGTTTCAAGGCTGACATTTGGCAACTCGAACCTTAAGCTCCCTCCACAGATTTTCTATGGGATTAAGGTCTGGAGACTGGCTAGGCCACTCCAGGACCTTAATGTGCTTCTTCTTGAGCCACTCCTTTGTTCCCTTGGCCATGTGTCTTGGGTCATTGTCATGCTGGAATACCCATCCAAGACACATTTTCAATGCCCTGGCTGTGGGAAGAAGGTTCTCACCCACGATTTGACGGTACATGGCCCCGTCCATCGTCCCTTTGATGCGGTGAAGTTGTCCTGTCCCCTTAGCAGAAAAACACCCCCAAAGCATAATGATTCCACATCCATGTTTGACGGTGGGGATGGTGTTCTTGGGGTCATAGGCAGCATTCCTCCTCCTCCAAACACGGCGAGTTGAGTTGATGCCAAAGAGCTCAATTTTGGTCTCATCTGACCACAACACTTTCACCCAGTTCTCCTCTGAATCATTCAGATGTTCATTGGCAAACTTGAGACAGCCCTGTATATGTGCTTTCTTGAGCAGGGGGACCTTGCAGGCGCTGCAGGATTTCAGTCCTTCACGGCGTAGTGTGTTACCAATTGTTTTCTTGGTGACTATGGTCCCAGCTGCCTTGAGATCATTGACAATATCCTCCTGTGTAGTTCTGGGCTGACTCCTCATAATCATTGCAACTCCACGAGGTGAGATCTTGCATGGAGCCCCAGGCCGAGGGAAATTGACAGTCTTTTGTGTTTCTTCCATTTGCGAATAATCACACCAACTGTTGTCACCTTCTCACCAAGCTTCTTGGCGATGGTCTTGTAGCCCATTCCAGTCTTGTGTAGGTCTACAATCTTGTCCCTGACATCCTTGGAGAGCTCGTTGGTCTTGGCTATGGTGGAGAGTTTGGAATCTGATTGATTGATTGCTTCTGTGGACAGGTGTCTTTTATACAGGTAACAAACTGAGATTAGGAGCACTCCCTTTAAGAGTGTGCTCCTAATCTCAGCTCGTTACCTGTATAAAAGACACCTGGGAGCCAGAAATCTTTCTGATTGAGAGGGGGTCAAATACTTATTTCCCTCATTAAAATGCAAATCAATATTATAAAAATTTTGACATGCGTTTTTCTGGATTTTTGTTGTTGTTATTCTGTCTCTCGCTGTTCAAATAAACCTACCATTAATATTATAGACTGATAATTTTTTTGTCAGTTGGCAAACGTACAAAATCAGCAGTGGATCAAATACTTTTTTCCCCTCACTGTACATACTATATACATTTTATGGACAATTTTACAATAATTATATTTTGTTTGTTTTTACTCCTGAACTTCCTCTACCCTCAACCTCTCCGATCATTTTCATGATGTCCATCCGGTTTGCTTCTATATGCCCTATCTTCCTAACTGTGCTCATTCACAAAAGCTCTCAACCTATAACCTACAGTGGGGAGAACAAGTATTTGATACACTGCCGATTTTGCAGGTTTTCCTACTTACAAAGCATGTAGAGGTCTGTAATTTTTATCATAGGTACACTTCAACTGTGAGAGACGGAATCTAAAACAAAAATCCAGAAAATCACATTGTATGATTTTTAAGTAATTAATTTGCATTTTATTGCATGACGTAAGTATTTGATACATCAGAAAAGCAGAACTTAATATTTGGTACAGAAACCTTTGTTTGCAATTACAGAGATCATACGTTTCCTGTAGGTCTTGACCAGGTTTGCACACACTGCAGCAGGGATTTTCGCCCACTCCTCCATACAGACCTTCTCCAGATCCTTCAGGTTTCGGGGCTGTCGCTGAGCAATATGGACTTTCAGCTCCCTCCAAAGATTTTCTATTGGGTTCAGGTCTGGAGACTGGCTAGGCCACTCCAGGACCTTGAGATGCTTCTGGTCGTTGTCATGCTGGAAGACCCAGCCACGACCCATCTTCAATGCTCTTACTGAGGGAAGGAGGTTGTTGACCAAGATCTCGCGATACATGGCCCCATCCATCCTCCCCTCAATACGATGCAGTCGTCCAGTCCCCTTTGCAGAAAAGCATCCCCAAAGAATGATGTTTCCACCTCCATGCTTCACGGTTGGGATGGTGTTCTTGGGGTTGTACTCATCCTTCTTCTTCCTCCAAACACGGCCAATGGAGTTTAGACCAAAAAGCTCTATTTTTGTCTCATCAGACCACATGACCTTCTCCCATTCCTCCTCTGGATCATCCAGATGGTCATTGGCAAACTTCAGAGGGGCCTGGACATGCGCTGGCTTGAACAGGGGGACGTTGCGTGCGCTGCAGGATTTTAATCCATGATGGCGTAGTGTGTTACTAATGGTTTTCTTTGAGACTCTGGTCACAGCTCTCTTCAGGTCATTGACCAGGTCCTGCCGTGTAGTTCTGGGCTCATCCCTCACCATCCTCATGATCATTGATGCCCCACGAGGTGAGATCTTGCATGGAGCCCCGGACTGAGGGTGATTGACCGTCATCTTGAACTTCTTCCATTTTCTAATAATTGCGCCAACAGTTGTTGCCTTCTCACCAAGCTGCTTGCCTATTGTCCTGTAGCCCATCCCAGCCTTGTGCAGGTCTACAATTTTATCCCTGATGTCCTTACACAGCTCTCTGGTCTTGGCCATTGTGGAGAGGTTGGAGTCTGTTTGAGTGTGTGGACAGGTGTCTTTTATACAGGTAACGAGTTCAAACAGGTGCAGTTAATACAGGTAATGAGTGGAGAACAGGAGGGCTTCTTAAAGAAAAATTAACAGGTCTGTGAGAGCCGGAATTCTTACTGGTTGGTAGGTGATCAAATACTTATGTCATGCAATAAAATGCAAATTAATTACTTAAAAATCATACAATGTGATTTTCTGGATTTTTGTTTTAGATTCCGTCTCTCACAGCTGAAGTGTACCTATGATAAAAATTACAGACCTCTACATGCTTTGTAAGTAGGAAAACCTGCAAAATCGGCAGTGTATCAAATACTTGTTCTCCCCACTGTATATACTTAGTATGGACACAGTATGCTTTACATTAGTTATCTTGTTGTTATTATTTGTTGTTAGTTGTTATTAGTCCCATCCTTCAGCTCCATTCAACACCTCCTATCTATCTCTTAACACCATCCATATTGGATTTCTATTTGCCATATATTTTTCAACTGTACTGTGATGTTTCACAAAAGATCTGAACCCTTCTATTCTCATTGTTTCTACAGATTGTAAATTGAAACATTTTTGCTAAAAGTATTATTATATTATTGATTGATTGACTTTGACTTTTCAGATCACCCAGTAGTGCTATCTGCAGGGTTAGCTCCAGGTAAATATTGCAATCCTTCAGCCATTCCTGTACCTGTGACCAAAAACAAGCTACAAATGGACAGTACCAAAACAAATGATTTAATGATTCTGTCTCATCTAAGAAAAATTTGCAGAGCTGGGAAGATTGTATCCCCCATATAAATAACATTCTATTGGTAGCAATAATTTTGTATAATAATTTAAATTAACAAATTTGAAGTTTTGAATCCGGCGTTGTTTTGCGTATCAGTTCATAAACACTATGCCATGGAATCGGTACGTCAAAAATCTCTTCCCAACTATTTTGCAATCTAAATTATATGGGACGGCTGTCACCCTTTGGTCCTGAAATGAAACTGGTATGCTTTTTTTATTCATCACAATTTTCTTTAACCAATTATGTTCTTTAATGCAGGGCCGACAGACAAGTTCCTTACTTTTCCCCCTTCCACTTTCCTCTTCCATTTTTGCGGTAATGCTGCAATTATTTGGTTGTAATTTTGGGTAGAGCAGACATTTCCATATGTTTTTGTTAGCTGCATGTGCGACATAACTCCACCAATCCTACCTATGATATCATTAACAAAGTTTATCAATTAGTATATTTGAGTTTAACCACAATATTTGTTGCATTATTTGTTCTGTCGTTTCTGGAGGATTAAATTGAAATTGCAACCAACTTTCTATGGCTTGTTTTAGAAATAGTGATATTTGGGAGATTTCTGTTTCAAATAACTGAAAGTTAATAAACCTGTTAGTCCCCTGAAAGTTAATAAACCTGTTAGTCCCCTGAAAGTTAATAAACCTGTTAGTCCCCTGAAAGTTAATAAACCTGTTAGTCCCCTGAAAGTTAATAAACCTGTTAGTCCCCTGAAAGTTAATAAACCTGTTAGTCCCCTGAAAGTTAATAAACCTGTTAGTCCCCTGAAAGTTAATAAACCTGTTAGTCCCCTGAAAGTTAATAAACCTGTTAGTCCCCTGAAAGTTTGTCATTTTTTCTCTCACCCAGCCATCCAGGAGAAGCCATGCAGAAAGCACATCATGGAGCCGCCTGTGAACCACCAGGATACCAGGAAAGAGAACCTGTCCATGGGGACCCCGGAGACCAGCAGCAGCGTGGTGGAGAGTGACCTCTTACTTGAGGTGAGACAGAGTGGAGCAGAAGGGTCAGGCTGTGGTTTGCCCTCCCAAGAGATCACTGATGAGATGATAGGGAGTACTGATGTGGCTGGAAACAGAATGGGACATCAGAGTCTTGTGCCCAGTTGGTGAAAGACTAGCTAAAGACTAACAAACCATAAATACAACATGTTCATTAAACAGAATTAAAAGCAGTCTGCCCTGACTGTGTTTTTTCTTAAAAGACACAATAAATACAATTGTTGAATGAAAAAGGACACAAAGTTGAATTTAGCCGCATTGATTATTTGAGGTTTAGAACATTTCTTGATGATATCGTGGCACAGCGGAGCTGCTTGGATGATGAGTAAGACCAACCCTCAGCCCTCCCTGTCCCAGAATACCCGCACTCCCCTCCCCGAACACCCATCCTCCCCGAACCCCCGCCCTCCCCTCCCCTCCCCGGACTCCCTCCCTCCCCTCCCACAGTAGTGTGACACCAAAGCAGCCAACCATGATGCTGCTGAATGAAGATCGTGACACGGTTAGGTCAGTATCACATCAGAGAGTGGGAAAAGGGGGCCCAGCTGACCTGGGCTGACTCGAATTAGACCGGAGGTGACAGGGCCTGGCACCACAATGTCAAACACAACAGCTCTAGTACCAGCCAACACAGGGAAGTCAATGAGGAACTCTGTGGTGTTTCCTCCCGTTCTCCCCGCTTCTCTCTTCAAATCAGGAGACATGAAGATAATATTTTGTATATTTAATTCCAATATCCATTCATTATCGGAAATAGAGATGTTGTATCAAAAGCATTTATCAATGAACTACTCATCAATGAAGTGCAATTGAAGTTTGTCCCCTGTGTGTTTTTAGTACACACACAGAGTATGAATGAAATTTATTATTTCAGTTTTAAGGCAAACAAAACATTGACTTTGGTAAAGACTAAGAAACATGGAAATACTGAAAGTTTTGAAAAGTATAAGAAATACAGAAGACAAATATACAGAATATTTTCTGATTCAATTGAAAGAGATGATATCCTGAATTCTTGTTCAGACTTTTGACATTACTGTTAATGCCGTTGTGTTGTGTATTAACATGTGTGCCTGTCTCTTGTCTCTTCTAGTCCCTGACTGGGTTTGCCTTGGTGGTAAGCACAGACGGGTTGATCTTCTACACCTCCACTTCCATTGTTGACTACTTGGGCTTTCATCAGGTATGTTTCAACCACACCTTGCATTCTCAAAGTCATGATAAATCAGAATTCACCTTGATATTGAGGGTCAATGATCAATCAAGTCGTAATAAAGGTAGTTGAAATACAGTACCATTGTACAAGCCTTTCATAGAAAATTACATTCTGAGGAAAAATTATACAGCATTGTAAAACTGTTTTATAGTAAACCACCAACAATATAAAAACAAAACAAAATTTACATAAAATAGTTTTTAATATAAGGCCATGCCCTTTTAGTCATTAAACAAAACAAAACAGAAATCAAACTGGTTGAAAGAAAAATATTTGTATGACCAACCAAGTCAAAAGTTTAAAATAGCCAATCGTGTAATTCACAGGATTTTAATGACAATATTCTAGTTCTAGAAGCAAACAGAGCTGGAACTTTTCCACTTAATTTACTTTACAAGTTTGTAACTGTCCTTTTTGAGTGAATAGCTTTCTATTGGTCCTAATGAAAGCTGGGGTTTTAACATGAGAAGGAGACAAAAGAAACAGTTGATCGCTCATCTGATGGGAATTGAGATGGTGCTGCTGTGTGTTCAAAAAACAGGGCTCTTCACAGGGCAAGTGTTCAAAGCGTTGCATGCCAAAGAAGCGTATATTATGGGAAGGTTGAATATTTTAGTGGGAGTCTGTCGTTTTATGAACACAGGGTATAGCTGAGATGGGGAAAAAAGAGAGGAATTACGAGTGTGGGCTGGGGTTGCAGGGTTTTTCATCAGGGTAGTGTTGCGTCTGTCCTCATGCAAGCAGCTCTGGTGTCACGCAAAGCAAAGCACAAACAAGGCAGCGAGGAGGGCGGTCCATTATCCCACCGACTGAGGAGAGGGGAGGCCGGGGCCTATAATACATGCAAACTGCAGGGAGTCATATTTGAAAAAAAATGTATGCCATGTTTTGAATCAAGATCTCCCACGTAGATCTAATTGGTGGGGAGGGATTCTGAGTGAACCCAGTCAGTCACAGAAGGCCCTTCGTCCCTCCCACACCCTTCTGGTCAGTGGGGGGAAACCGGAAAACAGAAGTGTTAAGTTCTCAGTGGGCTCGCTGCAGGCTGACACTTGCGGTGTCTGTCTAGATACCTCAATGGCATCTGCCCATAGATGTGTTTCACCCGACCGTGACACAGGTTAAGTGGGGAGGTGACTGCGTTGACCAAACACAATGGATGGGTAACTGTGGAGGTTAATTGGTGGGAGGGCTGAATGTTTGATGACTTGTTCCTCCTCTCACCACTGCGCCTCCCGTCTCCTCCCCTCTCCTCCCTGTCCCGTCTCCTCCCCTCCCCTCCCCGTCTCCTCCCCTCTCCTCTCCCTCTTCTCCCCCGCAGACGGATGTGATGCACCAGAATGTTTTTGATTATATCCATGTGGAGGAGCGGCAGGAGTTCAGAAGACAGCTCCACTGGGCCATGAACCCCGGGCCCCAGGGGGCCTCCCTGGACCAGCACTCAGCCACAGGAACTGGTGTGTAGATCATTACCATCAACAGAACCTCTGTCACTCTGTGGAACTGCTAAAGGCTGCAGGAAAGCCCCTCATCATCACATGCAACTTGTCATTTACATTAGTTTCCATTCATGACCATTTTGAAGAGGGACAAAGGGATTAGTACATTAGTTACTGTATACAAGACACATAAAGAAATGATACTGTATTTTATTTGTACTTTTCAATACTCTCCTAAAACCCCTCAGTAATATTGGTGGTTAGAAGACCAAAACAAATATAAAGTAGGGTATTTATTACATAGTTTGTACTAACAGAAATGCTGTGGCTGTCCTGTAGGTGAAGACTTTGTGATGAGCAGTCTCTTCAATGCCCAGGAGCCTGATGGTGTTCCTCTAGAGCTCACCTCCTTCCTCACTCGCTGTTTCATCTCCCGCGTCCGTTGCCTGCTGGACAGCACCTCAGGCTTCCTGGTGAGTGAGTACCTCAGCTCACACAAGTACCTGACAATATCCACTCTTTTACAAACGGCATTGACCATTATGCTCCACGCAGTATGAAAGTCAGTTCTGGTTTGTGGGAGTTCTATTCAGTAATGTATGTGCACTTGCTCCTTTGGGGTGTAGGCTAGGTTATGTTACTGTGAAGCACAGATACTGTGAAGAAAGCTGTTGATGTTAAAAGGGCTTTATAGTTCACTTTGATTTGATTGATTGGTTGATTGATTAGTTGATTGATTAATGTTTGGCAGAGCATGCAGTTCCAGGGCAGCCTGAAGTTCCTGCAGGGCCAGAAGAAGAAGACAGACTCCGGGGCGCTGCTGCCCCCCCAGCTGGCCCTGTTCTGTGTGGCCGTGCCCCTCATGATGCCCTCCATCACAGAGCTGAAGATGAAGAGCATGACGATCAGGAGCAAGAACAAGGGCCCCGTCATCACCACTCCAGATAAGCACAGGTAAGCAGTACTGTGGGAGTGGTGAGCATGGGGAGAGCTGAGAAGTAAACATTCTTTCTCAAATACTGTGTGTCTGTCTATATCATGGTTTTACTAAACACTTTTTGAAGGAGCCAGGCATTGACACCATTTAGTTTACAATCAATTTACAATTCAAGGCATGTTTATTACAGCATCAATTTCAGAATCAAATCACTGGGTATGCTGAATTCGGTCAAATTAGTACTTCATACTGTAAATGTACACAACTAGAAGATTATATCATGCATACATGACCATGGATACATTTTCCTTAGCCATTTTCCTAAATAAGGGAATGCTGTCTGTAATCTCTTTGTTTGTGTTCCCACAGTGACAAGAGGCATCGCTCCACCAGAGGTTCATGTGACAGCAGTGACTTACTGCTTCTGAATTGGTCCAGCAGCGCTACCAGAGACCCCTGCCACTACACCCCATGGACACCCCTCTCCAAAGACGGCATCAGGTACGGGAACAATGGCTACTACACCCAGGAGGAGCCCCTCAACTTCTGCCTGTCTTCCATGGGTGGTGGGCCCAAAGCTCAGAGCGTGAATCATCCATGTGACATCCGCACAGGGTCCGCCATACGAAAGGGCCCCAGCGGCAGCTACATACCAGGCAGACAAGGCAAGTACAACCACCTGGGGAAGTCTGGAGCTTACAGGATGTCTCCAGGATATCATGCTAAAAGACAGGATGCCTCTCAGAACAAACTGTACGGAGGCCTCCACAACCCAGAGGTGGAGAGCTACTGTGAGGACGGCATGAAGGCAGACAACAGGTACATGGGCGGCCATCTTGACTGTTACAATGGCATGGTGTTGCCTGAGACAGCCATAAAGACAGAGCAGGACTCTGACTCTGAGAACGGTTGCAACATCTACAGCATGCCCCACAACGGAGCCTGGGTGGGGAACGAGAAACACTACAGCATGGGCTACTCAGAAGAACCACAGGTGAAGTCAGAGGCTGACTACTACGACCAATACACCACCTGCCAAAGGAACAAGTCCAGCATGAGCCCAACGCTCAACAGACACCACAAATACTTATATCCAGCGGGGAGCAGGGCTCAGAAGGATCATAGGATACCTCACTCAGACCCTCTGTGTAGCAGTCAGGGAGCAAACTGTATGGACAGCAATGTATATGGGAATGGTAATGTGGAGCGTAAAGGCTACATGCAGCAAGACAAACTGAACTACGAGTTCAGGAATAATCTGGTCCACTCTATAAAGAGGGAACCCATGGACTCACCTCCTTGGTCTGACAATGGCCGTGACATTAGCCAAATACCCCTGCAGAGAAATATGATTCCCAACTGTGCATTGAATGATATTGTACACAAACCAAACCCATATATCTACATGCAATGAGCTCAATGGAAAATCTCATAAACCATCTGGGCACCACCTTGCTTCTTTATTGTATTGATGCATAATATGGCAGGGTGGGTAGTTATTTACACTCAACTCAGGTAATCAACAGTGTTACAAAGCAAAAAGATATGGAAGCAATGGAGAGGTGTTTTTATAAGGACTTTGTACATAAGACACACAAGATAAATATAACCTTGTTCAGATTTATGTTTGTGTACTTTTTGTACATGTGTACAGTGGGGAAAAAATAGTATTTAGTCAGCCACCAATTGTGCAAGTTCTCC
The DNA here is from genome assembly GCF_020615455.1 of Coregonus clupeaformis. NCBI lineage: Eukaryota > Metazoa > Chordata > Actinopteri > Salmoniformes > Salmonidae > Coregonus > Coregonus clupeaformis. Next base: position 18,016,138 of record NC_059212.1, read on the forward strand.
CACTTAAAAAGATGAGAGGCCTGTAATTTTCATCATAGGTACACGTCAACTATGACAGACAAATTGAGAAAATCCAGAAAATCACATTGTAGGATTTTTTATGAATTTATTTGCAAATTATGGTGGAAAATAAGTATTTGGTCACCTACAAACAAGCAAGATTTCTGGCTCTCACAGACCTGTAACTTCTTCTTTAAGAGGCTCCTCTGTCCTCCACTCGTTACCTGTATTAATGGCACCTGTTTGAACTTGTTATCAGTATAAAAGACTCCTGTCCACAACCTCAAACAGTCACACTCCAAACTCCACTATGGCCAAGACCAAAGAGCTGTCAAAGGACACCAGAAACAAAATTTTAGACCTGCACCAGGCTGGGAAGACTGAATCTGCAATAGGTAAGCAGCTTGGTTTGAAGAAATCAACTGTGGGAGCAATTATTAGGAAATGGAAGACATACAAGACCACTGATAATCTCCCTCGATCTGGGGCTCCACGCAAGATCTCACCCCGTGGGGTCAAAATGATCACAAGAACGGTGAGCAAAAATCCCAGAACCACACGGGGGGACCTAGTGAATGACCTGCAGAGAGCTGGGACCAAAGTAACAAAGCCTACCATCAGTAACACACTACGCCGCCAGGGACTCAAATCCTGCAGTGCCAGACGTGTCCCCCTGCTTAAGCCAGTACATGTCCAGGCCCGTCTGAAGTTTGCTAGAGTGCATTTGGATGATCCAGAAGAGGATTGGGAGAATGTCATATGGTCAGATGAAACCAAAATATAACTTTTGGTCAAAACTCAACTCAGTCGTGTTTGGAGGACAAAGAATGCTGAGTTGCATCCAAAGAACACCATACCTACTGTGAAGCATGGGGGTGGAAACATCATGCTTTTGGGCTGTTTTTCTGCAAAGGGACCAGGACGACTGATCCGTGTAAAGGAAAGAATGAATGGGGCCATGTATCGTGAGATTTTGAGTGAAAACCTCCTTCCATCAGCAAGGGCATTGAAGATGAAACGTGGCTGGGTCTTTCAGCATGACAATGATCCCAAACACACCGCCGGGGCAACAAAGGAGTGGCTTCGTAAGAAGCATTTCAAGGTCCTGGAGTGGCCTAGCCAGTCTCCAGATCTCAACCCCATAGAAAATCTTTGGAGGGAGTTGAAAGTCCGTGTTGCCCAGCGACAGCCCCAAAACATCACTGCTCTAGAGGAGATCTGCATGGAGGAATGGGCGAAAATACCAGCAACAGTGTGTGAAAACCTTGTGAAGACTTACAGAAAACGTTTGACCTGTGTCATTGCCAACAAAGGGTAGTATAACAAAGTATTGAGAAACTTTTGTTATTGACCAAATACTTATTTTCCACCATAATTTGCAAATAAATTCATTTAAAATCCTACAATGTGATTTTCTGGGAAAAAAATTCTCATTTTGTCTGTCATAGTTGACGTGTACCTATGATGAAAATTACAGGCCTTTCTCATCTTTTTAAGTGGGAGAACTTGCACAATTGGTGGCTGACTAAATACTTTTTTTCCCCACTGTACATTTACTTTTTTTATCTGGTCTTGATTGTTAACTGTAAGGTACACATCATTTTGCATCTTGTGTGTACATATTTTATGATTTATTTATGTGTTTTAACCAATGGTCAAAATGAAGGAAAACGTATTGGTTTTGACCCAGTAATTTGGAGTAGTTGTATAGCAGGCAGTTTACTGAACCAGTAACAATGGAAAGAGATGACATCCTTCCATTTTGGAGATAAACAAAGAAATGTGTATTGAATTCATACAATATGTGTTCTGAAATTCGGAACATGAAAATGGCTGAAGCTTTGAATGGCATCCGTAGCGCAGAAACATGGACATGAGCATGACATGCAGAACATACTGCAATTCACATATGACTTATTGATTTGTTTTTAAACACATTTCATAACTTCAAGTTTTTAAACCAAGTCATGTCATCAATCGTACAGTATTATTGAATGCAACCTTTATTCTTTGAGAGGTTGAATTAATGTATTATTTTAACAGTGAGTTTGTCATTTCTGTTTTGAAGACAGTATTATCAATTGAAATTTAACAAAGCTTCACTTAACAGCCATTTACACACATTAATGTCTAATGTGGTATCTGAACATAATAATGTACAAATGTATTGCACAGCAATTTATGTTTGTGGTCCAATGTTTGTAAAATTTTAGTACATTCAAAAGAAATGTTAGGAACTGTAGTTCTGTTTTATGAAGCCAATGTTTTATTATATTTAGAAAAGAAAGACAAAAATACAGTATGTGAAATTATGACATGTTCCCTTTTGTATTCCATAGCTGCATGCAGCAATCTCTACAGCATTCTATTATGCCGTTTAAAAAATAAAATAATAATCTGTAAATTAATTTGTATTTCTTTCAAAACTATTCTACAAATGTTTATAATTTAATTGCAGACTTCTTTCTAAACAACTGTTGGTAACACTTTTTATTGTGTATTTTTTAGTATAAGTACTGTACACTGAACAGGAGTCAGAGGCGGACAGGGACCAGAAATTGGCCCTGGTATTTCCAACACACTGGCCTATTTTTATCCTTGAGGCCCCCACACTAATTTTTTTTGTGCCTTGAGGCCCCAACACCTGACATTTTTTTCTCCCTTGAGGCCCCCATTATTAGACAGATAATAATCATTAGACAGGCCAACTGGTCTAAAAATTGAAGAGCCCACCCAGATGGCCAGTCCGCCCCTGACAGGAGTGAAACAAAAGGTTTGTAGTAATATAGTGTAACAATGAATAAATACATTAGCCTGCTTGTTGCACTGTAGGCACATTTTTCAGGAAGGATTACGGTCATACAAGTTTCAGATATAAATTTAATTCAACAGGCATCTAACATACCATTTTACGTTATTTAGCATAATAATATAAAACAGATAATACTCTTATTTATTTGAACACTGAAAACTATTGTTTACAGTTTAAAATAGAGTATAATCTGTTTAATGATTTTATTGTGCCAAATAACGTAAAATTTTATGTTAGATGCCTACTGAATTTATTTGATGCTGTATTCAAGCAGAAGGGTATGCTATTTATGATGAGAATTTGTCTGCAAATAAACACTTTGCATTTAGTGCTTAGTACAGTTGGGGGAATAAAAACATTTTATGCGCCTACACATCGTAGCTAATGACTTGTATAAAAATCAAAGGGATCATAAAATAAAGTTTGGAGAAATTGCATACTCTGCCAAAAGTATGGGGCCCAGTGTAGCTCAGTTGGTTGGGCGGTTGTGGGTTCGTTTCCCACGGGGGGCCAGTATGAAAAAATAATAATTATGCACTCACTAACTGTAAATCGCTATGGATAAGAGCGTCCGCTAAATGACTAAAATGTAAAAATGTGAAAGTCGCGCACATATGATGCTCTCGAGCGCGCTGCTGTCAGCTGTTACTGGGCGGCGCACGAGAACTGTCAACCAGGAAAAGCAGTCGGTGGTTTTGAAATTAATATGATATAAATCCAACGACTTCTTACTTAAGCAAACAGATTATTGGAGGTGGTAAGATATTGGATTTGTTCATTTTACGTTTTAAATGTGTTTTGTACACGGGATAGCGTTGTGTTTACTGATTGGGCTGTGTGTGTCCTTCCTCTCGCCGACCTCAGTAGTTATCTCGCTAACGTTATCTAGCTAGCTAGCTAAATAGTTTGGCTGCTAGCTGGCAAGCCTACCATGAAAATGGGCCGCTGCTTGCTAGCTAGTCAATAGTTACTGTACTCCAGTAAAATGCATTTTAGGAGAGACATTTGTCTTTGCTTCCAGCTTGTAGTTGCTATCTATCGTTTTGCTGACATAATTGATGCCAGCAATAATAAGTAGCATTAGCCAAGGCTGCTAACGTTAGCAAGCAGGCTAACTAACTGTTGGTCTAGCTAACGTTACCCTGCTATGCAATGAGCATCAGCCCACAGACACTGTCAGTACCAATGGATTAATAACGTAATCGACCAGTCAATACAGTGCGTTTCAACATTTTGTTCGTAATCACAACGTGTAAAATTCAGTTTCGTAAACATCTTGATCTTTGACAGACACAACTTGCCGTCGTTGTCATGGAGGAGACGAACAGGGAGGCGGTTGCTACGGCCGTGCAGAGAGTGGCAGGGATGCTGCAGCGCTCGGACCAGTTGGACAAAGTGGAGCAGTACCGCCGGCGAGAGGCCCGCAAGAAAGCTTCAGTAGAAGCCCGACTGAAGGTAGAAAATGATGACTCTAAGAAGACATGAGATACATTCCTGTACTGCCCTATTATTCATAAAGCCCTAACTATTGTCTGAATGAAAGGTGTATATTTATTGTAAATACATGGCTCTGGCCTGAAGCACCTTACATAGTCTCTGTCACTCTCCCCAGGCTGCCATCCAGTCCCAGTTGGACGGGGTCCGCACAGGACTCAGTCAGCTCCACAATGCCCTTGGGGATGTAAAGGACATCCAGAACTCCCTAGCAGACGTTAGTAAGGACTGGAGGCAGAGTATCAACACTATTGAGAACCTGAAAGATGTAAAAGACGCCGTGGTCCAACACAGTCAGCTTGCCTCAGCCGTGGAGAATTTAAAGAATATCTTCTCAGGTACACTACAGAACTACATACCTCAGAGATACCACTTAATTGGAAACTGTTATTGTTGTCTCGCTGTGCATTTGTGTAATTACTGTCTGTATTGTTACAATATATCATTAATGTATATCATCCCCTTCCTGTGCAGTGCCTGAGATAGTGTCAGACACCCAGGTGCTGATTGAGCAGGCCGAGCTGCTAGAGGCCCACCGTAAACTCATGGATCTGGAGTGTTCGCGGGACGACCTCATGTACGAGCAGTACCGAATGGACAGCAAAAACACTCACGACATGAACCTGATCCGCAACTACTTTGGCGAGGTGCAGGGCCTGTCTGACGATCTGGCCAAGCAGCTGTGGATGGTGCTGCAGCGTGCCATGGGCACGGTGCGCCGTGACCCCACCATGCTGGTCTCAGTGGTGCGCATCATTGAGCGTGAGGAGAAGATCGACCGGCGCATGCTGGACCGCAAGAAGCAGACAGGCTTTATCCCCCCTGGTCGGCCCAAGAGCTGGAAAGAGAAGATGTTTGAGGTGCTGGAAGGCACAGTCACAACGCGTATCGAGGGCAGCCAGTCGGTGACGCGCGAGGCAGACAAGATGTGGATGGTGAGGCTGCTGGAGATCACCAGGAGGTACGTGCTGGATGACCTGATTGTGGTGAAGAACCTGATGGTGCAGTGCTTCCCGCCACACTACAACACCTTCGACAGGTTCTTTAAGCGCTATCACAACGCCGTGTCCATGCGGGTGCAGGAGCTGGCTGCAGAAGACCTAGAGGCCAACGAGATTGTGTCCCTCCTCACCTGGGTCCTCAACACATACAAAAGGTATCCTGTCTTGGCCCGTGTTCACTGAGTTTCAAAGTAGGAGTGCTGATACAGGATCAGTTTAGCCTTTTAGATAATGGTGAATAAGATTATATGGATAGGGGGAGCCTGATCCTAGATCAGCACGCATTTTGAATACAGGTGAGGCTCTGATCTTCCCTCTCTGTGACTGCTGTCACATCAGTGATAACTGGGCACCAGTCCAGTCATAGCTCAGTGGAATATGCAGGAGTTGTAGTACATTAGCTCTGCGCTGCTGCTACCCGTTTAGGCGGCTGAATATCTTTATGGACATTGTTGTCATAGTTATACCATTCATTCCATTTTAGGAATATCTTGTTTGAATTTACAATGTGAAGAGTTGAACGCTAAGGAGAGGGAGAGGAGGTATTCCCATTGTAAAAATGTTGGCCTGCACCATTTTAACCTTTCGTGTGTGTGTGGAGTGTTAACTTGTCTCGTGTGTGTGGAGTGTTAACTTATTGCGTGTGTGTGTGGAGAGGTAACTTATCTTGTGTGTGGAGAGGTAACTTATCTTGTGTGTGTGTGGGGAGAGGTAACTTATCTTGTGTGTGCGTGGAGAGGTAACTTATCTTGTGTGTGCGTGGAGAGGTAACTTATCTCGTGTGGGTGTGTGTGGAGAGGTAACTTATCTTGTGTGTGCGTGGAGAGGTAACTTATCTTGTGTGTGCGTGGAGAGGTAACTTATCTTGTGTGTGCGTGGAGAGGTAACTTATCTCGTGTGGGTGTGTGTGGAGAGGTAACTTATCTTGTGTGTGTGTGGCACGAGAGAGAGGGCATGGCATGCGAAACTGGTGTGGATAATCCAATGAATACACATACTACTGCACATCGCGTGCAACAACAGGTTTGAACAGAGAAAGATTAATGAACAGCTAGCTCCCTTATGCACATTGAAAACACAAAGAACTAGCCTTATATCCAATTCTGACACGAGCATCAGCCTGTTGTGCATTAGGCTACCATGGAAACCACAACCACCGATTGGCTGGGGCTGTTTAATTATAGATATTCACTCAGCTTTTCTGTGAGTGTGTGTGTGTTTCTGAGTACGTGTGTTTACGTGTGACTGCTTGTGAGTAGCCTATGTTTATGGGTATCTGTGTGTATCATTTATATTCAGGCATTGCTGTAGTTCAGGGATTGTCAACTAGATTCAGCCGCGGGCCGATTTCTTTTTTTCTGGAGGGGATGGTGGGGGGGTACATAATTGCAATTTGACCGCAAGAAGCCCAAACAGATATAATGTTTGATTAAAACATAGTCATCTATTATGCGTGTGAATACTTGGGAACAGTGTTTTAAATTAAAATCTCTTGGAGCTGATTTCCTGGTGTTTTTACAGTATTTTATGTCCAACAATGAAAATTCCACACTCAGAAAACTTGGGGTGACAAATAAAACCACCCCCGCGGGCCGCCAGTTGGGGAACCCTGCTGTATGTGCACGAGCATGCCATGGTGTGTAGGTCTGTCTGTAGCTGTCTGTCGGTCTGTTACATTAAAAGACATGCAATATTAATGTCCACGAACAGTATAGTACAGTCAGGGTTCTCTTGCCATATTCCCACACACCACTGTGTTCCAGTGAGGAGATGATGGGTCACCCAGAGCTGCTGACAGAGTATGACATCAACCTGATGGATCCTCTGCTGCCGCAGGAGGTGGTGGATGAGCTGCTCAGCAAATACCTCCAGACCTTCACTGTGAGTCCAGACAACACACACACTAAGATAGCAGCGACATACTCTACGACAGCTCCTGTCAGATATACAACCCACTGTCTGCGTCTGTAAATCTGGATTTGCAATTCGAAAGTCTTTACAAGGGAATCCGCCTTTTAATGAAATGTTTCATGAATTGTTAAAGACAAAGGTAACAGGGCTCTGGCTGACCCTCTCTAACCCTTCAACAGTCCAACATCACTGGCTGGCTGCGCAAGGCTCTGGAGACAGACAAGAAGGACTGGTTTAAAGAGACAGAACCAGAGGCGGATCAAGACGGGTACTACCAGACCACCCTCCCCGCCATCGTCTTCCAGGTATAACCAGTATCCACCTCTCTTTATCCACCTCTCTTTAACCCACAACTTTACAAAGTGGACTAGTTGCTACCACAGTAAGGTTACTATACTAGACAATGTTATAGCCTTATTCTAAAATTGATTAAATAAAAACAATATCTCAGCAATCTACACACAATACCCCATAATGACAAATATTTTTGCAAATGTATTAAAAATAAAAAGCATAAATAACTTATTTACATAAGTATTCAGACCCTTTACTATGAGATTCGAAATTGAGAAGGGCCTTTGGTCAGGGAGGTGACCAAGAACCCGATGGTCACTGACAGAGCTCCAGAGTTCATCTGTGGAGATGGGAGAACCTTCCAGAAGGACAACCATCTCTGCAGCACTCCACCAATCAGGCCTTTATGGTAGAGTGGCCAGACAGAAGCCACTCCTCAGTAAAAGGCACATGACAGCCCGCTTGGAGTTTGCCAAAAGGCAACTAAAGACTCTCAGACCATGAGAAACAAGATTATCTGGTCTGATGAAACCAAGATTGAACTCTTTGGCCTGAATGCCAAGCTTCACGTCTGGAGGAAACCTGGCACCATCCCTACTGTGAAGCATGGTGGTGGCAGCATCATGCTGTGGGGATGTTTTTCAGTGGCAGGGACTGGGAGACTAGTCAGGATTGAGGCAAAGATAAACTGAGCAAAGTACAGAGAGATCCTTGATGAAAACCTGCTCCAGAGTGCTCAGGTCCTCAGACTGGGGGCGAAGGTTCACCTTCCAACAGGACAACGACCCTAAGCACACAGCCAAGACAATGCAGGAGTGGCTTCGGAACAAGTCTCTGAATGTCCTTGGGTAGCCCAGCCAGAGTCCGGACTTGAACCCGATCGAACATCTCTGTAGAGACCTGAAAATAGCTGTGCAGCAATTCTCCACATCCAACCTGACAGAGCTTGAGAGGATCTGCAGAGAAGAATGGGAGAAACTCCCCAAATACAGGTGTGCCAAGCTTATAGTGTAATACCCAAGAAGAATCAATGCTGTAATCACTGCCAAAGGTGCTTCAACCAAGTACTGAGTAAAGGGTCTGAATACCTTTATATAAATGTAATATTTCAGGGTTTAAAAAAATATAAATTAGCCAAAATGTCTAAAAACCTGTTTTTGCTTTGTCATTATGGGGTATTGTGTGTAGATTGAGGGGGAAAAAACGATATAATCAATTTTAGAATAAGGCTGTAACGTAACAATGTGGAAAAAGTCAAGGGATCTGAATACTTTCCGAAGGCACTGTATATGACAATTGGGATCTTAGAATTGCCTGAATAAATACTACAGCGAGTCACTAGTGTGTACTTTAAAGGGGTCATCATCTGACATATGTTTGTTCTTCTCTCCTCATCAGATGTTTGAGCAGAATCTCCAAGTGGCAGCCCAGATCAATGAGACATTCAAAGAGCAGGTCCTGAAGCTCTGTTTAAAACAGATGAATTCGTTTCTCGTCAGGTAACATGGGTTTCATAATGTTGTGTTAGTAATTGTGTAGTGTTTAGTTGTTTACATTGATGGCAGTAAAGGTGTGTTACACTATACCAGGGATGGAATGCTTTGTATTTGACATCTACAATTGTCTTGCATTTCTGTTCAGGTACAGGGAAGAGGCAATTGCCTACAAGGAGGACCACTTGAGAGACCGGCAGCTCCCTCAGTGCTACGTCCAATACATGATCGCCATTATAAACAACTGTCATACATTCAAGTGAGTCCCATTGACATCTCCCTGTAAGTATGTCATTCTCTAACCTAATGTGTACCTAATCATACCTCTGCCCCTAGGGAGTCTATTAACAGTCTAAAGAAGAAATACTTTAAATCTACGGAGCCCACCCAGAATGACGCTGCCATAGAGAAGACCCTGAACGACGTGGCCAAAGATGGCTGCCAGTTTCTATTGGATGAAGTCTTTCTAGATTTGGAGGTTAGAACAGTGTTTGTGGACACATTTTTACCTCCTTAGTTAATCTGTCTAATATTTGTAGACTTTCAGAATGTTTGCCATGAACCCGGTTATGTTGTATCTGGGTGATGATTTTGTGATAACATTTAATGGTTTTGATTTCTACAGCATCATCTCAATGAGTTGCTGACCAGGAAGTGGTTGACTGGGACCCATGCAGTGGACACTATCTGTGTGACAGTCGAGGATTACTTCAACGATTTCGCAAAGATCAAGAAGCCTTTCAATACGGTACATGGCAAAATCAATCAATTGATATCATATGAAATTAAAGGCTTGGCCAATTGATTGATATGGAGAAATCCACACAGAGAGCAGTTTTGCATGAACATCCTGTGTATGTGACTGAGTATGTTGTGTGATCTGTTTAGGAGATGACCAGCGAGGCCCATCGCAGGGTGGTGGTGGAGTATATCAAGGCTGTGATGCAGAAACGGATCACCTTCAAGAACGCAGATGAGAGGAGGGAGGGAGCAGACCGGATGATTAAGGAGGCTGTGCAGTTTAAGTTCCTCTTCAGGAAACTCACTGCTGTGAGTGGTTTTACATCTACCTGCTACCGGAATACTTTTTCCCTAGAAAGATCCGGATTAGAAACCACTGGCATCTTGATATCTTCTTAGTCAATTAGAGCAGTGTTTCCCAACCCTGGTCCTCCAGTATCCCCCAACAGTACACATTTGTATTGTAACCCTGGACAAGCACACCTGATTCAACTTGTCATCTAATCATCAAGCCCTCAATAAGTTGAATAAGGTGTGTTTGTCAAGGGCTACAACGAAACTGTGTACTGTTGGGGGTACTGGAGGACCAGGGTTGGGAAACACTGAGTTAGAGTCCTAACTTCCCTGACTCTTGATGCTTACTCTACATTTCATTCGTTCATTCAGTCATTTGATGTAATGAAGACTACTTTTCTCTGATAATTTCATCCAGTGTTAAAGTAATTAGTGTATAGTGTGTGTTTTGTACTGCTTGAAGTTATTTTTCATGTCCCCTTCCAGGGTGAGGAGACTGACCGGCTGTGTGATGCCATCGCTGCCATAGCCGAGGTGTTCAAACTCACAGACCCCACCCTGCTCTACCTGGAGGTCTCCACGCTGGTGTCCAAATACCCTGACATCAGGTCAGATCATACCCCACTTAACACACAGGCTACACAGAGAATGTTAGTGGGGTATCATGGTTTTCGATAGAACAACTTTGGCTGTAGGAGAAGTTACTCCAGATGTATACAATGTTTCGTTACTACTATAGATTTTCTGTGATAGCCATTGCTTTTGTCACAGTTATCCATGTAGGCCTACATGATTGTCCTGAAACTTCAGGGAAAAGGTGTCTGATTGTGTCTGTCCTCTGTTGGCCCATAGAGAGGAGCACATCGTGGCCTTGCTGGCGATGAGAGGGGATGCCAGCCGAGACATGAGGCAGATGATCATTGAGACGCTGAACCAGAACAAGCCTTCCTACGCTGGGATCACACAGCCCATCTTCAAGGACATTACCGTCCCCACGGTGACCATGACCTCCATGTCCTCATCTATGGCCGCCACTGCCAATAAACTGCTGAAATAACCAGTCTGGAGAAAGATGGAGACACACACCTGGGTTTATTCATTAATGCACAACAGCAAAACGTTTTGCAACAGAAAATGAAAAGCGTTCCTTGTTGGACAAGTTTGGATAGTCCCTCCCTGTTTCAGTCGTTTTTTATTGTTTCGTGCCTAGAGATTACGACCTTGGCTCACATGGGCACAAAAAAAACAGACTGCAGCAAATCACTGAATCATGATTTTTCACTTTTTGCACTTGTGAATCCGATTCCACTAACATCCAATGAAAGGCTTGGACTGTAGTCCTTGAGGATCTGTAAGCCTTTGATACTTGATGAAAGAACCGTCGAACACTAACAAGCGGTTTTGTTACTGAAATGGGAACTTACTCTCACCACCACCCACCCCTCCATGTACAAGAACAGAAATTGTTCCAGTAAGAAACGTTGTCAGTGTGTGATGCCGAATGTCTGTTAGATGGAACATCTATTAAAGAAATCCTTTCCCCTGTCAGTCTGATTTCCTAATTTACTCTTCTGTCAGGGAGAGGTGTTGGCACACTGAAACATGCCAAACTACTGCACAGTGCACTCACACATGGAAACCCTGAATTGGTTGGCTGAGCTCATTTGAGGCCTGCTGTGAAAAAGCTTCAGTTAAGACATTACTTTGCAGAAGCTCCTGTCTGCCTGCCTGCATCCTTCCTCACAACAACACCATCAAGATCTCCTTCATTATCTTGCTCTCTGTCCATGTGTGACTCCGTTGCAGCATGCTGCCTCTTGATTTAAGAGGTATGGGTACTCTCCTCTTTCCTTGCCTGTGTAAAACCTCTAAATGTTTAATCTGGCTGCACGCTATCTGTTGTGTGACTAACTGAGCAGCGGAAGGGGAAAGGCACAAACAGCCAGAGGGGACACCACCCTGGGTGGGGTAGCACAGCCTAGTGGAAGGAGAGAGGGGGAACCACAGTGACAGCTGCAGGGGAGGGCTGGGGCCAGCGTTTCAGTGGTGTTAGTAATCCCTTCTCCAGAATGTTGCGTGACCATTCATAATTGTTATGGGCTCTGTCCCATTGGCTCTCTGTGAGTTTAGAAACACCCACTGCAAGCTGTGATTGGTGTTCGTTTTGAAACGGGTAGCTTTGTGATATTGAGATTTAAATGTAATTTGTATACTTTCATTAAAATTAGGTTGTCCCAAACTAAACATTTAAGTTTAAATTTGTAGGAGTAGGTATAATGGGGCTACTAAACATGGCTTTCCGCTTTCTCCATATGCTTCAGTGTGGTCCAATGAGAGGGCTGCGTTTGCCATGCTGTGACTGGAAACAAGGCCATTCAGGGCTGCAGCTGACTGGAGCATGCAAGCCTGTGCGCTCGCATGGCACACACACATCAGCAGGCCAAAACCCTGGGTTACACACACGCCAAGGGGCGGGGCTAGGCGCCGGGTTCAAACAAGACTACTGGGCCAAACGTTCTCGAACGTTGCAGATAGAAAGGCCATGAATAGAGCTGATGTGATTCTTTATTCTACATGTCAGAGGCATGTTTGATCTACATATCCTATTTCTATCTGAATGTTCCATCCTGCTAAACGCGCCCCTGGCAGCTCTGTCACGGAGTCATCAGTCACTCAATTGATCCACCACTCTTCTTTACACACAGCTCCAATGGCTGGCTACTAAAGCCTTGCTTTGAAAATGTCCTAGTGCTAACAGTATACTGTGTCTGGTCAACAGGATTTCACTGGCTTCAGTCATGATCTAAATAGGCTACAACTGATTAATTTAAGTCACAGAGGAAGCATGCTCAATGCATTTGGTATACAGAATACATTCTCAATGGTTGGCAGGATGATTACATTGAATTGTTGCAATTGTAGTGAAAGAAGTAATAGCCTTCCAGTTATACCTAGAGGTGTCTGGCGTACACATTTTACTATGCTCCATAAACCTGAACAGAATAATGAATATATGGGATTGTTCCGAGATTAAATCAGACTTCCTCTAGACATTGACTATTTGATAAAGCTCTATGCAATGCTGAAATACAGAAACCCCGTTTTTTGTTTTGATTTATTCAGAGACAACTCTGTCTGATCATCCACAGAGAACAGTAGTATTCTATTATTTTCAATCTGGACTCAATATCCCTAAAAACTCCCTTACTGCTCCTCCAATAAATACTGTTCTCATCAAGTGCAGGTTCTTTAAGTACAACATTGATATCTACACTTGACATACACTGCCACCTTCTGGCCGGTGACTGTACAATACCGAATTGATCTGACCCAGAACAGTGAAAAACATGAATACAATAGTAAATAGTCAAAAGCATTGTTCAATGGAGATAACACTGAGAAGACCTTAGATATTCAATATCTAAGGATAAAAAAACGTTGAAGAATTTGTTTTGCATACTGATATACACTGAACAAAAATATAAACACAACATGTAAAGTGTTGGTCCCATGTTTCATGAGCTGAAATAGAAGATCCCCGAAATGTTTCATACACACCAAAAGATTATTTCTCTCAAATGTTGTGCACACATTTGTTTACATCCCTGGTAGTGAGCATTTCTCCTTTGCCAAAATCATCCATTCACCTGACAGGTGTGGAATATCAAGAAGCTGATTAAACAGCATGATCATTACACAGGTGCACCTTGTGCTGGGGACAATAAAAGGTCATTCTAAAATGTGCAGTTTTGTCACACAACACAATGCCACAGATGTCTCAAGTTTTGAGGGAGTGTGCAATTGGCATAATGACTGCAGGAATGTCCACCAGAGCTGTTGCCAGAGAATTGAATGTTAATTTCTCTACCTTAAGCTGCCTCCACGCCGTTTTAGAGAATTTGGCAGTGTGTCCAACTGGCCTCAACCGCAGACCACGTATATGGCATCGTGTGGGGGAGCGGTTAATTTAAAGCCATTCTTGTGATTCTTGTGATTTTGCTATTCATTGTAAATGTTTGTAGGCCTATGTAGCCAAATTGTATCTATGATCGTATGCTATCCATTTATATTTTTTATATGTTCTATTTATATCTGTAAATTAACCAATGATATCAAGCCACACCCAGCCATGATTACAGACACCTGTGTGTGTCCTTTGACACTATATAAACTAGTGACCCACAGTGTTTGTCATTATACCCTGATGAAGAAAGCTTGTCTGTCGAAACGTTGGTTATTAGGTTATTAAATGATTGCATCTGAGCTCCTAGAGTGTGCAGCTCTCCTTTTCTTTTTCAAGTGTTCTACTCCGCAAGCCATCACCTCGTCCAGTTTTGTCACTCAACACAATGCCACAGATGTCTCAAGACGAGGGCGCGTGCAATTGGCATGCTGACTGCAGGAATGTCCACCAGAGCTGTTGCCAGATAATGTAATGTTCATTTCTCTACCTTAAGCCGCCTCCAACACCGTTTTAGAGAATTTGGCAGTGTGTCCAACCGGCTTCAAACGCAGACCACATGTGAGGGAGCGGTTTGCTGAGTTGTGAACAGAGTGCCCCATGGCGACGGTAGGGTTATGGTATGGGCAGGCATAAGCTACGGACAACCAATACAATTGCATTTTATCGATGGCAATTTTAATACACAGAAATACTGTGACGATATCCTGAAGCCCATTGTGAGGCCCATTTCTTTTAAGGTATCTTGTGACCAACAGCTGCATATCGGTATTCCCAGTCATGTAAAATCCATACATTAGGGCCTAATGAATTTATTTCAATTGACTGATATCCTCATATGAACTGCAACTCAGTAAAATATTTGAAATTGTTGTGTTCATTATAGTATGGGTGTCTCGCCATAAACAAATATAACAAATATCAACTTAGCTGTTTGTTGATCGCTACCAACTTAACTGAAAAAAATTCTGTTTGCGTAATTTGCACAGGAAGGAACGATTGTATTCTTCATTTTCAGTAGCTACAGTGCCTTGCAAAAGTATTCATCCCCCTTGGCATTTTTCCTATTTTGTTGCATTACAACCTGTAATTTAAATGGATTTTTATTTGGATTTCATGTAATGGACATACACAAAATAGTCCAAATTGGTGAAGTGAAATGAAAAAATAACGTGTAAAAAAAAAGCTACAAAATAAATAACGGAAAAGTGGTGCGTGCATATGTATTCACCCCCTTTGCTATGAATCCCCTAAATAAGATCTGGTGCAACCAATTACCTTCAGAAGTCACATAATTAGTTAAATAAAGTCCACCTGTGTGCAATCTAAGTGTCACATGATCTGTCACATGATCTCAGTATATATACACCTGTTCTGAAAGGCCCCAGAGTCTGCAACACCACTAAGCAAGGGGCACCATGAAGACCTAGGAGCTCTCCAAACAGGTCAGGGACAAAGTTGTGGAGAAGTACAGATCAGGGTTGGGTTATAAAAAAATATCAGAAACTTTGAACATCCCACGGAGCACCATTAAATCCATTATTAAAACATGGAAAGAATATGGCACCACAACAAACCTGCCAAGAGAGGGCCGCCCACCAAAACTCACGGACCAGGCAAGGAGGGCATTAATCAGAGGCAACAAAGAGACCCAAGATAACCCTGAAGGAACTGCAAAGCTCCACAGCCGAGATGGGAGTATCTGTCCAAAGGACCACTTTAAGCTGTACACTCCACAGAGCTGGGCTTTACAGAAGAGTGGCCAGAAAAAAAGCCATTGCTTAAAGAAAAAAATAAGCAAACACGTTTGGTGTTCACTAAAGGCATGTGGGAGACTCCCCAAACATATAGAAGAAGGTACTCTGGTCAGATTAGACTAAAATTGAGCTTTTTGGCCATCAAGGAAAACGCTATGTCTGGCGCAAACCCAACACCTCTCATCACCCTGAGAACACCATCCCCACAGTGAAGCATGGTGGTGACAGCATCATGCTGTGGGAATGTTTTTCCATCGGCAGGGACTAGGAAACTGGTCAGAATTGAAGGAATGATGGATTGCGCTAAATACAGGGAAATTCTTGAGGGAAACCTGTTTCAGTCTTCCAGAGATTTGAGACTGGGATGGAGGTTCACCTTCAAGCAGGACGATGACCCTAAGCATACTGCTAAAGGAACACTCGAGTGGTTTAAGGGGAAACATATAAATGTCTTGGCATGGCCTTGTCTTATTTCTTGTTTGTTTCACAATAAAAAATATGTATCATCTTCAAAGTGGTAGGCATGTTGTGTAAATCAAATGATACAACCCCCCCAAAAATCCATTTTAATTCCAGGTTGTAAGGCAACAAAATAGGACAATTGCCAAGGGGGTGAATACTTTCTCAAGCAACTGTATATGTTGACATTTAGTAACACAGTAATTGCACCAGAGGTAACACTACCTCAATCTATAGCAAAGCATCTTTAACCATAGAAAAGTTCAACAAATACAACACAGGCTTGTCTTTTTTTCCTCTTTCAACTTTAATGTTCTTTATCAAAATAAAGATATTCATTAAAATAAAGTAAACAACCAGGCCTCTGAAATCCAATACAAAACACTAACAAATAAAATAAATAATAAAATGATTCAGTAAGTCGCTCTGGATAAGAGCGTCTGCTAAATGACATAAATGTAAATCAGAAAAGCTGATTACAGAAAAACAGAGGACACGTTCCACTTTATAAAACTGTCATTTTACCTGCATGTAATTTCAAATAGTTTACACATTTTGTGCCCGTGTGTTTGTGTGTGGAAAACAAAACAATCCACCTCAACGGACAGTGAAAGAGAAGTGGCTTTCAATCCCATAAACAACAGTTACCTTTTTTCTAATACAGAAGTTATCCGTATAGTAGTCCATCAAACAGGTAGAGCATGTGTGTGAAGTTAGCCCCTTAAAGCTGTGCACAAATATACACTTACATGCATAATACAACCTCCTTGCTGCATGAGAAAGGAGGAATCTGGCACATAAGTTCTGGCAACAAAGAGCTTGACACAAGCCTTCACAAACAGGCAGGAGTCACACATTCAACAGGTACAGTACATGCATGGCTGTAGGACAAGGGACCATTGATTCTGTAGCCCAATCCAAAATCAACCCCTAGCCCTTACACCCTATACACTTGTGGAGATCAGAAAGGATTGTATAGGTGAAAGCAATATGGCAATAGTTCCACTTGGCTTATCAGAAGGCAAGCCCAGGTAAAGCTTTCACCATTGATTTAACCTATCCAATGTTTTCAGATTTCCAAAGTGCCGGGTTGATTTTGGATCGACACAAGTGCCTAGGGGGTAGGGGTGGGGGCTTGATTTGGACCTCAATAAATCTCTTCCTAGAGAGACGCTCAAGGGATACAACCACAAGAGTCCTCTCATTGCCTGAGAGCATTGGGGACATGACTCACCCACACCAATTAGTGCATTTCTGCCCCCAGGAAACAAACCAAACAGCTGCATTAACATCATGAATGAGACATGACTGACTTAATACACATTATATCAAGTAGCAACAAATGGCAATAAAACGATTACTTTTTTCGTACAAAGACTTCCCTCAAATGGAAAACCGTTAGCTTGTAAAACAAATCAAATACAGGGTATTGATGGTACATTCAGCATATTCTGTCAAAAACCTAATTATTACATACATACTTTATCTTATAAACCATGCATCTTCTCTCTGCTTTATCACAATCCCCCAAAAAATAAGAGCGTGTGAAGTTCATACACTACCAGTCAAAGGTTTTAGAACACCTACTCATTCATTCAAGGGTTTTCTACATTGTAGAATAATAGTGAAGACATCAAAACCATGAAATAACACATATGGAATCATGTAGTAACCAAGAAAGTGTTAAACAAATCAAAACATATGAGATTCTTCAAATAGCTACCCTTTGCCTTGATGACAGCTTTGCACACTCTTGGCATTCTCTCAATCAGCTTCATGAGGTAGTCACCTGGAATGCATTTCAATTAACAGGTGTGCCTTGTTAAAAGTTAATTTGTGGAATTTCTTTTCTCCTTAATGCATTTGAGCCAATCAGTTGTGTTGTGACAAGGTAGGGGTGGTATACAGAAGATAGCCCTATTTGGTAAAAGACCAAGTCCATATTATGGAAAGAACAGCTCAAGGGAAACAACAGTCAATCATCACTAAGACATGAAGGTCAGTCAATACGGAACATTTCAAGAACTTTGAACGTTTCTTCAAGTGCAGTCGCAAAAACCATCAAGCGCTATGATGAAACTGGCTCTCATGAGGACCGCCACAGGAATGTAAGACCCAGAGTTACCTCTGCTGCAGAGGTTAAGGTCATTAGAGTTACCAGCCTCAGAAGTTGCAGCCCAAATAAATGCTTCACAGAGTTCAAGTAACAGACACATCAACATCAACTGTTCAGAGGGGACTGTGTGAATCAGGCCTTCATGGTCGAATTGCTGCAAAGAAACCACTACCAAAGGACACCAATAAGAAGAAACTTGCTTAGTCCCAAGAAACATGAGCAATGGACATTAAACCGGTGGAAATGTGTCCTTTGATCTGTAGTCCAAATTTGAGATTTTTGGTTCCAACTGCTGTGTCTTTGTGAGAAACTGTGGGTGAACGGATGATCTTTGCATGTGTATTACCCACCATAAAGCATGGAGGAGGTGGTGTTATGGTGTAGGGGTGCTTTGCTGGTGACACTGTCTGTGATTTATTTAGAATTCAAGGCACACTTAACCAGCAGGGCTACCACAGCATTCTGCAGTGATACGCCATCCTATCTGGTTTGGGCTTAGTGGGACTATCATTTGTTTTTCAACAGGACAATGACCCAACACACCTGCAGGCTGTGTTAGGGATATTTGACCAAGAAGTAGAGTGATGGAGTGCTGCATCAGATGACCTGGCCTCCACAATCCCCCGACCTCAACCCAATTGAGATGGTTTGTGATGAGTCGGGCCGCAGAGTGAAGGAAAAGCAGCCAACAAGTGCTCAGCATATGTGGGAACTCCTTCAAGACTGTTGGAAAAGCATTCCAGGTGAAGCTGGTTGAGAGAATGCCAAGAGGTGGCTATTTGAAGAATCTGAAATATAAAATATATTTTGATTTGTTTAACACTTTTTTAGTTACTATGATTCCATGTGTTATTTCATAGTTTTGATGTCTTCACTTTTATTCTACAATGTAGAAAATAGTAAAAATAAAGAAAAACCCTTGAATGAGTAGGTGTTCTAAAACTTTTGACCGGTAGTGCATTTTGTTCTCAAATAAATAAATAAAATGAAAATTAGCTGGTAGGTTTAACTACTAGCTGCTTTGAAACCGTATCTTGCCTTTGAACACCTGTGAGATAATACAAAAAAGTATGAAACTGTACGCACTCATTACTGTTTGTCGCTCTGGATAAGAGCGTCTGCTAAATGACTAAATTGTAAAACCCTCTCCATCTTTTCTCTGTGAGGCACTGACAGGGAGAACAGAGACTTGAAAACATAAAATGCTTTAAGTGATATAGGCTCCTTAGTCTAACGTATAATGACTTGAACCAAAGGCAGATTCTGGAAGAATTGAAATGTACTAAAAAGACCTGCATTGAAATTTGAATAGAAAAACCTTCACTCAATCCATTAATCCTTATTAAATGTAAGTTTACCACCACACCATTTAAAGACGCGGTTTTCTTTCTTTAAAGTAAGAGACTAGTCTGGAAACGTGAGCCTGTCTCGTACTTGTCTCCAGTGCAAAATACCACCGTCCTCTGAAAAGTCTGAGAATTATACAGGATTCCATCCTTTGCTGAGAAACAAGTCAGGATATTTGCAAGGTAATAAAATTGGTGAAAACCTCAACCCTTGAAAACAATGTGTTTCTGGAATCTTTACTGTAGTAAGTGAGATAAACAAAGCATTGTCTTGGTCCCCTCTCATGTCAGTCAGTTTAGTCTGCTTCAAAGGAGTGGGGGCCCGTGTACTTCAGCCGAAAGCCACCTGAAACACACACGCGCACACACACAGAGGAGTGCGTCAGTGTTGCGTGCCAAACCAGTCAACAAGTAACCTAAAGAAATGTGATGTCCATAGTCTATGCTAGTCTTTCAGATTCAGAGTCAGTCCTACCAAAATATGTTTTAACACTTGGCCTGGGTGTTTAATAGAGCTCTTTAGCTCATTCAGACAATCCAGCTTCGGACATAAAAATGTTGGGACAGTGAAAAAAACAGGTTACCAAATAAAGCTTTGCCTTCCTACGCTGAAACTAAGGAAGAGGAATCCCTTATTTTCTCTGCTCTCACTGTACGAGACTTCACCTTCTCTCTCTGCCACTAGCCTGGCCAGTATTACCTTGCTGCCCAGCATCCATGGAGGGTTGTTTGCAGTCCTGGGCATAATGCCCGCTTAGCCCACAGTTATAGCAAGAGACATTGGCACTGCTCTTCTTCATGCCCGTGCCCAGTCTCAGTCCCACCGAGGAGAACATGGGCGTGTAGAAGCGGTTGAAGGGAGCAGCTGCCATCTGCTGCAGGTTGTATCCAGGCTGGGTGGCCAGCATGTGGTCAGAGTGGGAGTGGGTGGTGTGGAGCAGTGGTCCACTGTTGTATTGCGGTGGTGTAAAGGTGGGGTTGGCCGTGTGAGGTGGAGGGGGGTAGAAGGGTAGCTGGGTGGTGCCGTTGCTCTGGCGTTGGACCTGGCTGCGGTGGCTGGGGTATCCAGTGCTGCACATGGACGGGAGGTGGAAGAGAGGGAAGTGGGTGGCGCTGAAGACCTGGTGCCCCAGCTGGGAAGGGAAGTAGAAGTTGGGGTTGGGGGCAGCAGAGTGGCTACTACCACAGCTGCCACGGCAACCGCAGGTGTTGCAGCTCATCTGCTGTTGCTGTGGAGGGTGGGCCTTTTGCTGGGGCTGCGGCTTTTGCTGGGTCTGCCCTGCTGCCACCCCAGAGCTGCTGCAGGAAGAGGTGCCATCTCCCTGGGCCGTGCTGTGGGTGAGGGTCAGGGCTGGGCTGGCAACGGTGCCGGGGGTGTGAGTGGGGACGGCTGGGGGCAGAGTGGCCTGAACCTGTCTGATGGCAGCTGGGGTGACAGTGGCCCCTGAGGAGGGTGTCACGGTGGTAGGGGTGGGTAGGCTGGTGGGCGCAGCCAGGGCTTGGGGCCCGGTGCTAGAGTCAGGGAGAGAGGCTGTTAGGGGTAGGGTGGCGGTGGAGGCTGGGTCAGTGCTGGTGTATGCTGGCATCAGGGGGGACATGTGGAAGGTCAGGGGGATGACACTGATGGCGCTAATGGGGGGCTGGTGCTGGGGGTTAGTGCTTCTACTCTCTGGGCTGGTGGGGGTCCTATAATGCTGGGGCATGGGGTGAATGCTGAAGCTTGCATTGGTTGGCTGAGGTGAGCTCAGGGAGGCAGACACAGACACATGCCTCTGTCTCTCAGGGTCTCCCAGGGGAGCTTGGCTTGAGATGGACTCCTGAGGAACCATGGGGGTGGTCCCAGTCAGTGCCCCCTCTGCTGGTGAACCGTTCCCCGGCTGTGGAGGGACTGTGACCATCCCGTCTGGCATGGTTGGCCCATTCTGGACCGTCATTGGTAGAGGATGTACACTCAGGGGACTGCCAGTGTACGATGGCTCTTCCTTGTGGGGGACAGGGACTATAGGGGGTACAGTAGCTACAACCTCCCCCCTGCTGTGATCACTCGCCCTCTTCTCCTGGACAGAGTGGTCTGAGTAACTCTCAGCAGTGTCTGGGGGGGAGAGAGAAGCTATCATTAAAAGACATCTTGAGGTTGAACAGCACTAAAGACTCAGACGTCATGGGCCGGTTTCCCAGACCCAGTTAAGTTCTTGTCCTTGACTAAATGGAGAATCTCCATTGAAAGTGCTATTTAGACTAGGTTTAATCCCCATGAGTTCCCAACAGGAAAGAGAGGGGGACAGACAGGGTTTAGAGGGGCCACTCACCTCTCTCGTCCTCCAGGTCCTCCAGGCTCTCATGTGCCTCGTGCTGGGAACTGGAGGGAGTACTGGAGCTATTGGACCACGTGTCTCCATACCTGTCCTGGACCGGCTCTACAGTGGTAAAGGAATGCACAACATACATGTTGTTATAATGTTCATTGTTAAGTTGGAAAACAAATAGGATAGGCTATTGCCACACCCACTGGTTACTTACTCTTACTGACACCCTGTCTGGTCATGTGTGTTGACTGTGGTCTGATAATGTAGCCTTTAGCCCCCTCACTTCTCCTTCCATCAAGTCTTCTTCTACTCATCCTTTCTGGAGTGAAAGCCCATTTCTCATCTGCGTTCTGAAGAGAGAGGAGGTCATTTAACACCCTAAACAGATGCAAAGGAGTATTATTGAATCAAACAAAAAATAACAAATGCCAGTCAGCAGTATACAGCACTTTGACAGTCCTCCACCGCCACCCTACCAGTATCTCTAGTGGCCAGGCCAGGGAGAGAAAGGGGAGGCCAGTGTGACTGACCTGATGTGGGTCTGGCCTACAGGACAGGATGCCTGGTTCCCTCCTCCTCTCCACCACTCCGTTGTGCTCTGAGTGAACAGCAGGCCTCTGGCTGCTCTTTGTCAGCAGTGTGCTGTAAATAGAAGGGAGGGATCCTCTTAGTATAACCCATCAGTGCATCAGCCACAAGGTCACATGTCTTGGACTGAACAGATAGTGCTCTTACCTCTGTGCTAGGCTCTTGCTGCTGCACGTCGTCTGATGCCCTAGGGGGTGAGCCCCTATGTCAGGGTGAGGAGGATGACGAGAGAGAAGTACTAGTGAACTTCAACTACCGGCAACAAATATCTGTCTGTATGAAATAGCCATTTACACACACTGTGTCATTTCAACCCCACATAGAATGACAGACAGGCAGAGTAATGGTTTATTTAGCATAAAGACAATAGAAACAATAGCACACACACCTTGGTCCTGACTGGATGGCTCGGTGCAGTCTTCTTTAAAGTGCTCGGGTGCCTTCCAGGTCTTTCCTGGAGGTACTGTATTATCTGGGTAGGAGAGCCCGGATGGTGAGATATTAGGGAATGGGCGACAAGAGACCTCCAGCCTACATAACATTACAGCTTTTCCACGGCCCTAACCAAAAAAGTAAATATTGGTTTATGAATTTCTGTGGTCAATTTGATGCAGCTGTGTGAAACCAACCAGCAATGTATTCCCTTGAATGGTCAGAGGTGGGAGGAAACATTGTCAATAATTATTTCAGTAAGTCAATTGATAATGGCTGGGGTTGAATGTGGTAAAACAGCCTCCTGGCCCTGCAGCTATGCTGAGAGCTGTTCACTGTGAAGCTGGGTTTATTTATCTTAGCTTGCCACCAAGCAGTGTGTGTTTTATTTCTGGAGGATTTACCTGTCCTCTGGGAGCACTATTGAAACTGGGCTCAGGGCGTTGTTATCAAAGGCCGTGAAAAATATGGAGAGGATGACTGAGAAGTCATTAATTGTTATGATTAGTCATGTGGAACTGACCACATCAATCCACATACAAATTATTATAGAAGAGAGAGGGGTAATTGTGCTCTGAGTTCCTAGGTATCCCTAATAAATCAGGTGGATGGTTCATGTAGACATGCATTCCTGTACAGGTCAGTGGAGCATATGATATCTCACCTCCCTGAAGGCTGAGCCAGGGGCACAGACACTTACAGTGGCTGCAGTGGGGGAGGAGGAACCTGCAGACCTCTCCTCTCTGCCTGAAGGCTGCTGGGGCTGACAGAAGCATCTCCCTGTCACAGTGGAGAGAGATGAGGGGGAGTTAAAGATATAAATTATACAGCGGGAAAGAGAAAGAGAGAAGGTGACTTGGAAATTGTAATGTCATGTGTCAGATCACTGGTTGTATACTAGTACATCAAATAGCAAGGTACGGTTATGGTACACTTCGAGTGGGAAGTCACAAAGTGCTGGTGGGGCTTGAATGGGAGTGGAAGAGAGGGAGTGGAAAAAGTGATCCCATCCATATCTGTAAAGGATGGCCAGCGAATCCCTCTGGTAATGACATCATCACCATTGTCCTAGATATCAATGCCTAGGTTCTATGGTTCTGACATATGTGAAGCCTGAGGTTCTTCACCATAACCATAACTGACAACACTGGAGCTTATGGCAGCGTTGGTAACAATAACTAGAGGGTAGTCTACTCTACTTTCTCCACAATATTGAGGCTTGAGAGTAAAGAAAGATGTAAAAAAGTTAACAGGAAAGTGCTTGACCTTCAAGTATATACTGTATATATTTAATTGATTTTTTTATTGACATGATAAAAACTATTGATATTTCCCATCATGCTTTGTGCTGCTCTGAGCTGAATGATCAAACAAAGAGCGAAACTCACTGTAGCGTCCTCTCCAGGTCCCTGGGCTCATACTGGTCTCCCTGGGCCAGTAACCTCACCAGTCCCTTCTCAAAGGGCTCAGTGGACCTCTCACATGGAAGCTGTATGGGGTTCAGGGAATCATATGAGCGGTTATCATAGACATACATATATTCATACAACATTTAGGGGTATACATTAAGCTAGATGAAGAAATACATTTGAATACAGTATGTCACAGTATTAGCATTAGTCCTATCAGCATTCAGTGACTAGAAAACACATGAAAACATTTGGAAAGTAAACCCTGCATCTGGGTTGACCTTTATAAGACAACATCTAGAGCCTCCTGTAGCTCAATTGGTAGAGCATGGCGCTTGCAACGCCAGGGTTGTGGGTTCGATTCCCACGGGGGGCCAGTAGAAAAATGTATGCACTCACTAACTGTAAGTCGCTCTGGATAAGAGCGTCTGCTAAATGACTAAAATGTAAATGTAAAATGTAGAGACCTCTCCGTACAGATAGTGACTTAATTTCACCTGACATTAAATCCAGTATATTCTAGGCCTATAATCTATTGATGGGAATATGTGTTTTTCATTGTACCTTGGAAAGGAAGTCGTCCAGCTCATGGTGAGTCTTGGTCACTGTGGTCCATGTTGAGTCAGACCACTGGACCTAGAAGATGGGAGGAGAGGGAGACGACATCACATCATAAGTATGCTTTACCAAACACACATCAGATACATCGCTTTCGACAGCATGATGCAATAGAGTACCACAGTATGAGTCATAATACCCATAAAACCTAGCGGTCAAACAGGGAAATGGCTCCAATCGTTTCTCCACCATTCATTTTTCCCATTGTGTATTTTAGAAACACTTAAAGTAATGGCCGTGTTTCGTCTAGGCTTACCCTGGAGTGACGTTTTGATAACCGTGTAAATCTCTCTAGGACAAGGTGACTTTTTTTCAGCTCGATCTACTCTCAGATTCGAAAATGCTAATTAGCATCAAAGTAGACATCATGCAAAACTACAAATTCCTGCAAGCTCCTGCACGTAATCTCTAGCTGACACCTTTGCTAACAGGTATTGTGTCAATTTAAAAACAGCTATTTCACAGCCTGGCAGTCTCTACTCTACCCTGTTCATAAAAAAAAAAAAAAAGAAAAAAAAAAAAAACATTTTACCTTTATTTAACTAGGCAAGTCAGTTAAGAACAAATTCTTATTTACAATGACGGCCTTCACCGGCCAAACCCATCACAGAGTAACAATATTTTCGGTGATGGAAAATATATTTCACAGCGGTTTAGATGGTACAATGATTCCCTACACTATACTTGATTGTTTGAATTTTAGCAACCAGGAAATTGCGGAGCGATTTCTGCAAAGTGCATCTTTAAAATGTGATTATTATTATTTTTCGCCCCAGGGCAAAATGTGTATAATTACAGGTAATTAGTTATAAATAAAAAAAAGACGAGGGCCTCTAAAATGTTTTGGTGCTCCCGGACCCCCCTAGCAAACTTTGCCACCGCTGCTGAAAAATATTATAGGGGAAACAGTGCAAATGGCTGAGAGGAGTCCCAAATGGCACCCTATTCCATCTTCATCTTGATCCCTGATCTGACAAAGGTGAATGCAAAGGCACTCATCAGCTTTAAATGTGATATCACAAATCTGTTGCTCTTTGTCAAGTTCAAATTACAACTTAACAAGCCAGAACAAAGCAAGTAATGGTTATGGGAGTAATTTACTCCCTGATAGAGGAGTGTACAGGGAGTACAGGGGATTGAGGAATGCTTGGGCAACATCCTCAGCCGACGAGTAAATTATCAAAAATTATTCATTTTACACAGGGTGTAGATGTGTTTGTCTACATCTCGTAAACTGCTTTCAACACTTGAGCAGCTTCCAGTCTTAGCCTCTGAATACTAATGTCTGATTTGTAGGCCCAGTTCAAGCTGGTCACAGGAAGTAGTGCTTGTCTAGTACAGTGCCTTGCAAAAGTATTCATCCCCTTGGCGTTTTTCCTATTTTGTTGCATTACAACCTGTAATTTAAATTGATTTTTATTTGGATTTCATGTAATGGACATACACAAAATAGTCCAAATTGGTGAAGTGGAATGAAAAAAATAACTTGTTTCAAAAAATTCTAAAAAATAAATAACAGAAAAGTGGTGCGTGCATATGTATACACCCCCTTTGCTATGAAGCCCCTAAATAAGATCTGGTGCAACCAATTACCTTCAGAAGTCACATAATTAGTTAAATAAAGTCCACCTGTGTGCAATCTAAGTGTCACATCATCTGTCACATGATCTCAGTATATATACACACACCTGTTCTGAAAGGCCCCAGTCTGCAACACCACTAAGCAAGGGGCACCATAAAGACCAAGGGGCTCTCCAAACAGGTCAGGGACAAAGTTGTGGAGAAGTACAGATCAGGGTTGGGTTATAAAAAAATATCAGAAACTTTTAACATCCCACAGAGCACCATTAAATCCATTATAAAAAAATTGAAAGAATATGGCACCACAACAAACCTGCCAAGAGAGGGCCGCCCACCAAAACTCACGGACCAGGCAAGGAGGGCATTAATCAGAGAGGCAACAAAGACACCAAAGATAACCCTGAAGGAGCTGCAATGCTCCATAGCGGAGATTGGAGTATCTGTCCATAGGACCACTTTAAGCCGTACACTCCACAGAGCTGGGCTTTACGGAAGAATGGCCAGAAAAAAGCCATTCCTTAAAGAAAAAAATAAGCAAACACGTTTGGTGTTCGCCAAAAGGCATGTGGGAGACTCCCCAAACATATGGAAGAAGGTACTCTAGTCAGATGAGACTAAAATTGAGCTTTTTGGCCATCAAGGAAAACGCTATGTCTGGCGCAAACCCAACACCTCTCATCACCTGAGAACACCATCCCCACAGTGAAGCATGGTGGTGGCAACATCATGCTGTGGGGATGTTTTTCCATCGGCAGGGACTGGGAAACTGGTCAGAATTGAAGGAATGATGGATGGCGCTAAATACAGGGAAATTCTTGAGGGAAACCTGTTTCAGTCTTCCAGAGATTTGAGACTGGGATGGAGGTTCACCTTCAAGCAGGACGATGACCCTAAGCATACTGCTAAAGGAACACTCGAGTGGTTTAAGGGGAAACATATAAATGTATTGGAATGGCCTAGTCAAAGCCCAGACCCTCAATCCAATTGAGAATCTGTGGTATGACTTAAAGATTGCTGTACACCAGCGGAACCCATCCAACTTGAAGGAGCTGGACCAGTTTTGCCTTGAAGAATGGGCAAAATCCCAGTGGCTAGATGTGCAAAGCTTATAGAGACATACCCCAAGAGACTTGCAGCTGTAATTTCTGCAAAACGTGGCTCTACAAAGTATTGACTTTGGGGGGTTGAATAGTTATGCATGCTCAAATTCCCTGTTTTTATGTCTTATTTCTTGTTTGTTTCACCCCAAAAAATATTTAGCATCTTCAAAGTGGTAGGCATGTTGTGTAAATGAAATGATACAACCCCCCCAAAAAAAAAAATCCATTTTAATTTTGCCTTGGGGGGGTGGGGGGTGAATACTTTTGCAAGCCACTGTATGTCTGGTCTTCACAAAAGGAGAGATAAGGAAAACAGTGAGCTCACAAACCGGTGATGAATGAGTGTTTTAAACCCAGTAAGTCCTCTCTGATCAGGGCGACAAGACAACCAACCCTTTTATTATTCAGTTTAGAACAAATAAGTAACCTAGGATGTAATTACTATCGCCTTGGTAGAAACGTGAATAACACTGAATGAATGTGAAACAATTCAGCCAGTAAATAGCCTAAGCCTAGGCTTCCTCTCACAGCATTGTTTTACACCAAACTCTGTAGAGTTCAGCACAGGCCTGCCTTAGTTGTACAGGCTACTCTTAGCTGTGTTGTTATCCACAACAGGCCTAGAGTAGACAGAGTGCCTCCTGTGCTGAAGATGATGTTCTCTTCTCTTTAACATATTAATACCCCCACTCATATACCATGCCCAGCAGAGCAGATGGCACTGCCCAGCAAGCCACCCCTCTCTCTCTCTCACTCTCGTTCGTTTGTTTGTTTGTTTGTAGCACTGGCTGGTAACATTTTATCACTGTCCCCCTCCACATTTCAGCCAAGAATGTGCCAGTTGATTTCTAACACAGGTTGTACAGTGCCTCTTAACTGCTATATTATTGCATCCTTTTCAAGTAGGCTATAAGACAGTAGGGTTCAATAACATATTAAACCCTTCTACTTCTCTACCACCCAAAAAAACTGGAAAGTGAGGTTCTATCTATGCCCTGTTGGACACAAACCTCTCGACTGAGAGATCTCTCTCCCATAGACCAAGGGAAATCCTCTATAGATGGGCTAGATGATGACGGTATTGGGTCAAGGCCTAGACGTTCATATCAGTGACACACACACCTCCACACAGTCACACTAGTGTGCACACTCAGGACCACGGTCTCTGTAGAGCAGACTAAGCAAAAAAATAAACTTCCCTTTTTCAGGACCTTGTCTTTCAAATATAATTCGTAAAAATTCAAATAACTTCACAGATCTTCATTGTAAAGGGTTTAAACACTGTTTCCCATGCTTGTTCAATTAACCATTATCAATTAATGAACATGCACCTGTGGAACGGTCGTTAAGACACTAACAGCTTACAGACGGTAGGCAATTAAGGTCACAGATATGAAAACTTAGGACACTAAAATTGGCCTTTCTACTGACTCTGAAAAACACCAAAAGAAAGATGCCCAGGGTCCCTGCTCATCTGCGTGAACATGCCTTAGGCATGCTGCAAGGAGGCATGAGGACTACAGATATGGACAGGGCAATAAATTGCAATGTCCGTACTGTGAGACGCCTAAGACAGCGCTACAGGGAGACAGGACGGACAGCTGATCGTCCACGCAGTGGCAGACCACGTGTAACAACAACTGCACAGGATCGGTACATCCGAACATCACAGGTACAGGTACAGGATGGCAACAACAACTGCCCGAGTTACACCAGGAACGCACAATCCTTCCATCAGTGCTCAGACTGTCCGCAATAGGCTGAGAGAGGCTGGACTGAGGGCTTGTAGCCCTGTTGTAAGGCAGGTCCTCACCAGACATCACCGGCAACAACGTCGCCTATGGGTACAAACCCACCATCGCTGGACCTGACAGGACTGGCAAAAAGTGCTCTTCACTGATGAGTTGCGGTTTTGTCTCACCAGGGGTGATGGTCGGATTCGCGTTTATCTTCGAAGGAATGAGCGTTACACCGAGGCCTGTACTCTGGAGCGGGATCGATTTGGAGGTGGAGGGTCCGTCATGGTCTGGGGCGGTGTGTCACAGCATCATCTGACTGAGCTTGTTGTCATTGCAGGCAATCTCAACGCTGTGCGTTACAGGAAAAACATCCTCCTCCCTCATGTGGTACCCTTCCTGCAGGCTCATCCTGACATAACCCTCCAGCATGACAATGCCACCAGCCATACTGCTCGTTCTGTGCGTGATTTCCTGCAAGACAGGAATGTCAGTGTTCTGCCATGGCCAGCGAAGAGCCCGGATCTCAATCCCATTGAGCACGTCTGGGACCTGTAGGATCGGAGGGTGAGGGCTAGGGCCATTCTCCCCAGAAATGTCTGGGAACTTGCAGGTGCCTTGGTGGAAGAGTGGGGTAACATCTCACAGCAAGAACTGGCAAATCTGGTGCAGTCCATGAGGAGGAGATGCACTGCAGTACTTAATGCAGCTGGTGGCCACACCAGATACTGACTGTTACTTTTGATTTTGACCCCCCCTTTGTTCAGGGACACATTATTCAATTTCTGTTAGTCACATGTCTGTGGAACTTGTTCAATTTACGTCTCAGTTGTTGAATCTTGTTATGTACAAATATTTACACGTTAAGTTTGCTGAAAATAAACGCAGTTGACAGTGAGAGGATGTTTCTTTTTTTGCTGAGTTTATATCTTGAAAACTTGATTGGTGACATGCAACATTTTTTGGGACCATGTCAACAATGGACTAATGAAACAAATACCAAAATATAGTTTTTGTGTGGACTATTCCTTTAACTGGTGTTATTCAGAAGTCTCCTCAATATAGCCTATTTTGCTATCCACATAACGCAGATCTGATTTTAACCGTTTAGTGTTAGAATGTGTTGGTAGTTTGGTCTAACTACTCAACAAGCTACATGACTAGTCCACAGATAAGGACAACCTTGGTCAGATATATTAGTCTATTTTGTTACTACTACGGCTGTCTGATCGAAGGCAGTCAAGATGACCCCTCTCATGATCTCAGTGTTGTAAAATATTGGAGCTAACCTCAAGTCCTTCAACCCTCTAGTCTAAATTGAAGACTTTACGTTTTTATAGGCTGATATGATGCCGCCGCAGGCTTGTAAAAACAGTCACGGCAGATGTTTTGAAGTCGCAAACGATCTAGGACATATTTCCACCAGATTGTGTTCTCATGCAACGGAGGACAGCATGTGAATAGGGGGGCGCAATCCTTCCTGCTGTCCTATTTAGCCTGGCTCTCTATGTCTTGCTCTCCTCCTCCCCCTCACCGACTCCTCAGCACAGTCCTGCCTGTCACAATGATGCCTGGCCATACAGCACTGACTGTTGATTAAGGGCCAGGCAAAGTCTTAGATCTCTGCCTGTCCAGATGTTGTAAGAGAACATTGCATGATTTACAGAGAAAAAATTATACCAAAAAATATACAATATTGCATGAACAATCTGAAGCTCAGGACAAACGTTTTGTCAGTGCCATCATCTGAATGGGAGGGAGCACGAAGTAATCTGGTGGCCCACGATATATAGGCCTAATACAAATAAAGTATACCTAGATCCTTCAGGGGGTATGCCTCAAAATGTATGAGAAATAAAATACACAGGAATATCAGAATAAACAATACAAAAAATAACATACCAAGGCACAGAGTCCAAACATGAACATACATACCTCAATACTGTATTCACTGTTTACTCGGTTCCAAGATATCCTCTTTAGCACAATCTTGTCAATGTGAACTGCTGCAGGAAGAAAGAAGACCAGGGTTATTTTTTTGAGCAATTCATTGCAGGACATTAGCTTTGAAAATGAAAATAGTTTCCTTAGCCTCATGGCAAAATGTGTAGAATAGCATGAGTTAGCTATAAAACAGCAACTATTTTAACCTGAGCTTCAGATTGTTTATGCAATATTTTATGCCCCATGGCAAAAATGTGTAGAATTGCAGGAGATTTGCTTTAAAACAGGAACATTTTGCACATTTTTCTCTTTGCCCCATGGCAGAATGTGTAGAATTGCAGGAAGTTAACTGTTTTCCAAAAACCTGCAGTACGCCACTGTGTTCATCTCAATGTAATTTTGATTACTGTTAAAAATACAGATAATTTAAAATATATCCTGTCTATTGTATCATATCTGACCATTTGTTTGGGTCTCTTGTTTCACCTCAAATGCACTAGGCTCAAATACATCTTGTTTTGAACAATCCTCTCAACATGGGAATGAGAGACCTCAGAGGACACAATGACAAACAGGATTGAGACTACCTTCTCTCTGGGATGATCTCCGGTTGGGGAGCTGATTGGGAATACAGCAGGCCGACTGACCCATGTCAGTGCTCCTGGGGCTGAGGTCCTCCCTTCGAAGGGCATGCTGCTTCTGCTGCAACCAGGAAAGTGAAGAGATGGATGGTTTAGTATGTAATTGTGCTTTCTCCCCCAATCAAGTTTCAAGTTTTAATGTCACATGCACAAATACAGTGAAATACCTTTCAATCATAGTCCCACCAAACAACTGCCCCCTTACAGCACTGAACAACTGGAACCAATACTAATTTTATTCTCTCCGCATGCTTTGAGAAATACTTTTTTTTCTTCTTATTTTCAGTTTAATTTCTATTCATAAGTCAGCTCCATATGGATTAGAAATACTGCCAATCCACAGGAATGTGTAGGCAAACTAACTGTCTGAATGAGACAAGTCTTTATGCTGAGAGCCAGCCAAGACGGCATTACAGAATGCCCCTTTAAGAGAGCAGTCAGACAGACAGATGAGCAAGAGGATGTCTGTCTCATTAAAACTCTTGGCTTTTTCACTGGATGAGAGAAAGAGAGGGAGGGTGAGAGAAAGAGAGATAGGGAGAGAAAGAGGTTTCTCCAACACAATGCAAAGTTAGATCACAATGCAATCATAAACAAGAATGCCGGGTGTTCGCATTCCTATAGGCTAGCTAGCTGCTGTGGACAAGATGACAGAAGACACAGTAGCCATGGCCAGCATGTCTGCTAAAGCCAGATAAGCTCTCTCTCTATTCTCCTGGTGCACAGGGGGCAATTCCATGGTAACGGAATTACACTGAAATCAGATTTTTCACTTTAAAATGTATACCAAACAAACACCATTGATTTCAAAGTTTAACAAACCATACAACTACGTTTAACCATTTCCACTGAACATTTTACAAAAACACATTTACAGAAAGAACTGTGCAGATACAAAGTTCGGTAACAGAATAAAACTGGGATAGTTTACCGTAATTCTGTTACCAAAATTTTTATCTGCACAGTTCTTTCTGTAAATGTGTTTTTGTAAAATGTCCAGTGGAAATGGTTAAAAGTAGTCCTTGTGCATAGAGTTGTATGGTTTAAAATCAAATGGTGTTTGTTTGGTATACATTTTAAAGTGAAAAATCTGATGAAGAGTGATCAGATGAATTGCAAAGTCCCTCTTTGCCATGAAAATGAACTTAATCCCAAAAGAATAACATTTCCACTGCATTTCATCCCTGCCACATGTCAGTGATTCTCTCGTTAACACAGGTGAGAGTGTTGATGAGGACAAGGCTGGAGATCACTCTGTCATGCTGATTGAGTTAGAATAACAGACTGGAAGCTTTAAAAGGAGGGTGGTGCTTGAAATCATTGTTCTTCCTCTGTTAACCATGGTTACTTGCAAGGAAACACGTGCCGTCATCATTGCCTTGCACAAAAAGGGCTTCACAGGCAAGGATATTGCTGCTAGTAAGATTGCACCTAAATCAACCATTTATCGGATCATCAAGCACTTTAAGGAGAGGTTCAATTGTTGTGAAGAAGGCGTCAGGGCGCCCAAGAAAGTCCAGCAAGCGCCAGGACTGTCTCCTAAAGTTGATTCAGCTGCGGGATCGGGGCACCACCAGCGCAGAGCTTGCTCAGGAATGGCAGCAGGCAGGTGTGTGTGCATCTGCACGTACAGTGAGGCGAAGACTTTTGGAGGATGGCCTGGTGTCAAGAACGGCAGCAAAGAAGCCACTCTCCAGGAAAAACATCAGGGACAGACTGATATTCTGCAAAAGGTACAGGGATTGGACTGCTGAGGACTGGGGTAAAGTCATTTTCTCTGATGAATCCCCTGTCCGATTGTTTGGGGCATCTGGAAAACACCTTGTCCGGAAAAGACAAGGTGAGCGCTACCATCAGTCCTGTGTCATGCCAACAGTAAAGCATCCTGAGACCATTTATCTGTAGGGTTGCTTCTCAGCCAAGGGAGTGGCTCACTCACAATTTTGCCTAAGAACACAGCCATGAATAAAGAATGGTACCAACACATCCTCCGAGAGCAACTTCTCCCAACCATCCAAGAACAGTTTGGTGATGACCAATGCCTTTTCCAGCATGATGGAGCACCTTGCCATAAGGCAAAAGTGATAACTAAGTGGCTCTGGGAACAAAACATCAACATTTTGGGTCCATGGCCAGGAAACTCCCCAGACCTTAATCCCATTGAGAACTTGTGGTCAATCCTCAAGAGGCGGGTGGACAAACAAAAACCCACAAATTCTGACAAACTCCAAGCATTGATTATGCAAGAATGGCTGCCATCAGTCAGGATGTGACCCAGAAGTTAATCCGCCAGGGCGGATTGCAGAGGTCATGAAAAAGAAGGGTCAACACTGCAAATATTGACTCTTTGCATAAACTTAATGTAATTGTCAATAAAAGCCTTTGACACTTATGGAATGCTTGTAATTATACTTCAGTATACCATAGTAACATCTGACAAAAATATCTCATAACACCGAAGCAGCGAACTTTGTGAAGACCAATACTTGTGTCATTCTCAAAACGTTTGACCACGACTGTAGTCATATGGCCATGCATTCAAGACTGTTCTTGGAAATGAAACAGTGCTTTGAATTACTACTTGGCATGAAATGTTTGAACCTCTTTACTTACCCCACAAGCCTATTCACAGTACATGCTATTACAGTCTATTCCTACATCAATTATTTGGCCCCACTTTAGCAGAAATAAATTGCTACATTGTGCCATCTAAACTAAGATGACTGAAATGGAGAATAGTTGATTCTATATAGACTTTGATTAAAAAGTAATCTGTTCATTCCTATGGCTAAGGTGGCCAGTAATATTTTAGAAAAAGGGGTGGTCTTTGTTTTATAATACATATAGTTAATTATTGTCAAAGTAACTGTCCAGAAAGTTTTATTGGGGCCCCCGGAGGGTGCATCTCAATAGTCCAGTAGTGAATTCACTGGCTTTCTTCTCGTTTCCTCACCTGTAATGATCTAATGACATTGGATAGTAAATGTGGTGGAAGCCAATCAGAGGAGTTAGATCCTTTCACCTGCCCAGTTCAATCAAGTCTGTGACAATAAGGAGTGGGTAGCTAAGGAGGTAAACTAAGGAGAGGAGGTAAGATGAGGAAGCCACCTTAAATTCACTTCAGTCAATCACGGGAATCCGCCCTAACCCCGAGACTATCAACTCTAATCACAAGACAAGAAAGCCCTTCCTCCCGCGGTCCCAAATACTACGAGTTTGTTTACAATGGCGGTCACTATAAACATGCCACTGTCAAGTGGTGTTTACCTGGACACTCGTGCGTTTGTGGCTATCCATTATCTCCTCTATGGCCCGTTCCACATTGTCCAACTGGTGTCTGACAGTATCCCTCTGGTAAAAAGGGAACGCAGGGTGCAGCGAGGCCATGGAGAAAAGCAGCGCCAAGTGCTCCAAGGAACCCGACTCTGCCTCCAGTGGAGTCGCGCTGGGATGCACCACACTTCCAGAATCCATTCCAACCTCGCAAGGGCAATGTTGATCAGGTACATTCTGAGTGTTCGCACCACGTGGAGATAATGGAACGCCATGATAAGTATTTAAGTACAGCGCTGGATCTATATTTCTCAAAGCACGATACAGTGTGTCCGCACATTCTCTGTTTCCAGATCGCAAAAGTGACAGGTAGACAAGTAGTTTGGAACGCACAACAGGGTCGGCAACGTCCTTAAGGAGGGCCAAATCGGTTTGACAGTTTGCCGTTATCTCAAAGTCCCGGAGGACGTGGACATCTTTCCGTGCAAGGTCCTCAAGACAGGATCCCAAAAAGCGAATCTCAAGTGGTTGACACATATGAAGTAGTCCGTACATAAACTCTATCCGCTTTGCTGGGCTGAGGTGCAAGCCGAACCACTCAAACACAGCCTTCTTGTCAATTTGCGACAGGCGATATGACTCCCTCGTTGAACGTTTGAACCGGTGGCTCACGCCACAGTATGGAACCGAATCAATACTGTAACTGTTGCAATCGGTATTTTCCTGCTCGTCTTCGACGGTATGGTCTCCTTCTGCTATTCGAATGGGCAGCTTCATTTTCAGCATGATCAACTCTCCGGCAGGACTTGTTAGCGATGATCAATTCATTCAAATGTATCGGAACTTTACACCATACTCGTTCAGTTCACATCCGTACACTGCAGCGGAGTTGATTTTATGTGATATTCGACGGAAATTACTGAGATTATAGCTAGCTCAGTAACTCATTTTCAAGACTATTCTGCCAGCAGCACAAACGATTACGTCAATTTGTATGGTAATAAATCCTCCAAATTAAAGGCCCGTATTTCTAAACATTGCAATGTGGATCATTATACTGAACAAAAATATACACGCAACAATTTCAAATATTTTGCTGAGTTACAGTTCATATAAGGAAATCAGTCAATTGAAATAAATTCATTAGGCCCTATTCTATGGATTTCACATGACTGAGCAGGGGCACAGCCATGGGTGGGAATGGGACTTCTTCTTCGATGAGGTTTAATGGCGGTTGGCATCCAATTTGATGCATTACCGCCACCTACTAGACTGGAGTACAACTCCCTTATATTTTGCTTGGAAAATAAAATAAATACCCTACCATCTAACACTGCACTCACAAATTCAAAAATAGTATTAATAATTAACACCACCCTACTCCACTATTTAAATATACTCATTCCTACCTCATGCCCTCAACCTGAAATGATGGAACATTACCACTTAACACTCCCCGTTACTCTTCTGATGTCAAGTCTCGCACACCCAAATACCTCTCTGCAGTTGCCACCACAACCTCAATTTTCTTAGACTTACGCTCCATCCCTGCAGTACAATTAATAACCATTGCTATAAATGCTAATAATCCAATCTTACGGAAACATACATCACTTGTTGGCCTATCCGTCTGTACTGGTACATATCTACTACTCTCACCACTCCTCCCCCTTGACCCATCTTCCTCTACTTTCCTCACTGCCTCAGCATATGACAACTTATTCACTACTCTTACCCTGGAAACCTCAACCTGCCTCTCTCGCATGGGACATTTCTGATCCCCAGCCCCATGGGCACCCCTACAATTAGCACATACCATTACTTTCCCCAATGCTACACATTCCTTTGTCTCATGCCCTTCTGCACATTCTCACACCTTGGAACCTCACTCCTACACACTGCTGCCACACGGTGGGCATGGGACGTCATAGGCCCACCCACTTGGAGCCAGGCCGACCCACTAGGGAGCCAAACCCAGCCAATCAGAATGAGTTTTTCCCTACAAAAAGGCTTTATTACAGACAGAAATACTCCTGAGCTTTGCTTCTTGATATGCCACACCTGTCAAGTGGATGGATTATCTTAACAAAGGATAAAATGCTCACTAACAGGGATGTAAACAAATTTGTGCAAAACATTTCAGCAAAATACGTTTTTTGTGCGTATGGAACATTTCTGGGTTCTTTTATTTCAGCTCATGAAAATGGAACCAGAACTTTACATATTGCATTTTAGATTTTTGTTCAGTGTAATTCAAAAGATATTTCATTTTAATCAATGTTTTTATTGTGCTTATAAGCAAATGCAAGAATGACTTAATGGAAACTTACAAATATGCTTCTAAAAACATATTTAAGACAACTATTGAAAATACAATGTTCAGATTGTTATGTTCACAACATTGGGCTGTAGAGAACTATTCTATGTGCTGAGGTGAAAGTGGGGATCAGAATACTTAGTAGAGTCTCTGTGGTGTTATTACTTGGGGGACTGAGGTCTAAATACCCAGCAGCACTTTCTACTCCATCCACACCATTGGTCCCAATGCAATACACTATGGGACCAATGGAATACACTATGGGACCAATGCAATACACTATGGGACCAATGGAATACACTATGGGACCAATGGAATACACTATGGGACCAATGGAATACACTATGGGACCAATGGAATACACTATGGGACCAATGGAATACACTATGGGACCAATGGAATGGGTGGAGTAAAAAGTGCTGCTGGCTATTTAGACCTCAGTCCCCCAAGTAATAACACCATATATAGACCCTACAACGGAGTATTCCCAACCCCACTTTTACCTCAGCACATAGAATACTTTTTTCTCTATAAGCCAATATGTAATTCCATGTACATTGTATTGCAGTGAATGGAGTGGGTGGAGTAATGAGTCACCAGCACATTGTATTAAACCCGTTGCCCAGCACAAGAGACCAATTTACGTTTTGCAGACTCAATTGAGTTATTCCAATTACATATATTTGTATTTTATTAAAAGTATATTTATTTAAATATACCCTACACGATAGCTTTCAACATACCAGTATTGGTGTAAACTTTCTAAACAAATTCTGGTATAAATAATACAATATATTTTTTACATTTTTTCAGAGGTGGTTGCAATCACCTTAGAAAAAAGTAAATGGATAATTTGATATACTTAAACATATATTGTATTATTTATACCAGAATTTATTTAGAAAGTGCCAAATTAAATTTAAATTCCCAGTCTAGCGTGTCTTTGCAGGGGGGACTCTTATTTTGAAAAACAAAAATCAGCGATCGTGCTGCCAAGATTATTTTACCTTTATTTAATTAGGCAAATCTGTTAAGAACACATTTGTATTTACAATGAAGGCTAAACCCGGACGACGCTGGGCCAATTGTGCGCCGCCCTATGGGACTCCCAATCACGGCCGGTTGTGATATAGCCTGGAATTGAACCAGGGGGTCTGTAGTGACGCCTCAAGCACTGAGATGCAGTGCCTTAGACCACTGCGCCACTCCTCCCATCTTTCAGTAGATGCTGCTGGGTCCTAACTTCATCCAACCGGGAACCGGGTCGTGACAATGGTACACCCTACCTCACTGCACCCAAGTTATATTCTCTCATGAAAGCCAACAACATATTTTTTTAAATAAATGTTTCAGTGCTGTCACAATACATTATTATTCTATTCTATAACATTTTATTTAATTATATATTATTTTCTATATGTTTCATGAAACTGTTAAACGTGCAATTCACTGAAATATATTCGCACACAATATAGTTTTCAGATACTATAACTAGATATAATTAATGTAAATAAATTGGGTTGTATTATTATGCATGAGTTTTCTTATCTTTGTCAACAGGTGGCAGTATTTCATTACAATCCACTAGGCCCTGTAGTCTGCTACAGTAGATTACACCAAACACTGTGTAGACCTACACTTGTCTTGAATAAATGCATTATCAAACACTACTAGGTAACTTACACATTTCAGCCAAAATGTGATCAATTGGTATACGTGGATAGACTTTTTAAATAAAACACAAATAAATATTTGACAGATGGGATTCACACCTCAAGGATGGCCCAGTTGAGTATGCCAGCAGCAGGTTGTGAGGGGAGAAGAAGGTGGCTAATGCTAAGGTTTGTTGCGATGTTATATGAATCATCATTTTAAGTTTTGTATGATCTACTAACTGCAGTACGAAAATATATGCACTCACTACTGTAAGTCGCTCTGGATAAGAGTGTCTGCTAAATTACCACAATGTAAAATGGGAGCTTCGGATTCAGCAGCAAGGTCTTTTAACCATCTGTTCCACAAAATGCAACCAGATAAACAAGCAAGTATGTTTGACCTATAAAGCAGCATATAATTTCAGCAGCAGATTTGACTCTACAGTGCCTCTCACAGGTGGCTGCAGGCAGGCATGCTTCAGAGGCTGGGTGTAACCCCTCCCCTATAATCCACATCCCAACCCAAAGCCACTAGGCCCTCATTGAGAAGTCTCAAGTCCACGTCACAGTTTGGTGTGGTATAAAAAGGCTTCCAGGAACATCTATTCATGTCTGCTAGCTATGTTCCAGCCTGTCATCTTGTACAGCAGGGAGTAAGTAGCCTGTTGGAGTAAATCTAGATGTGCTGTGTTACTGCAGGACTGTTTGCATTTACATTGATGAGTGGCATATTGGCAGCTGATGAGTAAAGAGTGAAGGTAAGAGAAGGATAACTGTCTTAATAATTGTCAAAGTTTCTCCCAAAAATGTATTGGGGTAATGGGCAAAAGTCAAATAAATATTCCTGTAAAACATGTACAATCTTGTTCACTTATTCAAAGTGCAGTTTCGGGTGCAAAATTGATTTATCGCATACAACTTTGAAAGTTATTTTATATGTTTTGCTTTTATTGGCTTAATCATGTTTTGCTGGCTTATTACGTATTTACTAAAATATATATTTTGCCTTTACAGTTTGTATCCCCCATCTTCATTTTAATTCAAGGAGGACTTTGCAGTACTGTTGATCAACAATGAAGACATGGATATTAGGATCAGTATTAACATGGATGTTCCTTCCACATCTGAGGGGAGATAATTTATTGGAAGATGTCGACATTCAAGCAGGTAAATACATTTTATTCATTTTTATGTATTGCAATTAATGATAATTATCAACATTGTGCCTGCGCTTTCTAACTAATATTACTACTGTACACAGGCCTATAATGTAAATATTGTCATATTAATGCAGATTTATAAAGACTGGTTTTGATGTCTGTAGCCAGCGAGGTGAATCACGTGGTGGGTAATATTTATTATTTCCTTGATTCCAGGCTGTAGCACAGCTTCAAATGACCTGGTTTACATAATCGACGGTTCCTCCAGCGTGGGCACTCCAGACTTCGACTTGGCCAAACGATGGCTGGTCAATATCACCAGCGGCTTCGACGTGAGCTCCCGTCACACCCATGTGGGCGTGGTCCAGTACAGCGACACGCCCCGTCTGGAGATTCCGCTGGGCAAACACCTGAGCAGCCAGGAACTGGTCGGCGCCATCAACACCATCGGCTACCTGGGGGGCAACACCCAGACGGGCAGGGCCATCAAATTTGCCACGCAGCACGTCTTCCCGTCCTCCAACCGCACGCAGCCTGCCAGGAACCGCATTGCCGTGGTGCTGACGGACGGCCGTAGCCAGGACGACGTGGTGGACGCGGCCGTGGAGGCCAAGGCCCAGAATATCATCCTGTTCGCTGTGGGCGTGGGCAACGAGATCACCAACTCCGAGCTGGTGTCCATGGCCAACAAGCCCCCCTCTACGTATGTTCTCTACGCTGAGGACTACAGCGCCATCGGTAACATCCGAGACGCCATGGAGCAGAAGCTGTGTGAGGGTGAGTCTGGGATCCTGAGGGTAATGATAGCTTAGATAGCTTATTTTGAGACATTTCCATAATGCACAGCGCATGTGTCATGAACCTCCAGGATGAAATAACTGTGGTCTAAGCTGACTTGCTCTGTATGTCTCTGTCTGTCTGTCTCTCTCTCTCTCTCTCTCAGAATCTGTGTGCCCCATGCAGATCCCTGGAACAGCGAATGTAAAGGGATTTGAGCTGCTGTCTAGAATGCAGATCGACATGAAAGCAAAGAAAGTCCAGGGCTCGCTGATGTCAGAGGCTTCCTACCTGCTTAGCCCCCGACTGGACCTCACCGACAGCACCAGGTAGGGGGACCGACCATTTATACACACACACATGCTCTGGCAGTAAACTCCTTACAGCTCACACACTTCTACATACAGTATAACCCATTTTTATTGTTCCTCCAGGGCCATCTTCCCTGAGGGTCTGCCTCCCTCCTATGTGTTTGTGGCCACTCTGCGCCTGAAGAGCCCCACCAACCATGTGAAGTTGGACCTGATCAGAGTGCTCTCCCAGGACGGGCTGAAACAGTTCGCTGTGACCCTCAACGGACTGGACAAGTCTGTCACCTTCACCAGCACAACCACCAGTGTCAACAAGAAGGAACAGTGTGTCATTTTCAATGACAGAGGAATTAAGGTCTATAGAAACACACTGACATAACGACCCCAACACCTTTGGACTGGTTTCCTGGACACATTAATCCTAGTGCTGGACTAAGAAGCATATAAAATGGATGGCTTAACCTGTGTCTGGGGGAACCAGCTCTTTATGTTTTGAAGTGGTAGTTACCTACTCAGTAAGTTTTACTTTTTCTACAGAGACTCTTTGACTCAGAGTGGCACCAGCTGAAGCTGCTCGTTAAACCCAGACGTATCATCTGTTACCTGGACGACATGCAGATCGAGGAGCACCTACTAGAACCTGTATTTCCCATCTACATCAACGGAAAGATACAGGTCGCCAAGAAGGTCAAGATGGAAGCAACTGTTCCTGTGAGTAACAATGGGTGATGAGCAAACTTGATGAAATGCAATAACCATATATGTACAAATAATGGTTTGCTTTCATTGTAAGGGAGCTTCTATATTTAGCTTAACTTTAGTTGACTATAATGACACAGTAACATGGCTATGTTCGTCTTGGAATCCTTCTTTAGATCGAGATACAAAAACTGAGGCTTTACTGTGATCCCGAGCAAAGTGAGAAAGAGACAGCGTGTGAAATATACTCTGTGGTGAGTGTAATGATACTGTAACTACGAGACTCATCATTTACTTCCATATGTCACTGACGGTTGCAGTTAAAGGCGGGGGGGGCCAAATATAATTTTATCTTCATATCATTATCTCTCTCTGTGTTTATTTCTATACAGGAGGATGACAGGGTGAGTTGTCTGTCTTTACATTACATTGTAATTATTACATTACATTTGTACACTTGTTGGGTTGTTCCTGTTATATTAAACTGTTTTCTGCTCCCAGTGTCCTCTGGACAGACAGCCTGCAGCAGTGGAGAGCTGTAACTGCCCTCAGGGGAAACCTGGGCCTCCTGGTCTTCCTGGGCCTATGGTGATAATTAAATCATAAATAATTAAACTATAAATTGATTGAGAGATTTATGACAAAATAGCTCTACAAAATGTAAACTCCATCAGATGGATAACTGTATGTAAATCCCTACTTTATAGCCTGTCTGTTTGAACCCTGTAGGGCTTCCGAGGTGAGAAGGGGAGGGAGGGGCCACCTGGTCCTGACGGTAAGCCTGTGAGTACTGGCTATCTATCTTACCTATATCTGATTTCAAAACATGAGGATCAATCATACAGTATGGTGATTCTGATGATAAATTCAATTGTTGCTCATTTTCCTTGTGAAGGGGAAGCCAGGTGAACGTGGAATACCAGGAGAACCTGGGAAGAATGGGAACAATGTGAGTGAATATATGTCACTACAATTTCTGCATTTGGTTGATTATAATTACTGCCACTGTTTGTAATGTTGGTTTCATTATTCAACTTAGGGCGAAGCGGGCATACCAGGACATAAGGGTGACGCAGGACTCAACGGGGCCAAAGTAAGCATAATGTGACCGGTTCACAAAATACTGTAACAAATTATTTTCATATCACATAATTCTTTGCATGGCTCATCTTGCTATA
Source organism: Coregonus clupeaformis (assembly GCF_020615455.1). NCBI lineage: Eukaryota > Metazoa > Chordata > Actinopteri > Salmoniformes > Salmonidae > Coregonus > Coregonus clupeaformis. The sequence continues at coordinate 18,059,542 of NC_059212.1, forward strand.
AGATCTAAAGGCCCCAGGCCTAAACCATGTTACTGTAGTTTTGAAATGCCTTTGCGATTGAGCTGATTCATCCTGCCTGCAGGGTGACACGGGAGCACCAGGCCTTGAAGGCAGACCTGGCCCTCCAGGACCTACAGTGAGTCATGACCCTTTAATAAGGCGTAATAATAGAGACACACACACACACACACACACACACACACACAGGCTGTGGGAGCAGCTCAGCGTAATAGGCAGACTACTAAGCAGGTGCAAGTAGTGTAGTCATGAATGATAAAAACAAAATGCCAATATCCAGTTTAATTTAGTGTTTGTATGTACTGTACGCGTGATAGACTTATTCTCAGACTACTTTAATAACACATTACATACTCAAAGGGGTAGTCAGGTCTCAAAGACCATGTAATGGTGGCGGTGCCAATGGACAAGGGTTTAAAAAGACTGTTTCCATTGTAGGGACCTGAGAGACAACTTAAATTGGAGGCCACAGGAATTCCAGGAGAAAAGGTAAGAGACAAACTTTTTCTCAAATATTTTATGGCAATTGAATGTAGTGCTATATTTTGTTGACTCTTTAATACAGAAGACATTTTCTCCAACATCTTCATATGTACAGGGAAGTCCAGGTGAAGCAGGAGCTCAGGGACCACCAGGGGAGCATGGACCACATGTAAGCTTGTATACACCTATTATGTATGCTGAACTTCATGGTCATATCTGTGTAAGGTGTGGAACTGTCTGGTATTCAACAGCATCTTCTTCATAGCTGTATGAGGAGTGCTAATTATTCTGTACTAGGGTTGGACGATATCTGGGGAGACCTCTTCTACGATATGTTACTCCAAATATTGCGATATCCGATATAATAATTTTGCGCCGTTAATGACTAGGTAATTGCAGACTGTGCCATTTTTGTGCTTATTTACGATATTAAAGTCACATTCTCATTAAATAATCTTAGTATGGTGGGGGGGGGGAAAGCTTTATTAATTCATTTAAACTTCATTTTCAACATATAGATACAGCCTAACTGATAAAACTGAACAGTTTTGATTTGTGAAGTTCAAATAGAGGATAGTCTTGCACATCACGATATATCGTCTTGCACTTTGCGATATAACTTCAGTGTCAAATATCACAATATTTAATCATATGTTGGCCCAACCCTATTCTGTACAACAAAACATCCAATGACAACAGTACAGTATCAGTTTACTTGTTAGTCAGAGGGAAGTCCAGTGTTACAATACAGCATTTTATAACTGAAAGGATGTTGTTTTTCTGTGCAGGGGGACACAGGGCCAGCAGGAAAGGATGGCTTTGTTGGACCAGCTGGAGTGAAGGTGAACTGATATTTCATTTCACATACTTTCATAAACAAGTGACATGGCATAATCTGTAGGCGATGGCAGATGTGACAAGCAAGGGACTGAGAGCACAGTGACATCTTGTTAGAGATGTTGGTCCAAGATAGGACAAACATATCTGTTTTTGGAGGTTTTCAGAGGGAATATTTGTGGTTAATCTTTCCTTTCCCTTTAGAGTTGGTGGTTCCATAGGAGGAGGTTTGAAATGTTACAGTTTCACTCATAGTTCTATATAAAGAAACTTCCACAAGCTAGTCTAGGTGGCAGAACGTCTGTATAAGCTATTTCTAGAGTTGAGGTGGTGGGTGCAGGAGGTAGGGAAATTGTTAGTTCACTTGTAAACATTGACAATAATATGTTTATTTGATGTTCATTGCCTTGGTTGGATTTGAACTGTATATATGTTCAGTTATTTTTTTGTTGTTGTGTGGATGGGGATAATTTCATTACCCCATTTGTGGATAATGACTTATTTTAGCTACACCCTATAACCTTGTGTTTTAATTGGATTTTGAACTAATGCTTTCAACTACTGTAATGCAGGCTATATTCAATGAATACTCATATGCCGGTCAGTACCTAGTAAACTAGCCTTAGACTTAAGAGGTTTATTTTTCCTGAGGGAACTTTGTGGTGTGTTCACTGGATCTGTAGTGGATCTAGGAGATCCAGGGACACAAAGGATCATTTCAGCTTCCAGTAGTAGTATGTGTAACCTGTTTCCCTGCCTGGCTTGAGTTGGGGCTCCAATAGCAGGGGTGAATGCTGCGGAGCCGAGCGTGGCTTCTGTTCCTGCAGTCTATTTTCAGAGCTCTGCATCTGCCCCAGCATCTGTTTATCGCCCAGGGACCATCTCCCTTCCTTTTGGAGTGGTGGAAATTAGTGACACCCTACCATTTACCGGCTTATTAAACTATGCACACTTACCCGTAAAATAGCTTTGATAAAGGTCTTGGCCCATTAAGATGTTTGTTCTTGTCTGATAATTGGAGAAGGAACGGTTTTGTGAGGGATGTGACATTTGCGCTTTGTAACCATGAAAAGTACAAGTTAAACCTCAAACTGGTTTACTGAAATTGTAAAACACCAGGGATGCCACCATTGATTTAACTGTAAAAATCTCTTGTACACAGATAATATTTCCCTTGGTGGAGTGACATTATTTTGAGTGTAGTTTGTAATTGCAGTGAGTCACTATGCAGGTAATCATGGCTAATGGTCATCCTATCACTCAAATTCATTGAAGGAATAATTATTTTTGGAACCCCTTGGCATATTATCAGCTAAATGTGTCCTAAATATGTATTTTTGTATATATATACACTGCTCAAAAAAATTAAGGGAACACTAAAATAACACATCCTAGATCTGAATGAATGAAATAATCTTATTAAATACTTTTTTCTTTACATTGTTGAATGTGCTGACAACAAAATCACACAAAAATTATCAATGGAAATCAAATTTATCAACCCATGGAGGTCTGGATTTGGAGTCACACTCAAAATTAAAGTGGAAAACCACACTACAGGCTGATCCAACTTTGATGTAATGTCCTTAAAACAAGTCAAAAGGAGGCTCAGTAGTGTGTGTGGCCTCCACGTGCCTGTATGACCTCCCTACAACGCCTGGGCATGCTCCTGATGAGGTGGCGGATGGTCTCCTGAGGGATCTCCTCCCAGACCTGGACTAAAGCATCCGCCAACTCCTGGACAGTCTGTGGTGCAACGTGGCGTTGGTGGATGGAGCGAGACATGATGTCCCAGATGTGCTCAATTGGATTCAGGTCTGGGGAACGGGCGGGCCAGTCCATAGCATCAATGCCTTCCTCTTGCAGGAACTGCTGACACACTCCAGCCACATGAGGACGTCGGGCCCTGTGGACGTCGGGCCCTCATACCACCCTCATGGAGTCTGTTTCTGACCGTTTGAGCAGACACATGCACATTTGTGGCCTGCTGGAGGTCATTTTGCAGGGCTCTGGCAGTGCTCCTCCTGCTCCTCCTTGCACAAAGGCGGAGGTAGCAGGCCTGCTGCTGGGTTGTTGCCCTCCTACGGCCTCCTCCACGTCTCCTGATGTACTGGCCTGTCTCCTGGTAGCGCCTCCATGCTCTGGACACTACGCTGACAGACACAGCAAACCTTCTTGCCACAGCTCGCATTGATGTGCCATCCTGGATGAGCTGCACTACCTGAGCCACTTGTGTGGGTTGTAGACTCCGTCTCATGCTACCACTAGAGTGAAAGCACCGCCAGCATTCAAAAGTGACCAAAACATCAGCCAGGAAGCATAGGAACTGAGAAGTGGTCTGTGGTCACCACCTGCAAAACCAGTCCTTTATTGGGGGTGTCTTGCTAATTGCCTATAATTTCCACCTGTTGTCTATTCCATTTGCACAACAGCATGTGAAATGTATTGTCAATCAGTATTGCTTCCTAAGTGGACAGTTTGATTTCACAGAAGTGTGATTGACTTGGAGTTACATTGTGTTGTTTAAGTGTTCCCTTTATTTTTTTGAGCAGTGTATATTTTCCCAACCTTCCCTCTCATTTGGATTACAAGCCAAGGTCCCCAAATAACTCTTAAAGCAAAACCCCAGCTCCTCATCCCCAGTCCCAGTCCCACCCCCAGTTCCAGCCTGCTGGATCCAGTGCATGATTAGCTAACCGACTGATGGGGGGTTTGATGTGGTGGCCCAGATGAAAGCCTGCTTGTCGGGTTGGGTTTTCACAGTGCGGCATGGCGCTGCAGCAGGCTTGGCTGCTGCACTCTGTAATCACGGCCCTGAAGCTTACAGGACACAGTGGCTGTAAAAACCAGCCACACCATACTTTAGATGTCGGAGAGGTTTGGTTTAACCAGCCAGCATACATGCCTTGACAACAATAGGAAAAAAGGCTATCAGTACTAGGCTACACTTGGATCAAAATGCTCAGAGATGCATGCATAAAATTCCCGGTAAAACTTGAATGAAAGTTACATGTGAGGTGAAATCCCATAAAGTTTTGGGTAATTGCTATCCTAGATGAGTAAAAATGGTTATGTGGAAAAAATGTCATAGTTTTAAGTTACAAATGATTCCTGTTGTAATTCAGAAAACAGCTTGTTGTGAGGTCCAAATCAAATAAGTTTTCATGTGATTTTTCATGCACAGGAAGGAACAATGTTCCACCCCATGTGGAATAAAGCATTCTATTTGACATGGATGTTTTGGCAAGATTGGGCAAAGATGAGTATTCCGCTCTTGCTTTTGAGGCTGTGCCTTACTCTAAAGCAGGGCTCTCTAGCCCTGTTCCTGGAGAGCTATCTTCCTGTAGGTTTTCAATCCAACACCAGTTGTAACTAACGTGATTCAGATTATCAACCAGCTAATTATTAGAATCAGCAGAGAGGTAGAGGCAAAGCGAGAGGGATAACTGGGCCCAAAATATGTCTTCTCCAGCTGGTGCCGTTTTTTTGTTCTTCACTCACCAAGCAAGGAGTTTTTGTATGGAGGTCAATGAGAGAGTGTTGAATTTGGTTAACAAAAAACGTAATGGCTTATTTGCTACGTGTGTCTTATTTGATCGAATAGAAGTTAAGTAATGATTAGGTTGTTAAGAGTGTACTGATATAAGTAGGACACGTGACATCCCGGCAACTTTGAGAAAAAAACACTTTATATAGAAGTTGTGCCTGTTGTTTACACGCGTATCTGCCCTTTCATTGGCTATAATGTTCCCACCTGATCTTGCCTCCTCCCGACTGCTTTCCATTTTTGAAGACTTTTTAAAAAACATTATTAGAGCGGCCACTGGAGTATCTGGTCAATATAATGGATAATCTGTGGAATTAAGTGCGCTAGATTAGGATTGGATTGAAAACCTACAGGAAGCTAGCTTTCCAGGAACAGGGCTTGAGCCCTGTTTTAGAGTAAGGCGCAGCCTCAAAAGCAAGAGCGGAATACTCATCTTTGCACAATCTTGCCTAAACATCCATGTCAAATAGAATGCTTTGTTCCACATGGGGAGGAACATTGTTCCTTCCTGTGCATGAAAAATCACAATACTTTGAAGAGATTAGACATCTTGGAAGAAGTACCTAAGTGACGTGGTCCTCTGTAGCTCAGCTGGTAGAGCACGGCACTTGTAACGCCAAGGTAGTGGGTTCGATCCCCGGGACCACCCATACACACAAAAAAAAAAAATATGCACGCATGACTGTAAGTCGCTTTGGATAAAAGCGTCTGCTAAATGGCATATTATTATTATTATTATTACTCATGCTCAATCAAGTTTTGACCATGACGTGTGATTGATGTGATTTACATGAGCATTTTCAACAGTCTTTCAGACTTTCATTTTGCATCACCAACATTTAGATCAAAATAGACAGATTCCGTGTATTGACATGAAAGGTTATGTTGATGGTTAAGTTGATGACTGACTTGTGTGAGCTTCGCAATTAACATACATTTAAGGTTACACAATTAAAACACAGCTGATTACAGAACATGTTAATTCTGAATGTGAGTACAGTAATCAATGCTATATTTAAAACACACAAGACAAGAACCCAATTCAACATCCAACACCCTTTTTACTAAGAGTGTTCCAAAATAGGATTCCAGTGTCTTAAAAATGTAACTAATGTCTTGTAATTTGGTGAATCACATGAGTAACATTGTGATATAGTATTCATTAGTTTTTGGTGCTATGTCATTTGAGATTTTGATAAGAGTCTTTCTTGATTTTTATGCCTTAGCCTTTTATGCCTTAGCCTTTATGTAATTGAACATGCATCATTGCAGAGATGTAGAACACTGGACTAATTGTAGTTAGCGTGGCTAAAACTGAAGAGCATTCAATACATTTGACGGTAGATATGAACTCCTTTTCTAGATATCTCCCACACTGTGTTGGTTACATGTTTTGAAAGCCATAATCAACACTTGTCATCCTCAATATTTACAGCCATTATAATTTTACCAAGTATTTTCATAAGATCATACAGACCTCTTATGTTCCTAATGATAGGCTCTTTGTGGCACGTGTGTCTGTTTAGATGTTCAGGAAGGCAAAGCACTTCAAAAGCAGCCCTCCGTGTGTCAGGACCTATAAACCTCCTTTATTGTTGAAAACCTTATTGAGCAGCGGGTACTGTGGTTTATATCATAAACCTATGTTGGAGGTGTATGAGTGTTTGAGAAGGATCATGTCTTTCTTCTCTCGTGCACTCTGTTCTACTGCTGCACTCTATGCTCGCCTTGGAGCATGAATGAAATATGATCACCATAATAGTGTGTATGTTGTGTTAGTTAGGATTTCGAACAAATTTTTTGTTAAGAGGGATCTTTGATAAGAGTGCTAGTTTTAAACCTCAGTGACGGGGTATGGCAACCCCCAGCTTGAGGCGATCATCTGTCTCAAACCTCAATGGATATTTTCACACGTTACAGTAGCTGTTTCAGAGTATATCAAGTATGTGAATATCATACTTCTGTTTTATTCTGTTTAGGGTGAGAAAGGAGATGTTGGGGTTCCTGGTGGTGATGGACAGATTGGAGTTCCGGTGAGTCATCATTGTTCAAATGAAATGTTATTTCTAAATAAAAGCTGGACACATTCACTAAGCCAGTCCATTTACTAATCATCCTCATCCACTCCTATGCATTCTACTACCTGCTCCTTTTAAATGATCATAGCAGCTATGTTTTTCCAATGTAACATATACAATAATATACACTAAAACCATGGATGGTTTATAAAGTAACCTAAATGACATTAAGGACTTTTAACTCAAAATAGTAATGGTGTTTGCGTTGATGTTTCTCCAAATGTGGTGTTCATCCAACCACAGTGTTTGCTAACTCCAGGATCGGTAACACTTTGTTTGGATAGTCCATCTGTACATGCTCTACAGACTATCAGTAATATTTCAACTAACTATCCACTATCCATTTTGTATACATCTGGCCCTTCATTGGACACTGTGTTAACAAACCTCCAAACGAGCTTCAATACCATACAACACTCCTTCCGTAGCCTCCAACTGCTCTCAAACACTAGTAAAACTAAATGCATGCTCTTTAATCGAACGCTGCTGGCACCCGCCCGCCCGACTAGAATCACTACTCTCGGCGGGTCTGACCTAGAGTACGTGGACAACTACAAATACCTAGGTGTCTGGTTAGACTGTAAACTATCCTTCCAGACTCACATTAAGCATCTCCAATCAAAAGTTAAATCTAGAATCAGCTTCCTATTTCGCAACAAAGCCTCCTTCACTCATGCTGCCAAACATGCCCTCGTTAAACTGACTATCCTACCGATCCTTGACTTCGGCGATGTCATTTACAAAATAGCCTCCAACACTCTACTCAGCAAATTGGATGTAGTCTATCACAGTGCCATCAGTTTTGTCACCAAAGCCCCATATACTAGCCCCATATACTACCCACCACTGTGACCTGTACGCTCTTGTAGGCTGGTCCTCACTACATATTCGTCGCCAAACCCACTGGCTCCAGGTCATCTATAAATCACTGCTAGGCAAATCCCCGCCTTATCTTAGCTCATTGGTCACCATAGCAACACCCACCCGTAGTATGCGCCCTAGCAGGTATATCTCACTGGTCATCCCCAAAACCAACACCTCCTTTGGCCGCCATTCCTTCCAGTTGTCTGCTGCCAATGACTGGAACGAACTGCAAAAATCTCTGAAGCTGGAGACTCTTAACTCCCTCACTAACTTTAAGCATCAGTTGTCAGAGCACCTTACCGATCACTGCACCTGTACACAGCCCATCTGAAATTAGCCCACCCAACTACCTCATCCCCATATTGTTATTTATTTTGCTCATTTGCACCCCAGTATCTCTATTTGCACATAATCTCTTGCACATCTATCATTCCAGTGTTAATACTAAATTGTAATTATTTTGCACTATGGCCTATTTATTGCCTTACCTCCATAACTTGCTATATTTGCACACACTGTATATATTTTTTCTGTTGTATTTTTGACTTTATGTTTTGTTTACCCAATATGTAACTCTGTGTTGTTTTTTATCGCACTGCTTTGCTTTATCTTGGCCAGGTCGCAGTTGTAAATGAGAACTTGTTCTCAACTGGCTTACCTGGTTAAATAAAGGTGAAATAATAAAATAAAAATCCCTAACCCTAACCTTATCCCTTATCCTAACCCTAAACTTAACCCTCTTGCCCTAACCTTTATTCTAAACCTTACCCTAACCTTAGCAAGCGTTGCTTATCAACAGATGGTTTGTTGATAGTATGACCATCTGTAGAGCATCTACAGATGGACTATCCAACCAGGATCCACACTTGGTGTATATATGACCCCAGGATCCACACTTGGTGTATAGGAAACTATTTACACGATTAAACATAAGAAAATGTCTATGCTTATTTGTCTATGCTTATTATCATCCGACAGAAAAATTATAATACAGATTGATCTAGCACATAAAATAATAAACATTCTCCTGACCCTGTCCACAAATAAATATTTTCAGCCACATTTCCTCCTTGTCCACAATGGGAGCATGAAAACCTTGAGTAATATATAGCTAATGTTTTAGTGTGGTACTGTGGCCCCTGGCCAGAATCTGAACCAGCTGGCAGAGGGACCACCAATAACCACCCCCATCTGGGTAGAATCTATCTTTGGGTTAAACCTTTCACTAAAAATAATTTTGGCCAAGTGCTAAAAAGACCTCATAGCATCTGTGTGTAATCCATACGTAGCCTACACCCACTAACTACCTTATTCTACTAAATAAGCTTTAGTGGTGATCTCTAACATCCTTAATTCCCTTTTTCCAAACCATATAAATATTATGAGAACCACTATGATGTAATAATCAGTCTCCTCTTTCAAAGTCTTTGGAAAGTATTCAGACCTCTTTTTCCACATTTTGTTATGTTACAACCTTATTCTAAAATGGATTAAATTGTTTTTTCCCACTCATCAATCTACACACAATACCCAATAGTGACAAAGCAAAAACAGGTTTTTAGAGATTTTTGTAAATTTATAAAAAATAGAAAACTGATACCTTATTTACATAAGTATTCAGACCCTTTGCTATGAGACTCTAAATTGAGCTCAGGTGCATCCTGTTTCCATTGATCGTCCTTGAGATGTTTCTACAACTTGATTGGAGTCCACCTGTGGTAAATTCAATTGATTGGACATGATTTGGAAAGGCACACACCTGTCTGTATAAGGTCCCACAGTTGACAGTGCATGTCAGAGCAAATACCAAGCCATGAGGTGGAAGGAATTGTCGGTAGAGGTCCGAGACAGGATTGTGTCGAGGCACAGATCTGGGGAAGGGTACCAATTCCTGCAGCATTGAAGGTCCCCAAGAACACCGTGGCCTCCATCATTCTTAAATGGAAGAAGTTTGGAACCACCAAGACTCTTCCTAGAGCTGGCTGCCTGGCCAAACTGAGCATTCCATTCCAGCCATTACAACGAGCGCCTTTCCTCCAATAGCTCCTCACACCAGCCTCCACTGCTCTCCATTTAGTATACAAGGTGTATATGATATCAAATGAATGATTAATGCAGAAGTACACCTAGTCCTAGAGGCTAATCAAAAATACTTTAGTACGTTGGCGGCTCCTCCAGTTCTCACCTCAGTACACCTCGGGACGATCTTTCCTGTTTTGAAACTAATTTAAAGAGACCACTAAAAGGCCACCAGGTGGAGACAGATGATATATAAACAACTATTTGTCTTTCTATCTGGTCTCAATCTAATGCAAATGCTGGCCTTGGTTTGTTAGAGCTTGTCACAGACAACATATTGAAATGATGCCGGTCTGTTTGAGCATGTATACAGCAACTAATGTGTTCACCAAAAATAGCAAGAGGAGTTTGATAAATAGAGTCTGTGGTCTGGGTCTGGCGCAACATAAAACCCTGTGGCTCAACATGTAGCTAATGTAGCCAGTGCCATCGCATGACCTCAGCCATTCTCCAATCAAGCTCAATCAAAGTATTTGAAAGAAAACAAATATATTTGAACTTAGGTGTGGTGGCCAGTGCCCTCAGATGCCCTTCAGCCATTCTGCTGTGCCTCTCTGCCTATAATTACAATGTTCCTGTTTATGGGGAAATCAAGTAAAATCTAACTGGATTGAAAAATGAATGAAAGTCCTAATGAGCCAGTCAGCCAAGCCATCCTACAGCTGTAATTTAAAAGCCTGCAATGCATCAGGAGGAGTGGAACTAACAGTTTATGTTGCGCTCTGCTAACTTTAATCATCATCATGGCTCCCTCCCTAAGTCCTATGAGTGCCATTACTTACTGTAGGAAATGGGTGAAAGCTCTGACTGGGTGTAAACTAGGTGGATATTGTGGTCACCGCCAGCCGAGTAAACATGTGAAATGGAAATAGAAAGTGGGCCTCTAATTTCATGTGCACAAAATCATCATCATACAGCTTTCTTCCAGTTTACAGGATATTTCAAGAGCATTAAGAGACACTCAACTGTGCTGAAATAGAGCTGTAGAAATTATACATGTTTATTGATATAGATATTTGCCTATGTTTTTTTCATCGTTGTCCTGAGTGTGATATCTCTGTTTTTTGTCATTATCTTCATAGGGAATCCGAGGCCTTCCCGGGCAAATGGGGCCTGCTGGACCTCAGGTAATAAACAGATCAAACTTGTCATTTATCATTTTAGACAATATAATCCAGTATTTGGCCATGTCGCCATCAATGACTTGATTGGCTCATCCTCTGTGTCATCATGACTTTGCCCTTCCTGCTAAGACAGCAAATTACTAATTCAATATTCAGTGTAAGAGTAACTGTAAAGACTTGTAAAGTGTGTTGAGAACAATGTAAAATGCATTTTGAATAAACTTGACTTCACCTTGTTTTTGATAAGGGGGAGAGAGGCCCACCCGGACAAGAGGGGCTGGTAGGACCAAAAGGACCTCAGGTAGGTGACTGATCGGACCTGAAAGTACAGTATGCTTGATGATAATTACATATTTTCTTCTCTTACACTATGTTCACCCTATTGACAATGAAATAATTATTTTGCTGCTCCATAATGCTCCTCTGCAATATTCAGAGTGAGATCCTCCACAAAATAGGAATGTACAAATGTAAGCAGGAACTGTACTGTGCATTCAAGTTTGTCATTGATGAACCTCAACTATTCACTTTGCTGCCCTCAATTGGAATGTCACGATGTTGCAACTCTGTGGTTGAATTGAACTGTGGTTTTTCTTGAGCAGCCAACTTGTTGCTTCTATCCGACTTGTGGCTTACATGACCACTTTAGAAGAACTGAAAAGCAAATGAGGACATGGGGACAATTATATTGTCATGTGATTTCAAATCATTCTCACATTCTCACCATTTTATTCACCAATTGTTTTCTGTGTATCTTTCCATTTGTCTTGGTCCCTATATCATGGTGTGATAAAAGTAACTCTTTGTCTCACCTTTTTGATCTATAATAAAGTCTAGTCCTCAGAATTTCACATGATTCAAATCACATTATGTTCATGAGGTTCATTTCATTATGCCTTACAGATGATTATGCCATTGTTTTAAAAACGGAATTTTCACTCATGTACAGGGTCTTCAGGGTCCGATTGGTCCACCTGGAATTTATGGACGTGAAGGTTCAAAGGTAACCAGTGAACATTTACATTTTAGTCATTTAGCAGACGCTCTTATCCAGAGCGACTTACAGTTAGTGAGTGCATACATTTTCAACAATTGCCCCTACTGTATTTCCCCTACCTTTAGTGAGTGTGTCTGAGCTGCATGTACTTTGTGTGTATGTATGTATTCTATTATATACATGTGCTTTTTGTGATGTAGTTTGTGTGTGTTCTGGGAGTGTTAATGTGTTTGTTAACACGTGTCTCTACATGTGTAGGGGGCCCAAGGTGTGCGTGGATCAGAAGGACATCCTGGGACACCTGGACTGAAAGTAAGTATTTTTCAGCTGTTTGGGTATAGGTGAAATATACTATATACAGTATTCTAGTACTGGGGGCTGCAAATTGTTTTTTTCCATACAGGATTCACCTCAGGCAGAAGACTTCGAATTGGGATATCATATCTCTCAGCATCATTATAACTCACAATACATATCATTGTTTTACTGCTGTAGGCCTATGGTTCATGTGCTTTTGGCCTTGTGCCATTCAATACTAACAAGTAGAAGTCCCCTGAGAATAAAATATAAATTACAGTACTGTACATGGAAAGGAAATAAGTTATGTTCAGTGTGTGTGGCTTCATTTCAGTGTGTGGTCCTCTGTAGCTCAATTGGTAGAGCATGGCGCTTGTAACGCCAGGGTAGTGGGTTCGATCCCCGGGACCACCCATACGTAAAAATGTATGCACACATGACTGTAAGTCGCTTTGGATAAAAGTGTCTGCTAAATGGCATATTATATTATATTATATTATATATTTTGCTCTCTGTCACAAATACAGAATCAAACTACTTGAATGTACATGTATGATTGTTATACAGTAGTGGAATTGTTATATTTTGTTGAAGCTATTATAAAGAATGGGTTTCCTGTTTATTCTCCAGGGAGTGGAGGGAGAGCAGGGGATTCAAGGGTTACCTGGTGACAGAGGACTGCCAGGGTTCAAAGGTCACAAGGTAATGAATTACAAAACTGTAAACACTTTCACATATGCTTGATTCAGTAAGTGCTTACGTATAAACGACATTACAAAAGTAACTTAACTAGAGTAGAGTATGGCTTTTTGGTTTATTAATTGTTGTTATCATATGACTGACTATAGATAACATGTCTGTCATTGTTTTCAGGGGGAAACTGGCGAACCTGGTCCCAAAGGAAGCCAGGTATAATATAATACAGGAAATCTGAAATGTTTGTTATATTATGAGCAACAGTATTGAATTGTGTTTTTCATCGCCACCCTTACTCTCCTGTTTCTCCAGGGTGAGAGAGGCAACAATGGAGTGCCTGGGAACAGTGGGGCAGACGTATGTAGCGTTTAACCTTTCACCTCTCAACTCTGTTTAGGAGGCATGATACTGTAACTAAAGGGTATTCATACTGCCTTTTAGGCCATCCATTTATTTCAGTTTTTTTTATCCTTATGTTGTGTATGATTGCCACTGCAGGGAGAAGCTGGACTCAAAGGAAGCAAAGGAGAGGTGAGTTGAATTAGTTTGATCTGATTCATTTCATCTTAGAGTTGATGTTCTACTTCATCCTTTCATTTGACATAGGTAGAAGTTCCATTTACAAATGTAACTTCTTGTTTGTACACTGAGTAATTGAGAAGTCCACCTATATATATATAGTACAGAAGGTATATTTTGAAGACGTACAAATCGCACGATTTGTCCTACCATGCTAACACATAGAAACAAAGTCTGATGAAGAGAATGGAAATGTGTCTAGTGGTCAGTTCTGCATAGTCGCCTCTACTCTCTCATGAGAACCTCATGGTCTATGACAAGGAACAGACACATTGCACATATTCAATGAAATTGAAAAGATATTGAACAGAATGACACCATCCTATACAGACATTGCTTTCAAAAATAAAGTGAATTCAACAGACCGCTGTCTGTTTTCGTATTATTGTATGTTTGCAAACTATCTATAACACCAACTGAATTAGCTGTGATGTTGTACCCCACCAGAAAGGCCTATCAGGAGATACTGGAGCCAGAGGGCCGGCAGGGAGGAACGGGGACGTGGGTCTGATGGGAGCTGCTGGGCCTCGCGGCTCTCCTGGACAAGATGGGTTACCAGGGCAACCAGGAGAGCTGGGATACCCAGGCAAACCTGTAAGTGGACCACATCTTGAGTCGAAGCCATTTGCCCGAAAATGTCAATAGAGTCATTACCAGCTCATTAACTACCAGCATACTGATGTGAATGTATTGTCTTTCAGGGGAAGCCACCAACTGATGACCACTTGATGAAGCTTTGCGCTAATGTACTTCGGAGTAGGTTCCCTGCTATTTTTATTTTATGCATGAGCATGACCATTATAAGTTGTATGGATTCTTGAAGATTTTCGACTGTTACAAATAATAGACTTCAAAATGCTAGCTAGGAATTTAGGCATTAGACAATCATCCATTGTTTAGTTTTTTCACCAAGTGCACATATCCATGCCATTTCAAAATAGTGACGATGTTGGTAACTGTAGGTGTATGCATACAGTAGCATTCTGTTGAGCTATGTGAACAGCAACATGCCCCTTGGAAACATCTGGGGCCTGAATGCAGCTTTCATTTCTGCAATTTTGAGAAAAAAACACATCCTCTGCAATGTACATGGTTTCCCAATCACTGTCTGGGCATGAGTCAGAACAAGTTGCTATTTTTGACACGTAACACACCTACAGTAGTCCTGAAACTAAATAAATAAATAGGCTTACTGTACATTGCAACTATGTACTGTATGTCAATACAGAAACAAGACTAGCTAGAATTGTGTGCTGTTTTCCCCTATCCAGATCAGCTGCCGCAGCTCCTGGCGATGATGGCACCAAAAAGTCAATGTGGGCAGTGTGAGACAGTGAAGGGGCCACCTGGTGAGCAGGGCCCTGCCGGCCCCAAAGGACCCAGTGGAACACCAGGGTACCCTGGCACGCCCGGCTTACAGGGTTACCCAGGACAGCCAGGCCTGATGGGGCCTCGTGGGCACAAAGGTAACACTGCGCTAGTGTTTGGGTCACAGGGATTTACGGTCAAAGAACTCGACTTCTCCCTGCTGTTGGTGTGAATTGGAATTCCATGGTTTTGGATTAAGTAACCTTGCTGACTTTTTTGCTATGCTCTTATGTGCAGGTGATATTGGACCAATGGGGTTAAAGGGGTCCAAAGGAGATGGAGACACAGGGTTGACAGGTCCTCCCGGCCCATCAGGTAAGAATCCCCCACTTCTTGTAGGAATGTTGAGTGCTGCTATTCATGTTTTCACAAACAAATGTATACCAGTCATCTACAATTGAATACTGACCAACATACTGTATGACCAGTTGATCAACATACGTAGAAATCTGTAGATTGTCCCTGTGGATGTCAGGGACATGAGATAAACAATACCACTCTTAATGTCTTAATCTCCCATCTCTGCAGGTCTCCAGGGGCCTAGAGGCAGTGACGGGCACGGCATCTCAGGGCCTCCAGGTGAACCAGGGAAGTCAGGAATCCCTGGCATCCCAGGGAAGCGTGGCCCTCCTGGGGCCAATGGCGTATGTGACCCCACCTCCTGCTACCAGGCTATTCTCAGAGAGGAACGCTACAGCAAAGGACCCAACTTCTAGGTCTCACAAGGAAAGCAGGACATTTTAAGTTTGACATTTTGAGACTAACTAAGTCAAGGACTGCTCACTGAAAAATCAAGGGCTGCTGGAGTGAGTGAGTTAACCCTTTGTTTCATGTGGGGTGATCCACTCAAACTTGAGGGAAAGAAACAGAGGATATAGGGCAACAAAGTGACGCAAATTTGTATCCAGCCAAACAGGGTTGTTTGACACTGTCTTCAGGCCAGGGGTGATTCAGCGAACAGGCAGAAGTGATAAGGACAAGTGATGATTAGGGATATTATTACCCATTCACTGGCGCATAACATCCAAGGGGCAATGTTGTTTTTACTGTCAATCAGTGTAGAGGAGGTATAGAGACTTACCATGAGAATTGCACTGCCTTAGTTAAACTACCTCTTTGCTGGATCCAAAGCATTAAACATGATATGGAGTGACAGGTAGCAATTGTGAAAAAGTTTTCTCCCAAATGATTTACTGTATGTTCAAGAACAACACTAGGAACATACGACTCTGCATCAAAGTCTTTCACTTTAAAACAACTAGCTCTTCACTACAATGCTTTTTTAAGTAACTACTATATTTTGTATATGTTGAAATTACTTTTATAAGTAATTTATTTTCCTTTACAATCAAGCTTGTTAGTCATTCATTTGCTTCACTTCTACGGGTATAAACATATTTATTGTCCTACTAGATAGGTTTGTTACAGGTTCACAACTTCTGCATTTTCCCCTCAGTGTTCAGTGAACCTCCTGCTGGATGGAAACTAGCATGTTTACTGTCAGTATGCGTTGTCTGTCTGTAGTAACCATGAAAAGTTTTACATGATTAACTTCCATCTATCTTATTTTGAAAACTTTTTTGAGTTGACATTTTATTACCCCCCCACCCACACATTTGTAAAAAATATATCAGATGGGCTATTTTCATACAGTTTGTAGTATACTTTTAGATATTGTTGGCCTGTTACAATTGCCTTTTATTATTTTGATATCCACATTTCAAAACAAATGTATACATTTCTACATGTATTTTCTTATCAGAGAAAGCACTGTTGACTGTGAAGTCTTTTTTTTAATAAACTTCTGTTATAGTCTTGTTAATAAGTTGAATCCCATGTTACAACCTTTTTATGATTAAGATGAATAAGGTTCCAGTAGTTCCTCTATTGAACAGTGTCAAGACAGCCCTTTGTTAGGGAGGCTCTAAGGCTGGAGTAGATCACATATCTCTAGCAGAAGCAACACCTCTCGAACACAAAGCTTCAACCTTCTAGCACTGACACTTTTAACAGGAAAACAACGCTCCCTTTCTGACAATCAAAACACCACGACCTAGAAAGGTCACATTGGTAAGTTGTTAAAGTATTGCTATAAGTATACAGTCCACTTGCAGATTGTAGAGTATTTAATAAGAAATTAAAATGAGTAGTTTCTGGTATTTACTTAAAATTGAAGTTAAAGAAATGAAAGCATAAAGCTAAATACTGTGTAACTACCGGTTTATCTTTCAAACTGCAAATACATAGGAGGTAATAGCAGATCAGAAAATAAAACATATTTACAACCTCTAAACAGGTTTAGAGACTGACAACAATGGCAGAGTACAACGACTTCTTGGCTTTTTACAACGATGAAAATGACACGGATCATAACGGCACAGACCCCAGCTATGTTGTGGATGAACTGGTGAGTCTTTGTGCCACAGCTGCCGTGAACAGATTTGGAGCCAAGTTCAACCCAACATTCTGCACCATCAATTTCCTGTTGAGCATCATTGGGAATGGGCTGGTTCTGTGCATTATCTGCAAATATGAGAAGCTCACTTCCGTCACCAACATCTTCCTCCTCAACCTGGTCATCTCTGATCTGCTGTTCGCCTCCAGTTTACCCTTCTTGGCCATTTACTACTACTCTGAGTGGATCTTTGGCCCGGTCATGTGCAAGCTGGTGGGTAGCGTGTACTTCATAGGATTCTACAGCTCCGTCCTCTTCCTCACTCTCATGACCTTTGACCGGTACCTGGCTGTGGTCCATGCCATCAACTCTGCCAAATGGAGGAGGAAGATCTACGCCTGTGTCTCCTCAGCAGTTGTGTGGTGTATCAGCCTTCTGGCCAGTGTCAAGGAGTTGGTTCTATACAACGTCCGGAAGGATCCTCGAGCCGGACACCTTTGTGAGGAGACTGGCTTCTCCAAGGAGATCATGATGAAATGGCAGCTTGTTGGATACTATCAGCAGTTTGTGATCTTCTTCCTGTTTCCCTTGGCTATGGTCATGTACTGCTATGTTAGAATCACGGTCCGAATCATGTCAATCCGGATGAGTGAAAAGTGCAGGACAGTCAAGCTGATTTTTGTGATTATATTCACGTTTTTTGTGTGCTGGACCCCATACAATGTTGTGATTCTGCTGAGGGCCCTCCAGTTCTCCACCAGTGATGATTCTGAGCCGTGTTCTGAAGTGCTTGATTACGCTCTGTATGTCACTAGGAATATAGCATACCTCTACTGTTGTGTGAGCCCTGTCTTTTACACATTTGTTGCGAAAAAGTTTCAGAGTCACTTTAGGAAACTACTTGCAAAGCACATCCCATGTCTGAAGAGACATATCCTGACTAGCCAAAGTAGCAACAGTAGAAGAACTTCTCAGAAAAGTCCACATTCCATTTATGAATACGAGAGAACAGGAACTGGTCTTTAAAACAGAGAGTATTGATGTGCAGTGTTTGACTTGGAGTGAAATAGGTTCCGGTACTCATTTTGGGTGCCGGTACTGTTTATATTTAGGTGCAGGAACTCCACAATACTTTTGAGCTAATATTCTATAAGAGGAACAGGAGCTCAAGCAGTAGAACATTTGAGGTGCCGGTGAGCTCCTGCCCAGGTCAAAAATATGCCATTTAGCAGACGCTTTTATCCAAAGTGACTTACAGTCATGCGTGCACACATTTCACATACTGGGGGTCCCGGGAATCAATCCCACAATCCTGCCGTTGGAAGCGCCATGCTATACCAATTGAGCTACAGAGGACAAGCACTGTTAATGTTCTCAGGGAATTTCAGAGCAACACAATGTGTACAATTATGTGTAGTTTTGCTTCTGACTTGATGTACTCAACATTTGTTGCTAAATTGTAAGTTAAAATACAAATTACATTTTGAATAATTTGATTCTATACAAGAAAGTGTACATTCTATTTGCTTCAGGAGCTTAAGCTGTTACTATCTCTGAATCTTTGCATGAAATTGTTGATAAAATAAATAAAGAGTCTTGAAATAATGTATTTATTTGTGGCATGTGGTTCTGAATGTTGAGCAACTGAATGTCAGTCTACCTGTTGAGAAATATGTATATTCTATGCTCTATCATACTCTATTTAGGCCTATCATACCATCTTCTAGTTGCCCTAACTATTGTGAAAGAAAAGAAACTACTTCTCCACTTTAGGTATTTTCAGAGCAGCCTGTTCTTGGTATTACTCAGACCTCCCTATTCACACTTCTCAGAAACTGCTTGAAGAGCATCCTGTTAGTCATCCTATTATTCATATTTCACTTTGCTTAACATTTAGGGACAGTTTGCCCGGACAGAGATTATGCCTACACTCTTAGAAAAAAGGCTTCCAAAAGGGTTCTTCGGCTGTCCCCATAGCATACAGTGGGGAAAAAAAGTATTTAGTCAGCCACCAATTGTGCAAGTTCTCCCACTTAAAAAGATGAGAGAGGCCTGTCATTTTCATCATATGTACACGTCAACTATGACAGACAAATTGAGAAAAAAAAATCCAGAAAATCACATTGTAGGATTTTTAATGAATTTATTTGCAAATTATGGTGGAAAATAAGTATTTGGTCACCTACAAACAAGCAAGATTTCTGGCTCTCACAGACCTGTAACTTCTTCTTTAAGAGGCTCCTCTGTCCTCCACTCGTTACCTGTATTAATGGCACCTGTTTGAACTTGTTATCAGTATAAAAGACACCTGTCCACAACCTCAAACAGTCACACTCCAAACTCCACTATGGTCAAGACCAAAGAGCTGTCAAAGGACACCAGAAACAAAATTGTAGACCTGCACCAGGCTGGGAAGACTGAATCTGCAATAGGTAAGCAGCTTGGTTTGAAGAAATCAACTGTGGGAGCAATTATTAGGAAATGGAAGACATACAAGACCACTGATAATCTCCCTCGATCTGGGGCTCCACGCAAGATCTCACCCCGTGGGGTCAAAATGATCACAAGAACGGTGAGCAAAATCCCAGAACCACACGGGGGGACCTAGTGAATGACCTGCAGAGAGCTGGGACCAAAGTAACAAAGCCTAACATCAGTAACACACTACTCCGCCAGGGACTCAAATCCTGCATTGCCAGACGTGTCCCCCTGCTTAAGCCAGTACATGTCCAGGCCCGTCTGAAGTTTGCTAGAGTGCATTTGGATGATCCAGAAGAGGATTGGGAGAATGTCATATGGTCAGATGAAACCAAAATATAACTTTTTGGTAAAAACTCAACTCATCGTGTTTGGAGGACAAAGAATGCTGAGTTGCATCCAAAGAACACCATACCTACTGTGAAGCATGGGGGTGGAAACTTCATGCTTTGGGGCTGTTTTTCTGCAAAGGGACCAGGACGACTGATCCGTGTAAAGGAAAGAATGAATGGGGCCATGTATCGTGAGATTTTGAGTGAAAATCTCCTTCCATCAGCAAGGGCATTGAAGATTAAACGTGGCTGGGTCTTTTAGCATGACAATGATCCCAAACACACCCCCCGGGCAACGAAGGAGTGGCTTCGTAAGAAGCATTTCAAGGTCCTGGAGTGGCCTAGCCAGTCTCCAGATCTCAACCCCCATAGAAAATCTTTGGAGGGAGTTGAAAGTCCGTGTTGCCCAGCGACAGCCCCAAAACATCACTGCTCTAGAGGAGATCTGCATGGAGGAATGGGCCAAAATACCAGCAACAGTGTGTGAAAACCTTGTGAAGACTTACAGAAAACGTTTGACCTGTGTCATTGCCAACAAGGGGTATATAACAAAGTATTGAGAAACTTTTGTTATTGACCAAATACTTATTTTCCACCATAATTTGCAAATAAATTCATAAAAAATCCTACAATGTGATTTTCTGGATTTTTTTTCCTCATTTTGTCTGTCATAGTTGACATGTACCTATGATGAAAATTACAGGCCTCTCTCATCCTTTTAAGTGGGAGAACTTGCACAATTGGTGGCTGACTAAATACTTTTTTGCCCCACTGTAACTCTGTTTGGTTCTAGTGTAATGGGACATTTTAATTGTATGTGTACACATAACTGAGTATTACATTTACATGACGCTCTTATCCAGAGCGACTTACAGTTAGTTAGTGAATACATATTTTTTTATACTGGCCCCCCGTGGGAATCGAACCCACAACCCTGGCGTTGCAAACTTGTGCGCCGCCCATGAGTCTCCCGGTCGCGGCCGGCTGCGACAGAGCCTGGATTCGAACCAGGATCTCTAGTGGCACAGTTAGCACTGCGATGCAGTGCCTTAGACCACTGCGCCACTCAGGAGTAGAGTATGTGACTAACCTTGTCAAACTGTGTGAAACTGTCCTATTATCATCTCCTGTTCTTGGGAGTATAATCCTGTGTTGCAAACCAGCTATACCTGTATCCTTGTATAGATGAAAACAGAACAAAGTTCTGCCCAAGGACAGGAACTATAAAGATGTGCTTATCACCCAATGCTTCAGAATTCAGACTGTCTGCACTGCACTGTGTAACTGCTATTCTCCTGAGCTCAGAAAAATAAAGAATCTTAGTTTGACTTGGACTCCAGCAAATCCTTATTTTATAATATCCACCACACTAGGTAGAACCGTTTTGGGTTCCATATAGAACTCTCTGTGGAAAGGGTTCTCCTATGGGGACATAGATATAAACTATTTTTCTAAATTGTAGCCCTAGACTAAAAAGCATGTTCAATGAAGGTTCTCCATTGAACATGTTTTTAGTCTAGGACTAGGCTTAATCTGTGTCCGAGAAACCAGCCCTAACAATATTACAAAATCATTCTTCAGTGGAATTGTACATCAGTCATTTACCAGATGCTTATACTGACTCTTCAAGGGAGGTGAGAAAACACGTACCGTTAGCTTTACAAAAAAATTGCCTCCTTTAAAAAAAGTGTTAGCGTTGCAGCGACAGTGCAAGAAAGTAAGCGAGCCAGCTCTCAGATGGAGAAAGTAAACAGACTTCTGTGAATGTCAGAAGCACAAGTTAATTTTGGTCTCAGGGAGGGTGATGCAACACTTAATGGGCACATGGTGGCACTATTCACCATAGTACAAATGAAACATAAGCCTGGCAAGCAAGGCTTCTATAACACAGAGGAACTATATCTTCATTAAAAAGTGACACATAGGCCTACTTAAGAATGTATAAATGATTTCAGTATCCAAGGCTTCACAATATCTAGTAGCCCATGGTCTATAATTGATACTCAAAGGTATGGAAGCCCATTCCCGGCAATAATAATAAAAAAAAATGATACTATCAAAACATTTCGAGATACTATCTAAAAATGTCGATATACGTAAATCAAAATTTCGAGATACTGTCTAAAAATATCTAGACACTAAGTCGAAATTTTGAGATACGTAAGTAAACATTTTGAGATACGTACGTTTTCCTGGGACCCAGAGTTTTTCCTGATCTGGTAGGCTAACCCAGTGGTTCTCAAACCTCTCTTCTGGGACCCCCAGCCAGTTCATGTATTTGATATATTCCAAAACTAGCATACCTGATTCAACTGGTCAACTAACCCTTGATTAGGTGAATCAGGTGAAGTAGTTCAGGGCTAAAACTAAATTGTGAAACGTCTGGGGGTCCCCGAGGAGAAGTTAGAGAACCACTGGGCTAACCCAACCAGGTAAAACTCTGGACCCTAGTTGGAGAGTATGACATAGTAATAAATCAGCTGTAAAACGGTTTTATATGGGCTATGATGGGACCAGAGTTTTTCTAATCAGGTCATATGGTTAAAAAAAAAATAAAAAAAAAGAACAACTGCGATTGGACAATAGAACTATAAGGGCTGAGTTTGCTTTAAGTAGGGTTGCATCAACTAGGCCTTTGCATCTGTAATT
This sequence comes from Coregonus clupeaformis, assembly GCF_020615455.1. Lineage (NCBI taxonomy): Eukaryota > Metazoa > Chordata > Actinopteri > Salmoniformes > Salmonidae > Coregonus > Coregonus clupeaformis. Next base: position 18,082,363 of record NC_059212.1, read on the forward strand.
AAAAAGTTACTCACACAGTATGTCATCATTATTGTGTTGATTGATTAATTAATTCCAATCAATAATTTTGGATTGATAAGGTCTAGGTAGCCTAGCCACCCAAAGTTAGAATATAGAACAAATTTGATCACATTCACATTTTCTCTGAACACAAAAAAATAGGCCTATTTTAGGCTATAAATACACAGCTTAGGCAATAAATACATTACATTACTTTGGTTCCCCTGGCCAGAGGGAGTCAGAGCACATAGGCTTCTCTAGACTACCAGCAGCTGTGGTTGTTATCAGTAGGCTACAGTTGATCAGACTGAAGCACAGATTAATTGTGCATGAGTTGAGGAATCATGTGGCAAATCAGTCTAAACAACAGTATTTTTCAACACGTTTGTGTCAATATTTTTTTATTGAACCGAATCTAAAGTGTTGGGGCAAATACCAGCTCTCCACACATTTGTGGTGCTGTGCTGAACTTTGCAAGGTGGATAGATGGAAATTGCCACATAATGCTACAAATGAAGATAATATTGACATTTTTAGGAAAAATTAAGTGGTGGGGGAATGGGCTTCCATACTATGGACATACTGTACATTTGTGAAATATATACACTGAACAAAAATATAAATGTAAAGTCTTCGTCCCATGTTTCATGAGCTGAAATAGAAAATCCCAGAAATGTTTAATATGTACAAAAATATTATTTATCTCAAATTTTGCTGAGGAGTATTTCTGTCTGATTGGCTGGTCCTAGCTCCCCAGTGGATGGGCCTGGCTTCCAAGTGGGTGGGCCTATGCCCTCCAAGGCCCACCCATGGCTGCACCCCTGCCCAGTCATGTGAAATCAATAGATTAGGGACTAATTTATTTATTTCAATTGACTGATGTCCTTATATGAACTGTAACGCTGTAAAATCTTTCAAATTGTTGCATGTTGCGTTTATATTTTTGTTCAGTATAATTACGTAATTTAGATATGCGTGCGAGTACATTTCTTTAATTTGTGCGTGATGCGTGCATGGGCGGGGGCAGCGAAACAGAGGCTGAATTGATGTAAAATGGTCCGCTATTGGTCGAAGCATTGTGGTACCCAGGAGAAAGACTATTGCACAGCAGCATCGCCGTACGAATGGTCCGAAAATCGGCTGACAAACCTGGAACATGGCCCAACGGAGGATATGCGATATCCTATTCTTAGAACACCAAAACATGAGAAATGCCATAAGAATTTGAAGGTTCATCTATAGTATGATTCAAAGGCAGGTGACACTGACCCAGGTACGTTTAAATAAATGTATTTGTCTATCTGTGAATAAGATAGTCGTGGCTAAATTGATACGTGCCCGTGTCTGAATCGATCTCTAGTTAATTTTGATGCATGGGATCACGAGTTCTATGTGATACAAAATACTGACTGAGGTTGACGCCTCATGTATTTTCTCAAACGAGATTGTTTCCACGGATGCTGTAAATATATGGCCAGCCACTAAAATTCGCCCCTGTACTGTAGCTTACTACTATGGCTGACTATGGATGGTCTCGTAGTGTTCATTGATATTAGAAAGTGAGTATTGATTTAGGCGTTCCATTCGGAGAGTCTGTTTTGATCGAGTCTGTATAACCAAGTCAGAGTAGGTAAATCCTATAGGGATGCCCCACCATAATATGAGAGAGCGAGAGCGAGAGCGAGCGAGAGAGAGAGAGAGAGAGAGAGAGAGCGAGAGAGAGCGAGAGCGAGAGCGAGAGAGAGAGAGTGTGTGTGTTTGAATCTAAAATACAACACTACATAGGATGGAGAGGTGAGATAAGGTGGAAGGCAAAATTTGTAATTTACTATAGTACTACTGCTAGTACTACTGGAGATAGAGAGACTGTTTTCATCATAAGAGGCAGTCAGTGCTCACAAGTAGCAGTAATAGCAGTAATCCTGATCGGTAGGAGAGAGATTGACCAGATTACTATTGATTCACCTGTGACCGCCAAAGACTCACGCTACCATGTAGAAGGGGGACCCGCAGTCTATTGATCCATGTTAAAATCACCAATGTGGAGGAGACAGCTTGTTCACAGTGAAATCTCTATGAATACAAGAAAGGCACATATGGGAAATCAAGCTAATATTGCTGCTAGAGTTTCAGTGTCTGTTGTCATATTGTCGATCAAGTAAAGTAAATGAAATACATTTTATTTTCCATGCGTGGGTTGCCCCCATATATTAATACAGCATTTTCTTTACTTGCTTTTACTCAGTGTAAGTCAAGTGGGATAGTTCAGTGTAAAGAAAATATAGCAAGTGATATAGTTATGACAGAGACACTGACCAGAGTTGCTGACTTATTAAATACAATACAACAAGGAGACATAACCACATAACACCCTGTTTAATCCTACCTCTATCTCTGCATGTCTTCCAATTTCTGGTTAAACTCTCCATGTGGATATGTAGCGATTTACACTATTTTGAACTATTTCTTTGTTTGTTCCTCAAGCTCCTTCAGGCTTTTGTCTAGTCAGGATCCACTTGTAAACCCTCTGTGTTCTCTGCTGCCTCCAATACTCACTTATCTCCCTGCCTCATAAAAGTTGGAGAGGGATTGTATTTCCCTGCCTGCTAACTGTCTGCAGCCATTATACACATGGCTTACATTTGGAATGGATTTGAGGGCCTGATAGATCACCCCTGTCGCCTCTTAGTGGCTGGCATATATTAGGCCTACTTTGGTTTTAGCAAGACAAACTGTCATGTATTTGAAGGAGAATTGATCTATTTGATACACCTTACTGAGTACATTTAATCAAAATCTCTGTCCATGCTGAGTGTGCCATGGAGTAGTAACAGTAGAGCTCCTAAATGGATGAGATAGAGTGGAGAGCACTTTTACAAAATCCCCCAAAATACACCTTCCCGCTGCAGTCCTGCTTGGTTTAGCCCTGTGGATTTAAATGAGCAGAAGGAAGTAGAATGCTGAGCCACCACTCAATACATAGTTTAAAAATGCATTGCGTGAGTCATCTAACCAACCAGCTAGGCAGCCCAGTGCAGAGCTGCATTAGGAGGACTGAACACTGCTCCTTGACTGGAAGGATATTTATGATGTTGCTGCTAATCCAGTGCAGTGAAGAAGACACTCAGTATCTGGATCTCAGTATCTGGATACAACAGAATGCTATATAGGCTGCTTTTACACAGCCTAATTCTGATGTTTTTTCCACCAATTGGTCTTTTGACCAATCACATCAGATCTTTTCACATATATTTTTCAGAGCTGGTCTGATTGGTCAAAAGACCAATTAGTGAAACAAATATCAGAATTAGGCTGCCTGTCTGAACGCAGCCATATTGTCCTAGCTGTGTTCCCATGGTAGCACACTGCACGCTGCGATCAGCTATGTGGTTTGTTTAGCATCACGCTGCTGATTCGCTGTAGTGTAATTTGTGATGCTGTGATGATAGTGCACCAGGTCCTATTCTTCAGATTCGTCTCAGTGAGTGAATCCAATTATATTAAAATCATGAGCTTTATGTGGAGGTAGGTAGCCTACAGTATGGGATTAATTACAGTGTGGCATATCCATGCATCATGATGGCAACTGTCCAACCTTTAAAGAAAATAGGCATATTTTCTTTTTATAGCAAGACTTCTCCACAAAACTTATTTGTATTTCACTCAACCTTTTTTCTGTATTTAATCAAAAGGGATTTACAACTCTCCTTCATTGTACTAGTATAATGATATTGTTATAATGAGTTGGCAGCCTTTAAATAAGATAGGGATGGGAAATTATACTGTCTGCATTTATTAATTGGTTTGGAGCTCCTGTGAAAGATGAGCTACTGTATTATGTAAGTGCACTAATATGTCCTCAGTTGCTGCACAGTGCAGATAGTACAGGGAAGCTGATGAGTATTTTCTCTGACTGGTGTTTAAATATGAAGCCGATAATGTATAGCTTAACCTTTTCTTCTAACTTGTTTATTTGTTTTTGCTTATTCACCATTTTAATATTTTATCTACTCAACTATTCTATCTACTTAATTATTCTACTTAACCTGCACACACAGCAGAGAATGACAAGTACAATTGTCACATTCATCCCTGCTCTTCTCGTTCTCTTTTGACTTCCTCTCAAATATGTCTTATACAGTGTGTGTTGTGTATGGTGGCATTCCATCCAGACAGAGGTTGTATCAAGGCAGGCAGAAGACAAGTGACCATGTTGCTGAAGAACAGTGGCAGAGTTGTTGAAGAGGATGCTTGGCAGCTGCATGGACTTCCACACTGGAGGGCCAGAGAGTGGCTCAAATAAGACAGGCCATTGAGGGGTCATTGTGTTGGTAGATTGTTCTCAGCGCGGAGTGGGGGTCTTGTCTATTGTGTTGGCCAGCTGCCCGGGCAGACAGACTAACAGATATATCTTCATCTTTCACTGAGCCAGCATTGACTTAGTAGTGACTGAGTAGAGACACTGTGTGTGTTTGTGTGTGTGTGCAAGCGTGTGAGTGCATCTGTGTGTGTGCGCTAGTGGTTTGTTCAACCGTACCCGCCCGCAATTGCTAACAACCCACACACAACCACCCGACTAAATGTGATAAAGTGAAAATGTGAGGCCCGCACCCGACCCTTACGCGCTAATATACAAAATGCGCTGTAGGCTACAGTCAGAGATAGCAGAGCAATTTTGGTAGGCTATTTGTTAGTAAACTTGTCTAAAATTAGATACTGTACATGCAGCTTCTCTTCTGTAATTATATGTTGCCCTAGAAGACTAAAGAAACCCTTGCTCACCAGAATAATGTCATAAATCGATAGAATGAATGCTTCAATCTAGTTGACATCGGTAAAGTTTTCTTTGTCATCTCTGCTTCTTTCATGTAGCAAAGACGTTTAGGAACCGGGGAGTTAATGCAATAGCAAAACAAAAAAAATTTTTTTTCTGTGCAACATTTCCAAATGACATCAGTTTGACCATTTGTAAGGAAATAGAAAGCTGTGAAAACGACCCAACATGTTTCTGATAAGATTTCAGTTAGGTTTGGATGCATATTTTATGTGATTGAAATTGTGGTGTCGAGACAACGATGCTGATATGCTGTGTAGGCAAGAAATCCGCGGACACTGTACTTGATTATAAAGGTTTATTATATCGAAGGTTCCAGCGTCAATTTACAGATTTCTGCAGAAATCCGGAGAACAACTAACCCAATCTAAAAATGATTATTCTCCCCGTCCTTTGTTGAAAACCTGATATATATCCTATGTAACATAAGATGGGTGGTTTGAATAGACCAATCCCTGGCTTCCACATATCCAAGTCTCCTCTGTTCCAGGGGGCCCCTATAGTAATGCTTTCCAGATGTTTCAGCAAAGCAGAGTAAAATTCCTCTAACACACCATTTGCAAACGTCAGCCAAAATTATAAACTGTTCAGATACTACAAAATACTATCAGCTTTTATGATGCTGATAAAGATAGAACCTCTACAGACCCTATCTAACTGTGCATTAGCATGCTCTCAAGATGCTGAAAGAAAGAAATCATATCTCTCCACTCCTGATCCTTAGTCCAAATCTAGCCTACATCAAATAAAATAAAATCACATTTTTTATTTGTCACATGCGCCGAATACAACATGTGTAGAATTGACCGTGAAATGCTTAATTACGAGCCCTTTCCCAGCAATGCAGAGTTAAAAAGTAAGAAAAGATTAGCAAACAAAAAAAGGAACTAGTAACACAATAAAATAACTATAATGGTTTGTACGCGGTAAATTGCTGCTTGCCGCTCCGGCCGCCCAGAGTGGCTCGCTTGTGGGTGTACTGGCAACATATAGCAGCACGTTCGACTGTGCGTCAAGGATTCAGCATAGCAAGTCTGTATGAAGGTCTGGTTATTAAATGGGTAAATAGTTTAATCCATTTGTTATTTAATGAATTTATTCACAGGTAAATAGTGAGATGCTCTAAACCGCTCTGGTGACAAACAAACTTTGCTGCCCTATTTCCAATCGTCCACATGTCTGGGAGAACCTATTCAAGTAAGTAAATACATATTTATTTCTTTTTTAAACAATGTATTATTAGCTAACTAGCTACAATGCAGGCTAACTCAAATGAGCTGCCAACGTAGCTAGCTAGCTATCTAGCCAACTTTACATACTGTATAGCTTGCTAGCTAGCTAAGTGAATTAGATATCACCAGCTACCTAACTTTTAGCTAGCTATCTTGATGTATTTATAATTGTAAAAACAAACTCAAAATGCATTTGTAGGTAGCTAGCTAACAGCCATGGAGAAGGGTGAAAGGATAGCAGCCCCAACTGTCAAAGTGAGAGAGTAGGCTATTATGGATAGGGCAGGTACTTTTGTGTAGTTCCAGTCCCTAGAAGTGAGGACAGAGATAATAGTAACATAATATTCAGGGCTGTCTAATTTGAGTATAATTGAGTCTGTTTCTTGTGATGTTTTCTGTCCTCAGATACAGAGAGCTGTGAAAGCCTGTCTGCAGATGAAGAGGTCCCAATGAATATGAAGAGCAGTGGTTCTCAGTCCTGGTCCTGGGGACTCAAAGGGGTGCACATTTTTGTTTTTGCCTTAGCACTACACAGCTGATTCAAATGATCAACTCATCATCAAGCTTCAAGTGGTATTTATGTATTCATTTGTGATGCTATCCTTGATGTGATCCTGCTGTTGTCATATGTGTACACATGCATCTATCTATCCAATATTATCATGATTTGTTATAAGATATATAATACTTTAGTAATCCACAATGACCTGGTGATGTAAAAGTCTTATAATGACATTATCTTCCATATTCCTACAGATACCTTGCAACTGGAGATTCCTTCAAAACGATTGCCTACAGTTACTGTCTAGGGCACTGCACGGTTGGGTGACCAGGGCCATCTGGGACTGCCTCCTGGGGAAATTCAGGTGTGTGAAGGCTACCTGTGTCCTGCATAACTTCATGACAATGGACACGAGGACCAGGAGGAGATCTGCAGTTCACCGACGTGTGCCAGAGGAGAGGTCTGCTACTCTGCAGGATGTTTCAAGGATGGGGGCCAACAACACAGCACGGGAGGCAATCCATGTGTGGGAGATCTTCACCTCCTACTTCTTCGAAGAGGGTGCTGTTCCCTGGCAACACCATAGACTACACTATGCACAACCAAAGGCTCTTTTAAGAGCCATTCACATTTCAATAAGAGTATTCTTCCATTTACTTAGCTATGTCAACTGCAGTTATTCAATTGATTTCTACTTGCTGTTTAGGTAAGGGTGATGTCTGTACAAAAACAAAACAGGCTCCTTTAAGAGTCACCCATATTGAATTTTTTTTGTACAATTAGACACCCTATAACCCACAGCTACACACTCGTGTATCAATCTGATTGATGGATTGTGTTGTGCAGTAAGCAGGCTCAGGTGTATAACTGTGGCTCCTTCCACCTTCAAATAATAGGCAAGAGGACCAACCATGGAGAATAGTAAGACACTTAATTATTTATATTTATATAACTACGCTATATTGTTTGTCCTCGTGTGTCTGTGCATGTTTTTCAGTATAAAGTACTCTGCAGCCACTTAGTGTGGACAACAGGTGAGGCAACACACACAGATTCCTGTTGAACACGGTCTCTTTAACTACCTTATTTTCTCAATAACAGTCTCTCTCCTTCACTTCATCCCTCTCCCCCTTCTCCCTAAATCCTCTAGGTTATATCAGCTGTGTCGGTGAACCCCTCCCGCATCTGACCTGGCTACATAGAGGGCACTGCATCTTCAGAGGTGAGAGGTCACTTGGTCGGGTCAACAGGAAGTATTATTAAAGAGATGCTTTACATTGAAATACAGATAGAGATGTAGTAGTCCCAGAGTTAATGATCCAAGGTCAGTTTTGCATTTCACCTCCTGATGATTATGATGACTGACAGTGTTAGCATGATTAAGCCTTGTGTTTTTTTTTATTCTATCTCTCTCCATCTGTCTCTCATCTGCAGGTATGTTTTGATGTGAGAGAGGATGCCAACCCCCAGTCCCGTCATCGCCACCTCACCCGCTCTTAAGATAACCTTTGGGCCAACTGGGGGCCCAAGGCAGGTCAGGAGACACCACTAGAGACACTATTATGTAATTGTGATGAACTGAGAGAATATGAAGTTTAGTAGCGCTGCAACATTAATCATATGCAGTCTTCCCTGCTCCTCTGTTCTTCCCTCTTTCCCTTTCTGTATTTTACACTCTTTCTCACACCTCTCTCCCCACCTCCTCTTTCTTCCTCTGTTTTTATAATGCACACCAGATGTGCATTGAAGTACAGATTGAACTTTTATTTATAATATATATTACAATTATAATATTTATAATGCGTGTATTATGTATTTAGAACACTTGGATAATTAACTTCTTCAATAAAGCATTTCACATTCTCTACTGGTTGAAATTAAGTCTCTCATTTTATGAAATACTACACCTATCCTGTGTCCTCAGATCAGTGCAAATGAAGGAAACTAGATATTGAGATGAACCGGTTTTAGAGTATTTACATGATGCATAGGAAGTGTAGTGTACTGTTTTTTAAATTCTGTTTCTGTATATATGAATTACAAATCAGGCTTTAACTAGTTAAATCATGTTTCTAGTCTATTGCATAGTTACAATGTGTAACCGTTGGACCAGGACCAGGATTGGTAAACACTGTTGAAGTGTATAATTCAGGGGCGCAACTTTCACTGGGGATGGGGGACATGTCCTCCCCACATTCTGAAATTGCATTTTATCATTGGAATGTGATACAAAACGAGGCAACGGTGTGCTTTAGGACCATGCGGATGCATCCAAGCAGTCGGGTAGGCTGTTTGGAGTGTTTATCTGACTGGATAAAAATTATATTATGCTACATGGCTAGCTACACATCCATAGGCATACAGGTATTTCTATCCTCCACTACACAATAAGCAAGCAAATAGTTAGCTAGCTATGTTACTTCAGCTGCATTGCATGTCAAATATCTGCAAGACAAGCTTACAAAATTCTACATTCAATTTGCAGTAAATGCTTTAGCAATCTAGATTCTTTATATCCACTGTTTCACCAGACGACAGCCTGGTTTGCTGGTTTTCTCAGGAGTTGCTAAAACATTAAACAACACGAATGACAATTTCATTCTCATGTCACAACGCCCATAAAGTTAGCTAGTCCGCTAGCTTGCTAAATAGCCATTTACGTAAATTAACTTTATGACCAGAAATATGCACTTGGGAAATGCTGAATGTTTTCACCGCCTCCCACGCCACATTCGTGCTGCCCAACAGTCCCCAGCCCACTCTGCTTCTCACCACTCCTTCCACCCTGCACGGCACTGCGTGCTAGTGTACATAAAGGGTAACGAGGCTATATACAAGGAGTACCAGTACCGAGCCAATGGGCAGAGGTACGAGGTAGTTGAGGTAATTGAGATACATTTGGTGTATCATTTTATAACCGAAGGGACTGCGGGTTTACGACTATCACTAGTGTGCACGTGTATGTGTGTATGTGTGTGTGTGTGAGAGAGAGAAAGAGAGAGAGAGAGAGAGAGAGAGAGAGAGAATAGAGAGAGCGAGAGAGAGAGAGAGAGAGAATGTTTATTTATTTTCCCTTTTGTACTTTAACTATTTGCGTATCATTACAACACTGTATATAGCCATAATATGACATTTGAAATATCTCTATTCCTTTGGAACTTTGTGAGTGTAATGTTTACTGTTCATTATTTTATTGTTTATTTCACTTTTGTTTATTAGCTATTTCACTTGCTTTGGTAATGTAAACATATGAGAGAGCGAGAAAGAGAGAGGCAGCACACTCAATCACCTCTGAACAGTCTGAGCAGGATAGGGCCCTGGAGTGTTCCTCACTCTTAGCACTGTGCTGCTGTTACGCCCCTGAAAAAGGGGATAAATAATCACGAGAGTGATGCGGTTATGTTTCCTCACTGATGCGGTTATGTTTCCTCACTGACAACTTTAGTGTAATGAGGAAAAGACCGCAATTTCCCCGGGAACTTGGGTGTAGACCAGAGCAATCGATCTCAGGCTCATAGATTAAGAGCATTTAGTAGATCACAGATTAACACTTTTACCCTTAAATTAGGCACCACAAAATAAAGTAATCAATATAACGTTTACACATTCCTTTTGCAATTTTAACTTTTTAACACAATTATATGAATTTGATCAATCTTTATGAACTAGTACTGAATGCATGACTGAATGCATGATCTTTTTAACCTTAGATATTTTAAGATCCTCACATACCATGAACTTACTAATACCTTTTAGTGTATAACAGGCTATGAGTATTTCCTTCAACCTGTCACACGCTCCCTGACAAAATAAATGTTGTCCCAACATTACCAACATTGTCTTCTTAAACAGTCTAAATGCACTGGACGTAGAAAATCCTCTTCTGTAAGCTAGTACTTGAGCAGAGGTCAAAGTTCACAGTTAAAATAGAACCAATAAGTTATATTCACAGTCCATATCTGTTGACCAGCTATATAAACAGTCCATAAGCAGTCTTTTCTCATACTATTGTCAACAGTCCATCAGTTTTAATGATCTATATGCATAGTCAGCAAATTGTCTCTTGTGACAGTCTGTGAAATCAGTCAGTAGTCCATGGTCAAACATGTCAACTCTGTAGCCTCATGTTTGCTGAAGTCCATACATGTAGGGTGGCTGAAGGTAATATCGCTGTAGTGATGGCAGCCATGGAACCAGTCCTGGTGCAGGGTAGACAGGGAACAACTGTGGCTGGATACTGTAGCAGGAAGGGATACCAAGCTGATCATAGGTGATACGTCTTGGAGGGTGTCTCTCTCTTTGTGGCAGCTGGTAGGCTGGTTCCTCAGGTTCAGCAGCAGCAGTTAATGAAGGAAAGGCACTTAGTGGACGATCATCAGGCAAATTTTCAGCAGGCAAGTTAATCTCCTCAGCAGGCAGGTCTTTAACTGTTGTTGTCTCCTCCAGCTGCTTTTCAACAAGAGGCTGTGCTGGTAACGTATCAGGAACTGGCACTGCAACTGTCTGTTTCACTGGTGGGGGCCTGTGTTCCGACTCTCTCGCTGGTTCAGCATACCTCTCCTCAGGTACTGTAGGAGATGTGGGGACCTGTAGCGGCTCATGATGAAGGTCATATTCATCCTGCTGTCTTCATCTGAATCTAGAGGCAGTGATGCAGGCTGATGTCTCTTTTTTTTCTTACTTTTGTCATCTTTAGTCATTTCTGGTTGTGTCTCAAAAGGTAAGTGGTCACAGGACATGCACAGGTTTCTGCGCAGGACCCGGGAGCATCCCCTACCCTTTTCTGGTCTCAACTCATAAATCGGCAGGTCTGAACCCATTTGTCTCACTGCTGTGTGAATTTGATCTTCCCAATAGTTACGGAGTTTGCCTGGTCCTCCTCTTGGTGTCAGGTTTTTAATCAGAACTCGCTCGCCAGGCTGTAGCACTGAACTCCTAACTTTAGTGTCATAGTACTTCTTACTTCTTTCAGCAGCTTTTTGAGCATTTTCATTTGCAATGGCGTATGCTTCTTCCATCCCTCATTTCCAGTTCTCCACGTAGTCTCACTGGTTACTGGAACCTGCCTCTGTGCACAATCCAAAGAGCATATCAACTGGAAGCCTGGGTGATCTCCCAAACAGAAGATACAATGGTGAATAGCCAGTCACTTCGCAACAGGTGCAGTTATAGGCATAAACCAGTTTGTTCAGGGACTCCTTCCAATTTGACTTTTGCGTCTCAGTTAGTGTCTTTAGCATTTGCAACAATGTTCTGTTCATTCGTTCCACTTGACCGTTCCCCATCGGGTGGTAGGGTGTTGTTCTGGACCCCGCCATGCCACTGAGTTTCTTTAACTGATGGAACAACTGATTTTCGAATTCTCCCCCTTGGTCATGTTGGATGCGGGCGGGGAACCCAAACTTCAAGGCAAAGTCATTGAAGATGAGATTTGCAGCAGTTTTTCCTGACTTTGATGTGGTGGCGTAGGCTTGGGTGAAACGTGTAAAATGATCAACAATCACGAGGATGTACTCATATCCCCCTTTGCATCTGTCGAGATGGAGGAAATCTATACATACCAGTTCAAATGGCTGTGTTGTCACAATGTTTGTCAGAGGAGCTCTTGTTTCATGGCCTGGCTTTTTCTGCTTGACACAGCTACAAGTTTTACATTTACATTTACGTCATTTAGCAGACGCTCTTATCCAGAGCGACTTACAAATTGGTGCATTCACCCTATAGCCAGTGGGTTAACCACTTTACAATAATTTTATTTTTATTTTATTTTTTTATTTTTTTTGGGGGGGGTAGAAGGATTACTTTATCCTATCCCAGGTATTCCTTAAAGAGGTGGGGTTTCAAATGTCTCCGGAAGGTGGTGAGTGACTCCGCTGTCCTGGCGTCGTGAGGGAGCTTGTTCCACCATTGGGGTGTCAGAGCAGCGAACAGTTTTGACTGGGCTGAGCGGGAACTATGCTTCCGCAGAGGAAGGGGAGCTAGCAGGCCAGAGGTGGATGAACGCAATGCCCTCGTTTGGGTGTAGGGACTGATCAGAGCCTGAAGGTACGGAGGTGCCGTTCCCCTCACTGCTCCATAGGCAAGCACCATGGTCTTGTAACAGATGCGAGCTTCAACTGGAAGCCAGTGGAGTGTGCGGAGGAGGGGGGTGACACATAGTCACATAGTGCTCGATGTCAGATTGCATATATGGCCAGAAGAAGCGGTCACGTACTAGTGATACAGTGCGGTCAGTACCTTGGTGTCCCATGTTATTGTGCAACTCTTCCATCACTTTACCTTTCTACTGCTCTGGTAGAACTAACTGCTTGCGGGCTGTAGTGATTCTGTACAGAATGCCATCACTGTCTATTGTCAATTTGTCCCATTCTCTGAATAGGCATTTTGTCTTTGGACTAGATTCCTTTTGCTCTTTAACTGGCGGTTTGGAACCAGACAGTTTGAAATCGAGCACAGGACAGATGACCGGATCAGACTCTTGTGCTTCTCTTATCCCATCTTTTGGAATCGAGCTGATTGTTGCAGTGGTTGTCTCACCTTCAGCTGATACTGACATAGATGCAGCTGAAAGTGACCAAGGTACAACAGACTCTTTCTGTAACTCAACTGCTTGTATTGTGGCGGCAATGGTGTCTGGTGGAAGCTCCTCAGAACATTCTCTCATCAGTGACTCTACATCCAGTGGCATCCTCGACAAAGCATCTGCATCACTGTTCTCTCTGCCTGGCCTGTACTTTATTGTAAAGTGGAAATCAGCCAATTCTGCAACCCACCTGGAAGTGGTTGCATTCAGTTTTGTAGTAGACAGAATGTAGCTGAGCGGGTTGTTATCGCTGTATACAGTGAAGGTCGGAGCATAGTACAAATAATCGTGGAACTTATCAGTGATTGCCCATTTTAGAGCTAGAAATTCTAGCTTACCAGAGTGGTAGTGCTAGTTCTTCTCAGCTGCTGTTAAGGTTCAAGAACCATAAGCAATGACCCTAAGCTTCCCATCTTGCTCTTGATAAAGAACTGCTCCCAAGCCTTGGTGTGACGCATCAGTGTGTACAACAAATGGCTGAGTGAAATCAGGGAAACCTAAGACTGGTGGGTGAAGCAAACACTCAATCAGCTGTTCAAGTGCCTGTTGATGCTGGTCAGTCCACAGGATTGGCTTGTTTGAGGGCACCACATGACTTACTTTCTTTGTTTTTGTTTTCCGTGGGTGGTCAGGTAATTTCTCTGAATCTGCTTTCAGGAGGTCATACAGACAGCTGGCCCTCCTAGAAAAGTCTTTGATGTACTGTCTGTAGTAAGTGAGTAAACCAAGCATTTTTCTGAGCTGGCCTACAGTCTCTGGTCTGATTTCTTTCAACGCTCTTACTGCTTCAAAATCGGCTGGGTCAACTCTGCTGCCCTCTGCAGACACTATTCTGCCCAAATAACGGACCTGGGGTTTAAAGAGATCACACTTACTTGGCTTGAGTTTGATGCCGTACTCTCTGAGACGCTGCAAAACTTTTCGCACATCATTCACATGGCTGTCGAAAGTTTTACTGAAAACTAGCGTGTCGTCCAGATAAGGAATGCAGATGTTATCCCGGAGCCCTTCCAAACATTCCTCCATACAATGCTGAAAAGCTGCAGGAGCGTTCATGAGGCCGAATGGCATACGTATCCACTCATAGAGTCCCCACGGGGTCACAAATGCTGTCAGTGATCTGCTTTCTTCAGAGATGAACCCCTGGTGATACGCTTTTCCCTGATCTAAGAGGGAGAACCAGGAATTACCACCTAAACTGTCCATGATGTCCTGGACCCGAGGGATGGGCTGGCGGTCGGGATGTGTCTTTCTGTTCAGGTCTCTGTAATCTATACACAACCGGAGGGTCCCGTCCTTCTTTCTAACGCACACGACAGGTGAAGAATATGAAGAGTTTGACTTCCTAACCCAGCCCTGGGTTATGAGGTCATGAAGGTAACCCTTCATCTCCTGATACAGTGGCCTGGGCACTGACATGTATGTGCGCCTGACTGGTTCAGAGTCCTTTAGAGAAATAGTCATTTTCAATCGTTCAATGCAGCCAATGTCATTGTCTGATCTGGAGAAGGAGTGACACTCTTCTCTAAGCATTTGCCTAACAACCTCTCTCTGCTCTTCGGTTAGGTGACTTAAACCTACTGTTGGATCCCACTGTTCAGTAGCAGTACATGGGGTTCGAACGCTGGTGTGATTCACTGTGGCTGGGGTGACAGCTTTTTCAAAGACTTGGGTAGGTAACACAGTCATAATTGTTTGTACTGTACTGATTAGTGTGCGTCCTAGCAGGGCAATGTTGTGGTCAGTGGGGTTAGAGACATCAAGCATGATAACTGGAAAAACACCTTTACTGACTCTGACTAGTGTGTCAAAGAACTCAAGTTCATCTGGCCACTGCAGGTTCAGGTCTGGCTGGAAAAGCATTGTCATGTCCTCTTTGAAAGGCTGGGAAGCTACACGGCACTCAATCTGAATGCTACTGTGTTTTGGTACAGCAATCTTCTCTTTCTTGGTTTTCACTGCATATTCATCTGTCTGTATAAAAGCTCTCACCTTGTTTATTTTGAGGCTTGGGAAAGCTTTTTTCACTGTACTGTACCGTTTAGTCTTTTCGGTCATTGTCAGGATGTGCTCGATAACATTGAAACCTATGATGGGATGAGATAGGTGACAGCCTTTCATTACCAGCACTGGGATGATCAGTTCCTTTGTTTGGTCAGTTTCAGAGGCTAGCCGAAAAGTTGTTTCAATCATCCCAGGTACGGCATTTCAGTGTCATTTGCTGCAGTCAATCTTAGATCATCAGGTGAGTCCAGCATTTCTGAAACATCCCTCAGCCTTGCGTTTGGGAGAGATTCCTCTTTCCATCGTTCATCAATGACCGATACCTGAGAGCCTGTGTCCCATAGGGCTTGGAGGTGGTGGCGATTCAGGTGACACTCAATAAGGCACTGTTTGCCGACTAGTGAGGTGACCTTATGGGGGTGGCAAACTTGAGCTAGGGATGGTAAAGAGTGGGCATTTTCCTCTGTACAGGAAAGCTTTTCACTGGTAGAGTCAATTTTCAGGTGAGTGCATTTTCCCTTATGTTTAGTCCAATGTTGGTTTTGACATCCTTTGGAACAGTACAGTGTTTCTTTACATGATGAACATTGTTTCAGGTTCTCAAATGAATCTTCTCTGGCACAATTTGCAAATTTCTGGGACTTTTTGGTAGCTACGGTTAACACTCGTCCCTCAGCGGTAACCCTTCCCCGTTTAAAAGGGGCCTCTTTTGATGGTCTGACTCCCCGGATTTTACATCCAGCTTGAAAATGTTCTCCACTCCCACATCTTAAGCAGTGTGTGCAGCGTGCATCTGTTCTGGCCTGCTGGCAGACAAAACACCTCCTTGGAGCTTGAGCAGAGCGGTTGGTATACAGGTTAGGTGCATATTGATGCTGCGCAGGGTCAGGTGCTTGGGGCTGACTGTAGTTGCTGTAATGCTGCTTCTGGGAAACAGGTGGCTGGGGGTCCCTATCTGGCCTTCTAACTGGAGGTGGGGCATAGGCGTAAGGCGGTGACTGAAACATAGGCTGCTGTAATGTCTCCTTAATCTGAGCAATCTCTGCACTGAGACCTTTTAGGGAATCTACACCTGTCTTAAGTTCAGCTAACTCTGTTAACAGTTCTGCGGGTATCTTAGCTTTGGCTTCCTTCACAGGACACTTTGCAGATGGCGTATCTTCTAACTGGACTACACTTACAGTTGTAGCAGGCTGTGGGGCATTAAACCGCTTTTTGTTTCGTCTTTCTATCTCATTAGCACAAGCAATGTTAAGCTTCTCTAGCAAAACCTCATCCGATGTTTCGCTATCTAGCAGGAGAGGCTGCATGTCTATCCTGATACTGTCACTCTGGAGACCTGTAAGGACTGTGTGTAAACACATGCACTGGACTAGAGCAGGGTCATACCCTGATTCTGACTCCTGGGACGCAAATAGTACTTTCTGCCTCAAATCTAAGACGCACATCAGGAAGCTTTGAGGGGTCTCCTTGCTATGCTGTGCTTCTGAAGCTAGCTCTTTGTAAAGCTCTGTTGCACTCTTCTCTTGGAAGTGGGAACGCAGGATGCATCTAAGTGTGGGAAGAGTTAGCTGGGGTTTACCTTCCAAGTAGCTGCGTAGCTCTGAGCCTGGAGAAATAGCCCTGATTACCGCATCTACTATTTCTACCTCAGGATAGCCTCTGTTAAATCCATTCTCAATCTGATGGGCAAGGCTGGAAAAAGTCAGTTTATCTTTCTGGCCCGGTTCACCTATCTGACCAGAAAATTGTAACTCCTTGCGCCAGTATGAGGCGGGCTGTGCACTGGGTGAGGGCTGCATGCTCCCCTGAAGATGGGCAGGGGGTTGGGGCTGGCGCA
This sequence comes from Coregonus clupeaformis, assembly GCF_020615455.1. Classification (NCBI taxonomy): domain Eukaryota; kingdom Metazoa; phylum Chordata; class Actinopteri; order Salmoniformes; family Salmonidae; genus Coregonus; species Coregonus clupeaformis. The sequence goes on from NC_059212.1 coordinate 18,099,358, forward strand.
GAGAATCACTGGCTTTTCCGGCTGTTTCAATATCATGGTCAGTTTGCCCTGCTTTGTTATCTATGCCACTAATCATCTCTGTCATTTTGTCTTTAAGTAGCAACAATTCCGACATGCCGCCATCGTCTAACTCTGCAACTTCCTATCTTTCAAGGAACATCATAATGTGAGTCATCAATGATATGCGGGATTTGTCTTGAACATCTCTTCTCTGTTCGCCTGTTATGTCAAGGAAATCACATACGTCTAGTAACTTTTCTTTAGTCAGGGTGTGCAATTCTCCTACTACCTCTTCCTGTAGTTCTTCCAAGGCGGTTGTCATGTTGACAGGAGGAACTTTTACTGTGCAGGAGTTGACTCTGAATTAGATGGTCCTTACTGTCTCTGATGGTCTCTCAATGGCCTCAGTTGTCACGTACTTAACCACCAACTTCCATCTCCCCTCGAACAGCAACACTTTCCTTACTGCAGCCTGCCTGGGTTGTTATGTGGGGATTTAGCTGGCTCGGAATTCAGCGACCAATATGTGGAAACCGGACATCTGAGCAGCAATCTCAGCGGAGCCTCCAAAATGTTACGCCCCTGAAAAAGGGGAGAAATAATCACGAGAGTGACACAGTTATGTTTCCTCACTGAGAATTTTAGTGTAATGAGGAAAAGACCGCAATTTCCCCGGGAACTTGGGTGGAGATCAAAGCAATCGATCTCAGGCTCATAGATTAAGAGCATTTACTAGCTCACAGATTAACACTTTTACCCTTAAATTAGGCACCACAAAATAAAGTAATCAATATAACGTTTACACATTCCTCTTACAATTTTTACCCTTTGTACGCTTGACGGGTTTTAACTTTTTAACACAATTATATGAATTTTATCAATCTCTATGAACTAGTACTGAATGCATTATCTTTTTAACCTTAGTCACACTGCTCCCTCTTCACTAACTGGGCATTGTTGTCTCTCCACCCACTCAGAAGCTATTGCTACAAAGTGGATAGCTCCACTTTCTCTGCAGGATTGTACAAATCACTACCTGTTAGTCTGCCCAGAGATAACCAACAGAATAACACACCTGCAATGTTCTTAAAGATGGAGATAAAGGTTTTGATTGGACTTCATCTACAGTATGCATCTCAAAAACATATAATAGCAATGCTAACATGTGGCCTCCCTAAACTCTCTCCAATACTAGCTCTCCATACTCCCCATTCACAGTTTCTCTCCTCGTCTTTCCTCTCCTCTTCTCCAGAACTTGTACCAGAACAGGTTTCTGGGACTCGGACTAGCAGGTATGGCATCCCCGTCTCGTTCGTCCCAGAACCGCCGGCGCTGTAAGCACCCGATCCGCCACAGCTACAATCCCGAGCAGTTCCCTAATGTCAACTTCCAGAACGGCTTTCCCGAGGACGTGGCGACCATGCACCGCTCGACCAGCGACACAGACCTGGTGACATCACACAGCCGTTCCACGCTCACCGTCAGCACCTCGCTCTACGCCATCGGTCAGACCCAGGACATCCTCATCTGCTGGGACATCAAGGAGGAGGTGGACGCTGGGGACTGGATCGGCATGTACCTCATTGGTGAGCACTGCCATAAAAAATGTTAGAACATTTTTACAATGGATTTTCATAGAAGCAATAAGTAACAGTAGATGATAGAGGCAGCTAGAGACAGTGAGATGAAGAGCAGTTTGTTTCCAATCTTGTAAAGCTGTTACACATACTGCATGTGATCTTCTTTGAAGTTGCTTGTGAGGAAGAGGAAGAAATGTCTAGGACAGGAACCAGAATGTCAAGTCTACAAGGGACTGTATGTACAGTACATAGAGTGCAATGCGATGACTCCGGTCATGTCCGGTCATGTCAGGTCTGCATTCCCTTATCATTTGAGGTAATCTAAAGGTGTTGATGTGGTGTCCTGATAAGGTGTTGTGGGGCTCAGACACAGTTAATGTAACATATCCACAGGTAACTGACAATGCTTGTGTGATAATGTAATGTGACTTTGTATCTCACCTTTCCTCCCTCTCTTTCCTCTCTCTCAGAAGAAGTTTCGTCTGAGAACTTTCTAGACTACAAGAGCCGCGGAGTGAATGGTTCCCACAAGGGCCAGATAGTGTGGAAAATTGAGGCCAACTCCTATTTTGTGGAGTGTAAGTGCATTTCTGGAAATACATCCAAAACCAGCTACATTACAGTACACAACATCCCCCACAAACTGAGAGAGCTGTTTTATAACGGATGTAGCATCTAGCGCTCAGAACAGGACACTGCTTCGTCAGGGCATATTGCATATCTTTACATAACACTGAAACTATCTCATAACTATTTTGTTTCTCATTACCATTGTGACCATTTTGTATCATGCATATCTGCAGACTTCCATAAGTTTCAGGATTTCCTTGTAGAATCACAAATCCTTCTTACTCTGCACAGATGAAAGCAAGTCTATTAGGCAAGGGATTCCCATCAATAAAATAATTTACATCATTTACACAGCCAAATGATCCCATTAGTTCCACTAGACTAGAACCCACACTGACTGTATAGTACAGTAGGCCCCGGTGTGGACAGCTCTGCTTAGACACAAAGTGGATCTATGAGTAATTACCATAGGGCTATCCTCCTCTCATCTGGTCCTGCTAATGTAAGGCTTTGTTATCTGTGGGTGATTTTGTTATTTAGCTAACACTGCTTATTGCTTATTTACCTAAAGTAAGACTCATCCCTCAAAGAGCTCCTCCCACCTCATCAGTGGGGACAGCTCATTCGCAAGAATCAGATATCAATCAATATTTTAGCCAATACCATTCGCTGGTGCCTGTGTGCCTCCCTGTAGGCTCAGTGGTGTTGATTCTAAAGCATCTCAATTTAGCTACCACAGTAGATTAGCAGCTTGGAAAGCAGCCACTGAGATTCTTATCTCTCTGTGTAATTAAAGTGAAAGTATGATCTGTCTGTGTCAGACTCTCCGCTGCTAATAACCATGTAGCTGAGGACAGTCAGCTCTCTCTCTCCCCCAGTTTATTGGCATGCTGCTCACAACAGCTTTCTTAGGTCACGCTGGTGTGGCTCTGGCCTGTTTTTGAGAGCTGTCCAACTGTGAAACGTGATAAAGGTGCCAATAAACAGAGAAATAATGTATAATGCAAACAGTAGGTCATTCTAAAAAGAAAGGACAATCTCTCTCCTGTTCATAAACTAACCCATGTCCTCTCTCTTCTGTCATCTGTCTCTTCTTTCCTCTCAGTGGAGACCAAGATCTGTTTTAAATACTACCATGGTGTGAGCGGGGCACTGCGTGCCACCACCCCCAGTTTGACTGTGAAGAACCCCTCGGTTCCGGTGAGTGTGTAGGACTACTTAGACCCAACCTGGTATTAGTGCTACATGGGCTCTATGTGTTCATATGGGCTTCTCAAAGGGCACTGAAGGTAAGAGATGGTGGGTGAATTACAATGGATCTACTGTATGTCTTTCCATCTCAAGGATATATTTTTCCATTGTCTGGGTTGAAGCTTATCACTAGAGCCTAGAGTGGTCAGAAACAAATCCTGACTGTTCCAGAAAGGGGTCAGCATCTCATCTGTTGTCCAGTGTTACCTGGATTACTAGGGGTTATCAGACGTGACATAAAGGGAAGCTATATTGGGTTTAGCAATCCATTAGATTGGTTAGCCTTCTTTTCTCATTGACTGGAAAAGAAAATCCTGAAATTGAAAGAGATCTACAATAGCACTAAGTGTAAATTATTATACGCTTATTGGCTGGATGACATTGCCTGTCCTGAGAGAGATCACGCACAGACAGACAGTATGTACAGTCTAAGAGATAGACAGACAGATAAGCCACAGCCAGAGGTGAACAGAGAGCTGGAGGGGAATCAGAGAATTTCCTTGTGTTGTCCCTGTTGTGGAGTATACTGTAGTAGAGGTCCCCTGTGGGCACTTAGTCCCAGCTGTCTGCTGGAGGCCCACTGCAGCCAGGGAGTGACATGCATCAGCCCAGGCCTAGTCACTAGTCCTCCTAGAGATCACACCCAGAGGAACAATCTCAGAGAAACACATCAATGCCACAGCCTGTCAAATGTCATTGTATTGTTACTGCTGTGATGGTGTGTGTGTGTATGCGTTCGTGTGTTTGCATCTGATCCGTATCCCGCACTCCCATCTCTCAGTGGCCCTCCATCATCTCTCAGTGGCCCTCCATCATCTCTCAGTGACCCTCCATCATCTCTCAGTGACTATTTTCCATTAACCCGCCTGCCTGCTATAAAGACCCTTAGGCAGGCTTATACCTGTGGAGGAGGAGCAGGGAGGAGAGGTGCTGTAAAGGCTGGCGCTGATGTGACTCTCTCTCTCTCTCTCTCTCTCTCTCTCTCTCTCGCTCTCTCTTTCTCAACCTATCTCTCTCTCCCTCTCTCTCTATTTAGGTGTTTAAGCCCATCACCAATGAAGAAGTCCCCCAGAGCACAGGCAGCAGAAGACTCATTAGCTTCTCCCTCTCAGGTGAGCATGGCCCAGCACCCCCCACCACCCCGTTACCCTGACAACACATCTCTACAGGGTTGGGCCAGCACACGTGCCAGCATCATTGTGGCAAAGGGCAACACACAGCTTGCATCTCCATAGCAACTCATCCCAGGATTCAGATACAGTACTATCATCCATCTGGAGTACATCATGTTCATAACAGGAAGGAATGTTCTGTGCCAACTGCCAACTGGCATGATACAGAATGCTAGCAGTTAGAGAAATATCGACAAACCCACACTTACATGACGGTGACGAACAGGATTCCTTTCTCCTAACACTTCCATACTTAAATGGGGCTGTTTCATTCCCAAACGCTGCATGAAGAAATACATCACATCTGTAGAAATGTCACAAAAGCATCCTAACAAGTAAGGTTGTGACTCATCATAGGAAAAGCACAGTGAGTCTATTGTGCTAAGTGTTTCTGACAGTCCTGAGTTGAGTTGGATTCCTAACTGTGAGGGATGCAGCAGCAGTAGAGGCGGTATGATCCAGTTCCATCTTATTCACAGTGAGGTAGTGCAGACGAAAGGTGGGTGTGACAGCTTGCTAAGTCATGTATCCAAACGGTTCTCTCCCCCATGGGAGATGTCAGGAGGAGGCAGATGTGATTTCAGACAGCAGCTCTTCCCCCTTCGTCTTCAGCTTTGATCAACACAGGCTTACAAATACTAAACAAACAGACTGACTGTAGTTGTCCCTGTCTAGTCCCAGATCACTAGATGGCTATGCTACTGTATGACATGGCTGTCACAAATATTAGAGAGCAGAGATGGAGAGAAGTTAAAGTTAAATGCCATGCTATGCAAAATAATAATTCTGTCTAGACTTATTTTTCAGGGTGAGTTTATGCCCATCTATTGTAGAAGTACAGCATACTGTGGCAACACATATTTAACAGGATATTGAACTGAATTGATTTGCAGAGCTAAAAGGAACATTCTCTTTCTCAAGGACATTCCTGCTGCCTGCACTCTGCTCCTCTTTGTCAGAAGTATGGGATTTTCTTAAGCCCTTAAAGGTGTCATTTTAAGGGCCTTTTATCCTCCTTGTGTCCTCCTCTATACTCTCATCGTCTCTGGTAGATTTCCACGCCACGGGGCTGAAGAAAGGGATGTTCTTCAACCCTGACCCCTACCTGAAGATCGCCATCCATCCCGGCAGGAATAGCATTTTTCCGGCGCTGCCACACCACGGCCAGGAGAAACGCTCAAGCATCGTTTGTAACACCATCAACCCCCGCTGGCAGAGAGAGGTGAGAGGAGGGCCCTGACAAGGCTTTATATGCTATGTGTTCCTATGAAAAAGAGAGGAACCTTGAGTATGCTCTCTGTAACAGGGCAATAAAGTCAGGCAGAGTGACCGTTTTAGGGAGCTCTATACAATATGTTATACTGGTACTGTTTACCTGGAACCATATGGAAACACTAACTGGGATGTACAGTATTTACACAGGTGTAACCAACGTTGGTTTTATTGTTTTTACAGAGAGAGAACAAGTGCTGAAAATCGGTTACAACAGTTTTGGTTTGGATGTGATGAGTTGGTACCACTATCCCTGCAATATATACTTTTTTTAATATACACTGAGTGCACAAAACATTAGGAACACCTGCTCTTTCATTTATATTTACATTTACATTTACGTCATTTAGCAGACACTCTTATCCAGAGCGACTTACAAATTGGTGTATTCAACTTATGATAGCCAGTGGGACAACCACCTATTTATTTATTTTTTTCTTGTTTTTTATTAGTTGTTGTTTTTGTTTTTTGGGGGGGAGGATGGGGGAAGAATTATTACTTTATACTATTCCAGGTATTCCTTAAAGAGGTAGGGTTTCAAGTGTCTCCGGAAGGTGGTCAGTGACTCCGCTGTCCTGGCGTCGTGGGGGAGCTTGTTCCACCATTGGGGTGCCAGAGCAGCGAATAGCTTTGACTGGGCTGAGCGGGAACTGTGCTTCCGTAGAGGTAGGGTAGCTAGCAGGCCAGAGGTGGATGAACGTAGTGCCCTCGTTTGGGTGTAGGGTCTGATCAGAGCCTGAAGGTAAGGAGGTGCCATTCCCCTCACAGCTCCGTAGGCAAGCACCATGGTCTTGTAGTAGATGCGAGCTTCAACTAGAAGCCAGTGGAGTGTGCGGAGGAGCGGGGTGACATGAGAGAACTTGGGAAGGTTGAACACCAGACGGGCTGCAGCGTTCTGGATAAGTTGTAGGGGTTTAATGGCACAGGCAGGGAGCCCAGCCAACAGCGAGTTGCAGTAATCCAGACGGGAGATGACAAGTGCCTGGATTAGGACCTGTGCCGCTTTCTGTGTAAGGTAGGGTCGTACTCTGCGAATGTTGTAGAGCATGAACCTACAGGATCGGGTCACTGCTTTGATGTTAGCGGAGAACGACAGGGTGTTGTCCAGGGTCACGCCAAGATTCTTTGCACTCTGGGAGGAGGACACAATGGAGTTGTCAACCGTGATGGCGAGATCATGGAGCGGGCAGTCCTTCCCCGGGAGGAAGAGCAGCTCTGTCTTGCCGAGGTTCAGCTTGAGGTGTTGAGCCGACATCCACACTGATATGTCTGCCAGACATGCAGAGATGCGATTCGCCACCTGGTTATCAGAAGGGGGAAAGGAGAAAATGAATTGTGTGTCGTCTGCATAGCAATGATAGGAGAGACCATGTGAGGATTTGACAGAGCCAAGTGACTTGGTGTATAGAGAGAATAGGAGAGGGCCTAGGACTGAGCCCTGGGGGACACCAGTGGTGAGAACACGTGGTGCGGAGACAGATTCTCGCCACGCCACCTGGTAGGAGCGACCTGTCAAGTAGGACGCAATCCAATAGTGAGCAGCGCCGGAGATGCCCAACTCGGAGAGGGTGTAGAGGAGGATCTGATGGTTCACAGTATCAAAGGCAGCGGATAGGTCTAGAAGGATAAGAGCAGAGGAGAGAGAGTTAGCTTTAGCAGTGCGGAGAGCCTCCGTGACACAGAGAAGAGCAGTCTCAGTTGAATGACCAGTCTTGAAACCTGACTGGTTTGGATCAAGAAGGTAATTCTGAGAGAGATAGCAGGAGAGTTGGCTAGAGACGGCACGCTCAAGGGTTTTGGAGAGAAAAGAAAGAAGGGATACTGGTCTGTAGTTGTTGACATCAGAGGGATCGAGTGTAGGTTTTTTGAGGAGGGGTGCAACTCTCGCTCTCTGATATAGACTGACGAGGTGAATACAGGTGAAAGCTATGATCCCTTATTGATGTCACCTGTTAAATTCACTTCAATCAGTGTAGATGAAGGGGAGGAGACAGGTTAAAGAAGGATTTTTAAGCCTTGAGACAATTGAGACATGGATTGTGTATGTGTGACATTCAGAGGGTGAATGGGCAAGACAAAATATTTAAGTGCCTTTGTCACGCCCTGACTCTGGGGACTCTTATTTGTTAAGTCAGGGTGTGTATTTTCTATGTGGTCTAGATCTATGTTGGCCGGTGTGGTTCCCAATCAGAGGCAGCTGTCGCTCGTTGTCTCTGATTGGGGACCATACTTAGGCAGCCTTTTGGCACTAGTGGGTTGTGGGATCTTGTTCTGTGTGAGGTATGTTTTGTGTTCTACCTTGGACTTCACGTTTCGTTTAGTTTGTTGTTTTGTCGTGTTGTTTATTAAGTTAAAATAAACATGTACGCATATCACGCTGCACCTTGGTCCGTCCCGTTTATGAACGATCTTGACAGAAGATCCCACCCGACCTGGACCAAGCAGTGTGCCGAGGAGGAGCAGAGAGGATGGACTTGGCAGGAGATGAGAGAGGATCTGGCAAGAAAGATGGAGGCCCTGATCAGGGTGGAGAGGCAACCCCAAGAAAATTTTTTGGGGGGGCACACGGTGTGGACGACGAGGCAGCAGGAGGCCGCGACAGGGCGGATCTGCTGGTTAGGAGAGGAGGCCACCAGATTACGGGGGCTATTGGTTCAGAGGGAGCAGAAGGAAGGTGTAGAGGCACGGCGAGAGGAGCTGGTTAGGCAGCAGAAGGAGCGGGGGTTAATAAAGGAACCCAGTCCCGTTCCTCGCACCAAGCAAGTGGTGCGTGTCGCCAGTCCGGTCCGGCCCGTTCCTGCTCCCCGCACTAAGCCAGTGGTGCGTGTTCCCAGTACGGCCCGACGCGTTCCTGCTCCTCGCACCAAGCCAGTGGTGCGCATCGCCAGCCTGGCCCGGCCTGTTCCTGCTCCTCACACCAAGCCAGTGGTGCGCGTCGCCAGCCCGGCCCGGCCTGTTCCTGCTCCTCGCACCAAACCAGTGGTGCGCGTTGCCAGTCCGGTCCGGCCCGTGCCTGCTCCTCGCACCAGACCAGTGGTGCATTTGTCCAGTCCGGCACGGCCCGTGCCCGGTCCACCGGTGCCTGGTCCGGCACCGGTCAGCTGCTCCACTCCGGAGCCAGAGCAGTCCGCTCCACCGTTGCCTGATCTAGTTCCGGTCAGCTGTTCCACTCCGGAGCCAGAGTAGTCCGCTCCACCGGTGCCTGATCCAGTTCCGGTCAGCTGTTCCACTCCGGAGCCAGAGCAGTCCACTCCGCCGGTGCCTGATCCAGCTCCAGTCAGCTGCGCCACTCCGGAGCCAGAGCAGTCCGCTCCACCGGGGTCCAGTCCTGCTCCGGTCAGCGGCTCCACTCCGGAGCCAGAGCAGTCCGCTCCACCGGTGCCTAGTCCAGCTCCGGTCAGCGGCTCCAGTCCAGACCATGACGTCAGCCCCTCTCCAGGTTCGGGGTCTCCCACACCAGGGTCCAGACAGGGCCTGGCGTATCGTGGGAGGAAGGAGAGGGGAAGTAGCGCGCCGAGGTCCAGACCAGACCAGGAGCGCAACAGGGAGGCGAAGAATGAGAGGTCGTCACGCCCTGAGCCGGATCCGCCTCCGAGGCGGAATGCCCACCCGGCCCCTACCCTGTTATGTTTATGTGGTCTAGATCTATGTTGGCCGGTGTGGTTCCCAATCAGAGGCAGCTGTCGCTCGTTGTCTCTGATTGGGGACCATACTTAGGCAGCCTTTTGGCACTAGTGGGTTGTGGGATCTTGTTCTGTATAAGGTTTGTTGTGTTACGTTAGGACTTCACGTGTCGTTAGTTTATTGTTTTGTCGTGTGTTTATTCGTGTAAATAAACATGTTTGCATATCACGCTGCGCCTTGGTCCGTCCCGTCCGTCAACGAGCGTGACAGCCTTTGAACGGGGTATGGTAGTAGGTGCCAGGCGCACTGTTTTGAGTATGTCAAGAACAGCAACGCTGCTGGGTTTCTGGGTTTTTCACGCTCAACAGTTTCCCGTGTGCATCAAGAATGGTCTACCACCCAAAGGACATCTGGCCAACTTGGCACAACTGTGGGAAGCGTTGGAGTCAATATGGGCCAGCATCCCTGTGGAATGCATTCGACACCTTGTAGAGTCCCTGCCCCAACGAATTGAGGCTGTTCTGATGGCAAAAGGGGGTGCAACTCAATATTAGGAAGGTGTTCCTAATGTTTTGTACACTCAGTGTATATGAATGTGACAGTAACTATATTAACTTGAGGAACAATGTGTATTGTAAGGGATGCTGATATCTCATTAAACCCATCCGCTGTGTTCCTCCTCCTCATCATGGGGGGATTTACATTTACACTGCTAATGAGGAGAGTGCTTTGGAGGACAGACAGACAGCCAGAAAATGGGTCAAACAGGCAGGCATGCAGGCAGAGATAGACAGAGAGGGAGCGAGAGAGAGAGAGCGAGAGTAGAGGAAGGTAGAGGGGGTAGGAGGATGAATGGGAAAGGGGGGAATTTTCTTTTTCATGTCTCTTGGAGAGAGGGAAGGGAAAGGAAGGTTGAGGGACTGACAGACTGACAGACAGACTGACAGACAGACAGACTGACAGACTGACAGACAGACAGACAGACAGACAGACAGACAGACAGACAGACAGACAGACAGACAGACAGACAGACAGACAGACAGGCAGGCAGGCAGGCAGGCAGGCAGGCAGGCAGGCAGGCAGGCAGGCAGGCAGGCAGGCAGGCAGGCAGGCAGGCAGGCAGGCTTATTAACATTTGACTTGTTTAGGGAGGTGTATTCCCCTCCCTGCCTGTATCTCCTCCTCCTGAACACAGCAGTACTCCCCCCCTCTTTATATACCTCATCATTACCCTTCTTCCACTTCCTGTAGTCAGCAGACAGTGTCTCCTTCTGATTCAGTGGCTTTGGATTCATAAGCTATTTCAAGGACAAGAAGTCAAAATGCATTATCATTTATAATGTATGAATTATACATTTACACCATGACTCAGAGTTTCCTCATGTGATAATCCTCTTTTATAACCATGCTGGTAAAAGTTACCTCTCTCTCCCTATAATAGGGTATTACTGGGTTACCGGTACTCATTTAGCTAATGGTTCAATTATGTGGCGTCACCCTGAAAGGGCAGGAAATATGTCACAGACCCAGCTCTGCTTTAGCACAGAATCAACAACCCTTCAGTATATTGAGGGGAAGGATATAGCAGCGCCACTCTGTATGATTTCTGCAGGCTTCATGCTGGGTCTGACTGTATAATTAAGAGTTTAGCTAATAGAGTAGGTCCCTCCCTCTTCGTGTCTCCCTCTTGTACCTTGAAAAGATCCAGGGCTTCTGTGAGGAAGGCTGAAGGCAGCGGAAAAGTGCACCCTACTCCCTCACCCTCCCCTGTTTGATATTCAGATCAGGCGCAGCCTTCCTTCGCTCCCTCAAGACTCCCTGACAGAGAGAGTCATGGGAGTACAGGTAAGGGCACACATCAGTACAGGCTAGGGTTTTATATAAACCACAGCACCCCACCACCACCACCATTCTGCCGCTCAGGCACAGTGTGCATCCCAAATGGCACCCTATTCCCTAGTACACTACTTTTGACCAGCGCCCATCTACTATATAAGGAATAGGGTGCCATTTGGGATGCAGCCAACCTCACGCCATCATCATGTTCTATTCTCAGCAGCTGAAACACTTTTCAATAATAGAGCTCCCTGTTTGTCTCCCAAATAGCACCCTATTCCCTTTATAGTGCACAACTTTTTACCACGGCCCACTCTGGTCAAAAGTAGTGCACTATATAGGGACTAGGGTACTATTTGGGATGTAGCCACTCTATCTCCTTATAGGGCTCCAGGCTCACATCTCATGACTGTATGCATGCTGCGATCGCAAATGAATATTTATTTCTCATACCATTCTTCGTTCTTGCATAAACATGATGCTGAAGCTGAGTTCTATTTCTGGGTGTTGTTCATGGTGCAGCAGCGTGAGGCAACCCTCGTTTCCAAAGGTTAACGATGGGTCCCGGCTGTGGCGCTTCGATTAATTGATCCATTATGAAGGCCTTTTTATAGCATGTGCTGTGTTCCATCCAGACACATACAGTGCCTTCGGAAGGTATTCAGACACCTTGACTTTTTCCACATTTTGTTACGTTACAGCTTTATTCTAAAATTGATTAAATAAAAATAAAAATCCTCAGCAATCTACACACAATACCCCATAATGACTAAGTGAAAACAGGTTTTTAGATTGTTTTGCAAATGTATTAAAAATAATAAACAGAAATACCTTATTTACATAAGTATTCAGACCCTTTGCTATGAGACTCGAAATTGACTCGAAATTGATCATCCTTGAGATGTTTCTACAACTTGATTGGAGTCCACCTGTGGTAAATTAAATTGGTCGGACATGATTTGGAAAGGCACACACCTGTCTATATAAGGTCCCACAGTTGACAGTGCATGTCAGAGCAAAAACCAAGCCATGAGGTTGAAGGAATTGTCCGTAGAGCTCCGAGACAGGATTGTGTCGAGGCACAGATCTGGGGAAGGGTACCAAAAAGTGTCTGCAGCATTGAAGGTCCCCAAGAACACAGTGGCCTCCATCATTCTTAAATGGAAGAAGTTTGGAACCATCAAGACTCTTCCTAGAGCTGGCCGCCAGGCCAAACTGAGCAATCGGGGGAAAAGGGCCGTGGTCAGGGTGGTGACCAAGAACCCGATGGTCACTCTGACAGAGCTCTAGAGTTCCTCTGTGGAGATGGGAGAACCTTCCAGAAGGACAAACATCTCTGCAGCACTCCACCAATCAGGTCTTTATGGTAGAGTGGCCAGACGGAAGCCACTTATCAGTAAAAGGCACATGACAGCCCACTTGGAGTTTGCCAAAAGGCACCTAAAGACACAGAACATGAGAACCAATATTCTCTGGTCTGATAAAACCAAGCGTCACGTTTGGAGGAATCCTGGCACCATCCCTACGGTGAAGCGTGGTGGTGGCAGCATCATGCTGTGGGGATGTTTTTCAGCAGCAGGGACTGGGAGACTAGTCAGGACCAAGGGAAAGATGAACAGAGCAAAGTACAGAGAGATCCTTGATGAAAACCTGCTCCAGAGCGCCCAGGACCTCAGACTGGGGCGACGGTTCACCTTCCAACAGGACAATCACCCTAAGCACACAGCCAAGACAACGCAGGAGTGGCTTCGGGACAAGTCTCTGAATGTCCTTGAGTGGCCCAGTCAGAGCCTGGACTTGAACCTGATCGAACATCTCTGGAGAGACCTGAAAATAGCTGTGCAGCAACGCTCCCCATCCAACCTGACAGAGCTTGAGAGGATGTGCAGAGAAGAATGGGAGAAACTCCCCAAATACAGGTGTGCCAAGCTTGTAGCATCATACCCAAGAATACTCGAGGCTGTAATCGCTGCCAAAGGTGCTTCAACAAAGTACTGAGTAAAGGGTCTGAATACTTATGTAATTGTTATATTTCCGTTTATTTTGAATTTTTTATAAATTAGCAAACATTTCTAAGACCTGTTTTTGCTTTATCATTATGGGTTATTGTGTGTAGATTGATGAGGGGAAAAAACGATTTAATCCAATTTAGAATAAGGCTGTAACGTAACAAAATGTGAAAAAAGTCTGAATACTACCTGCAGTACATCCATCAATTTATGTTAGCTAGCACATAAAGTCACTGAGACAAACCTATCTTGTCCCAATATGCCTTATGACTAAGATTTGCCTGATTGGTCTACTATCTGTTGACAGATCTGTTGTTTTACTTTAACATTTTACTATTAGCCTTTCATGTTTTTGACGCTTTGCCCAGGTTGTTTGTGCGTTTGTGAGAGCCAGATATCGCTAGTTTAAAACAGTTTATATTATTTTATTATGCTGATTAGATTACCACGGGGGTGTGGACACCGACTCTAGGGGTTAAATTAAGGAATCTCTTTTCACTTGTGACTCATTGTTTGGGTTTAACAATCAGGCCAGACTCACCCAGCCATTACATTACAGCCTGTGGCCTACAGCAACAGTGAAAGTTAACCATCCTGATAATAACTAACACAGGCCCATTCCCCTACAGTCATTGGCCCATACAGATAGGCCTCTCTGCTTGTGATGATGCTGCAGGTTGCAGGCTCAGAACACACTGACCTTGAATCACCACACTACCACACTAGTCACTAAGAGAGTGGTGATATAATCCATGATTAGTATGACTACCGCCCAGTGACGGTCGGTGCCGTTTAAGATGAGGAGGATGATACATGTTTTTATGAGCATGGCCTTATTTCTATTACAGCATATTGGATGACTCATTCATATTCCATTCACCCAGCTCAATGTAACATGGATAGGTTTAGGCTACTTACTACTTTTCCCTATACCCATCATGAGGTTGCTACAACCTAGCCTATGAATGAAAGTTTACAACGTAGGTGCACAGTTCGAGAGAAATTTGAGTAATCAAGGTGACAGACACTGACACATTCAATACCGCCTTGCACAATCTTGCCTCCATCTAGCTGATTTAGGGTGTAATCATTAGTCTAACAGATGCAAACAAGAGTTTCTATTGGACAAATTCAGGTATGTTTATCTCCGTTTCTTTACGCTTGCTTCCTTTTAAGAAACTTTTTCAGAATGGTGCTACCCTACAGAGTGCTGTTGAGGCAACTGTAGACCTTCATTGCAAAACAGTGTGTTTTAATCAATTATTTGTTGACTTTAATATATTTAGTATCGTTTTATCTCAAAATGATCACTTTTTTAATGTTTCACTATTTTTATTTTTATGATATTCACTGAGGAGGATGGTCCTCCCCTTCCTCCTCTGAGGAGCCTCCACTGCTACTGCCTCTTCTACTATTGGTACTACCACTACCGCAGATCCTACAGTGAGGGAAAAAAGTATTTGATCCCCTGCTGATTTTGTACGTTTGCCCACTGACAAAGACATGATCAGTCTATAATTTTAATGGTAGGTTTATTTGAACAGTGAGAGACAGAATATCAACAGAAAAATCCAGAAAAACGCATGTCAAAAATGTTATGAATTGATTTGCATTTTAATGAGGGAAATAAGTATTTGACCCCTCTGCAAAACATGACTTAGTACTTGGTGGCAAAACCCTTGTTGTCAATCACAGAGGTCAGACTTTTCTTGTAGTTGGCCACCAGGTTTTCACACATCTCAGGAAGGATTTTGTCCCATTGCTCTTTGCAGATCTTCTCCAAGTCATTAAGGTTTCGAGCATGACATTTGGCAACTCGAACCTTCAGCTTTCTCCACAGATTTTCTATGGGATTAAGGTCTGGAGACTGGCTAGGCCACTCCAGGACCTTAATGTGCTTCTTCTTGAGCCTCTCCTTTGTTGCCTTGGCCGTGTGTTTTGGGTCATTGTCATGCTGGAATACCCATCCATGACCCATTTTCAATGCCCTGGCTGAGGGAAGGAAGTTCTCACCCAAGATTTGACGGTACATGGCGCCGTCCATCGTCCCTTTGATGCGGTGAAGTTGTCCTGTCCCTTTAGCAGAAAAACACCCCCAAAGCATAATGTTTCCACCTCCATGTTTGATGGTGGGGATGGTGTTCTTGGGGTCATAGGCAGCATTCCTTCTCCTCCAAACACGGCGAGTTGAGTTGATGCCAAAGAGCTCCATTTTGGTCTCATCTGACCACAACACTTTTACCCAGTTCTCCTCTGAATCATTCAGATGTTCATTGGCAAACTTCAGATGGGCCTGTATATGTGCTTTCTTGAGCAGGGGGACCTTGCGGGCGCTGCAGTATTTCAGTCCTTCACAGCGTAGTGTGTTATCAATTGTTTTCTTGGTGACTATGGTCCCAGCTGCCTTGAGATCATTGACAAGATCCTCCCGTGTAGTTCTGGGCTGATTCCTCACCATTCTCATGATCATTGCAACTCCACGAGGTGAGATCTTGCATGGAGCCCCATGCTGAGGGAGATTGACAGTTCTTTTGTGTTTCTTCCATTTGCGAATAATCGCACCAACTGTTGTCACCTTCTCACTAAGCTGCTTGGCGATGGTCTTGTAGCCCATTCCAGCCTTGTGTAGGTCTAAAATCTTGTCCCTGACATCCTTGGAGAGCTCTTTGGTCTTGGCCATGGTGGAGAGTTTGGAATCGGATTGATTGATTGCTTCTGTGGACAGGTGTCTTTTATAGAGGTAACAAGCTGATATTAGGAGCACTCCCTTTAAGAATGTGCTCCTAATCTCAGCTCGTTACCTGTATAAAAGACACCTGGGAGCCAGAAATCTTTCTGATTGAGAGGTGGTCAAATACTTATTTCCCTCATTAAAATGCAAATCAATTTATAACATTTTTGACATGCGTTTTTCTGGATTTTTTTGTTGTTATTTTGTCTCTCACTGTTCAAATAAACCTACCATTAAAATTATAGACTGATAATTTATTTGTCAGTGGGCAAACGTACAAAATCAGCAGGGGATCAAATACTTTTTTCCCTCACTGTATATCTATTGTATGTATACATTATGGACTACTTTTACATCCCATTACTATATGACCTGTAATTTAGGACAATGATACAAAAATTATGCAAACATGCTTGCTGTATGCATTAGGCAGGCAGGGGGTTAACTGCATACATGTACTGTATATACTGTAATACTGAGCCAGTGATATCTGATCCACTCCTGGTTGTTCTGTTACAAGTACAGTACAGAACAGAACAGTACAGAACAGTACAGTACATAACAGTACAGTACGGAACAGAACAGTACTGAACAGTACTGAACAGTACAGAACAGGACAGTACAGTACAGTACAGTACGGAACAGAACAGTACAGAACAGTACAGGACAGTACAGTACAGTACAGTACAGTCATAGAGGTCAGTTCATGTAGAGCTATAGAGATACCTGGAGGGATGCCAGTGCATTGCTCATCTGTCATAGAGATCACGGGGTGAATAAAAAAACGTACAGTTTCATATTTTCTTTACCTTTACATTTTGCCGTCACTGTCATTTGAGGTTACACAGGGTTGGGTAATGCATTGTTTCATGTGTATTTTTTCCCTCCATTCCAAAGTTGTACTTATTCTTACTCGTCTTACTTTGAGTTCAGCACGATGGATAGCTCCCTCTTTGTTTCCTATAGCTGCAAGTATTTTCAGCACTACTAACAACTACACACAGTGACAAGCAGCTCTATAACACTGCACACATACTTACATACAGCACCTATACAAGCATTTAAAAATGGATGCTATGTCTTTCTCTCTCCCCTCAGCACTTCAACTTTGTATCTCTGCCCACGGATGTTCTGGAGATCGAGGTGAAAGATAAGTTTGCCAAGAGTCGTCCCATCATCAAACGTTTCCTGGGCAAGCTGTCCATGCCTGTGCAGCGGCTGCTGGAGAAGCATGCTATTGGGTATGGCTCAGGAATAAACAGGACGCTCATAGGTTTATCAGGATAATCAAATGCTTATGAATAGATATTTGGGAAATCCTTTACAAGCGCCATCTAAAGCAGTAACACGTCTCTCTCTTGAATTCCCCCCCCCTCCCTTCTCCCTCATCCCTCTTCTCTCTCACCCTCTGTCCACCTCCCTCTCTTTCTCTCCCTTTCTCCCTCTCTCACCCCACTTTTCTCACTCTCACCTCCCCTCTCTATCTCTCACCTCCCCTCTCTCCCTCCCTCCCCCTCCCCTCTCTCTTTCCTCCTCCACAGTGACCGTGTGGTCAGCTACACACTAGGCCGAAGGCTGCCAACGGAACATGTCACTGGACAGCTGCAGTTCAGATTTGAGATCACTTCCTCCATTCATCCAGGTTCTTCTTTCTCTCACACACATCATCACCTGGGTTCAAATAGTAC
The DNA here is from genome assembly GCF_020615455.1 of Coregonus clupeaformis. NCBI lineage: Eukaryota > Metazoa > Chordata > Actinopteri > Salmoniformes > Salmonidae > Coregonus > Coregonus clupeaformis. The sequence continues at coordinate 18,117,091 of NC_059212.1, forward strand.
TAGTTTTCCTTCAAATACTTTAGCTGCACTTGATCGAACTTGCCTGGCGTAATGGCGTTAAGGGGATAATCCCAAAGGTGCAAACCCCACCCATCTGTTTCTCTCAGCAGGCTCAATCAAACGCTCAAAGCTTTTGAACAGAAACACATACTATTTGAACCCAGGTTTGTTCACATCCTGTTTGTCTTCTTCTTCTCATTTAGGTTAAAGTAGTCTGTTTCTTAATACAGAGGTAGGAAAATGAGAATATATAATATCTACTGTATGTCTGTCTGTAAATATCAACTGTCATATCTAGGTGTAGACAAGCAGATATTAAGCATAGGTTATTCTGGTATTGTCATGTGCCATATTGTCATGCTGCCTCGATTTATAAAATATTTTCTATTCATTGACATACCATAGCAGAAACAGAGTGGTCTATTAAGAGTTAATAGAATGTGAGTTAATGTGGATATGCCCCACTGTGTGGCAGCCAGGCCCCTGACTGGGAGGTAATGAGCTCTGTTCTCCCCCTGCAGATGATGAGGACATGTCTCTCAGCACGGAGCCTGAGTGTGCCGCTGTGCAGGAGAACCAAGTGGAAGGCCAGTCCTCCCAGGCCCAAGGCCAGGTCGAGGACACCATGAGCCTGGGTCCGGGGGCTCCTGAACTCCCCATGGATAAGGAGGAAGACACTGGAGCTCCAGAACTCCCTATTAGAGGGGATACAGATACTGATACTCCCATGGAGGGGGATCCAGCAGGGCCTTCGGGTTCAAAGCAGCCCATAGATGGAGACTCAGGGCCTGGCTGTTCCAGAGCTGAGGACCTAAAAACAGAACCAAGCAAACCAGAGGTCCATGGGGCTCAGGGGGTGGCTGTTGTGGCTGTAGCTGTTGCTGCAGAGAAGCTACCCACGGTAGAGGAGAACAGTGAGGAAGGGGACCAGCAGACCCCCTCTAGTCCTCAGCCTGCTGTCCCAGTGGAGCAGAGGGCTTTTGGGAAGGAGGCTGTGTGGGCAGAGGGTGCGGACAGTGCCCCAGCAGAGGGTCAGGTCAGCCCTGCAGTACACTCTGCTGTAGTGGAGGACATGGAGAGTGCAGCGTATGCAGCTTCTGGAGGGTCTGTCTCTGAGCCAGCAGGACAGCAGGCAGTGGGGCAGGAGGAAGGGGAGGGGGACTGCTGCTCCCTGCGCATCAGGACCACCCCTAGGCGTAAGAACCGGCCCTGCTCCCTGCCCGTGTCTGAGCTGGAGACAGTCATCGCCTCGGCTTGCGGGGAGCCTGAAACCCCTCGCTCACACTACATCCGCATCCACCACCTCCTCCACAGCCTGCCCTCTGCCCAGCCAGGTACCCAGGAGGACGGGGAGGGAGAGGAGGCTGAGACGGAGCCAGATCCAGATCCAGACCCAGACCCAGACCCAGACCCAGACCCAGACCCAGACCCAGACCCAGGCCCTGACCAGCTCAGCCCCAGGGACCAGGAGGGCTCAGAAGAGGATGAGAAGGCTGAGCCCCTGACCCCTGGCCCCAGGAGGACGCTGCCCCGCAGCCTGTCCATCGAGCGTCTGTCCGACCTAGCCCTGCTGCTGGACAGCGAGGGCCGCCACCCCCAGGGCCAGGTCAGGGGTCACCAGAGAGTGTCCGACGAGGATGACATGGAGCCATGCTGCAGTAACTCATGCTACGAGGGTCGAGGAGGTCACACCCGGGCACCTCTACTGGCTGCAAGCAGGACATCTGAGGGGAGCAGCGCTTTCTCCTCCGAAGAGGACGAGGACATGGAGGTGAGCGGAGCGGAGAGCAGGGAGCCAGGAGATGGGATGCCCCAATGGCAAGAGGCCCCATCCACGCAGGTCCAGAGCCCCCAGAGCTTCATGGGAAATGGAGAATCACCCGTGGCTGGGCCCAGTGGGAGGATAGGACGTGAGTTGTGTTCCTCACTGAATACTAACTTGAGATATCATATCAAATCAAATAAAATGTTATTTGCCACATGCACCGAATACAACAGGTGTAGACCTTACAGTGCAATGCTTACTTACAAGCCCTTAACCAACCATGCAGTTTTAAGAAAAAAAGTGTTTAGTAAAAAATAGATAAGTAAAAAATAAAAATAACTAAGAATTAAAGAGCAGCAGTAAAATAAAATAACAGTAGGGAGGCTACAATAACAGGGGGTACCGGTACAGAGTCAATGTGCGGGGGCACCGGTTAGTCGAGGTAATTGAGGTAATATGTACATGTGGGTAGAGATAAAGTGACTATGCATAGATAATAAACAGTACCAGCAGCATAAAAGAGGGGGTGGGGTGGGGGTGACAATGCAAGTAGTCCGGGTAGTCATGATTAGCTGTTCACGAGTCTTATGGCTTGGGGGTAGAAGCTGTTAAGAAGCCTTTTGGACCTAGACTTGGCGCTCCGGTACCGCTTGCCGTGCGGTAGCAGAGAGAACATTCTATGACTAGGGTGGCTAGAGTCTTTGACCATTTTTGGAGATGTAGTTTGGATAACTTAGGGTATACTGACCTGTTTTTGTCATCCCATAGGAGATTGTCCCTTACCTTCCAGTCATCCTCCAGTTAGCCAGCTTCCTGCTCTGCGTCCTGATTCCCATCACTACCCCACCATCGATGAACCACTGCCACCAAGTAAGCATTTGGTATAAATGTTGTCTGAGTCATATCATGCATATTCCTTGTTGATGAACAATACATACCAAGACAAAACAAATCATACTAAGAAATAACCATTGTCTCCCCTGTGTGTGTGTGTGTCAAATTAAATTAAATTGTATTTGTCACATGCTTCGTAAACAACAGGCTTAGACTAACAGTGAGATGCTTACTTACGGGCCCTTCCCAACAATGCAGAGAGAGAAAAAAAGAGAAATAATAAAATAAATAACACTAGGAATAAATACAGAATGAGTAACGATAACTTGCCTGTATATCCGGGGTACCAGTACCGAGTCGATGTTCAGGGGTACGAGGTAATTGAGGTAGATACAGTTTGTACATATAGCTAGGTATAAAGTGACTAGGCAACAGGATAGATAATAAACAGTAGTAGCAGCATATGTGAGTCAAAAGAGTTAGTGCAAAAAGGGTCAATGCCGATAGTCCAGGTAACTATTGGTTAACTATTTAACTAACTATTTAGCAGTCTTATGGCTTGGGGGTAGAAGCTGTTCAGGGTCCTGTTGGTTCCAGACTTGGTGCATTGGTACCGCTTGCCGTGCGGTAGCAGAGAGAACAGTCTTTGACTTGGGTGGCTGGAGTCTTTGACAATTTTTAGGGTCTTCCTCTGACAGCGCCTGATATAGAGGTCCTAGATGGCAGGGAGCTCGGCCCCAGTGATGTACTGGGTCGTACGCACTACCCTCTCTAGCGCCTTGCGGTCGGATACCAAGGAATTGCCATACCAAGTGGTGATACAGCCAGTTAAGATGCTGTCAGTGGTGCAGCTGTATAACCTTTTGAGGATATGAGGGCCCATGTCAAATCTTTTATGCCTCCTGAGGGGGAAGAGGTGTTGTCGTGACTTCTTCACGACTGCGTTGGTGTGTGTGGACCATGATAATTCCTTAGTGATGTGGACACGAAGGAACTTGAAGCTCTCTATCCGCTCCACTACAGCCCCGTCGATGTGGATGTGGGCGTGCTCGGCCCTACGTTTCCTGTAGTACACGATCAGCTCCTTGGTTTTGCTGACGTTGAGGGAGAGGTTGTTGTCCTGACACCACACTGCCAGGTCACTGACCTCCTCCCTATAGGTGAGCAGGCCAACCACCGTCATGTCGTCAGCAAACTTAATGATGGTGTTGGAGTCGTGCACGGCCACTTAGTCGTGGGTGAACAGGGAGTACAGGAGGGGACTAAGCAGGCACCTCTAAAGGGGCCCCGTGTTTACATTGACATTTTAGTCATTTTGCAGACACTCTTATCCAGAGCGACTTACAGTTAATGCATTCGTCTTAAGATAGCTAGGTGGGACAACCACATATCACAGGCATAGAAAGTACATTTTTCCTCAATAACGTAGCTATCAGTAGAGTCAGAGCTAGGGGGTGTGGAGAGCCTCCGTTACATAGAGAAGAGCAGTCTCGGTTGAGTGACCCGTCTTGAAGCCTGACTGGTTAGGGTCAAGAAGATCGTTCTGAGAGAGATAACGAGAAAGTTGATCAGAGACAGCATGCTCAAGTGTTTTGGAAAGAAAAGAAAGAAGGGATACAGGTCTATAGTCAGATGAATTAAGTGTTGGTTTCATGAGGAGGGGAGCAACTCGGGCCATTTTGAAGTCAGAGGGGACGCAGCCAGTGGTCAGGGATGAGTTGATGAGGGAAGTAAGGAATGGGAGAAGGTCTCCAGAGATGGTCTGGAGAGGTGAGGAGGGGATGGGGTCAAGCGGGCAGGTTGTCTGGTCGGCCAGACCTTACTAGTCACAGGATGTCATCTGGAGAGAGAGGGGAGAAAGAGGTCAAGGCGTAGGGTAGTTCTGTGTGAGTGAGACCAGTGGACTCAATAGGCTGAGTGAATGAGTAGCGGATGTCGTCAACCTTTTTTTCAAAGTGGTTGACAAAGTCGTCCGCAGAGAGGGAGGAGGGATGGGGAGGGGGCGGATGATTGAGGGAGGAGAAGGTGGAAAATAGTTTTTCTAGGGTTAGAGGCAGAAGCTTGACATTTTGAGTGGTAGAAAGTGGCTTTAGCAGCAGATACAGAGGAAGAGGAGGTAGAGAGGAGGGAGTGAAAGGATGATAGGTCCTGGAAGTTTAGTTTTCCTCCATTTTCACTCAGCTGCCCTCAGCCCTGTTCTGTAAGCTCGAAAAGAGTCACTCAGCCACAGAGCAGGAGGGGAGGTCCAGCCGAAAGGGAGGAAAGGGGATAGTGCATGTCATAGGATACGGAAACGGAGGAGAGTAGGGTCGAAGAGGCGGAATCAGGAGACAGGAGTGAGAAGGATTTTTAATAGGAGAGGAGAGAGTAGTGGGAGAGAGCGAAGATTGTGACGGCACATGACCATCTGGATAGGTGCTGAGTGGTTAGGGTTGGAGGAAAGGGAGACAGAAAAGGAAACAAAGTAGTGATCAGAGACCTGGATGGGGGTTGCATTGAGATTAGTAGGCGAACAGCCTCTAGTAAAGATTAGGTCAAGCGTATTGCCTGCTTTGTGAGTTGTAGAGGATTTGGAAAGGGTAAGGTCAAAAGAGGCGGGGGGGGTGGGGGAGAGAGAGTTGGAAAGAAATGAATCGAAGGCAGATGTCGGGAGGTTGATGTCGCCAAGTACGAAGAGTGGTGCGCCATCGTCAGGAAATTAGCTTATCGAGGTGTCAAGCTCATTGAGGAACTCTCCAAGGGCACCTGGTGGGCGATAGATGACAATAATGTTAAGCTTGAGTGGACAAGTGACAGTGACAGCATGGAATTCAAATGAGGAGATGGACAGGTGAGAGAGGGAGAAAATAGAAAATCTCCACTTAGGAGAAATGAGGAGACCTGTGCGACCACCACGATGACCAGATACTCTCGGACTATGAGAGAAAACATAGTCAGATGAAGAAAGAGCAGCTGGAGTAGCAGTGTTCTCTGGGGTGATCAATGTCTCCGTCAGGGTAAAAAAGTCAAGGGACTGAAGGGCAGCATAGGCTGAGATGAACTTTGCATTCTTGACCGCAGATCAGTAGTTCCAAATGCTGCCAGAGACCCGGAATTCCACATGGGTTGTGCATGCAGGGTACACTAAATTAGAAGGGTTGCAGCCAAGGGGTGGGGAGCGTCTGTAAAGCCTAGAGGGAGAGGTGTGAACATGTATAGAAAACACACACATAGTTGACAAAGCTACAAAAGAGCAAAAAGGGATAATCTGTAAATAACTAGGTAAGATACTCAAGTGAGAGAGTGGGAGAGCCTTCCTTGAATAACTCTGCGGAACAACTCGGCAAACCATCTTTGTTTCGGCTACGGTTTTAGTTTTGCGACAAAACCGCCGCTGACACGACCGCCACTTACAGCTGCCGCTGAGAAACCAGGGGAGACTGAAGAACTAATTGCGAATTGCCTAGCAGAGGTGGAGAGCACTCCTTCCTGTACTAATTGCTGATTGCCTAGAAGAGCTGAAACGACTCCCTGTCCAATATAGCCACTGATTACCAAAACAATTTACAAATTGCCCTCCCTGCCCTTTGATCCTGGTTGATGTGTCAACAACTATCTACAAATGATGAGCAGTCAGCAGTTCACACACCAAGAAAGCCATTGGGAAGACAGGCAGCACTTAAAGTAGATGGCCCTAGCTAGCAAAAAGACAGTTCTAGACCACAACAGATAAAGACAATATAAATTATACTTACCATTCCTGGAGATATCAGGAGTCCTCTAGCTATAGAATGAAGCACACTGAGGTGGAGCCTGAGAAGCTGATTATATACACTCAGAAAAGAGATGAAACAACTCCCCCTCCAATACAGCCACTGATTACCAAAACAAGTCACAAATTGCCCTGCTACGGCTATGGAGAGCGAGAGCACACAGTTGTCCAGAACAGCTGGTGCTCTCATGCATGGTTCAGTGTTGCTTGCCTCGAAGCGAGCATATCAATCAAATGTATTTATAAAGCCCTTTTTACATCAGCACGTCACAAAGTGCTTATACAGAAACCCAGCCTAAAACCCCAAAGAGCAAGCAATGCAGATGTAGAAGCACGGTGGCTAGGAACAACTACCTAGAAAGGCAGGAACCTAGGAAGAAACCTAGAGAGGAACCAGGCTCTGAGGGTTGGCCAGTCCTCTTCTGGCTGTGCCGGGTGGAGATTATAAGAGTACATGGTCATTAAGGCTAGATCGTTTTTCAAGATGTTCAAACGTTCATAGATGACCAGCAGGGTCAAATAATAATCACTGTGGTTATAGAAGGAATTTAGCTCGTCTGGTAGGCTTGCGTCACTGGGCAGCTCGTGGCGGGGTTTCCCTTTGTAATCAGTGATAGTTTGCAAGCCCTGCCACATCTAACGAGCGTCAGAGCCATCGTAGTAGGATTCGATCTTAGTTCTGTATTGACATTTGATGGTTTGATGGCTTGTTGGAGATCGTAGCGGGATTTCTTATAAGCATCTGGATTAGTGTCCCGCTCCTTGAATGCGGCAGCTCGAGCCTTTAGCTCAGTGCGGATGTTGCCTGTAATCCATGGGTTCTGGTTGGGATATGTACATATGGTCACTGTGGGGACGATGTTGTCGACGCACTTATTAATGAAGCCGGTGACTGATGTGGTAAACTCCTCAATGTTATTGGACAAATCCCGGAATATATTCCCGTCTGTGCTAGCGAAACAGTCCTGTAGCTTAGCATCCGCTTCATTGGACCACTTCTGTATTGAGCACATCACTGGTACTTCCTGTTTGAGTTTTTGTAAGCAGGAATCAGGAGGATAGAGTTATGGTCAGATTTCAGATTTGCCAAATGGAGGGCGAGGGAGAGCTTTGTATCCGTTTCTATGTGTGGAGTAAAGGTGATCTATAGTTTTTCACCTCTAGGTGACATGCTGGTAAAAATGAGGTAAGACAGATTTCAGCTTACTTGCAATAAAATCACTGGCCACTAGGAGCGCCGCCTCTGGATGTGCATTTTCTTGTTTGCTTATGTGTGTGTGTGTATGTGTGTGTGTGTGTGTGTGTGTGTGTGTGTGTGTGTGTGTGTGTGTGTGTGTGTGTGTGTGTGTGTGTGTGTGTAGACTGGGAGGCGCGTGTGGACAGCCATGGTCGTGTGTTCTATGTGGATCACATCAACAGGACCACCACGTGGCAGAGACCCACTGTAGCAGCCACGCCCGACGGCATGAGGAGGTCTGGATCCGTTCAGCAGATGGAACAGCTCAATAGAAGGTGAGTGAAGGGGTAGAGGGTAAGAAAGAGGAGAGAGCTAGGGAGACACCGTTTCTGTAGTCATGTTGTAGTCACTACAAGGTATAACACACTTGTTTTGTAGTCATTACGATACTTTTGGGATTGTTTCTTCATTGTATGTTCAAAAAGCACAACTGAAAACATACACTATATAGGGCCATTTGGTGGTTGTAGGAAGAACGTAAAGCTTTTTTGTTTTTTTGATGATTTTCATAGAAATGGTTCTGTTCTTTATGAGTATTGGGGAGTTTTGTATTAAGATCAAATTATTGAATCTCTTTGATACCTAAATATTTGTGCTGAACATTTGATCTGTGCTGTGGCTGCTTGCTATGTAAGGTGTGATTTTTTATGCTTATATTAGAGCCATTACTAGAAGAACTCTCCATCAAATGCCTGGGATATTCTGAATGGAGAAAAAATAACTAAGTCTCGACAGTAATAATCAAATGAGAAATGTGCAGAACAGGCTGTGAATAAGTGTTATTGCATAAGTGTTATTTTACAACTGCAGTGCATGAAATCTCTTAACGGGATTGGAGACCCAGAAAGCGAGGGAGGAGAAATTCATTTAAATGCTTATTGGAGGAGAGGACAGGGCCTGCCCTTGCTGCGCTGGTGGAATTCCCTGTGTGTGTCTGGAATGAGAAGCGTGTCCAACTGGAAGCATGAGCAGTGGACAGTGTCGGGCTGTGTCAGATATCTTTTTCTTTGTCAGACCTCACGTGTAGAAGACTAATATGGTAGTATAATCCATTGATCAATGGTCTCAAATTCAATTCCTCTCTCTCTGGGGCTTTGTGAGTATTAGCTTGGGTTCTGCCCCTCTCTCTTCTCTGGATGAATTAACATTGAATTCAATATGAAAAGTCAATATTCAGTGCAATACAATTGTATTTTATCCCTTTACGGGCAATTAAGAATCTGCACTAAATATCACTGGCAGACAAATTATGACCTTTCAAGCTGGATTTGACTGCATAAACTCAATGAGTACGGTTACATGCACACAATAATGCGATTATTGTGGATAGTCAGATTAATATAATAGTTCGATTAAAACGTTTACATGCTTTGCAAGATTTCCCTAATAATTCTGTTTACATGGACACATCTGAAATCAGGCTACCTGATGGCACTCTGATAAATGCAGAAAATCTGATAAATGCAGAAAATCGCCAATCAAAATAAACGTTCTACCACAGCAACCATGTTATTTTTTTATCAGCGTATGCTTACTTCGGTGTTGACCTTATGCCGATTAAGATAAGCAGAGTAAGGTGTTTACATGACTATTGCATATTCTGCCTACTGCCATAATCAGTTTAAAATCGAATTATTACTGTGCATGTAAACGTACTCAGATAAGAGATAGTATATGATAAGTCATAATCACTAGTGTCTTGCACACTTAAAGGAATGGTCTATATGCAGGCACCGCTGCTCTGACTTAAGGATGTTTAGTAAATGTGTGCTGGTGTGTTTGTCAGGTACCAGAGTATACAGAGGACCATGGACACAGACAGGAGTGAGGATGAAGGAAGCAGAAGCAGGAGTGCGAGAACAAGCCTCAATAACAACAGCAGTGAGACAGACTCTCCTCCAATGGCTAATGGTAAGTGGGACCACACCACAATGTCTCAATTACAGAATGCAATAAGCTGAAGTGCTATTTAAGTGTAGTCTTGCTTTGTAAAACTCATGGGTATACACAGAGCCTGTTTAGTGAGAGACTTTTCAAAGTACTACATACAACATTGTACACGACAGTCACCATTCAGTTAATTTTCCTTTGTTTTCTCCTGGTGTCTGTGTGTAGAGCTGAGAAGAGACAGCTCCTCCTCCTCCTCCTCCTCCTCGTCTCCAGTCAACAGTCAGAAGATCACAGCTCTGCTACAGAGCCCAGCGGTGAAGTTCATCACACACCCAGAGTTCTTCACTGTCCTCCACGCCAACTATGTGAGTACCTGTCTCCCCAGTGGACAATTATAACTATACACAGTCAGCATGGCTCATCTGACAAATAAGCATAATTTCCCTTTGAACAGCAATACCAATGCTCAGTAACATATTGTAGTCTTTAGTAACAGATGCTGAATATTCTTCCATTTTGGTTCAGATTGGTTGCGTATGGTGTTTCCATGGTCATGCAGTGGTCTTCTTCTCTTCTCAGGGGGCCTATCGCATGTTCACCAGCAGCACGTGCCTGAAGCACATGATCCTGAAGATTCGTCGAGATGCTCGTAACCTTGAGAGGTACCAGCACAACAGAGACCTGGTCACCTTCCTCAACCGCTTCGCTGACGCCCAGCTGGAACTCCCCCGGGGCTGGGAGATCAAGACTGACCCTCAGGGCAAGGTACAGAGACAAAGATCCTTAGTTCATCCACAGCTAACTCACCCACCTATTCACATAAGGGCTGTGGGAAAAATGGGGGGGTGGGGTGGGTTGAATAAGTATTCTAATTATTCTTTTGATTTGGTATTTGCCTTCAGATCTAGCAGTGTTTAGATTTGTGTTTCTAACTTTGGTAAGTTTTTACCTGTAACATCTTCTCTTTGGTCCAGAACTTCTTTGTGGACCACAACAGCCGAGCGACCACGTTCATCGACCCCAGAATCCCGCTGCAGAACGGTTGCCTGTCCAACCACCTGACCCACAGGCAGCACCTGCAGAGACTACGCAGCTACAGCGCAGGAGAGGTCAGGAGAGTCAAACAGCACACAGAAGACATTTCCTTGTTTTTAAGTGTTGTAACTGTTTAATTGGGGCCAATCATGTATTAGAATTATGGAAATATGGAATTGAATTTATGTATTTGCTTGTTTATAACTGAACCTTTTTTCATATGTACTTTTTCAGGCCTCTGAGGTCTCCCGTAGTCGAGGTGTGGCCTTGTTGTCACGGCCAGGGAACAGTGTGGTGGCAGCAATACGGAGACAGCATCCTCCAGACCCAGTACCACAAGGTGAGTACTGTACATACACAAAGAACACAGTCATAAATCACATTTACCATATCGTTTCTGTTGTAAGTCTAACTGTCTTCTGAATTCAATGTCTTCCTTCCACTCACAGCTTATAATGAGAAGATAGTGGTCTTCCTGCGTCAGCCTGGAATATTAGAAATTCTAACGGAGCGCCAGCCAGCCCTGTCCAGGAACCATTCCCTGAGGTAGATAAACACTGGGGGATGAATTTGATTTATTTTTCATATGAGGACCTTGTAGATTCAGAGAATGTGAATATTTCTCACTCACTGCTGTATTGGTTCCTTAAATACTTCCATAACTGAACTTCCCTTTGGGAACTACTCATGTAATTACAGTGTAACAAGTCTTGTAATTACTTATTATTACACCTTACTTATAGCAGTAACGCTAACCTCACCCCTACCCCTAGCTTTATGTACACATCCTGGTTCAACCCTATCCCGAGCCTCAACCACAATCCTAACCCTAGCTTCATGTCCACATCCTGGTTCAACCCTAACCTTAGCCTCAACCACAACCCTAACCCTAGCTTCATGTCCAGATCCTGGTTCAACCCTAACCCGAGCCACAACCACAACCCGAACCCTATCTTCATGTCCACATCCCGGTTCAACCCTAACCCTCAACCATAACCCTAACCCTAGCTTCATGTCCACATCCCGGTTCAACCCTAACCCTAACCCTAGCTTCATGTTCAACCCTAACCTCAGCCTCAACCACAACCCTAACCTTAACCCTGAAGTAACCCTAAGTACAGTGTAATAATGAGTACTTGTTACACTGTAATTATAGGAATAGTTACACAGTATAAAGGGTTATAAAGTTATTATATTATATGTCAGGTTTGATAAAACACACATACCCAGTCTAGTCCAGATTATAGTGTATGTGGCATTGCAGGGAAAAGATCCACTACATCAGAACAGAGGGAACCCAAAGACTGGAGAAACTGGCATGTGATGCAGACCTGGTGATACTATTGAGGTAGGATGCAACTGTTCATATTACCCGTGAATAAATGTTTTGTGTTGTAGTATTGTAATTATCTTCACGTTTGTGACTTTTTGGATCTCCCTGCAGCTTGTTTGAAGAGGAAATCATGTCATATGTTCCACCCTCCTTCCATCCTGGCTTCAGCTTCTCTCCTCGTTGTTCACCTGGGTCTTCACCACAGAGCTCTCCAGGTGGGTTTACACTATTGGCAAATGGAGCTGTAGTGGGTTGAAAATGTACACCCAAGAACATTTGGTTAATTCACAAGAATTGTTAAAAAAAAAACATGTCACAGATGGTTATCCTGGTGTTGTGTATGTGTCTTATGTCATGGAGTTGAATGTGCTTGTCAACAGGAATGTCGAGAGCGAGAGCGCCTGCCCCTTACCGGAGAGACTTTGAGGCCAAACTGCGCAACTTCTACAGGAAACTGGAGGCTAAAGGCTATGGCCAGGGCCCAGGAAAGATCAAGTAAGGAAAACTGTCCAGTAACATGATCACTCACACCTTTTTCAAATACAGTTACAGCTCTATACAACCCTACTGTTTCTAAGAAGCTTTAGGAATGTGTATGCAAATTAGCACCATGCTGTATATCCATGTCTGTGTTGCTCAGCATCCTATGATTGTTGTGTTCCAGGCTTATCATCCGGAGAGACCACCTGTTGGAGGGTACCTTTAACCAGGTCATGGCCTACTCACGCAAGGAACTACAGAGGAATAAGCTTTACATCACCTTCATAGGAGAGGAGGGGTACGCCAAAGCTTCTTCTATTGACCTGAACACAGACATTACAACAAAGAGGGACTTTGATCCTTGGAGTTCAACCATTGCATGAAAGTGCATGTCTTTACAAATATGGAATTCAATTCAGTTACTTGAAAAAGTAATGCATGTGTCAAGAAAGAAACCCCTCTTGTCTTTTAAAGAATGAACTGCTCATTTTGGGGAGATATAGAGGATAGTGCATGTCTGTTTCATTCTTCTGACTGCTACTGACAGATAACTCTGGTCTTCTCTTCTCATGCCGTCAGGCTGGACTACAGTGGGCCGTCCAGAGAGTTCTTCTTCCTGCTGTCTCAGGAGCTGTTCAACCCCTACTACGGCCTGTTTGAGTACTCAGCCAACGACACGTACACCGTCCAAATCAGCCCCATGTCCGCCTTCGTAGAGAACCATCTGGAATGGTGAGGAGGGCATCTGCTTGTCCTGTGTTTAAACTTCCTTCAAACTCATGAAACCTGGGTTGTGTTCATTAGGTACCAACGGGAAGAAAACTGACTGTAACTGGGAGGGACTACCTTGACTTGTCTATTAAGAAACACTATTTTTCGTGTTCCATTGCAAAGCATTTTCAAATGTTTTCCATTGTCCTAATGAACATGACCATGGGCTTGTTCTTATTTGTTTACCTATTGGAGGCAGAAAATGAATGGCTTTCATGGAAGTCTCATGTGATGAGACCTAAACACTTTCATTGCATTGAATTTGTAGTTGTGTGTGAGACCTGTCTCTGTGTGTTTTTGTGCAGGTTCCGGTTTAGTGGGCGTATTTTGGGACTGGCGTTGATCCACCAGTATCTCCTGGATGCCTTCTTCACGCGGCCCTTCTACAAGGCTCTCCTCAGACTGTGAGTGTATGTCTGTCTGTCTGTCTGCCCGCACACACGCCTGTCTGTGTCTCTGTCTGTCTGCATTGGCCTTAACAATTATTCTGTATGGAAAAATGTCTCTGCCATGTACACAAGAAAGAAAAATAATCCATAATTGATTAGTGTGCAATCAAGCATAAATGTCGCCAGTAGTTTGAGGCTTAACACAGTCTAACCCAGATTGACTTTCTAGAGTGAGAACTAATGACAAGTCTCTTCAGATAGGATGATGATAGGCTACGACAACTGACAGAATCAGCATTCTTTACATTTACACACAAAGCAAATGTACCTCAGGCTAGTGAGTGAGTTAATCACTCCCCTTGATTGACTTTAAGACAATGGATTGCTTTGTGCAGTAATAGTTAGTGAACCCCACAGCAGTTGTGTGAAATAAATATGTTTACCTGTGCAGAGCCACTGACCTGAGTGATCTGGAGTACCTAGACGAGGAGTTCCATCAGAGTCTACAGTGGATGAAAGACAATGACATCACTGACGTGCTGGACCTTACTTTCACTGTGAATGAGGAAGTCTTCGGACAGGTATGTGTGAAGTACTAATACGTACAGTGTCTACACACATACACCCAAAGCAAGCTGAAGTACTGTATAACATGTTCTTTTTTTTTTTTTACAGTGTGTATCTTTCAGTATACTGTACACTTTCATGGGGACTTTTCTATTGTAAGGTGTGTCTGTATTGTTACATGGATATTACTCTATTTGTGGGCAGGTAACAGAGAGAGAGCTGAAGTCTGGAGGGGCCAACATTAATGTGACAGAGAAGAATAAGAAGGAGTACATTGACCGCATGGTGAAGTGGAGGGTGGAGAGAGGAGTGGTCCAGCAGACAGAGGCACTGGTCAGAGGCTTCTATGAGGTACAGCAAACACTCTCAGGGCAACAACCATTGGCCATGGCATGATTTCCCCCCATTATTTCCAATTTGGTTTATTGTTTTTCCAGCCTTGCTATGATTTAAGAGGGTTTTCACTTTGCACTTCAAATATGATTTCTTCAAGTTTCTTAGAATGCAATAGAACATGACTATCAAATGAAATCAACAAATGAATGATGGGAGCAATGTGTCTAAATATGTGACTGACTGGCTCGATTCAATCCTATGTAGCAAAATTTGAAATTGTGTTTTTTATATTGGATCAAAGTAGAGACTCAGAGCTAGAAAATGTTATATCATACACTGCAGTTGAGGAACAATGGGAAAGTAATTCTGCTTTGAAAGTTGATAAACTTGTAACCCCACTTTTGAGAAAATGCGCCTTGAATGTTTTTGTACACCTACTGGAGAGCTCTTCTTTGTCTACACCCATTCATTTACATTTACATTTTAGTCATTTAGCAGACACTCTTATCCAGAGCGACATACAGTTAGTGAGTGCATACATTTTCATACTGGCCCCCCGTGGGAAACGAACCCACAACCCTGGCGTTGCAAGCGCCATGCTCTACCAACTCATTCAGCATCGTTCACACCCTCTTAAGCCTTAGCCCCACCCATATCTTTAAGGATTCACATTTGAGGCCATGTGCTAAACAGAGTGAGTAAGGTAGTGTAGTAAACAACCAAAGATTTCAAGACTAAAAGTGTAAAACAACTGTCTCCGGATTTCATCTTCAAACTAAGGGCAACCATAGCAGTAGTAGTGCATACACCAAAAAAAGTATGCACGCATGACTGTAAGTCGCTTTGGATAAAAGCGTCTGCTAAATGGCATATTATATTATTATTATTATAGTGAAAGTAGTAGCAAAAAGTACACTTTATCTAGTCCTTGGCCTATATCCTAATCTGACTTTGGTGCAGGTCATGTTGTTCTTCACATTACCGTCTCTGGTAAACACACACTATATCAAATAAAATCAAAGTTTATTTATCACATGCACAGGATACAGAAGGTGTAAACGGCACAGTGAATTGGTTACTTGTATATTTGCATAGTAGCAATATCAAAAATAGAAAGTGTCCAGATAAATATTTTATATATTTTATAATTATTAGATGATTCTTACCCAGACACACTTGTCTAAATTGATGGGTCATGTGAAATAAATGCTATAACCACCCCCCAGCCACATCTAGCTAAGTGGATGGGTCACTATTGTCTAGACATGTACACATGTTCATGAAATAGAATAGATTACCGTAATCACCCCTAGACACAACTGGCTAACTTGATGGGTCATGTAATCACCTGGCAAAGTCTTATGTTTAGACATGTAGCTTGCTAGCTAGCTAAACAATGAACCTAATGATGCTTTCAAGACAACTGGGAACTTGGAAAATATGAGGTCAAATCATGACGTCAGTGATCTTCAGTTCGGAAAGTCTGGGCTCTAGAAAGAGGCCCAAGTTCCCTAGTTGGAATTCTGTGTTGGATGACCGTTGAAAATGATTTTTCCCAGTCGGAGCTCGTTTTTTTTCCCCGAGTTCCCAGTTGTCTTGAATGCACTGAAGTCGGAAGTCAGAGATTTCTGAGTTCCTAGTTCCCAGTTGTTTTGAATGTGGCAATAATCTCAACCCATACTGATTGTCATAGCTAGCCACCATGCATGAATCTGCAGGTAGCTAAAGCTAACCAACTAGGTTCAATGTTAACTAGCTAGCTAACATTATGCTATAACTAGCAATGCAAATGTATTTCTGAGATACAAATAATATTACTACACAGATCATACACGTAATGTTACCTAGCGAGCCAGCCAGCCAGCTAACGTTAGCTAGCTAGCTAACAGTACGCTTTAACTTGCAGTGAAAACGACTTTCTGACAAAATTAGAAACATATCATATCTGAAAATGTAGCTAGCTAGACTCTTACCCGTATACATGGATGAACGCTTCTCCCTCTCTGCCCTTAGTTTGAAGATGAAATCCGGAGACAGTTGTTTTATACAACAGCCTTCTGTGTTTTCTTTTCGACTCCCTCCAGAATTCTCTACATCTCCTTAGCCATCAAACTCTGTTTCCATATGGAATCATGTAGTAACCAAAAAAGTGTTAAACAAATCAAAATATATTTTATATTTGAGATTCTTTAAATAGCCACCCTTTGCCTTGATGACAGCTTTGCACACTCTTGGCATTATAACAACCAGCTTCATGAGGTAGTCACCTGGAATGCATTTCAATTAATAGGTGTGCCTTCTTAAAAGTTAATTTGTGGAATTGATTTCCTTCTTAATGTGTTTGAGCCAATCAGTTGTGTTGTGACAAGGTGGGGGGGTATACAGAAGATAGCCCTATTTGGTAAAAGACCAAGTCCATAATGGCAAGAACAGCTCAAATAAGCAAAGAGAAACGACAGTCCATTACTTTAAGACATGAAGGTCAGTCAATACGGAAAATCTCAAGAACTGAAAGTTTCTTCAAGTGCAGTCACAAAAACCATCAAGCGCTATGATGAAACTGGCCCTCATGAGGACCGCCACAGGAATAGAAGACCCAGAGTTACCTCTGCTGCAGATAAGTTCATTAGAGTTACCAGCCTCAGAAATTGCATCCCAAATAAATGCTTCACAGAGTTCAAGTAACAGACACATCTCAACATCAACTGTTCAGAGGGGACTGTGTGAATCAGGCCTTCATAGTCGAATTGCTGCAAAGAAACCACTACTAAAGGACACCAATAATAAGAAGAGACCTGCTTGGGCCAAGAAACATGAGCAATGGACATTAGACCAGTTGAAATGTATCCTTTGGTCTGGAGTCCAAATTGGAGATTTTTGGTTCCAACCGCCGTGTCTTTGTGAGACGCGGTGTGGGTGAGCGGATGATCTCCGCATGTGTAGTTCCCATCGTAAAGCATGGAGGAGGAGGTGTTATGGTGTGGGGTTGCTTTGCTGGTGACACTGTCTGTGATTTATTTAGAATTCAAGGCACACTTAACCAGCATGGCTACCACAGCATTCTGCAGCAATACACCATTCCATCTGGTTTGGGCTTAGTGGGACTATATTTTGTTGTTCGACAGGACAATGACCCAACACACCTCCAGGCTGTGTAAGGGCTATTTGACCAAGAAGGAGAGTGATGGAGTGCTGCATTAGATGACCTGGCCTCCACAATCCCCCGACCTCACCCAATTGAGATGGTTTGGGATGAGTCAGACTGCAGAGTGAAGGAAAAGCAGCCAACAAGTGCTTAGCATATTTGGGAACTCCTTCAAGACTGTTGGAAAAGCATTCCAGGTGAAGCTGGTTGAGAGAATGCCAAGAGTGTGCAAAGCTGTCATCAAGGCAAAGGGTGGCTATTTGAAGAATCTCAAATATAAAATATATTTTGATTTGTTTAACACTTTTTTGGTTACTACATGATTCCATATGTGTTATTTCATAGTTTTGATGTCTTCACTATTATTCTACAATGTAAAAAATAAAAATAAAACCTGGAATGAGTAGGTGTGTCCAAACTTTTGACTGGTACTGTATATAATTATTTCTCACAACTATCTACGCGCTCTCCACCTCTTACCTTTTCCCTTCGCTTGTGGACTTCAGTGCACAACACATCAGCTGTCTGTGACCAGACCTTCATATCATGACCGCTAACCGCTGCACACAGCCTCTCTCTCTCTCTCTCTCTCTCGTTCAAATGCCTCTCCTGTGAAGTAGTGACGTGTGACATATGCCTAGTTTCCTGAAACGAGTCACATACAGTATGTTCTATGTTCCTGCAATATTTCTCCAGGTGGTGGACTCACGGCTGGTGTCAGTGTTCGATGCCAGAGAGTTGGAGCTGGTCATTGCTGGGACAGCTGAGATAGACCTCAATGACTGGAGGAACAACACAGAGTATAGAGGAGGTGAGCAGACTGCAGTGAAGCACATCACTGGACATTACCTAATGGAGAATCTTCAATGAACATGCTTTTAGTCTAGGACTATGGTGACTGTAGTAGGTACGGTAATCTAGCCCAACGTGTTTTATGGATAATATGTGTTTGTGAAAGGCATGTGATATAAGGAGCACATTTAATTGTGAAGACACAGGCCACATTCCCTTGTTGAACCAGCCCCCCTGTAGCCTGTAGCCCTTGGTCCTAAACTGTATATGCTATAGCCATCTTTTCTATGGCATGTCAACAATAAAGGAGTTGGCTACTGCACATCCGGTATGGGACCAGCTACCACCCCTGTACCCCGTCTGTAACATGCCTTCTTCATTGGCCTTCTCCATTGCAGGCTACCATGACAGCCACATAGTGATCCGGTGGTTCTGGGGGGCTGTGGAGCGCTTCAACAATGAGCAGAGGCTGCGTCTGCTGCAGTTTGTGACGGGCACCTCCAGTGTTCCCTACGAGGGCTTCACTGCGCTACGGGGCAGCAACGGCCTGCGACGCTTCTGTATAGAGAAGTGGGGCAAGATCACCGCTCTACCCAGGTAATATACAGTAAACTCTCTACCCAAGACTATAATTGTATGATTACATTCTGCTATTACAGGTCTGTACATGCTTTGGATTCAAACTTTCCTAATTATGTTAACCTTCAAACCCCTGCATAACTTTCACATACAACATATTTGGCGAAAAACTATTCAGTTGAGGTGGTTGTCTAATGCTGATGATCTACAGTATATCTATCTTCCAGGGCGCACACATGCTTCAACCGTCTGGATCTCCCTCCGTACCTGTCCTACACCATGCTCTATGATAAACTGCTTATCGCTGTGGAGGAGACCAGCACCTTTGGCCTTGAGTGAAGGAGAAAGACATCGTCCCAAATGGGACCCTATTCCCTATATAGTGCATTTAAGTATTGCACTAAGGCAAAGATCATCCACTAGATTCAGCCACGTGACAATTTCTCCTTGAGCAGATGGTCAGGGGGCCGGAACATACTGTAATTACAAATAATTTGTATACTGCAAATTGACCGCAAGAAGCCCAAACAGATATAATATTTGACTAAAACAATCATTTCAAATTTTGCTTACATTTGTATATGTTCACAATATCTCTCTATTATGTGTGGGAATACTTTGGAACAGATTTACAAAGTTAAAATGACTAGGAGCTGATTTGCTGGTGTTTTTACAGTCTTTTATTCCATTTAAATAAAATCACGTCCCGCCAGTTGGTGAACCCTGCACTAGGGAATAGGGTTCCATTTAGAAAGCAGTCAAGATCTTACTGTCGGATCCTGTGCCTCAGGACTGAGGACTCTACTGTATGCAACACTCCCTTTTTACTGTACATTTCAATACAAAGACTGTACATTTCTCTTTTTTAACTATCTATGTACAGTGTACAAGCAAAAGGAAAAGCCAACCACCACCGCATACATTACTCACCTGTTACAATGTACCTTTGTTAAGGGGATATTGCATAAAGGAACCAAGCTGTATGCAATAGCTCTTATTTGGCCTCAGCCTATAACGGTACTCAGGGCCTTGACTCAACACATCACACCAACGAATAGGCTAGTCCATCTCTCACAGTGCACCTTGCACCAACAGCCTCAGCTAGCATCGTCACATGATCTATCACCAATCAGAACCACCATTATCACTAGAAGAAATGCCTCAACTCGCATTATAAGAGGGAGAGAAATTCCTCAAATTCTGTCACGTGAAGAACCACTACAACCAACATTATATCATAACGTTGTGTTCCAACTTCAGCAATTCCACTTCAAATACTGCTGCCACTGGGATTATCCCAGGATATGACATCAGCAAAGGACTGGCTCACAAAATGGCTGCTGAAGAGTATTACTACTAAAATAATAACCAAAGCATATTGTCCGTAAAGAACTTTAAAGAAATTAAAGTTTTTACCAAGATTTTGTGAACATTGTGATATGTCAAGAGAGATTCAATAGTATAGCAAGACCCTCCCACAATTGCAAAATGACTGTTTGAGGATTCTAAGGATACTAGTTGTTATACTGTACTGTAACTTAAGTCAAAACTATTTGTTATCACGAAATATGTGGAATTGACATAAGCCTTGATGTTGATTGGGAAAATCACACAAACCTCAGTTTCACTGTAAGTGATTAGAGTGAAGGGAGGTGAAGAAACCCGCTTTATCACCAATGTCTGATCAGAAGAATAACCTTTCGACGTGCTCCATGTGAAAACGTATTTTTCCCCTCTTGATTTTGAGAACCATTTGATGTTTACATGAGGTGCGTTTTCTCTTGTTTTAACACACTTCAGTCAGGATATTATGAATGTTTCATTATCACAAAATTTATTTGTTTCATCTGTATATTGTAGACTGTGTATAACACCACAGATTATTTTGGAAGTTGTAAAAAATATGTTAATGTGTTTTTTACATGATTTTTTCAAGCATGGAAAACACAACAGGACATATTGAAGTTTTTTTTTATCCAAGAGAGAGATGATTTGAAGTAAATTTGCAGGTATTGTGTTTAGATTGTACTGGATCTTATTCTTCCTGAATATTTGTTGTACTTGTAAGGAGTTGATACTTAGTAAGTTCACCTGAAATATGTATACCACTATTCAAACACAAATCTATTATATTTTTAAATGTTTATAAATGTAACACCACTTGCAATTGTTATACAATATAGTTTTTGCTGAAAGAAATACAGTAGCATACAATGCTGTTGACCTGTTACCGCTTGTGTTTTAGCAGAGTTAACATGTTTGATTTTGTTTCAGTTTATGCCTGTGTGTCTACCCTTGCCCACAGACATACAGTGAGGGAAAAAAGTATTTGATCCCCTGCTGATTTTGTATGTTTGCCCACTGACAAAGAAATGATCAGTCTATAATTTTAATGGTAGGTTTATTTGAATAGTGAGAGAGAATAACAACAACAAAATCCAGAAAAACACATGTCAAAAATGTTATAAATTGATTTGCATTTTAATGAGGGAAATAAGTATTTGACCCCTCTGCAAAACATGACTTAGTACTTGGTGGCAAAACCCTTATTGGCAATCACAGAGGTCAGACGTTTCTTGTAGTTGGCCACCAGGTTTGCACACATCTCAGGAGGGATTTTGTCCCACTCCTCTTTGCAGATCTTCTCCAAATCATCAAGGTTTCGAGGCTGACGTTTGGCAACTCGAACCTTCAGCTCCCTCCACAGATTTTCTATGGGATTAAGGTCTGGAGACTGGCTAGGCCACTCCAGGACCTTAATGTGCTTCTTCTTGAGCCACTCCTTTGTTGCCTTGGCCGTGTGTTTTGGGTCATTGTCATGCTGGAATACCCATCCACGACCCATTTTCAATGCCCTGGCTGAGGGAAGGACGTTCTCACCCAAGATTTGACAGTACATGGCCCCGTCCATTGTCCCTTTGATGCGGTGAAGTTGTCCTGTCCCCTTAGCAGAAAAACACCCCCAAAGCATAATGTTTCCACCTCCATGTTTGACGGTGGGGATGGTGTTCTTGGGGTCATAGGCAGCATTCCTCCTCCTCCAAACACGGCGAGTTGAGTTGATGCCAAAGAGCTCGATTTTGGTCTCATCTGACCACAACACTTTCACCCAGTTCTCCTCTGAATCATTCAGATGTTCATTGGCAAACTTCAGACGGGCATGTATATGTGCTTTCTTGAGCAGGGGGATCTTGCGGGCGCTGCAGGATTTCAGTCCTTCACGGCGTAATGTGTTACCAATTGTTTTCTTGGTGACTATGGTCCCAGCTGCCTTGAGATCATTGACAATATCCTCCCGTGTAGTTCTGGGCTGATTCCTCACCGTTCTCATGATCATTGCAACTCCACAAGGTGAGATCTTGCATGGAGCCCCAGGCCGAGGGAGATATTATTATTACAGTTATTTTGTGTTTCTTCCATTTGCGAATAATCGCACCAACAGTTGTCACCTTCTCACCAAGCTGCTTGGCGATGGTCTTGTAGCCCATTCCAGCCTTGTGTATTTCTACAATCTTGTCCCTGACATCATTGGAGAGCTCTTTGGTCTTGGCCATGGTGGAGAGTTTGGAATCTGATTGATTGATTGCTTCTGTGGACAGGTGTCTTTTATACAGGTAACACGCTGAGATTAGGAGCACTCCCTTTAAGAGTGTGCTCCTAATCTCAGCTCGTTACCTGTATAAAAGACACCTGGGAGCCAGAAATCTTTCTGATTGAGAGGGGGTCAAATACTTATTTCCCTAATTAAAATGCAAATCAATTTATAATATTTTTGACATGCGTTTTTCTGGATTTTTTTGTTGTTATTCTGTCTCTCACTGTTCAAATAAACCTACCATAAAAATTATAGACTGATCATTTCTTTGTCAGTGGGCAAACGTAAAAAATCAGCAGGGGATCAAATACTTTTTTCCCTCACTGTATGTGCTATGACATGATGAAAATGTAATTTACTCAAAATGGACGTCATGTTGGAGTGTCTTTTGTCAGTTCCAGGTTGCCATGCCACACCCTTTAGGACTGACCCCACAGGGTTGCTTTATTCATTTGCCCTCATGTTGTCATTTAATGCACATATGCTATAGCGACTTTATCATAATAGGATATGACAGCTGTTATAGTCTGCAAATGCCATGCCTTAACATGAAAACACTGTATATGACAACATGCCACTGTCACACAGACATAAGCCTATAACTGAGTTGATTGCAGACCAATTGAATAATTGTATATGTCCTATCTTTTCATGTGCATTGTTATAGTAGTTTGATATTAGAAGAGAGACACCAAACTGACTTTGAACACTACTGTACTTAAATGACCTGTGTTTCTGATCAAATATGTTGGCTTTATCTCATGTCCCTTTCCTTTAACAATTAAGATTTTGGAATGTATAATGAGTGCATTTATAGTTGCTATTATACAATTGGAAGGCTGTAAGATAAAGTGTATACAGGAAATGTATAACAATTTATAATATACTTAGTAAGATGTTCCTGAAAGCATTTTGAAATGGCAAAATGTCAGATATACAGTACAAGATTGAAGGGCGTTATTAATGTATTTTTATTTATTTTCTACACTATGTTTTTGTGCAGTATGCTTTAAGTTACTGTTGAAAATGTGTCTCATGCTATGCACATGTTGTGTGGTGAAGAACAAGAAATGCAATTTTCAAACATCAATCTGTTGCCTATTTTGAAAATATCTCACATGATATTTCCTCTTTGAGAGATTTCAGCTAGTGAACGTTTTACAACAATTATTTTGTTCTCAGAAACCCTCTCACAGGTCTACATGTTTCACTGTCTGTCCCCACTATGTCCTCCTAGATTTTCTTGTCCAGACAGTATTCTTTGGTTGTCTGTTGGGCTCACATGCAGTAATTCTCAGGCTGCGCTTTCAATTCAAGCAAATATACTGTTAACGAATGTCAATTAAAAAATACTTCGTAAAGCACCTACTTTCATCTACTAGTTTTATGAGTGTCAAAGAATAGTGATATGTCCCCAGGATATGTTAGCTGACATTCTCTTTTACCACTAGAGAGCACTGTGACCCATCCAAAGTGTGGCAGAGCCACTGACACTAAGGTAAAATATTATTATAACTAACCCCCTTTCATATGTGGTAAGGTCATAGCAATCTCAGATGGGAGTGGATTTGATTTTAGATTACAAAGCCTTTTGAATTGACCTATGCCTGCATCAGAGTTTCTGCATATTTTTTGAAGGATTGGGATAAATACACCCTTTTAAAATACCTCTTAAAAAGGTCCAATGCAGCTGTTTTTATCTCAATATCAAATAATTTCTGGGTAACAATTAAGTACCTTACTGTGATTGTTGTCCCCCATGGGAAATCAGGGAAGGGACGGTGAATCTGTCTCCTTCCGTACGTTCGTTTGTATGTTCGTTAGTCACACGCAATATCTCAGACAGCACTGGGCCGATTTTGACGAAACTTGGGTGAATGATGCATCTTGCCATAGAGATCAGGCATTTATAAAATGGCACTGGCCCAAGGGGGAGCGCTGCATCTTTCTTGGGTGATGACATTTTACTGTTGCCTTGTTTTCAATTAAAATTGTCAAAAATAAACATAAATAGCTTCTTAGCAATAATTTAGCGAGGACTGTCTAGGACTGGTCTGAGTGAAGGACCTAATTGGAGGAGCCTAATGGGAGGGATATGTAACCTGAAAGTTAGCTGTTATTGACAGAGAGGTTTGCCGCCAGGCAGGGCTGCCGGAAAACGTGTGGCGAGCAGGATTTTGCCCCAGCACTTTTCAATTAGGTGGGGCAGCGGCCCACCACTTTTGATTTGGTTTAATAACAAATGTGGACGCAAAAGCTTTGAAAACAGGGACAAAATAGGCCTACAGTTTTTTAGACTGACTTGCCTTCTAATTTGTTAACTCATGCACTATTGCCGCGTTCACGTGCTAGTCGGAAGTAGGAAACTCACAGAAATGTCAGAAACTTTGAACATCCCACGGAGCACCATTAAATCCATTATAAAAAATTTGAAATAATATGGCACCACAACAAACCTGCCAAGAGAGGGCCGCCCACCAAAACTCACAGACCAGGCAAGGAGGGCATTAATCAGAGAGGCAACAAAGAGACCAAAGATAACCCTGAAGGAGCTGCAAAGCTCCACAGCGGAGAATGGAGTATCTGTCCATAGGACCACTTTAAGCTGAACACTCCAGAGAGTTGGGCTTTACGGAAGAGTGGCCAGAAAAAAGCCATTGCTTAAAGAAAAAAATAAGCAAACACATTTGGTGTTCGCCAAAAGGCATGTGGTCCTCTGTAGCTCAGCTGGTAGAGCACGGCGCTTGTAACGCCAAGGTAGTGGGTTCGATCCCCGGGACCACCCATACACAAAAAAAATTATGCACGCATGACTGTAAGTCGCTTTGGATAAAAGCGTCTGCTAAATGGCGTATTATTTATTATTATTATGTGGGAGAAGGTACTCTGGTCAGATGAGACTGAAATTGAGCTTTTTGGCCATCAAGGAAAACGCTATGTCTGGCGCAAACCCAACACCTCTCATCACCCGAGAACACCAACCCCACAGTGAAGCATGGTGGTGGCAGCATCATGCTGTGGGGATGTTTTTTCATCTGCAGGGACTGGGAAACTGGTCAGAATTGAAGGAATGATGGATGGCGCTAAATACATGGAAATTCTTGAGGGAAACCTGTTTCAGTCTTCCAGAGATTTGAGACTGAGACGAAGGTTCACCTTCCAGCAGGACAATGACCCTAAGCATACTGCTAAAGCAACACTTGAGTGGTTTAAGGGGAAACATTTAAATGTCTTGGAATGGCCTTGTCTAAGCCCAGACCTCAATCCAATTGAGAATCTGTGGTATGACTTAAAGATTGCTGTACACCAGCGGAACCCATTCAACTTGTAGGAACTGGAGCAGTTTTGCCTTGAAGAATGGGCAAAAATCCCAGTGGCAAGATGTGCCAAGCTTATAGAGACATAGCCCAAGAGACTTGCAGCTGTAATTGCTGCAAAAGGTGGCTCTACAAAGTATTGTCTTTGGGGGGGGTGAATAGTTACAGTGAGGGAAAAAAGTATTTGATCCCCTGCTGATTTTGTACATTTGCCCACTGACAAAGAAATGATCAGTCTATAATTTTAATGGTATGTTTATTTGAACAGTGAGAGAAAAGCCAGAAAAGCGCATGTCAAAAATGTTATAAATTGATTTGCATTTTAATGAGGGAAATAAGTATTTGACCCCCTCTCAATCAGAAAGATTTCTGGCTCCCAGGTGTCTTTTATACATACTCTTAAAGGGAGTGCTCCTAATCTCAGCGTGTTACCTGTATAAAAGACACCTGTCCACAGAAGCAATCAATCAATCAGATTCCAAACTCTCCACCATGGCCAAGACCAAAGAGCTCTCCAAGGGTGTCAGGGACAAGATTGTAGACCTACACAAGGCTGGAATGGGCTACAAGACCATCGCCAAGCAGCTTGGTGAGAAGGTGACAACAGTTGGTGCGATTATTCACAAATGGAAGAAACACAAAATAACTGTCAATCTACCTCAGCCTGGGGCTCCATGCAAGATCTCACCTCGTGGAGTTGCAATGATCATGAGAACGGTGAGGAATCAGCCCAGATCTACACGGGAGGATCTTGTCAATGATCTCAAGGCAGCTGGGACCATAGTCACCAAGAAAACAATTGGTAACACACTACGCCGTGAAGGACTGAAATCCTGCAGCGCCCGCAAGGTCCCCCTGCTCAAGAAAGCACATATACAGGCCCGTCTGAAGTTTGCCAATGAACATCTGAATGATTCAGAGGAGAACTGGATGAAAGTGTTGTGGTCAGATGAGACCAAAATCGAGCTCTTTGGCATCAACTCAACTCGCCGTGTTTGGAGGAGGAAGAATGCTGCCTATGACCCCAAGAACACCATCCCCACCGTCAAACATGGAGGTGGAAACATTATGCTTTGGGGGTATTTTTCTGCTAAGGGGATGGACGGGGCCATGTACCGTCAAATCTTGGGTGAGAACCTCCTTCCCTCAGCCAGAGCATTGAAAATGGGTCGTGGATGGGTATTCCAGCATGACAATGCCCCAAAACACACGGCCAAGGCAACAAAGGAGTGGCTCAAGAAGAAGCACATTAAGGTCCTGGAGTGGCCTAGCCAGTCTCCAGACCTTAATCCCATAGAAAATCTGTGGAGGGAGCTGAAGGTTCGAGTTGCCAAACGTCAGCCTCGAAACCTTAATGACTTGGAGAAGATCTGCAAAGAGGAGTGGGACAAAATCCCTCCTGAGATGTGTGCAAACCTGGTGGCCAACTACAAAAACGTCTGACCTCTGTGATTGCCAACAAGGGTTTTGCCACCAAGTACTAAGTCATGTTTTGCAGAGGGGTCAAATACTTATTTCCCTCATTAAAATGCAAATCAATTTATAACATTTTTGACATGCGTTTTTCTGGATTTTTTTTGTTGTTATTCTGTCTCTCACTGTTCAAATAAACCTACCATAAAAATTATAGACTGATCATTTCTTTGTCAGTGGGCAAACGTAAAAAATCAGCAGGGGATCAAATACTTTTTTCCCTCACTGTATGTGCTATGACATGATGAAAATGTAATTTACTCAAAATGGACGTCATGTTGGAGTGTCTTTTGTCAGTTCCAGGTTGCCATGCCACACCCTTTAGGACTGACCCCACAGGGTTGCTTTATTCATTTACCCTCATGTTGTCATTTAATGCACATATGCTATAGCGACTTTATCATAATAGGATATGACAGCTGTTATAGTCTGCAAATGCCATGCCTTAACATGAAAACACTGTATATGACAACATGCCACTGTCACACAGACATAAGCCTATAACTGAGTTGATTGCAGACCAATTGAATAATTGTATATGTCCTATCTTTTCATGTGCATTGTTATAGTAGTTTGATATTAGAAGAGAGACACCCGAAACTGACTTTGAACACTACTGTACTTAAATGACCTGTGTTTCTGATCAAATATGTTGGCTTTATCTCATGTCCCTTTCCTTTAACAATTAAGATTTTGGAATGTATAATGAGTGCATTTATAGTTGCTATTATACAATTGGAAGGCTGTAAGATAAAGTGTATACAGGAAATGTATAACAATTTATAATATACTTAGTAAGATGTTCCTGAAAGCATTTTGAAATGGCAAAATGTCAGATATACAGTACAAGATTGAAGGGCGTTATTAATGTATTTTTATTTATTTTCTACACTATGTTTTTGTGCAGTATGCTTTAAGTTACTGTTGAAAATGTGTCTCATGCTATGCACATGTTGTGTGGTGAAGAACAAGAAATGCAATTTTTCAAACATCAATCTGTTGCCTATTTTGAAAATATCTCACATGATATTTCCTCTTTGAGAGATTTCAGCTAGTGAACGTTTTACAACAATTATTTTGTTCTCAGAAACCCTCTCACAGGTCTACATGTTTCACTGTCTGTCCCCACTATGTCCTCCTAGATTTTCTTGTCCAGACAGTATTCTTTGGTTGTCTGTTGGGCTCACATGCAGTAATTCTCAGGCTGCGCTTTCAATTCAAGCAAATATACTGTTAACGAATGTCAATTAAAAAATACTTCGTAAAGCACCTACTTTCATCTACTAGTTTTATGAGTGTCAAAGAATAGTGATATGTCCCCAGGATATGTTAGCTGACATTCTCTTTTACCACTAGAGAGCACTGTGACACATCCAAAGTGTGGCAGAGCCACTGACACTAAGGTAAAATATTATTATAACTAACCCCTTTCATATGTGGTAAGGTCATAGCAATCTCAGATGGGAGTGGATTTGATTTTAGATTACAAAGCCTTTTGAATTGACCTATGCCTGCATCAGAGTTTCTGCATATTTTTTTGAAGGATTGGGATAAATACACCCTTTTAAAATACCTCTTAAAAAGGTCCAATGCAGCTGTTTTTATCTCAATATCAAATAATTTCTGGGTAACAATTAAGTACCTTACTGTGATTGTTGTCCCCCATGGGAAATCAGGGAAGGGACGGTGAATCTGTCTCCTTCCGTACGTTCGTTTGTATGTTCGTTAGTCACACGCAATATCTCAGACAGCACTGGGCGATTTTGACGAAACTTGGGTGAATGATGCATCTTGCCATAGAGATCAGGCATTTATAAAATGGCACTGGCCCAAGGGGGAGCGCTGCATCTTTCTTGGGTGATGACATTTTACTGTTGCCTTGTTTTCAATTAAAATTGTCAAAAATAAACATAAATAGCTTCTTAGCAATAATTTAGCGAGGACTGTCTAGGACTGGTCTGAGTGAAGGACCTAATTGGAGGAGCCTAATGGGAGGGATATGTAACCTGAAAGTTAGCTGTTATTGACAGAGAGGTTTGCCGCCAGGCAGGGCTGCCGGAAAACGTGTGGCGAGCAGGAATTTTGCCCCAGCACTTTTCAATTAGGTGGGGCAGCGGCCCACCACTTTTGATTTGGTTTAATAACAAATGTGGACGCAAAAGCTTTGAAAACAGGGACAAAATAGGCCTACAGTTTTTTAGACTGACTTGCCTTCTAATTTGTTAACTCATGCACTATTGCCGCGTTCATGTGCTAGTCGGAAGTAGGAAACTCACAGAAATGTCAGAAACTTTGAACATC
Source organism: Coregonus clupeaformis (assembly GCF_020615455.1). NCBI lineage: Eukaryota > Metazoa > Chordata > Actinopteri > Salmoniformes > Salmonidae > Coregonus > Coregonus clupeaformis. The sequence goes on from NC_059212.1 coordinate 18,146,681, forward strand.
CCACGGAGCACCATTAAATCCATTATAAAAAATTTGAAATAATATGGCACCACAACAAACCTGCCAAGAGAGGGCCGCCCACCAAAACTCACAGACCAGGCAAGGAGGGCATTAATCAGAGAGGCAACAAAGAGACCAAAGATAACCCTGAAGGAGCTGCAAAGCTCCACAGCGGAGAATGGAGTATCTGTCCATAGGACCACTTTAAGCTGAACACTCCAGAGAGTTGGGCTTTACGGAAGAGTGGCCAGAAAAAAGCCATTGCTTAAAGAAAAAAATAAGCAAACACATTTGGTGTTCGCCAAAAGGCATGTGGTCCTCTGTAGCTCAGCTGGTAGAGCACGGCGCTTGTAACGCCAAGGTAGTGGGTTCGATCCCCGGGACCACCCATACACAAAAAAATGTATGCACGCATGACTGTAAGTCGCTTTGGATAAAAGCGTCTGCTAAATGGCGTATTATTTATTATTATTATTATGTGGGAGAAGGTACTCTGGTCAGATGAGACTGAAATTGAGCTTTTTGGCCATCAAGGAAAACGCTATGTCTGGCGCAAACCCAACACCTCTCATCACCCGAGAACACCAACCCCACAGTGAAGCATGGTGGTGGCAGCATCATGCTGTGGGGATGTTTTTCATCTGCAGGGACTGGGAAACTGGTCAGAATTGAAGGAATGATGGATGGCGCTAAATACATGGAAATTCTTGAGGGAAACCTGTTTCAGTCTTCCAGAGATTTGAGACTGAGACGAAGGTTCACCTTCCAGCAGGACAATGACCTTAAGCATACTGCTAAAGCAACACTTGAGTGGTTTAAGGGGAAACATTTAAATGTCTTGGAATGGCCTTGTCTAAGCCCAGACCTCAATCCAATTGAGAATCTGTGGTATGACTTAAAGATTGCTGTACACCAGCGGAACCCATTCAACTTGTAGGAACTGGAGCAGTTTTGCCTTGAAGAATGGGCAAAAATCCCAGTGGCAAGATGTGCCAAGCTTATAGAGACATAGCCCAAGAGACTTGCAGCTGTAATTGCTGCAAAAGGTGGCTCTACAAAGTATTGTCTTTGGGGGGGTGAATAGTTACAGTGAGGGAAAAAAGTATTTGATCCCCTGCTGATTTTGTACATTTTCCCACTGACAAAGAAATGATCAGTCTATAATTTTAATGGTAGGTTTATTTGAACAGTGAGAGAAAAGCCAGAAAAGCGCATGTCAAAAATGTTATAAATTGATTTGCATTTTAATGAGGGAAATAAGTATTTGACCCCCTCTCAATCAGAAAGATTTCTGGCTCCCAGGTGTCTTTTATACATACTCTTAAAGGGAGTGCTCCTAATCTCAGCGTGTTACCTGTATAAAAGACACCTGTCCACAGAAGCAATCAATCAATCAGATTCCAAACTCTCCACCATGGCCAAGACCAAAGAGCTCTCCAAGGGTGTCAGGGACAAGATTGTAGACCTACACAAGGCTGGAATGGGCTACAAGACCATCGCCAAGCAGCTTGGTGAGAAGGTGACAACAGTTGGTGCGATTATTCACAAATGGAAGAAACACAAAATAACTGTCAATCTACCTCAGCCTGGGGCTCCATGCAAGATCTCACCTCGTGGAGTTGCAATGATCATGAGAACGGTGAGGAATCAGCCCAGATCTACACGGGAGGATCTTGTCAATGATCTCAAGGCAGCTGGGACCATAGTCACCAAGAAAACAATTGGTAACACACTACGCCGTGAAGGACTGAAATCCTGCAGCGCCCGCAAGGTCCCCCTGCTCAAGAAAGCACATATACAGGCCCGTCTGAAGTTTGCCAATGAACATCTGAATGATTCAGAGGAGAACTGGATGAAAGTGTTGTGGTCAGATGAGACCAAAATCGAGCTCTTTGGCATCAACTCAACTCGCCGTGTTTGGAGGAGGAAGAATGCTGCCTATGACCCCAAGAACACCATCCCCACCGTCAAACATGGAGGTGGAAACATTATGCTTTGGGGGTGTTTTTCTGCTAAGGGGATGGACGGGGCCATGTACCGTCAAATCTTGGGTGAGAACCTCCTTCCCCTCAGCCAGGGCATTGAAAATGGAGTCGTGGATGGGTATTCCAGCATGACAATGCCCCAAAACACACGGCCAAGGCAACAAAGGAGTGGCTCAAGAAGAAGCACATTAAGGTCCTGGAGTGGCCTAGCCAGTCTCCAGACCTTAATCCCATAGAAAATTTGTGGAGGGAGCTGAAGGTTCGAGTTGCCAAACGTCAGCCTCGAAACCTTAATGACTTGGAGAAGATCTGCAAAGAGGAGTGGGACAAAATCCCTCCTGAGATGTGTGCAAACCTGGTGGCCAACTACAAAAACGTCTGACCTCTGTGATTGCCAACAAGGGTTTTGCCACCAAGTACTAAGTCATGTTTTGCAGAGGGGTCAAATACTTATTTCCCTCATTAAAATGCAAATCAATTTATAACATTTTTGACATGCGTTTTTCTGGATTTTTTTGTTGTTATTCTGTCTCTCACTGTTCAAATAAACCTACCATAAAAATTATAGACTGATCATTTCTTTGTCAGTGGGCAAACGTAAAAAATCAGCAGGGGATCAAATACTTTTTTCCCTCACTGTATGTGCTATGACATGATGAAAATGTAATTTACTCAAAATGGACGTCATGTTGGAGTGTCTTTTGTCAGTTCCAGGTTGCCATGCCACACCCTTTAGGACTGACCCCACAGGGTTGCTTTATTCATTTACCCTCATGTTGTCATTTAATGCACATATGCTATAGCGACTTTATCATAATAGGATATGACAGCTGTTATAGTCTGCAAATGCCATGCCTTAACATGAAAACACTGTATATGACAACATGCCACTGTCACACAGACATAAGCCTATAACTGAGTTGATTGCAGACCAATTGAATAATTGTATATGTCCTATCTTTTCATGTGCATTGTTATAGTAGTTTGATATTAGAAGAGAGACACCCGAAACTGACTTTGAACACTACTGTACTTAAATGACCTGTGTTTCTGATCAAATATGTTGGCTTTATCTCATGTCCCTTTCCTTTAACAATTAAGATTTTGGAATGTATAATGAGTGCATTTATAGTTGCTATTATACAATTGGAAGGCTGTAAGATAAAGTGTATACAGGAAATGTATAACAATTTATAATATACTTAGTAAGATGTTCCTGAAAGCATTTTGAAATGGCAAAATGTCAGATATACAGTACAAGATTGAAGGGCGTTATTAATGTATTTTTATTTATTTTCTACACTATGTTTTTGTGCAGTATGCTTTAAGTTACTGTTGAAAATATGTCTCATGCTATGCACATGTTGTGTGGTGAAGAACAAGAAATGCAATTTTCAAACATCAATCTGTTGCCTATTTTGAAAATATCTCACATGATATTTCCTCTTTGAGAGATTTCAGCTAGTGAACGTTTTACAACAATTATTTTGTTCTCAGAAACCCTCTCACAGGTCTACATGTTTCACTGTCTGTCCCCACTATGTCCTCCTAGATTTTCTTGTCCAGACAGTATTCTTTGGTTGTCTGTTGGGCTCACATGCAGTAATTCTCAGGCTGCGCTTTCAATTCAAGCAAATATACTGTTAACGAATGTCAATTAAAAAATACTTCGTAAAGCACCTACTTTCATCTACTAGTTTTATGAGTGTCAAAGAATAGTGATATGTCCCCAGGATATGTTAGCTGACATTCTCTTTTACCACTAGAGAGCACTGTGACACATCCAAAGTGTGGCAGAGCCACTGACACTAAGGTAAAATATTATTATAACTAACCCCTTTCATATGTGGTAAGGTCATAGCAATCTCAGATGGGAGTGGATTTGATTTTAGATTACAAAGCCTTTTGAATTGACCTATGCCTGCATCAGAGTTTCTGCATATTTTTTGAAGGATTGGGATAAATACACCCTTTTAAAATACCTCTTAAAAAGGTCCAATGCAGCTGTTTTTATCTCAATATCAAATAATTTCTGGGTAACAATTAAGTACCTTACTGTGATTGTTGTCCCCCATGGGGAAATCAGGGAAGGGACGGTGAATCTGTCTCCTTCCGTACGTTCGTTGTATGTTCGGTAGTCACACGCAATATCTCAGACAGCACTGGGCCGATTTTGACGAAACTTGGGTGAATGATGCATCTTGCCATAGAGATCAGGCATTTATAAAATGGCACTGGCCCAAGGGGGAGCGCTGCATCTTTCTTGGGTGATGACATTTTACTGTTGCCTTGTTTTCAATTAAAATTGTCAAAAATAAACATAAATAGCTTCTTAGCAATAATTTAGCGAGGACTGTCTAGGACTGGTCTGAGTGAAGGACCTAATTGGAGGAGCCTAATGGGAGGGATATGTAACCTGAAAGTTAGCTGTTATTGACAGAGAGGTTTGCCGCCAGGCAGGGCTGCCGGAAAACGTGTGGCGAGCAGGATTTTGCCCCCAGCACTTTTCAATTAGGTGGGCAGCGGCCCACCACTTTTGATTTGGTTTAATAACAAATGTGGACGCAAAAGCTTTGAAAACAGGGACAAAATAGGCCTACAGTTTTTTAGACTGACTTGCCTTCTAATTTGTTAACTCATGCACTATTGCCGCGTTCATGTGCTAGTCGGAAGTAGGAAACTCACAGAAATGTCAGAAACTTTGAACATCCCACGGAGCACCATTAAATCCATTATAAAAAATTTGAAATAATATGGCACCACAACAAACCTGCCAAGAGAGGGCCGCCCACCAAAACTCACAGACCAGGCAAGGAGGGCATTAATCAGAGAGGCAACAAAGAGACCAAAGATAACCCTGAAGGAGCTGCAAAGCTCCACAGCGGAGAATGGAGTATCTGTCCATAGGACCACTTTAAGCTGAACACTCCAGAGAGTTGGGCTTTACGGAAGAGTGGCCAGAAAAAAGCCATTGCTTAAAGAAAAAAATAAGCAAACACATTTGGTGTTCGCCAAAAGGCATGTGGTCCTCTGTAGCTCAGCTGGTAGAGCACGGCGCTTGTAACGCCAAGGTAGTGGGTTCGATCCCCGGGACCACCCATACACAAAAAAATGTATGCACGCATGACTGTAAGTCGCTTGGATAAAAGCGTCTGCTAAATGGCGTATTATTTATTATTATTATTATGTGGGAGAAGGTACTCTGGTCAGATGAGACTGAAATTGAGCTTTTTGGCCATCAAGGAAAACGCTATGTCTGGCGCAAACCCAACACCTCTCATCACCCGAGAACACCAACCCCACAGTGAAGCATGGTGGTGGCAGCATCATGCTGTGGGGATGTTTTTCATCTGCAGGGACTGGGAAACTGGTCAGAATTGAAGGAATGATGGATGGCGCTAAATACATGGAAATTCTTGAGGGAAACCTGTTTCAGTCTTCCAGAGATTTGAGACTGAGACGAAGGTTCACCTTCCAGCAGGACAATGACCCTAAGCATACTGCTAAAGCAACACTTGAGTGGTTTAAGGGGAAACATTTAAATGTCTTGGAATGGCCTTGTCTAAGCCCAGACCTCAATCCAATTGAGAATCTGTGGTATGACTTAAAGATTGCTGTACACCAGCGGAACCCATTCAACTTGTAGGAACTGGAGCAGTTTTGCCTTGAAGAATGGGCAAAAATCCCCAGTGGCAAGATGTGCCAAGCTTATAGAGACATAGCCCAAGAGACTTGCAGCTGTAATTGCTGCAAAAGGTGGCTCTACAAAGTATTGTCTTTGGGGGGGTGAATAGTTACAGTGAGGGAAAAAAGTATTTGATCCCCTGCTGATTTTGTACATTTGCCCACTGACAAAGAAATGATCAGTCTATAATTTTAATGGTAGGTTTATTTGAACAGTGAGAGAAAAGCCAGAAAAGCGCATGTCAAAAATGTTATAAATTGATTTGCATTTTAATGAGGGAAATAAGTATTTGACCCCCTCTCAATCAGAAAGATTTCTGGCTCCCAGGTGTCTTTTATACATACTCTTAAAGGGAGTGCTCCTAATCTCAGCGTGTTACCTGTATAAAAGACACCTGTCCACAGAAGCAATCAATCAATCAGATTCCAAACTCTCCACCATGGCCAAGACCAAAGAGCTCTCCAAGGGTGTCAGGGACAAGATTGTAGACCTACACAAGGCTGGAATGGGCTACAAGACCATCGCCAAGCAGCTTGGTGAGAAGGTGACAACAGTTGGTGCGATTATTCACAAATGGAAGAAACACAAAATAACTGTCAATCTACCTCAGCCTGGGGCTCCATGCAAGATCTCACCTCGTGGAGTTGCAATGATCATGAGAACGGTGAGGAATCAGCCCAGATCTACACGGGAGGATCTTGTCAATGATCTCAAGGCAGCTGGGACCATAGTCACCAAGAAAACAATTGGTAACACACTACGCCGTGAAGGACTGAAATCCTGCAGCGCCCGCAAGGTCCCCCTGCTCAAGAAAGCACATATACAGGCCCGTCTGAAGTTTGCCAATGAACATCTGAATGATTCAGAGGAGAACTGGATGAAAGTGTTGTGGTCAGATGAGACCAAAATCGAGCTCTTTGGCATCAACTCAACTCGCCGTGTTTGGAGGAGGAAGAATGCTGCCTATGACCCCAAGAACACCATCCCCACCGTCAAACATGGAGGTGGAAACATTATGCTTTGGGGGTATTTTTCTGCTAAGGGGATGGACGGGGCCATGTACCGTCAAATCTTGGGTGAGAACCTCCTTCCCTCAGCCAGGGCATTGAAAATGGGTCGTGGATGGGTATTCCAGCATGACAATGCCCCAAAACACACGGCCAAGGCAACAAAGGAGTGGCTCAAGAAGAAGCACATTAAGGTCCTGGAGTGGCCTAGCCAGTCTCCAGACCTTAATCCCATAGAAAATTTGTGGAGGGAGCTGAAGGTTCGAGTTGCCAAACGTCAGCCTCGAAACCTTAATGACTTGGAGAAGATCTGCAAAGAGGAGTGGGACAAAATCCCTCCTGAGATGTGTGTGCAAACCTGGTGGCCAACTACAAAAACGTCTGACCTCTGTGATTGCCAACAAGGGTTTTGCCACCAAGTACTAAGTCATGTTTTGCAGAGGGGTCAAATACTTATTTCCCTCATTAAAATGCAAATCAATTTATAACATTTTTGACATGCGTTTTTCTGGATTTTTTTGTTGTTATTCTGTCTCTCACTGTTCAAATAAACCTACCATAAAAATTATAGACTGATCATTTCTTTGTCAGTGGGCAAACGTAAAAAATCAGCAGGGGATCAAATACTTTTTTCCCTCACTGTATGTGCTATGACATGATGAAAATGTAATTTACTCAAAATGGACGTCATGTTGGAGTGTCTTTTGTCAGTTCCAGGTTGCCATGCCACACCCTTTAGGACTGACCCCACAGGGTTGCTTTATTCATTTACCCTCATGTTGTCATTTAATGCACATATGCTATAGCGACTTTATCATAATAGGATATGACAGCTGTTATAGTCTGCAAATGCCATGCCTTAACATGAAAAACACTGTATATGACAACATGCCACTGTCACACAGACATAAGCCTATAACTGAGTTGATTGCAGACCAATTGAATAATTGTATATGTCCTATCTTTTCATGTGCATTGTTATAGTAGTTTGATATTAGAAGAGAGACACCCGAAACTGACTTTGAACACTACTGTACTTAAATGACCTGTGTTTCTGATCAAATATGTTGGCTTTATCTCATGTCCCTTTCCTTTAACAATTAAGATTTTGGAATGTATAATGAGTGCATTTATAGTTGCTATTATACAATTGGAAGGCTGTAAGATAAAGTGTATACAGGAAATGTATAACAATTTATAATATACTTAGTAAGATGTTCCTGAAAGCATTTTGAAATGGCAAAATGTCAGATATACAGTACAAGATTGAAGGGCGTTATTAATGTATTTTTATTTATTTTCTACACTATGTTTTTGTGCAGTATGCTTTAAGTTACTGTTGAAAATGTGTCTCATGCTATGCACATGTTGTGTGGTGAAGAACAAGAAATGCAATTTTCAAACATCAATCTGTTGCCTATTTTGAAAATATCTCACATGATATTTCCTCTTTGAGAGATTTCAGCTAGTGAACGTTTTACAACAATTATTTTGTTCTCAGAAACCCTCTCACAGGTCTACATGTTTCACTGTCTGTCCCCACTATGTCCTCCTAGATTTTCTTGTCCAGACAGTATTCTTTGGTTGTCTGTTGGGCTCACATGCAGTAATTCTCAGGCTGCGCTTTCAATTCAAGCAAATATACTGTTAACGAATGTCAATTAAAAATACTTCGTAAAGCACCTACTTTCATCTACTAGTTTTATGAGTGTCAAAGAATAGTGATATGTCCCCAGGATATGTTAGCTGACATTCTCTTTTACCACTAGAGAGCACTGTGACACATCCAAAGTGTGGCAGAGCCACTGACACTAAGGTAAAATATTATTATAACTAACCCCTTTCATATGTGGTAAGGTCATAGCAATCTCAGATGGGAGTGGATTTGATTTTAGATTACAAAGCCTTTTGAATTGACCTATGCCTGCATCAGAGTTTCTGCATATTTTTTGAAGGATTGGGATAAATACACCCTTTTAAAATACCTCTTAAAAAGGTCCAATGCAGCTGTTTTTATCTCAATATCAAATAATTTCTGGGTAACAATTAAGTACCTTACTGTGATTGTTGTCCCCATGGGAAATCAGGGAAGGGACGGTGAATCTGTCTCCTTCCGTACGTTCGTTTGTATGTTCAGTTAGTCACACGCAATATCTCAGACAGCACTGGGCCGATTTTGACGAAACTTGGGTGAATGATGCATCTTGCCATAGAGATCAGGCATTTATAAAATGGCACTGGCCCAAGGGGGAGCGCTGCATCTTTCTTGGGTGATGACATTTTACTGTTGCCTTGTTTTCAATTAAAATTGTCAAAAATAAACATAAATAGCTTCTTAGCAATAATTTAGCGAGGACTGTCTAGGACTGGTCTGAGTGAAGGACCTAATTGGAGGAGCCTAATGGGAGGGATATGTAACCTGAAAGTTAGCTGTTATTGACAGAGAGGTTTGCCGCCAGGCAGGGCTGCCGGAAAACGTGTGGCGAGCAGGAATTTGCCCCAGCACTTTTCAATTAGGTGGGGCAGCGGCCCACCACTTTTGATTTGGTTTAATAACAAATGTGGACGCAAAAGCTTTGAAAACAGGGACAAAATAGGCCTACAGTTTTTTAGACTGACTTGCCTTCTAATTTGTTAACTCATGCACTATTGCCGCGTTCACGTGCTAGTCGGAAGTAGGAAACTCACAGAAATGTCAGAAACTTTGAACATCCCACGGAGCACCATTAAATCCATTATAAAAAATTTGAAATAATATGGCACCACAACAAACCTGCCAAGAGAGGGCCGCCCACCAAAACTCACAGACCAGGCAAGGAGGGCATTAATCAGAGAGGCAACAAAGAGACCAAAGATAACCCTGAAGGAGCTGCAAAGCTCCACAGCGGAGAATGGAGTATCTGTCCATAGGACCACTTTAAGCTGAACACTCCAGAGAGTTGGGCTTTACGGAAGAGTGGCCAGAAAAAAGCCATTGCTTAAAGAAAAAAATAAGCAAACACATTTGGTGTTCGCCAAAAGGCATGTGGTCCTCTGTAGCTCAGCTGGTAGAGCACGGCGCTTGTAACGCCAAGGTAGTGGGTTCGATCCCCGGGACCACCCATACACAAAAAAAATTATGCACGCATGACTGTAAGTCGCTTTGGATAAAAGCGTCTGCTAAATGGCGTATTATTTATTATTATGTGGGAGAAGGTACTCTGGTCAGATGAGACTGAAATTGAGCTTTTTGGCCATCAAGGAAAACGTTATGTCTGGCGCAAACCCAACACCTCTCATCACCCGAGAACACCAACCCCACAGTGAAGCATGGTGGTGGCAGCATCATGCTGTGGGGATGTTTTTCATCTGCAGGGACTGGGAAACTGGTCAGAATTGAAGGAATGATGGATGGCGCTAAATACAGGGAAATTCTTGAGGGAAACCTGTTTCAGTCTTCCAGAGATTTGAGACTGAGATGGAGGTTCACCTTCCAGCAGGACAATGACCCTAAGCATACTGCTAAAGCAACACTTGAGTGGTTTAAGGGGAAACATTTAAATGTCTTGGAATGGCCTTGTCTAAGCCCAGACCTCAATCCAATTGAGAATCTGTGGTATGACTTAAAGATTGCTGTACACCAGCGGAACCCATTCAACTTGTAGGAACTGGAGCAGTTTTGCCTTGAAGAATGGGCAAAAATCCCAGTGGCAAGATGTGCCAAGCTTATAGAGACATAGCCCAAGAGACTTGCAGCTGTAATTGCTGCAAAAGGTGGCTCTACAAAGTATTGTCTTTGGGGGGGGTGAATAGTTACAGTGAGGGAAAAAAGTATTTGATCCCCTGCTGATTTTGTACATTTGCCCACTGACAAAGAAATGATCAGTCTATAATTTTAATGGTATGTTTATTTGAACAGTGAGAGACAGAATAACAACAAAAAAATCCAGAAAAGCGCATGTCAAAAATGTTATAAATTGATTTGCATTTTAATGAGGGAAATAAGTATTTGACCCCCTCTCAATCAGAAAGATTTCTGGCTCCCAGGTGTCTTTTATACATACTCTTAAAGGGAGTGCTCCTAATCTCAGCGTGTTACCTGTATAAAAGACACCTGTCCACAGAAGCAATCAATCAATCAGATTCCAAACTCTCCACCATGGCCAAGACCAAAGAGCTCTCCAAGGGTGTCAGGGACAAGATTGTAGACCTACACAAGGCTGAAATGGGCTACAAGACCATCGCCAAGCAGCTTGGTGAGAAGGTGACAACAGTTGGTGCGATTATTCACAAATGGAAGAAACACAAAATAACTGTCAATCTACCTCAGCCTGGGGCTCCATGCAAGATCTCACCTCGTGGAGTTGCAATGATCATGAGAACGGTGAGGAATCAGCCCAGATCTACACGGGAGGATCTTGTCAATGATCTCAAGGCAGCTGGGACCATAGTCACCAAGAAAACAATTGGTAACACACTACGCCGTGAAGGACTGAAATCCTGCAGCGCCCGCAAGGTCCCCCCTGCTCAAGAAAGCACATATACAGGCCCGTCTGAAGTTTGCCAATGAACATCTGAATGATTCAGAGGAGAACTGGATGAAAGTGTTGTGGTCAGATGAGACCAAAATCGAGCTCTTTGGCATCAACTCAACTCGCCGTGTTTGGAGGAGGAAGAATGCTGCCTATGACCCCAAGAACACCATCCCCACCGTCAAACATGGAGGTGGAAACATTATGCTTTGGGGGTGTTTTTCTGCTAAGGGGATGGACGGGGCCATGTACCGTCAAATCTTGGGTGAGAACCTCCTTCCCTCAGCCAGGGCATTGAAAATGGGTCGTGGATGGGTATTCCAGCATGACAATGCCCCAAAACACACGGCCAAGGCAACAAAGGAGTGGCTCAAGAAGAAGCACATTAAGGTCCTGGAGTGGCCTAGCCAGTCTCCAGACCTTAATCCCATAGAAAATCTGTGGAGGGAGCTGAAGGTTCGAGTTGCCAAACGTCAGCCTCGAAACCTTAATGACTTGGAGAAGATCTGCAAAGAGGAGTGGGACAAAATCCCTCCTGAGATGTGTGCAAACCTGGTGGCCAACTACAAAAACGTCTGACCTCTGTGATTGCCAACAAGGGTTTTGCCACCAAGTACTAAGTCATGTTTTGCAGAGGGGTCAAATACTTATTTCCCTCATTAAAATGCAAATCAATTTATAACATTTTTGACATGCGTTTTTCTGGATTTTTGTTGTTGTTATTCTGTCTCTCTGTTCAAATAAACCTACCATTAAAATTATAGACTGATCATGTCTTTGTCAGTGGGCAAACTTACAAAATCAGCAGGGGATCAAATACTTTTTTCCCCTCACTGTATACACACTCAAGTTTTCAGTTTTTTTGTCTTATTTCTTGTTTGTTTCACAATTTTTTTTATTTTTCATCTTCAATGTGGTAGGCATGTTGTGTAAATCAAATGATACAAACCCCCCCCAAAAATCCATTTTAATTCCAGGTTATAAGGCAACAAAATAGGAAAAATGCCAAGGGGGGTGAATACTTTCGCAAGCCACCGTATAAACGTGCTGCGTTCAAACAGTTAGCAAGTCGGACATTTCTGAGTTTCCTATTTCCGACTAGCATGTGAACGTGGCATTTATCCTTATTATCAGAGTGCTGCAGGTTGTGTGTGTGTTGACCAATCAGATTCACGGAAATCACAGGTAGTGTGGGTCGGGCATGGAGCACCTCTATATATAGCAGAGCACGCTTTCCACTTTTCTCCAGTATTATTTTAGTAAATGGGAAAATAACTCACTCCAGACAGGCACAAGCAAAAACTCTTTACAGAAAAGTTGTAGCAACCCTTCACCTAAACATTAGTGATCTGACATGCTGTATCAGTCTGATCAACTGTAGGTCTAGCCATAGCTGCAGGAAGTAGGGGTGCTTAGGGTGCTGCAGAACCCCCTGAAAAATCATATAATCTAAAGACCTGCCTTAACGAAATAATAATGCATTTATTTGTGATGTAGCATGGGGTGTTTTTTTTCTTCCTATTCTAATGGTAGGCCTACCTAAAACCATCATAAACACAACCAAATGATGATTTTTTTGCAATAGCATATATGAAATGTATTTATTACATTATAATGCATTGGCTCAGAAAGGGATTGCTAGATGCCCATCTTCTCTAGTGTTAATAGTCGGAGTATAGAAGCACACGATTTTGTAAGACTCCGGGCCAAAATTTGACAAAGCTCTAACCAAAGAACATGTGTGCGATGGCAAGCACAGAAGCACGCGTGTGGCCAGTGTAGTCAGCATATAACTTTTGCCGAGCGCAAGCCGCTCCTATTCATGGGCATGAGCACACCGGCTCCACTATTAATTTCATCAAAACCTTGGCCTGAGTGCACCGGGTCCACTAGAGGCTTGCACTACTTGAGTGTAAAAATACGCTCTGATTCTATTTTCAAGATTTCAATGCGCAGCTCAGGTCTGACTGGGCTACACAGTAGAGACTAGAGACTGAGCGAGGGAGCTGAACAGTTCGGGACTAAAGTTGGGCAAAGCTGATATCGCGGCAGGAGTAACCAATCGAAGCTCACCATAGCTTCCAACCCCTATTGGGTTGGCTGACAATGGCTGTTGATTCGTAGCACTACCTAGCATGCTTGCTAGCTTGTTAGCACCAACATGAGGGTGAAGCTAGCGTGGCTATGTGAGTTACCGATATATAGTGTATCTCGGCCAGAGCAATAGGATAAAGTGCCTTGCGCTCCGCTTGCCCTGGCCAAAAGTTACGCTTACAGTGTAGCAGGTAAAGATAATCAACTTATTTTGCAATGCCCCTACTGGAATGCTTTGCCGTTTGGTTGTTTTCAGTTTTTTTTTTATCCCCTGCCTAATCGGACAACCACAGAGCAGGCTCAACTTGCCCGACTGCCACAAATGCCATAAATTGTCCTTCTTTCACTTAAACAATGTGGATGCGCGGGAAAGATCAGTTTTAGGCTAAGCCTACTGGAATTCCTTACAGTTTTGTTGTTTTTAGTTTTTTTTTTATCACCTGGGGCAACTTTAGAGCAGGCTCAACTTGCCCCAGGCAATAGGTCAAACCTTAAGGTCCCTGCTTCAACTAGGTTCCTGAGTTTTACCCAGTTACCATCACCAGGCAGGCAAAAACTCCACCCATGCAAAACGAGCTGAACTTTCAGGCAGTCTTTTCAAACAGCTCTTACACTAAAGGGTATTATCATAATTTTCACAATTTCACAGTATAATTCCAACCTCATAGTGTGGAAATATATATAAAACACAGGAAAATCAAGTTTTTGAGTGCATTGCCCCTTTAACTAAAGTGAATTGTAAGCTATTTCGATTGAGCCATTTTATTTTGTCATTGAATACAATAATAGGCTTATTTATAGACAAATCTAATATTTTTTTCTCATAGTTTAATGAACATAAACAGCTATCGCCTACAGCCAATCATCAGTCCAAGAGCATTACTTGACTCAAAGTCAAATTTGTGACTTTTTAAAAGTGAATAAAGAAATTGTTAATGCTTGTTCTTATGACCATCAATAGCTGGGCTACCTACATGATGAGCTCAAGGTGGGAGTTCTATTAGACTGAACTGGGGTAAACCGGGATATAGCTCGTCACCTCACTGGGCAAAAAAGCGGTGAGGGAGGAGCACCGGCTCAAATCGACCATCACCGGGCCATAATGTAAACAAAAGAGCATGATGAATCGTTCTATCAAATAGGCTATACATTAGGCTACCATTTTAGTAGTTTTCCTTGGGAAGTCAGGTAAAGATATATACGTTTTTATAAAGAGCAAATCCTTATACATGTGAAAACATTGAATCCTAACTCATTACTCCACGTGCTTGACATACCTCACCTTTGTTTTCAGCCGACTTCGCCGTCTTTGACCGGGGCACCCGGCTCACCCGCGAGAGGCAGCCCGGTTTCAAAACGAATGCAATCAATGAAAACCCGGTTTACACGGGGCATGCCCGGGACATTAATCAAATCCCCTCAATTTCAAGACCCCGCCCCGCTCCTTTAACTCGGCAACTGTTCGTTTTACGTGGCCCGTTGCCCATGATTGGTAGAGATTTTATTTTACGACCAATGGAATGGTCTAAAATATGCAAGCCCCGCTCGATCGGGGCACCGGGCGATGCAAAAATAATTCGCCCATTATCAAAGTGCGTTCTGGAGAGCGATTATCAGTCACTGCCTCAGCGCTATAGTGACTTTTGCCAAGAGGGTTATCAGAGCTGCCTGTCAAACAACTGTTTCTCTGTCTGACGGCTTTAGAACTGCGGATAACATTTGGGTATGTTCTTATACACAGGGTGATCGGCTAGAATAAAATTGTAAATTTGGTCAGAAATGCCCTAACTTGAAAGCTTCTCCAAAACGCAGTAAAGGAAAGGAAACTTTGTTACGCTCTCAACAGCGGGCATTTTTGTTGATAGAGTATTCATCAAGTTAACCAAGAATGATTCCACCAGCCAGTCCACGGATCAGCAACACGAGAAGCCGCGGTCAGGTCGAGACGAACCGGGGAGCCACTGCGCTTCTTCTGGACAGCATCAAAACCGCAATCAGGACCGAGCCATTTCAGGATGTGTACAACGTTATACATGGCAAAGAGCTGGGCAGGTGAGTTGAACATTGTAGGTAGTAGGTTAACCGGTTGAGGGTTATTAAAAAAGCTACAGGCTATTTTCTGCCTGGGTGTATAATATTCGAATTCATGTTCCTAACTTGGGATGCTTTCAATCAATGTTCAATGTGGTAACAACTTCAGGCACCATCCATTGACTGTATGTCCATCTAATCATTTACTATATATCAAGGGCTTTTTTGTTTTTAACATAAATGCAGGTATTTGACATTGCACCAGATAGCAAACCAAATTCTCATCTGTAGTCCCTGGTTTAAAAAAAAAATATTTCAGGATGACAAAGAAATACAATTAAATTATAGATACCCATTGACCAGTCACTTTCCCCAGCTGTGAGTGCAAGACTGGCAAATGAATCTAGCCATTGACATACTGAACGTAAAGAGAACTGAAGCCACAGGAGATTTGTCATGCAAAAGCATGGACAAAAGCATCTAATCTATTCCAAAACCATGGATACTCTTTGATTAGCACTCTTATCTATTTATCATTTTTCATGGTTTAGTTACAGTATTACAATCTTTGCCAGTGCATAACTTGTTGAGTTGTAAACTACAGTTGGCCAGGTCCAATACTACTGTGAGTTAATTCCCTTAAATAATGTAATTAGTCAGCATGGTCAGTGCAACAGAGGAGTAAACTAAGCCATGCTAATTGGGCTGCCAAGCTGTCTGAGATTCAGAGGTAATGTTGTAATCCAGTTTGAGCCAGACCTCCCGCAGCTGCATGGTCATACCTTTAACCTGGAGATGTTGGGGAAACACACTATTCTGTGCTAGTTTATCAAAGTGTGTGTCAAGTCAAATCAAATCACATTTTATTGGTCACATACACATATTTAGCAGATGCTATTGCGGATGTAGCGAAATGCTTGTGTCCCTAGCTCCAACAGTGCAGTAGTATCTAACAATTTGTGTGTGAGTGACTAGGTGACCATGTGTAAAATAGCTTGTGGGAGTTTAATTTTCATAAGTTCCAAGTCACACAGGCTTTATAACATGAGTGTGAGTGCTGAAATCAGGCCTCTTGGGAATGAGCTGAATTTAGTCCCTCATGGAATTTTTTGCCTGGGCCAATTTTGTCCACTTAGTCAGGTAAACATATATTAAGTTATTGTTTTTATTCAAGATCATTCATTTGTGGTGAGAGCGATCCTGTTTGGGCTGAGTGTCTTTTAACCTTAACCCACCTACCTTATGCCCTATAATCACTTTCTCACACACACACAGTAGACAGCCCATGCACCTGGTCTTCAGTGTGCAACTCACTGAAGACATGAGTGGGTTTATCAGCATCAGACTTAACAATGCCAGCCAGGGCTAAAGGCTAGAGACATACCGCTGTGAATAACTGGATAAAGGGATTGAGGCATGGATGGCACTACTCGGAACCTACTACTACCTCCACACTTATTTACAACAGTTGGAAAACAACTTGTAATATGTGATAGTATTGGGCATGGCCTTATACTTGATAGTTTAGATAAATGGTGACTTAATTGTCTGTTATAGTCCTTACATGTGTATGTATGAAGACTTGATTTGCTGAATCCTGAATCTCACTGCACGTGATAAACTCTGAGGGTAGAAACAGTCAGTGGTGCCTTAAGCCGGGAGACAAAACATGACATTGATGAACCCAGGCTCTCTTTCAGGGCACTAAAGTGGGTCATTAAAATCAATGGTTGGGTGAGCTTGAAGGTCGCATTGGTTTAATAATGATTTAATCAAGAAGGAATGCAGGGAGACAAAGACCTATTCGGTGACCATGACAACAATTGATGGCCTGTGCCACCTTATTGCCCATTTCCCAATCATTCAATTTCACTATACATTTCTAATCAAATGTAAAGGAAAGGGGGATACCTAGTCAGTTGTACAACTGAATACATTCAACTGAAATGTGTCTTCTGCATTTAACCCAACCCCTCTGAATCAGAGAGGTGTGGAGGGCTAAGGGAGGACAGACCAGTGTGTGATGTAAATTACAATCTTGATTATCCACCAAAATGCATAATCAGCATCAACAATCACTATAGTTAGCCTTCTCTAAGACCTATTGATAAATGGTTTGTCACGTTGTAGTCCTGTGTGTTTTGATCCTGTCGTAAGGGGCAGTTTGCTCATTATTAAGGCCTGTTCTTCAACGTTAAGTCCCCTATCTGTCTCCAGGGGGAAGTTTGCCATAGTGAAGAGGTGTGTGGAGAAGAGCACAGGGACGGAGTACGCAGCCAAGTTCCTGAGGAAGAGGAGGAAGGGTCAGGACTGCAGAGTGAAGGTGCTCCATGAGATCGCTGTTCTGGAGCTCACCAACCCTAGCCACAGGATTATCAACCTGCACCAAGTTTACGAGACCCCGACAGAGATGGTCCTGGTGCTCGAGTAGTGAGTATTACTGCAAACACCTGTGGTTTTCGACTGTGTGTGTGTATACACACCTACATGAACACGTGTTCTCTATTTACGAGTGTGTATAAAGACACCTGCATGAGGTCTTCAAGCTAGCTAGCCATGTCAGTTTGACGTCAAGCCCAAGGTCCCTCCTCTAGCTTTGCTCTGCTGAGAACAGTACGGGGGGAGAAAAAAAATACAAATGTATGCACTCACTACTGTAAGTCTCTCTGAATAAGAACGTCTGCTAAATGACTTAAATGTAAGAGCTGAGGAGAGTCAGCAGCTTGCAGAAAGTTGTCACTCACATTCCTAACGGTGAATATCCCAAGCCCCACTGCAGGGAATGGGGGATGTACTGTGCAGTGAGTTGGAAAGACCACCTGTCTCCCTCTGCCTGAGTAGGAGGGTAATCCAGCTAACCCTAAACCCTACTGTAGCGTCTGCTGACTAGAGCAGAGCAGGCTAGAGGGATGGCAGAAACCTGCGGCTTCTTACTACCATTAGGACCAGCTGCTCATCTACTAACTATATGCACTAGAGTGACTAGTTGCATTATTAGTCCTATGATTTCAACGTTGTATAAACTTCAAGGCATTCCAGACATTGAATAGTTTGATGGTCACCATCTTAACATTGGTTAACTTTGCCTTGAACTTTCCTATTAATTTGAAACCGCATGTGCAATGATGCAATATGTTTGTTCACTGCCCATGTAGGCTCTCAAATGGCTGTAGCCTAATTCCTGACCAGTCCAGTCAATGACTGCACAAGTCTAAGAGAGGATATTTGAAATGCTTATTGAAAATGGAATACCATCAGAGATGCGGAATTGTGGCTAAATAGGGTGAATAACTGTGTTAATAATTGTGTTGGGGCTGCTTTATGTGTTTTCTGTGCTTTAGAGATGATTGCTGTGTAGGTCAACGGCAGTACTCATTCTGAGATATTTATAGTTCTGACCATATTACCTTTTGTTTGTCTTACATTGTATTCATGTTTTAATCTCTGTTTTGAAAGTGCCCACTGAGTGATATATTGGCTAGCTTGGCAAGTATCTCTAATCCAGGCAAATTGGAATGTGAGGGAACGTGACTTTGAAGCATCACTCTCTGCACTACTGAGTGGTCCGTCAGTACACGGGATGAGAAGAACCAAACAGAAATGCTCTGAAAAAAGGTCATCATTGTGAATTGAAATGATCTCATACTAATTGTCTTGGTCAGCGACATCTACAATACAATAGATAATGGGGCATTTTCTCACTTCGGTAACAAATAGCGCGGAACTACTACACAACAGGTGTAGACTTTTACAGTGAAATGCTTACTTACAAATCCTTTCCCAACAATGCAGCATTAAAAGTAAGAGAATGTGCAAATAAGATTTGAAAATAATAATACAATTGATATCAATAACAAGGCTATATACAAGAAGTACTGTACCGAGTCAATGTGCAGGGGTACGAGGAAGTTGATGTAATATGTACATGTAGGTAGGGGTAAAAGTGACTAGGCAATCAGGATAGATAATAAACAGAGAAGTAGCAGTGTATGTGAAGAGTGTAAAAGTGTGTGTTTTTGTTTAACTATCCTTGTGGGTACCAGAAGTCCTCGCAAGGAAAATT
Source organism: Coregonus clupeaformis (assembly GCF_020615455.1). Lineage (NCBI taxonomy): Eukaryota > Metazoa > Chordata > Actinopteri > Salmoniformes > Salmonidae > Coregonus > Coregonus clupeaformis. The sequence continues at coordinate 18,166,057 of NC_059212.1, forward strand.
CGGACAAGTGGGGACATTTCGCCGGTCCCATGAGGAAAGATTATATTTTAGGCTCAGGGGTTAGGTTCTTAAAAAAAAATGTGACCAATAAATTTGATTTGATTTAGGGTTAGAATTAAGTTTAGGGTTGGGGTTTAGGAGTTAGGGTTAGGTATAGTTTTAGGGTTAGGGAGAATAGGATTTTGAAAGGGAATACATTTGTTGGTCCCTACAAGGATAGTAAAACAAAACTGTGTGTGTGGCGTCAATATGCGTGTGTGTGTGTGTGTGTGTGTGTGTTGGAGTGTCAGTGGATTGCGAAAGTATTCACCCCCCTTGGCATTTTTCCTATTTTGTTGCCTTACAACCTGGAATTAAAATGGATTTTTGGGGGGGTTGTATCATTTGATTTACACAACATGCCTACCACTTTGAAGATGCAAAATATTTTTTTCTTGTGAAACAAACAAGAAATAAGACCAAAAAAAAGAACTTGAACGTGCATAATTATTCACCCCCCAGTTCAGATTTAAGTATAACTTTTGTAAGACTGAATCTTTTAGTGATGGGTCTAATGCTTTAACAATTTCTGTCCTCAGAATTCAAATTCATTATATAAATAGGCCCATTTAATTTTGTCTGGCTTGCCATTCTCTCATAATTTTAAAAACTGTTCGCTAGGCATAGGCAAGACCATAAGCAAATAGGTAAACTGGGATAATACTAAAGAGTTAATCAGGGTGATTCTTCCACAAATAGACAGGTACTGTGCCTTGCAAAAGTATTCGTCCCCCTTGGCGTTTTTCCTATTTTGTTGCATTACAACCTGTAATTTAAATTGATTTTTATTTGGATTTCATGTAATGGACATACACAAAATAGTCCAAATTGGTGAAGTGAAATTAAAAAAATAACTTGTTTCAAAAAATTCTACAAAATAAATAACCGGAAAGTGGTGCGTGCATATGTATTCACCCCCTTTGCTATGAATCCCCTAAATAAGATCTGGTGCAACAAATTACCTTCAGAAGTCACATAATGAGTTAAATAAAGTCCACCTGTGTGCAATCTAAGTGTCATATGATCTGTCACATGATCTCAGTACCTGTTCTGAAAGGCCCCAGAGGCTGCAACACCACTAAGCAAGGGGCACCACCAAGCAAGTGGCACCATGAAGACCAAGGAGCTCTCCAAACAGGTCAGGGACACAGTTGTGGAGAAGGACAGATCAAGGTTGGGTTATAAAAAAATATCAAAAACTTTGAACATCCCACTGAGCACCATTTTAAAATCCATTATTAAAAAATGGAAAGAATATGGCACCACAACAAACCTGCCAAGAGAGGGCCGCCCACCAAAACTCACGGACCAGGCAAGGAGGGCATTAATCAGAGAGGCAACAAAGAGACCAAAGATAACCCAGAAGGAGCTGCAAAGCTCCAAAGCGGAGATTGGAGTATCTGTCATTAGGACCACTTTAAGCCGTACACTCCACAGAGCTGGGCTTTACGGAAGAGTGGCCAGAATGAAAGCCATTGCTTAAAGAAAAAAATAAGCAAACACATTTGGTGTTCGCCAAAAGGCACGTGGGAGACTCCCCAAACATATGGAAGAAGGTACTCTGGTCAGATGAGACTAAAATTGGAAAACGCTATGTCTGGCGCAAACCCAACACCTCTCCTCACCCCGAGAACATCATCCCCACAGTGAAGCATGGTGGTAGCAGCATCATGCTGTAGGGATGTTTTTCATCGGCAGGGACTGGGAAACTGGTCAGAATTGAAGGAATGATGGATGGCGCTAAATACAGGGAAATCCTTGAGGGAAATCTGTTTTCAGTCTTCCAGAGATTTGAGACTGGGACGGAGGTTCACCTTCCAGCAGAACAAAGACCCTAAGCATACTGATAAAGCAACACTCGGGTGGTTTAAGGGGAAACATTTAAATGTCTTGCAATGGCCTAGTCAAAGGCCAGACCTCAATCCAATTGAGAATATGTGGTTTGACTTAAAGATTGCTGTACACCAGCAGAACCCATCCAACTTGAAGGAGCTGGAGCAGTTTTGCCTTGAAGAATGGACAAAAATCCCAGTGGCTAGATGTGCCAAACTTATGGAGACAAACCTCAAGAGACTTGCAGCTGTAATTTCTGCAAAAGGTGGCCCTGACCTGTTTGGCGAGCTCTTTGGTCTTCATAGTGCCGCTTGCTTGGTGGTGCCCCTTGCTTAGTGGTGTTGCAGACTCTGGGGCCTTTCAGAACAGGTGTATATATGCTGAGATCATGTGACAGATCATGTGACAGATCATGTGACACTTAGTTTGCACACTAATTATGTGACTTCCGAAGGTAATTGGTTGCACCAGATCTTATTTAGGGGCTTCATAGCATAGGGGGTGAATACATATGCACGCACCACTTTTCTGTTATTTCGTTTTTAGAATTTTTTTCATTTCACTTCACCAATTTGGACTATTTTGTGTATGTCCGTTACATGAAATCCAAATAAAAGTCAATTTAAATTACAGGTTGAAATGCAACAAAATAGGAAAAAAACGGCAAGGGGGGTGAATACTTTTGCTAGGCACTGTAAGTATCTGTGAATGTGTGGGTCGAGTCCAGTGAGTGTGCATAGAGTCAATGCAATAGTGCGGGTAGCCATTTGATTAACTGTTCAGCAGTCTTATGGCTTGGGGGGGTAGAAGCTGTTCAGGACCCTTTTGGTCCCAGACTTGGCGCTCCAGTACCGCTTGCCATCTGCTAGCAGAGTGAACAGTCTATTGCTTTGGTGGCAGGGGTCTTTGACAATTTTCCGGGCCATTCTCTGACACCGCTTGGTATAGAGGTCCTGGATTGCAGGGAGCTCGGCCCCAGCGATGTACTGGGCCGTCCGCACCACCCTCTCTAGCGCCTTGCGGTCGGATGCCAAGCAGTTGCCATACCAAGCGGTGATGCAACCAGTCAAGATGCTGTCAATGGTGCAGCTGTTGAACTTTTTGAGGATCTGAGGGCCCATGCCAAATCTTTTCAGCCTCCTGAGGGGAAGAGGCATTGTCGTGCCTTCTTCACAACTGTGTTGGTGTGTGTGGACCATGTTAATTATTTAGTGAAGTGGACACAGAGAAACTTGACCCACTCCATTACAGCCCCGTGGATGGGGGCGTGCTCGGCCCTCCATATCCTGTAGTCCACGATCAGCACCTTTGTCTTACTGACGTTGAGGGAGAGGTTGTTGTCCTGGCACCACAGTGCCAGGTCACTGACCTCCTCCCTATAGGCTGTCTCCTCATCGTCGGTGATCAGGCCTACCACCGTCTTGTCGTCAGCAAACTTAATGATGGTGTTGGAGTCGAGCGCAGCCACACAGTCATGGGTGAACAGGGAGTACAGGATGGGACTGAGCACGGGCCCCTGTGTTGAGGGTCAGCGTGGCAGATGTGATGTTACCTACCTTCACCACCTGGGGGCGGCCCGTCAGGAAGTCCAGGATCCAGTTGCAGAGGGAGGTGTTCAGTCCCAGGGTCCTGAGCATAGTGATGAGCTTGGAGGGCACTATGGTGTTGAACGCTGAGCTGTAGTCAATGAACAGCATTCTCACATAGGTGTTCCTCTTATCCAGGTGGGAGAGGGCAGTGTGGAGTGCAATAGAGATTGCGTCATCTGTGGATCTGTTGGGGCGGTATGTGAATTGGAGTGGGTCTAGGCTGCCTTTCAAAGAATTTAATGGCTACAGATGTGAGTGCTATGGGGCGAAAATCATTTAGACAGGATACCTTGGCGTCCTTGGGCACAGGGACTATGGTGGTCTGCTTGAAACATGTAGGTATTACAGACTGGGTCAGGGAGAGGTTGAAAATGTCAGTGAAGACACTTGCCAGCTGGTCAGCGCATGCTCTGAGTACGTGTCCTGGTAATCCGTCTGGCCAGCGGCTTTGTGACTGTTAACCTGTTTAAAGGTCTTACTCACATTGGTTACGGAGAGCGAGATCACAGTCGTCCGGAACAGCTGGTGCTATCATGCATGGTTCATAGTTGCATGCCTCGACGCGAGCATAGAAGGTATTTAGCTTGTCTGGTAGACTTGCGTCACTGGGCAGCTCGCGGCTGGGTTTCCCTTTGTAATCCGTGATAGTTTGCAGCCCTGCCACATCCGACGAGCGTCAGAGCCGGCGTAGTAGGTTTTAATCTTAGTCCTGTATTGACGCTTTGCCTGTTTGATGGCTCGTCAGAGATCGTAGCAGGATTTCTTATAAGCGTCCAGGCGTTTTATGGTAGAGTGGCCAGACGGAAGCCACTCCTCAGTAAAAGGCACATGACAGTCCGCTTGGAGTTTGCCAAAAGGCATTCAGGCTTGGCCAAGCGTCATGTCTGGAGAAATCCTGGCACCATCCCTACGGTGAAGTATGGTGGTGGCAGCATCATGCTGTGGGGATGTTTTTCAGCGGCAGGGACTGGGAGACTAGTCAGGATTGAGAGAAAGATGAACGGAGCAAAGTACAGAAAGATCCTTGATGAAAACCTTCTCCAGAGTGCTCAGGACCTCAGACTGGGGCGAAGGTTCACCTTCCAACAGGACAACGACCCTAAGCACACAGCCAAGACAACTCAGGAGTGGCTTGAGGACAAGTCTTTGAATGTCCTTGAGTGGCCCAGCCAGAGGGGGGTTTAAGCACTTGCAAAAATGTCTAAAAACCAGTTTTTGCTTAGTTATTATGGGGTATTGTGTGTAGATTCATGAAAAACTATGTAATCAATTTTAGAATAAGGCTGTAACGTAACAAAATGTGGAAAAAGTAAACGGGTCTGAATACTTTCCGAATGCACTGTATATGTACGGTCACTGTGGGGATGACGTAGTCGATGCAGGTATTAATGAAGCCGGTGACTGATGTGGTCCTCAATGTTATCGGGTGAATCCCAGAACATATTCCAGTCTGTGCTAGCGAAAAAAGTCCTGTAGCTTAGCATCTGCTTTATTGGACCACTTCCGTATTGAATGCGTCACTGGTACTTCCTGTTTGAGTTTTTGCTTGTAAGCAGGAATCAGGAGGATAGAGTTATGGTCAGATTTGCTGAAGGGAGGGCAGGCGAGAGCTTAGTATGCATTTCTGTGGGTGGAGTAAATGTGGTCTAGAGTTTTGTCGCCTCTGGTTGCACAGGTGACATGCTGGTAAAAATGGGGTAAAATTGATTTCAGTTTCCCTGCAGTAAAATAACTGGCAACTACGAGCACCGCCTCTGGATGTGCATTTTCTTGTTTGCTTATGGACCTATACAGCTCGTTGAGTGCTGTCTTAATGCCAGCATCGGTTTTGTGGGGGTAAATAGACAGCTATGAAGAATATAGATGAAAACTCTCTTGGTAAATAATGTGGTCTGCAGCTTACCATGAGGTATTCTAACTCAGGCGAGCAAAACCTTGAGACTTCCTTTAAATTAGAGATTGCGCACCAGTTGTTGTTAACAAAGACACACACCACTCCTCCCTAAACTTCCCAGACGCTGCTGTACGGTCTTGACGATGCATAGAAAAGCTAGATGTATATTATCTGTGTCCTTGTTCAGCCACGACACGGAGAAACAAAGGATATTACAGTTCTTCAGGACCCGTTTATAGGATAGTCTCTAACGGAGGTCGTCCAGTTTGGTCTCCAGTGACTGTACGTTCGCCAAAAGAACTGAGGGTAGGGGTGTTTTTTTTGCACGCTAACGTAGTTTCATCAGTATACCCGCCCGTCTGCCTCTTTTGTGGCGTTCGCTTACTTTTCCGAGTCCCGGGGATAGAGCCTTGTCCGGAGTAAGCAGAACATCCATAGCAGCTGACTCATTGAAGTAGAAGTTGTCGTCCAAATTGAGGTTAGTGATCGCTGTTCTGATGTCCAGAAGCTGTTTTCGGTCATATGAAATGATGGCGGAGACATTATGTAAAAAAAAAGTAAAGATCAGTGTAAAAAAACACACAAAGTAGCAGAATTGGTCGGGAGCCCGTAAAACAGCCGCTATCAACTGCAGTGCTATCTAAAGGTCCATTGCAGCTGTTTTTATCTCAGCAATTCAGTACCTTACTGTGATTGTTTTTAAAATGGTCAAAAAGAAACACAAATTGCTTCTTTGCAAAGAGCAATTCATCAAGCAATAATTATGCTAGGACAGTCTGGGAGTGGTCAGAGTTGGGAGGGGAAAACTGAAACCATCTGTTATTGGCAGAGATGTTTGGAACTATCTTTCTTATTGGTCTATTAACTAATTTACCACCTGCTCATATGCCACCCTTAATTTTCATTCAGCTGAGGCTCTTGTTTTTCTGTCCTTTTAACTAGTAAACAAATTAGAAATTCTACCGCTTCGAACAGGGATACCAGACTGGAATTCAGGTCACTGGCTTACCTCTTTTTGTTTAATTGGAGTTGGAGACCAAATACTGTTCATCCTCTCACATAAACAGGGACAAAGAGGACAACTGACACTATTCTATCTAAATTCAAGATTTTTTCCCATTCATTTCAGATACACAACTTGTTTTGAGTATGTATTTTACTAAGACCATATTGTTGAATGAACTGTATTCATCAGTTTGAATTATGGATCATTGAATATATGTTGATTATGTAGAGAGACTGTATCCTGTTTTGTCTTTTTCACAACAGAGTGTCCTCAAGCACCCCTCTAACTCAGCTGTGTGTGTCTGTTTGTCCATAGTGCGGCGGGAGGGGAGATCTTTAACCAATGTGTTGCCGAAGGAGACGAGGCGTTCACCCAGGAGGAGGTCAAACGGTTAATGGGACAGATCCTGGAAGGCGTGGCCTTCCTACACAGAAACAACATTGTTCACCTGGACCTCAAGGTACATCATCAGGCTGTATTTGTGATATCTGATTTAAGATGCATTCAAACCACAAAAATGAACACTTCTCCATAACAAAGTAGCATAGAATAAATAAATAGAAATAAAAGATCCCCGAAATTTTCCATACACACAAAAAGCTTATTTCTCTCAAATGTTGTGCACAAATTTGTTTACATCTCTATGGGTGAGCATTTCTCCTTTGCCAACATAACCCATATACCTGACAGGTGTGGCATATCAACAAGCTGATTAAATAGCATGATCATTACACAGGTGGACCTTGTGCTGGGAACAGTAAAAGGTCATTCTAAAATGTGCAGTTTTGTCACACAACACAATGCCACGAATGTCGCAAGTTTTGAGGGAGCGTGCAATTGGTATGCTGACTGCAAGAATGTTCACCAGAGCTGTTGCCAGAAAATGTCATGTTCATTTCTCTATCATAAGCCCCCTCCAATGTCGTTTTAGAGAGTTTGGCAGTACATCAGGCATAAGCTACGGACAATGAACACAATTGCATTTCATCTATGGCAAATTTGAATGTACACAAATACAGTGACGAGATCCTGAGGCCCTTTTTTAAAAATAATTTTTATATCTGTGACCAACAGATGCATCACTGTATTCCTAGTCATGTGCAATCCATAGATTAGGGCCTAATGCATTTATTTATTGACTGATTTCCTCATATGAACTGTAACTCAGTAAAATCTTTGAAATTGTTGCATATTGCATTTAGATTTTTGTTCAGTATAGAATAAACAGAGTTAACATTGATGATTCAATATTCCTCATTCACTGTCCCATTGAATGGTATTGTCCATCCTCTTAGCTTCAGAACATCCTACTGACCAGTGGCTGTCCTTTGGGGGATATAAAGATAGTGGACTTTGGCCTGTCTAGAAGGCTGTGTCAAAATCAGGAGCTCAGGGAGATCATAGGCACACCAGAGTATGTCGGTGAGTGAAAAAGTATTCATTAAATCTTTTTTTTAATGTATTGAACATACAAATAAATTCTTACACAAGGCTTTTTTTTTTACAACTTGATGATCACACAGATGTCTTACTATTCACTGTTTCTCTTTTGTTGGCAGCCCCAGAGATTCTGAGTTTTGAACCAATCAGCACAGCAACTGACATGTGGTAAGACAAGTATACAATCTCAACCTATTAGTTTGTGACTTAGCCATGACGACAGAGGTTACGTTTTTTCAATGGCAATAGATCATTGACTATGCTATGTCTTGCTAACCCAGGAGCATAGGGGTGCTGGCGTATATGATGTTGACGAGGACGTCACCATTTCTTGGAGAAGACAAGCAGGAGACCTTTCTCAACATCTCCCAGATCAACATCGACTACACCGAGGATGAGCTGCAGGACCTCCCAGCCTCAGCCATCCACTTCATCCGGTCTCTTCTCATCAAAGAGCCCAAGTGAGATTTCATCCCAAACCATTATTGTAATTATTCACAAATTATTAGTCTTGGTAGTTCTTAGGTAGATGTTCCATCTTAATTGAAGACCTTGATAAAAACCACAACAGTGCATTTCATACTCTTGATTTGATTGAAAATGTAACATAAAACAATGTGATACTGATACAATGCATCCCTCTCTATCCTGTCTAAAGGTCTCGTGCCACTGCTGAAGAGTGCCTGAGGCATCACTGGCTCCAGGAGCAAGTCCAAGAGAAGAGAGAAGAGGATCTCACCAGCGAGATCTGCCAACGGGCACACACCAAGCCTGCTTCCCCCTCCTCCTCCTCCTCCTCATTATCCTCCTGTTGCTCGTCATCCTCAGAGGAAGGTCCTTTGGTAGAGGAGTTGATAGTAGTGGCTGCCTACACCTTAGGACAGTGCAGGCCGACGATGCCCGACCCCGAGACTCTGTCTCTGGATGTGAAGGCCATCTCCAAGCGGTTCAGGTTCGAGGAGCCATTCAGCTCCCTACAGAAGATAATCTTCTGATAGATGTGTATGAGCCCTCCTACTGTAGATGGGCTCTTTACTGATTGTATTTTGTTTACCACACACCACACTGTCTCTACTCCACAAGCCAAACTACACTGCTCAAAAAAATAAAGGGAACACTAAAATAACACATCCTAGATCTGAATGAATGAAATAATCTTATTAAATACTTTTTTCTTTACATAGTTGAATGTGCTGACAACAAAATCACACAAAAATTATCAATGGAAATCAAATGTATCAACCCATGGAGGTCTGGATTTGGAGTCACCCTCAAAATTAAAGTGGAAAACCACACTACAGGCTGATCCAACTTTGATGTAATGTCCTTCAAACAAGTCAAAATGAGGCTCAGTAGTGTGTGTGGCCTCCACGTGCCTGTATGACCTCCCTACAACGCCTGGGCATGCTCCTGATGAGGTGGGGGATGGTCTCCTGAGGGATCTCCTCCCAGACCTGGACTAAAGCATCCACCAACTCCTGGACAGTCTGTGGTGCAACGTGGCGTTGGTGGATTGAGCGAGACATGATGTCCCAGATGTGCTCAATTGGATTCAGGTCTGGGGAACGGGCGGGCCAGTCCATAGCATCAATGCCTTCCTCTTGCAGGAACTGCTGACACACCCCAGCCACATGAGGTCTAGCATTGTCTTGCATTAGGAGGAACCCAGGGCCAACCGCACCAGCATATGGTCTCACAAGGGGTCTGAGGATCTCATCTCGGTACCTAATGTCAGTCAGGCTACCTCTGGCGAGCACATGGAGGGCTGTGCGGCCCCCCCAAAGAAATGCCACCCCACACCATGACTGACCCACCGCCAAACCGGTCATGCTGGAGGATGTTGCAGGCAGCAGAACGTTCTCCACGGCGTCTCCAGACTGTCACGTCTGTCACGTGCTCAGTGTGAACCTGCTTTCATCTGTGAAGAGCACAGGGCGCCAGTGGCGAATTTGCCAATCTTGGTGTTCTCTGGCAAATGCCAAACGTCCTGCACGGTGTTGGGCTGTAAGCACAACCCCCACCTGTGGACGTCGGGCCCTCATACCACCCTCATGGAGTCTGTTTCTGACCGTTTGAGCAGACACATGCACATTTGTGGCCTGCTGGAGGTCATTTTGCAGGGCTCTGGCAGTGCTCCTCCTGCTCCTCCTTGCACAAAGGCGGAGGTAGCAGTCCTGCTGCTGGGTTGTTGCCCTCCTACGGCCTCCTCCATGTCTCCTGATGTACTGGCCTGTCTCCTGGTAGCGCCTCCATGCTCTGGACACTACGCTGACAGACACAGCAAACCTTCTTGCCACAGCTCGCATTGATGTGCCATCCTGGATGAGCTGCACTACCTGAGCCACTTGTGTGGGTTGTAGACTCCGTCTCATGCTACCACTAGAGTGAAAGCACCACCAGCATTCAAAAGTGACCAAAACATCAGCCAGGAAGCATAGGAACTGAGAAATGGTCTGTGGTCACCACATGCAAAACCAGTCCTTTATTGGGGGTGTCTTGCTAATTGCCTATAATTTCCACCTGTTGTCTATTCCATTTGCACAACAGCATGTGAAATGTATTGTCAATCAGTGTTGCTTCCTAAGTGGACAGTTTGATTTCACAGAAGTGTGATTGACTTGGAGTTACATTGTGTTGTTTAAGTGTTCCCTTTATTTTTTTGAGCAGTGTATATCTCTGTTTGTCTGCGTCGTATTTTAATGAATTAAACTACTGAAGTTGTTTGTTTGGTGCCATTCTTTCACTTTCTGTCAATGTTGTGGTTCATGTTTTGCTTGTTTGCCATTATTTTCCTAATGTTCATACAGTATGTTCAGAATTCACAAGTACAATTTATTTTGCTATCATAACTTGTATAAAGCCATGACTGTTATTTCATTTTGTTTATTTCCACCTTTAGTTTACACGTTTTACAGATCTCCTTTTCACTGTAAAATGTCACGTCCTAATAAATCAATCTGAAAACATAGAACAATACCTCCTTTTGAGAGTTGGGAGACAACATTTCTGGTTGTTCAGATACTGTACAGTACAACTGGAACCATTGCCTAATGTTTCTCAAGTGCCGAATATTAAGATATGATGGCTTTGGACTAAGCAATTACCAGTGTTGGGGTGTGCTGAACTAAATGTAGTTAAATTAGAACGAAACACTACTTTCTTTTTGCCAAAAGAAAATATGGATGAAGTAGGCAAAAATGTCCTTTCTTTTTTTGTCACCAGACCTGACTAATTCTCACTTGAAACAGTTTTTTGTGTTTAATAGGATAAATTACACATTCTGTTAACATCTTAGTACAGAGTGATAAGTTCTTGCAATTTGTATTCTATGACATTTCAGATTTAATTATAATTATTCACAAAGTAGTTTGAATGTAGTGAACTACTTTTTCAAAGTAACTTTAGTTAAGTAAACTATATTTTTCTTAAAGGTAGCTTAATGTAGCTTAACTTCTTCCAGTGTGAAGTAATTGGTAACTGGCAAAATATTTTCAGAGTAGCATCCCCAACACTGGCAATTACATGGTTCATTTGGAGAAATGTTCATAAGATGCATTGTATTATACTAGGAATGTGTAGAACAATTGCTGCGCTGTCATTGTCCTTTCATTCTCCTAAGTAGGATTCACATTTTGCTCAGGACAGCACTGTTTATAAGAAATATGCATGACATTTAATGGACATAACACTTTTTTCCTGTTTCTTATACAGTATATACCCTGTATGTAAATGTCATGTACAAAGTAGCATCAATAAACATTGGTCAAATCATCGACATTACTATGGTGATTCCAAACCAAGAGGCAGCTTGTGTATGCCCTTTGTCTAAATAAGTATCCAATGGTGTGCACTGCACTCTGGTGCTTTTTTCAAATATGACTATCTACACTTCAATTGATAAAGCTATGGCGACACCATGCATGATGACAGGGGGACAATTGCAGCAGTTCTATCTTCATCACACTGTAGTTTTGGTGACTGGTGAGCAGATCAGGAGGACCAGTTGCCTGTCTCAAGTCCCTCTGTCTTATTTGGCGGTGGTGTTGATGGTGTGAAGGTGAGAAGGTCAATACGCTGACCCTCTCTAAGCTGCAGCACTGCCTGCGTTAAATTCCACCTAGCGCCGCCAGGGAAAGAGAGAGAAGGGTACTGTATGATGAACAACAGCATTCAATTGCATGGGGTCGAACAGCCTTTATGTACTTTGAAGGTCAGTACATACAGTACTTGTTTTCATTCTATGGATCAATCAATTTCCTCTAAGAGTGTATTTCTATAGAATAATATTGATTAAGAGTACCTACCTAAGTGTTTGGGGGTCTCTTACTGAGGATGTGTAGAGGTAGCCACCATCTTTAGATCCTGTCACTGGGATTTTGATCTGAAACATATAAAGTATTATGAATATCTAGCAAACGGTGATGGATGATGGTAATGCTGGTGATGCTCCTAGTTTGTTCCCATACAGGTGGAATGACCCTCAGAGAGCTACCTCAGCTGTGTAAGGTTCCACCCGGTTGTGTCGGTCAGACAGGTGGATGTTGTGGACCTTCAGGGGTGGTGCTCCCAGACTGTCCATGGCTGTCTGGTTGGCTTTCAGCTGCTCCAGGGCTAGACGGTGGTAGTCCGACCGCGAGAAGTTCTCTAGCAAAGAAAACAAAGAGTGGCAGACAGAAATACTTACATGAGGACATTTTGCTTTCATTCACTTTCTTACATTCACTCCCTAAAATTAAAGAACAATGAATGATCCATGGCAACACCTACACTGAGTGATACTTACTTTGCAGAAGGTAGTACATCGTGCCGCAGCCAGCACCAGTCAACAAGGTGGTGTAGATGGCCATCTGCTGGAGTTTGCTTGTGGAGACCCTCATGACTGTTGCTTAGAGTAGCACACTCACAGTACCAGTGACAAGAAGACCCTGGTGAGTGGACTGTTCAATGACAGATACAGTGGGGAAAAAAAGTATTTAGTCAGCCACCAATTGTGCAAGTTCTCCCACTTAAAAAGATGAGAGAGGCCTGTAATTTTCATCATAGGTACACGTCAACTATGACAGACAAATTGAGAAAAGAAAATCCAGAAAATCACATTGTAGGATTTTTAATGAATTTATTTGCAAATTATGGTGGAAAATAAGTATTTGGTCACCTACAAACAAGCAAGATTTCTGGCTCTCACAGACCTGTAACTTCTTCTTTAAGAGGCTCCTCTGTCCTCCACTCGTTACCTGTATTAATGGCACCTGTTTGAACTTGTTATCAGTATAAAAGACACCTGTCCACAACCTCAAACAGTCACACTCCAAACTCCACTATGGCCAAGACCAAAGAGCTGTCAAAGGACACCAGAAACAAAATAGACCTGCACCAGGCTGGGAAGACTGAATCTGCAATAGGTAAGCAGCTTGGTTTGAAGAAATCAACTGTGGGAGCAATTATTAGGAAATGGAAGACATACAAGACCACTGATAATCTCCCTCGATCTGGGGCTCCACGCAAGATCTCACCCCGTGGGGTCAAAATGATCACAAGAACGGTGAGCAAAAATCCCAGAACCACACGGGGGACCTAGTGAATGACCTGCAGAGAGCTGGGACCAAAGTAACAAAGCCTACCATCAGTAACACACTACGCCGCCAGGGACTCAAATCCTGCAGTGCTAGACGTGTCCCCCTGCTTAAGCCAGTACATGTCCAGGCCCGTCTGAAGTTTGCTAGAGTGCATCCAGAAGAGGATTGGGAGAATGTCATATGGTCAGATGAAACCAAAATATAACTTTTTGGTAAAAACTCAACTCGTCGTGTTTGGAGGACAAAGAATGCTGAGTTGCATCCAAAGAACACCATACCTACTGTGAAGCATGGGAGTGAAAACATCATACTTTGGGGCTGTTTTTCTGCAAAGGGACCAGGACGACTGATCCGTGTAAAGGAAAGAATGAATGGGGCCATGTATCGTGAGATTTTGAGTGAAAACCTCCTTCCATCAGCAAGGGCATTGAAGATGAAACGTGGCTGGGTCTTTCAGCATGACAATGATCCCAAACACACCGCCCGGGCAACGAAGGAGTGGCTTCGTAAGAAGCATTTCAAGGTCCTGGAGTCTCCAGATCTCAACCCCATAGAAAATCTTTGGAGGGAGTTGAAAGTCCGTGTTGCCCAGCGACAGCCCCAAAACATCACTGCTCTAGAGGAGATCTGCATGGAGGAATGGGCCAAAATACCAGGAACAGTGTGTGAAAACCTTGTGAAGACTTACAGAAAACGTTTGACCTGTGTCATTGCCAACAAAGGGTATATAACAAAGTATTGAGAAACTTTTGTTATTGACCAAATACTTATTTTCCACCATAATTTGCAAATAAATTCATTAAAAATCCTACAATGTGATTTTCTGGATTTTTTTTCCTCATTTTGTCTGTCATAGTTGACGTGTACCTATGATGAAAATGACAGGCCTCTCTCATCTTTTTAAGTGGGAGAACTTGCACAATTGGTGGCTGACTAAATACTTTTTTTCCCCACTGTATAAACTCAGCAAAAAAAGAAACGTCTTCTCACTGTCAACTGCGTTTATTTTCAGCAAACTTACGTGTAAATATTTGTATGAACATAACAAGATTCAACAACTGAGACATAAACTGAACAAGTGCCACAGACATGTGACTAACAGAAATTGAATAATGTGTCCGTGAACAATCAAAATCAAAAGTAACAGTCAGTATCTGGTGTGGCCACCAGCTGCATTAAGTACTGCAGTGCATCTCCTCCTCATGGACTGCACCAGATTTGCCAGTTCTTGCTGTGAGATGTTACCCCACTCTTCCACCAAGGCACCTGCAAGTTCCCGGACATTTCTGGGGGAAATGGCCCTAGCCCTCACCCTCCTATCCAACAGGTCCCAGACGTGCTCAATGGGATTGAGATCCGGGCTCTTCGCTAGCTATGGCAGAACACTGACATTCCTGTCTTGCAGGAAATCACGCACAGAACGAGCAGTATGGCTGGTGGCATTGTCATGCTGGAGGGTCATGTCAGGATGAGCCTGCAGGAAGGGTACCACATGAGGGAGGAGGATGTCTTCCCTGTAACGCACAGCGTTGAGATTGCCTGCAATGACAACAAGCTCAGTCCGATGATGCTGTGACACACCGCCCCAGACCATGACGGACCCTCCACCTCCAAATCGATCCCGCTCCAGAGTACAGGCCTCGGTGTAACGCTCATTCCTTCGACGATAAACGCAAATCCGACCATCACCAATGGTGAGACAAAACCGCGACTCGTCAGTGAAGAGCACTTTTTGCCAGTCCTGTCTGGTCCAGCGACGGTGGGTTTGTGCCCATAGGCGACGTTGTTGCCGGTGATGTCTGGTGAGGACCTGCCTTACAACAGGCCTACAAGCCCTCAGTCCAGCCTCTCTCAGGCTATTGCAGACAGTCTGAGCACTGATGGAGGGATTGTATTTTCCTGGTGTAACTCGGGCAGTTGTTGTTGCCATCCTGTACCTGTCCCGCAGGTGTGATGTTCGGATGTACTGATCCTGTGCAGGTGTTGGTACACGTGGTCTGCCTCTGCGAGTGTGATCAGCTGTCCGTCCTGTCTCCCTGTAGCGCTGTCTTAGGCGTCTCACAATACGGACATTGCCCTGGCCACATCTGCAGTCCTCATGCCTCCTTGCAGCATGCCTAAGGCATGTTCACGCAGATGAGCAGGGACCCTGGGCATCTTTCTTTTGGTGTTTTTCAGAGTCAGTAGAAAGGCCTCTTTAGTGTCCTAAGTTTTCATAACTGTGACCTTAATTGCCTACCGTCTGTAAGCTGTTAGTGTCTTAACGACTGTTCCACAGGTGCATGATCATTAATTGTTTATGGTTCATTGAACAAGCATGGGAAACAGTGTTTAAACCCTTTACAATGAAGATCTGTGAAGTTATTTAGGATTTTTACGAATTATCTTTGAAAGACAGGGTCCTGAAAAAGGGAAGTTTCTTTTTTTGCTGAGTTTACAATGTTATAAAGATGTTCTAATCTATATGAAATGTCCAAAATTGACAAATTCCACAAAACACTTTTTTTTTACCAAAAAGGTCAGACCACCATTCACTGAGAACTGGATCTTCCCACATTTCATAAGGATCTTTGCGCCAAAAGGAGTACACATTCAGATAATTTGCACATTTGATCATCCAACTCATTAAATAATCATATTTCTCTTGGATCTGTTACTGTTTATTGTCGTCTTTATCATATCAGTCTGTTTTGTTAAAGGGATAGTTTCCTTACCCTGTAAGCAGTCTATGGACCAGCTATGACAGCAGTCCATGCTTTGGTTTTGTTTACCTGGCCACTGTTTTAAATGCTAGCTTTTAAGCATTTTTAGCATAAATCCAATGCAAGTCAATTGTACCTATATTAACATTTCCGTGCTTCATGTCCAAATCATCTGTAAGTAACTTAATTGAGCTACACAATACACTTTTGTTGATACTTTAGGATGATTTTGACCTGAAGCGCAGATTAAATCAAAGCATGGATTTTTGTCATACCTTTTCCATAGACTGCTTACAGGGCAAGGAAACCAATATATCACTTTGTAATTAGGGTGAACTATCCCTTTAAAGCTAAAATCCTTAGTTGAAACAATAACAAAGGGTCACCCCGCCTGTGTTTTAGTGAAAAGCTGAAGGATGGGCCTGGAGAAATATAACCACTCTCAAATTTATAGACAGAGCTATAGATGCAAGGACAGACCATCCATGATATCCAATATTATAGTTTTAACAATGTTTTGAGGCTATACAGTGTTTGTTGACATTTACATTGTTTACAATCATATGCCTAAAACAAGCTTATATTTTGAATTCTGATGGGGTACGACCGTTGAACTAAAGCTCATGAGGAATTTATAAGTTATATTCCTCAATAATCAATAGCCATATCATTAACTGATAAGTCCAAAAATGGATGTAGCAAATAAAGGATTCTAACTTTAAGGGTAGGTCAGATATTAAAATGACAATTTCCTCTTTTACTGGTCACATTCTGTGTGGCTGAGTGCAGTAGGCCTATAATTGCACAATGAAAGAATGAGGTTTGGGTAGGGCATTATGTAATTTTAAGACAGCAAAATGTGAAAGAAAGTTCAAGGGGGTGTAGACTTTCTATAGGCACTGTATTTCTTAAAATGATCATCTACAGTATATTCATTTTAGTGTCAATCTATACTGAACCAAAATCTAAACAGAACATATAAAGTGTTGGTCCCATGTTTTATGAGCTGAAATGTTACATATGCACAAAAAGCTTATTTCTCTCAGATTTTGTGCACAAATTTGTTTACATCCCTGTTAGTGATCATTTCTCCTTTGCCAAGATAATCCATCCACCTGACAGGTGTGACATATCAAGAAGCTGATTAAACAGCATGATCATTACACAGGCACACCTTGTGCTGGGGACCATAAAAGGCCACTCTAAAATGTGCAGTTTTGCCACACAACACAATGCCACAGATGTCTCAAGTTTTGAGGGAGCGTGCAATTGGCATGCTGACTGCCCACCAGAGCTGTTGCTAGAGAATTCGTTTTAGAGAATATGACAGTACGCCCAGCCGGCCTCACAACCGCAGACCACGTGTAAGCACGCCAGCTCAGGACCTCCACAACCGGCGATCACCTACAGGATCGTCTGAGAACAGCCACCCGGACAACTGATGAAACTGAGGAGTATTTCTGTCTGTAATAATGCCCTTTGTGGGGAAAAACGAATTCTGATTGACTGGGCCTGGCTCCCCAGTGGGTGGGCCTATGCCCTCCCAGGCCCACCCATGGCTGCGCCCCTGCCCAGTCATGTGAAATCCATGGATTAGGGCCTAATTTATTTATTTCAATTGACTGATTTCCTTATTTGAACTGCAACTCGGTAGAATCGTTGAGATTGTTTCATGTTACGTTTATATTTTTGTTCAGTATAGCTTGGGCTTCTTGTGGCAACATCGCCATCTAGGGTATTCAAAGTGCAATTACAGTCTTTGAGGGTAAGCTCAACCAAGGACAGCACTGTAGCGCAGACTGCCTTGGAAATTAATTCAAGCAAAACTTTCTTGTAGTCTGGTGTAGGCATTTCGTTCGAAAACTTTTACAACAAAATTAAATTTAGAGGAAAATGCAGTACTCTAAAAACATCATTCAGACTGTCATCTACAACAACAGGTCAAAAAGAGACTGAACTGAGGACATTCATGCTGTATCCATGGGAGTCGCCATATTGCTGCCTAAACCTAAATCTAACCTAAAGCTGGCTTGGGCTGAAACCAGTCATTGGCTGAAACATATCCATACATTTTAAAATACATGTAAACGTTATGTAAATAAACGAAAATATAATAATTACCTAATGTCAAAGCTTGTCGTAATTTGTTTTTAAAACAACAAAATTCAACCACATAAGAGGAGGCGAGACGTCCATATCACGTGATTAGACTCCACGTTCTATGCATACGTCACACGCAAAAAACAGCGTTATGAAAGTTGTTACACAGTTATATCACCGCAACAAGAGCTCGACAGAATCATTTTATTTACTTAAACAAGTAAACCGCGTCAACGGCCGTCGAGGGCAATTCAGAAAATAGTAGGTAAGGACATCAAGCTTGTATGTAAACCAGTTTTAATTAGTGCTGATTGCGGAACTAATTCAACAAGGACAGCATTGTTACCTGCATTGCAACATTGTTGCCAGGAAATTCGTGAAGTTGTTTTACGTGTGTTACTTTATTTGTTATTGATCTCATGCAGAACATAGACTTATCATTTTCATGTCAATTATGAATTTCCTAGTAATTTCATTGTCTAGTTAAGTTACTTGTGTAAAGCAATGGAGACCTCGAGGGTTCCTATTATTTGCATTTGTAATGATCAGCATTCCACCCTAGCTCTAGTTTATATCCCTGTAATATGAATACATTGAGATGTTTATAGCTATCGTTGAGTTTACTAAGCTACACCCCACCCATGACAGTGCTTAGCACCCATGATAGCTAGTGTACTCATTATGACACTGCACCATTTTCGGACTGATAGGAAGGAAGCCTTTATCAAATGTGCACACTGGATAAAGACCCAAGATAAGGCCTGGACATACAGTGCATTCGGGAAAGTATTCAGACCCCTTGACTTTTTCCACATTTTGTTACGTTACAGCCTTATTCTAAAAGGGATTAAATAAAGGTTTCCCCTCATCGATCTACACACAATACCCCATAATGACAAAGCGAAAACAGGTTTTTAGAAATGTTTGTAAATGTATTAAAAATAAAAAACGGATACCTTATTTACATAAGTATTCATACCCTTTTCTATGAGACTCAAAATTGAGCTCAGGTGCATCCTGTTTCCATTGATCATCCTGCCAGGTCGCAGTTGTAAATGAGAACTTGTTCTCAACTGGCTTACCTGGTTAAATAAAGGTTAAATAAAAAATAAAAAAGATGTTTCTACAACTTGATTGGAGTCCACCTGTGGTAAATTCAATTGACTGGACATGATTTGGAAAGGCACACACCGGTCTAGAAATATCACGTTTAGATAAGTATTCAGACCCTTTACTCAGTACTTTGTTGAAGCACCTTTGGCAGCTATTACAGTCTCAAGTCTTCTTTGGTATGACGCTACAAGCTTGGCACACCTGTATTTGGGGAGTTTCTCCCATTCTTCTCTGCAGATCCTCTCAAGCTCTGTCAGGTTGGATGGGGAGCGTTGCTGCACAGATATTTTCAGGTCTCTCCAGTGATGTTCGATCGGATTCAAGTCCGGGCTCTGACTGGGCCACTCAAGGACATTCAGAGACTTGTCCCGAAGCCACTCCTGCATTGTCTTGGCTGTGTGCTTAGGGTCTTTGTCCTGTTGGAAGGTGAACCATCGCCCCAGTCTGAGGTCCTGGGCGCTCAGGAGCAGGTTTTCATCAAGGATCTCTCTGTACTTTGCTCAGTTCATCTTTCCCTTGGTCCTGACTAGTCTCCCAGTCCCTGCTGCTGAAAAACATCCCCACAGCTGCCACCACACAGCTTCACCATAGGGATGGTGCAAGGTTTCCTCCAGACGTGATGCTTGGCATTCAGGCCAAAGAGTTCAATCTTGGTTTCATCAGGCCAGAGAATCTTGTTTCTCATGGTCTGAGATTAGTTAGGTGCCTTTTGGCAAACTCCAAGCGGGCTGTCATGTGCCTTTTTACTGAGGAGTGGCTTCTGTCTGGCCACTATACCATACAGGCCTGATTGGTGGAGTGCTGCAGAGATGGTTGTCCTTCTGGAAGGTTCTCCCATCTCCACAAAGGAACTCTGGAGCTCTGTCAGAATGACCATCGGGTTCTTGGTCACCTCCCTGACCAAGGCCCTTCTACCCCGATTGCTCAGTTTGGCCAGGCGGCTAGCTCTAGGAAGAGTCTTAGTGGTTCCAAACTTCTTCCATTTAAGAATGATGGAGGCCATTGTGTTCTTGGGACCTTCAATGCTGCAGAAATGTTTTGGTACCCTTCCCCAGATCTGTGCCTTGACACAATATTGTCTCGGAGCTCTACGGACAATTCCTTCGACCTCATGGCTTGGTTTTTGCTCTGACATGCACTGTCAACTGTGGGACCTTATATAGACAGGTGTGCGCCTTTCCAAATCATGTCCAATCAATTGAATTTACCACAGCTGGACTCCAATCAAGTTGTTAAAACATTATCAAGGATTATCAATGGAAACAGGATGCACCTGAGCTCAATTTCGAGTCTCATAGCAAAGGGTCTGAATACTTAAGGTATTTCAGTTTTTTTATTTTTAATAAATGTGCAAACATTTCAAAAAAAAAAAAACATTTTTCGCTTTGTCATGATGGGGTATTGTGTGTAGGTTGAGAAAAACATTTAATTTAATCAATTTTAGAGTAAGGCAGTAATGTAACAAAGTGGAAAATGTCAACGGGTCTGAATACTTTCCGAATGCACTGTATGTTGGATCTGTCAGAATTTACAGAAGTGAAACGAGCAAGACATTGGTTTCTTTCTAACCATTTCCTTCCCAACTCCCTGTTCCTCTCTGCAGTCAGACATGTTTGGTTCAGTAGTGGTAGGCATCGGGACGGCAGGCTTTGTGAGGATCAGGGACATGCTAGCCCCTCTGCCTTCCAGTGCAGCTGAGAAGCTCAGTGTCAAAGGCTTCATATCCAGGTGAGGCACCAAGACATCTCATTGTTTGTTGACAGTAAAAAGGGAAAAAAAAAAGATTGCAATATACAAAAGAAATAGAAACCCTGTGCACAGTTCTGTGTCCAGGTGCTGGTTTTGGCAGGAACAACTAGTATTACAATAAACAACAGTAAAAAGCGCACGCTGAAAAAAAGAAAGATGGCCGACCTTGATTTTAGAACAGTATGGAATTACAATTAAAAAAGGAGGGACTGTTGGGTTCTTGTTTGAAATACTTGCTATACTAGAAGTTAATGATTACATGTATGAGGAATATACAGTTGAAGTTGGAAGTTTACATACACTTAGGTTGGAGTCATTAAACCTCGTTTTCAACCACTCCACAAATTTCTTGTTAACAAACTATAGTTTTGGCAAGTCGGTTAGGACATCTACTTTGTGCATGACACAAGTAATTTTTCCAACAATTGATTACAGACAGATTTTTCACTTATAATTCACTGTACCACAATTCCAGTGGGTCAGAAGTTTACATACACTACGTTGACTGTGCCTTTAAACAGCTTGGAAAATTCCAGAAGATTATGTCATGGCTTTAGAAGCTTCTGATAGGCTAATTGACATAATTTGAGTCAATTGGAGGTGTACCTGTGGATGTATTTCAAGGCCTACCTTCAAACTCAGTGCCTCTTTGCTTGACATCATGGGAAAATGAAAAGAAATCAGCCAAGACCTCAGAAAACAAATTGTCTGGTTCATCCTTGGGAGCAATTTCCAAACGCCTGAAGGTACCACTTTCATCTGTACAAACAATAGTACGCAAGTATAAACACCATGGGACCACGCAGCCGTCATACCGCTCAGGAAGGATACGCGTTCTGTCTCCGAGAGATGAACGTACTTTGGTGCGAAAAGTGCAAATCAATCCCAGAACAACAGCAAAGGACCTTGTGAAGATGCTGGAGGAAACAGGTACAAAAGTATCTATATCCATAGTAAAACGAGTCCTATATCGACATAACCTGAAAGGCCGCTCAGCAAGGAAGAAGCCACTGCTCCAAAACCGCCATAAAAAAGCCAGACTACGGTTTGCAACTGCACATGGGGACAAAGATCGTACTTTTTGGAGAAATGTCCTCTGGTCTGATGAAACAAAAATAGAACTGTTTGGCCATAATGACCATCGTTATGTTTGGAGAAAAAAGGGGGACGCTTGCAAGCCGAAGAACACCATCCCAACCGTGAAGCACAGGGGTGGCAGCATCATGCTGTGGGGGTACTTTGCTGCAGGAGGGACTGGTGCACTTCACAAAATAGATGGCATCATGAGGAAGGAAAAATTATGTGGATATATTGAAGCAACATCTCAAGACATCAATCAGGAAGTTAAAGCTTGGTCGCAAATGGGTCTTCCAAATGGACAATGACCCAAGCATACTTCCAAAGTTATGGCTTAAGGACAACAAAGTGAAGGTATTGGAGTGGCCATCACAAAGCCCTGACCACAATCCTATAGAACATTTGTGGGCAGAACTGAAAAAGCGTGTGCGAACAAGGAGGCCTACAAACCTGACTCAGTTACACCAGCTCTGTCAGGAGGAATGGGCCAAAATTCACCCAACTTATTGTGGGAAGCTTGTGGAAGGCTCCCCGACATGTTTGACCAAAGATAAACCATTTAATGGCAATGCTACCAAATACTAATTGAGTGTATGTAAACTTCTGACCCACTGGGAATGTGATGAAATAAATCATTCTCTCTACTACTATTCTGACATTTCACATTCTTAAAATAAAGTGGTGATTCTAACTGACCTAAGACAGGGAATTTTTACTATTATTAAATGTCAGGAATTGTGAAAAACTGAGTTTAAATGTATTTGGCTAAGGTGTATGTAAACTTCCAACTTCAACTGTATATGGTGGGGTCAATGGAGGTTGGATAAGAAGTATGGGTCTGGAAAGTTACTAAGTAAGAGAAAAGACAATCACTTGGTTGCGGTCACTGATAAGGTTGGATAGCTGTGGATTAGTGAGGAATGTGGGCCGAGGTCAGGTCAGGTTAGATGAAGGGAGAAGGAACAGTTTTATTACACACATCACTTAACTACCTGTCTAGCAACAAAGATGTTGTGTTTAGAGGTGCAAGGAGGAGCCTCCACCTAAAGGAGGGTATAAATACTTGTGCTGGTGGAAACATGTCTTTGTCTTTTCAGCTGTTTGACCCAGTGGGTGAATAAACTTGGTTTGAGCTTTGACTAGTTGTCCATTAGGTTCTGACAGAGTGAAAAGCTAACAGTGCTTATTTATTTTATACACTGAGTGTACAAATCATTAACAGCATCTTCCAAATATTGAGTTGCACCCCCTCCTTTTGCCCACAGAACAGCCTCAATTCGTCGGGGCATGGACTCTACAAGGTGTCGAAAGTGTTCCACAGGGATCCTGGCCCATGTTGACTCCAATGCTTCCCACAGTTGTGTCAAGTTGTCTGGATGTCCTTTGGGTGGTGGACCATTCTTGATACACACAGGAAACTGTTGAGCGTGAAAAACCCAGCAGTGTTGCAGTTCTTGACATAAACCAGAGCGCCTGGCACCTATTTATTATTTATTTTATTTGACCTTTATTTAACTAGGCAAGTCAGTTAAGAACAAATTCTTATTTACAATGACGGCCTACTACCATACCCCGTTCAAAGGCACTTAAATATTTTGTCTAGCCCATTCACCCTCTGATTGGCACACATACAAAATCCATGTCTCAATGCTTAAAAATCCTTATTTAACCTGTCTCCTCCCCTTTCATCTACACTGATTGAAGTGGATTTAACAAGTGACATCAATAAGGGATCATAGCTTTCACCTGGATTCACCTGGTCAGTCTGTCATGGAAAGAACAGGAGTTCTTAATGTTTTGTACACTCAGTGAATATTTGCAATGCAATGAACTTTGTTGCACTGAAAATATGAAATAGATAAGCACTAAAGTCAAGGTCAGTCGCCTGTCATTTTCCAGTGTGTGCCTTTTAACTTTTGTAATACTTCAATATTGTAGAGTGAAGCTCCAGGCGATAAAATCATATTACATGATCTTGTTTAATGGTGATAATACTCACTGACCTGTCCTGTACTCGGTCACAGAGGCAGCAGCTGGGGTGTGTGGATGACTTTGTTGCCTGGGTCGTGCACACTGTAGCAAGCCTTTACACAACAGAAAAATTCAACTGTGCTCTTGACAAGTTAATGTAGTCTGTGTTTCACTCGATTTCAAATCAATTTTCCCCTACTGAATACGATTCTGGTGCTGTCTTCCCATAGGAGGAACCTAGAGGAGCAGCAGGGAGTGAAACAGATCACTATCGAGGATGCCCTGAGGAGAGATGACATAAAGGTGGCCTTCGTCTGCACTGAAAATGCTGCCCATGAGGAAAACATCAGGTAAAACTCTCTCTCACTGACCCCATGTCTCTATGATAGTCCTCTGTGGTAGTTCTTTAGTTATCCCTTCATCAGTTTTGTTTCTATCTGAAATGCTCTTACACAACAGAGCTATAGTTTCAACATGTTACAAATCACCACTAGGAGTCAGCACTGGAACACTTATATTGGACTTATCAAGCCTCAATACACTGTTGCTTTTCTTTCTCAGTCCACTGAGGCTCCATCTGTAGGTTAATTAACCATTCATTGAGCCTGGCCCATTTACCAGGGCCTCAGACAAACTGTCTTACAGTTGTAGTTCATAAGCTATATATTATACAACATTGAGACACACAGTAAGATGACAGTTTAGCTAATTGTTTAAGATATCTTCCTTGACCCTCATAGGTGCTTCATTGTATATCGGTCAGGTACATCTGAGGAGGTCAGGGAGCTGTATCAACAAATGTTGACTGGGGGGGCTCCTCTGGCATTCACATTACCCTGAGCAGTCTCCTCCCTGTTCCACAGCTGATAAGTCTATGTAGCTGTTTGATGTCCACCTCTCAAACCCTGGAGAGCACGACCAAGGCTACAGCTCTCTAATGGCTCTCATTATGACTGCAAACTATAGTGAAAACATTTACATTTACGTCATTTATCCAGAGCGACTTACAAATTGGTGCATTCACCTTATAGCCAGTGGGATAACCACTTTACAATATATATATATATATATTTTTCATTCTTTGGGGTGGGGTAAGGGGGGGGGGTAGAAGGATTACTTTATCCTATCCCATGTATTCCTTAAAGAGGTGGGGTTTCAAGTGTCTCCAGAAGGTGGTGAGTGACTCCGCTGTCCTGGCATCGTGAGGGAGCTTGTTCCACCATTGGGGTGCCAGAGCAGCGAATAGTTTTGACTGGGCTGAGCGGGAACTGTGCTTCCACAGAGGTAGGGGGGCCAGCAGGCCAGAGGTGGATGAACGCAATGCCCTCGTTTGGGTGTAGGGACTGATGAGAGCCTGAAGGTACGGAGGTGCCGTTCCCCTCACAGCTCCGTAGGCAAGCACCATGGTCTTGTAGCAGATGCGAGCTTCAACTGGAAGCCAGTGGAGTGTGCGGAGGAGCGGGGTGACGTGAGAGAACTTGGGAAGGTTGAACACCAGACTGGCTGCGGCATTCTGGATGAGTTGTAGGGGTTTAATGGCACAGGCAGGGAGCCCAGCCAATAGCGAGTTGCAGTAATCCAGACGGGAGATGACAAGTGCCTGGATTAGGACCTGTGCCGCTTCCTGTGTAAGGCAGGGTCGTACTCTCCGAATGTTGTAGAGCATGAACCTACAGGATCGGGTCACCGCCTTGATGTTAGCGGAGAACGACAGGGTGTTGTCCAGGGTCACGCCAAGGCTCTTTGCACTCTGGGAGGAGGACACAACGGAGTTGTCAACCGTGATGGCGAGATCATGGAACGGGCAGTCCTTCCCTGGGAGGAAGAGCAGCTCCGTCTTGCCGAGGTTCAGCTTGAGGTGGTGATCCGTCATCCACATTGATATGTCTGCCAGACATGCAGAGATGCGATTTGCCACCTGGTTATCAGAAGGGGGAAAGGAGAAGATTAGTTGTGTGTCGTCTGCGTAGCAATGATAGGAGAGGCCATGTGAGGATATGACAGAGCCAAGTGACTTGGTGTATAGCGAGAATAGGAGAGGGCCTAGAACTGAGCCCTGGGGGACACCAGTGGTGAGAGCACGTGGTGCGGAGACAGATTCTCGCCACGCCACTTGGTAGGAGCGACCGGTCAGGTAGGACGCAATCCAAGAGTGAGCCGCACCGGAGATGCCCAACTTGGAGAGGGTGGAGAGGAGGATCTGATGGTTCACAGTATCAAAGGCAGCAGACAGGTCTAGAAGGACAAGAGCAGAGGAGAGAGAGTTAGCTTTAGCAGTGCGGAGAGCCTCCGTGACACAGAGAAGAGCAGTCTCAGTTGAATTGCCAGTCTTGAAACCTGACTGGTTTGGATCAAGAAGGTCATTCTGAGAGAGATAGCAAGAGAGTTGGCTAAAGACGGCACACTCAAGAGTTTTGGAGAGAAAATAAAGAAGGGATACTGGTCTGTAGTTGTTGACATCGTAGGGATCGAGTGTATGTTTTTTGAGAAGGGGTGCAACTCTCGCTCTCTTGAAGACGGAAGGGACATAGCCAGCGGTCAAGGATGAGTTGATGAGCGAGGTGAGGTAAGGGAGAAGGTCACCGGAGATGGTCTGGAGAAGAGAGGAGGGGATAGGGTCAAGCGGGCATTTTGTTGGGCGGCCGGCCGTCACAAGTCGCAAGATTTCATCTGGAGAGAGAGGGGAGAAAGAAGTCAAAGCATAGGGTAGGGCAGTGTGAGCAGGACCAGCAGTGTCATTTGACTTAACAAATGAGGATCGGATGTCGTCAACCTTCTTTTCAAAAGGGAGGAGGGGGGAGGGGGAGGAGGATTAAGCAGGGAGGAGAAGGTGGCAAAGAGCTTCCTAGGGTTAGAGGCAGATGCTTGGAATTTAGAGTGGTAGAAAGTGGCTTTAGCAGCAGAAACAGAGGAAGAAAATGTAGAGAGGAGGGAGTGAAAAGATGCCAGGTCCGCAGGGAGTCTAGTTTTCCTCCATTTCCGCTCGGCTGCCCGGAGCCCTGTTCTGTGAGCTCGCAATGAGTCGTCAAGCCACGGAGCAGGAGGGGAGGACCGAGCCGGCCGGGAGGATAGGGGACATAGAGAGTCAAAGGATGCAGAAAGGGAGGAGAGGAGGGTTGAGGAGGCAGAATCAGGAGATTGGAGGGAGAAGGATTGAGCAGAGGGAAGAGATGATAGGATGGAAGAGGAGAGAGTAGCGGGAGAGAGAGAGCGAAGGTTGCGACGGTGCATTACCATCTGAGTAGGGGCAGAGTGAGTAGTGTTGGAGGAGAGCGAGAGAGAAAAGGATACAAAATAGTGGTCGGAGACATGGAGGGGAGTTGCAGTGAGATTAGTAGAAGAACAGCATCTAGTAAAGATGAGGTAAAGCGTATTGCCTGCCTTGTGAGTAGGGGGGGACGGTGAGAGGGTGAGGTCAAAAGAGGAGAGGAGTGGAGAGAGAAATGAGTCAAAGGTAGACGTAGGGAGGTTAGTCACCCAGAACTGTGAGGAGTGAGCCATCCTCAGGAAAGGAACTTATCAAGGCATCAAGCTCATTGATGAACTCTCCAAGGGAACCTGGAGGGCGATAAATGACAAGGATGTTAAGCTTGAATGGGCTAGTGACTGTGACAGCATGGAATTCAAATGAGGAGATAGACAGATGGGTCAGGGGAAAAATAGAGAATGTCCATTTGGGAGAGATGAGGATTCCTGTGCCACCACCCCGCTGACCAGATGCTCTCGGGGTATGCGAGAACACATGGTCAGACGAGGAGAGAGCAGTAGGAGTAGCAGTGTTTTCAGTGGTAATCCATGTTTCCGTCAGCGCCAAGAAGTCGAGGGACTGGAGGGTAGCATAGGCTGAGATTAACTCTGCCTTGTTGGCCGCAGAACGGCAGTTCCAGAGGCTGCCGGAGACCTGGAACGCCACGTGGGTCGTGCGTGCAGGGACCACCAGGTTAGAGAGGCAGCAGCCACGCGGTGTGAGGCGTTTGTATAGCCTGTGTCGAGAGGAGAGAACAGGGATAGACAGAGGCATAGTTGACAGGCTACAGAAAATGGCTACAATAATGCAAAGGAGATCGGAATGAAATGAACTAAACATCTGGGAAAGCGAGAGAGCGGGGCCTCCCTCACTTACGTTTCACTGAAACACCCAAATATAACCCTCCCAACTTCCACCTCAGAAACTATAATTGTTGTAAACACACTCTTCAATTATGCTTTTTACTCTCCCTCTCACTGCTAAATGTTCAGAGTGTACAGAGAGGCAGAGACGGGCTGTTAAATAATGGAGAGTTATTTTAGGCCGGTTAATGAGGGTTTTGAGAACATAGCCATCATGTTTCACTGCTAGATGGTTCCAGGCTAACTGTCTAAATGGAACAGCAGGTACTGCCCTTCATACTGTAAAGGAAACAAAAAATAAAGGAAAAAAAGCCATGAAATGTTCTGGAGAGTGGCTTTTTCATATAGGATTCCTCATTATCTTCTTTTGTTGTCAATTTAATTGGAAGGAATTCATTGAGAAAGTTACAAGGAGTTTAAGAGCGGTCACTGTGAAGTTTTCCCAACTCTGAACTGGTTGTTGAAACATTGACCAATGGCTCTTACTGGGCAGTTCGGGATATTAAGTTACATTTGAGTTGTGCATCTCCCTAGTACAGAACAGTTTTTAAAAAATCTTCTTGATCATTTTGACTGATGTTCTGTTGAAGCACGGTCTCTTGGACACCCTTCTTGGATACTCAAACAAACTAAATTCACCTATACTATGTTGCATGTTCTAACGGAGCACAGGACATTTCTGGAAGCTGGGAAGCATGTCTGTGTGGAATATCCTATGGCCATGACACACAAGACTGCCGTGGACCTCTGGGACCTGGCTCAGGAAAAAGGTGAGCTGGACAGAATCATTGGGAGAGATTTATTTTGGTCAATTTGAAGTGTATAGAGAAGACATGGTGAAGTCTTGATGACTTGATGGTGTAGTAGACATGTATCTTAACTAGTACTGATCACCTAATGTATTTAATGTTCTATGTCTTCTATGTACCTAGGAGTGGTCCTGCATGAGGAGCACATAGAACTCCTGACAGCTGACTTTAAGCAGCTGAAGAAGGACATAGCAGGGAAAAAGCTGGAGGAAGGATCCCTTCACTTCACAGGTGAGAGACCGAGACTGGAACAGGGAATAAAGCACAAATCCACAAAACCATCATACACAAAGACCCCAGCACCACTGATACATCACCTCAAATAAAATACTTGCTACAGAAAATAACTGCATAACATGTATCAATTTGATGTACATCGTCGAGGTCACAGGGTTCGGAATGAATATTTAATTCCAGAGCTTTTGATATAATATAGCTCCCATCAAAGCGACTTGTAAAATGTGGTTTTCTCAGTCTCCACAGTACACCCATTGGGGTTGATGTGAAAGAGAGCCTGCCTGTGGAGTGAGGCAGGCAGACAGGTCTCTGGTGTGAAATACGGCAGGGTGTTATTGATGAAGTCTAGAAGTGCATGTCAAATGGCACCCTATTCCCTACATAGTGCACTATTGTCATTGGTAGTGTACTACATAGCGAATGGGGTGCCATTTGGGATGCTGACTAGCTCTGTCCAATTTCATCAGAGCCCCGCTGGGGAACAAGCTAGTTAATGCATATGAATGGGCTTCTCCTAAAGCAGCCATGATTGAATAATAAATCATCGTTATCAACTCGAAACGCTCCACACAACCTCAGATGACAGACAATATTTTATAGTGGCGGACTTTTGACTAAGAATCGTAGCAGGAGCTTAGTGGAGAGTGAGTGGAGGAGCAAGATGGAGTAGTTTCTCTGAAATTTGAGTCAGGGCAGTGTTAGGAGTTGGACTGTAGGAGGCAGCAAGCGCCAAATGAACTATAACTATCTGTTGGGAAATTCACTTCAATGGTTCATGTTCATTTTATGCATAATGGTGTGATATAACAGCACCACAACAGTGTATGTACTGTAATGTGATGAGTACAAAATCAATACAAAAGGCATAATGTGTGCTAACCAGTCTTAAATGTGACCAGATGATGATTGACAATGAGCCATTGGATTACATGTCCCTTTACAACTACTTCTGACTATAGTTTCCCTGTGTGCCTCCTGATAGGAGGTCCTAAGAAGCCAGGCTTTGGGTTTCCAGCTTTCAGTGGCATCGCCCGGCTCACCTGGCTGGTGGATCTGTTTGGAGAGCTGTCTGTCACTGCTGCCAGCATGGAGGAAGACCAGGAGAACAAGTACATGAAGATGACCACTCAACTCATGACTAAAGAGCAGAAGTATGTACTCTGTACTGTACATTAGAATCAACTGCTACTCAAGTAATCATATCAGATAATGTGTCCTTCACAACACTTCAAACCCAGCTATTCAGCCAGCACCAAACATAATTGCCTTTATTACATTTTTTTTTTTTACTGGTAGTCCAGTATAAACTTTGGGTTAACTATAACCTCTTTGTAACATCTGTTATGGTTTTAATACAGGCCTCTCACGTGGATTGAGGAGCAGGGTCCTGGCCTGCCCAGAGCAAAGAATATCAACTTCCGCTTTGACTCATGCACCATGACCCAGCTGCCCCCGGTCGCCAGGGAGCCGGTGGGTCTCTTCATGCAGGACTTGGTGCTCTTCAGTCAGAAGCTGCTGGGCCAGGTGCCCCGTGACCAGCTCCATGCCGAGCGCCGCAGGGTCCTCCACTGTCTGGAGCTGGCCGACCGCATCCAGCAGCTGAGCCAGCAAGGCCAGGGATCAGCCCAGGATGCCTAGAGACCAGCAGCAGGGGCCAAACCTAAGCCTACTGGTAGATGTCCAAGCGCACAAGATCCGGCCATAAGCCATAAATAAGCCTTCTACAGTACAGCTACTGTAACATGCTGTACTGCTGACAGACGCGCTCGGAACGTCTTTGAAATGTTAACGGATTTCATTAATAAATGAGGGTAAGGAGATGTGCAATGCATTTCAGAAACAAATAGGTCTCTAAGGCATGTCAGCTTATTATATTAGGGTTAGGCTATTACTCACAACAGACCTCATATGTACTACATCTTAACATTGATGAAAGGTCAGTTAATAGTTTGTTTGCATTGTGTTACTTATTCAAGTTAATCTACATTACATGTGCTATAACATTCCTGTGGTTGAACACAGCTCATGATGCTTTATCATTAGCTGGTGGTGCTTTTATATGGTCATTACTTATTTATCTCATGACATTTATTGATTTACGTTGTTTAGCTACCGTGCACTCAGAAGTGGAAAGCAAAACTGTGTCATACTGATCCTTGCATGTTCAAATCATTAACGCTCTACAATAGGTGTTTGCCTGATACCTGAGGTAAATATTGCACTGATTAATATTTAGATTGCTCTGGCAGGTGAAAGGGTGTTATTTACATCGCAACTTCAACGTTGTCAAAATGTTGTTAGTAGACTGCAATTGACACTCATCTGTTTATTTAAAGTATTATTTGATTGTTCATTCCTTGTTGAGGGAGTGTATTACCATGTGTTGACAACTTGACACAGTGTTGCTTTATTCCTATTTATTCAACAATAAAAGGCTGTTTTCATTTACAAAGCAGTGACACCACGGCTGAAAACACTTCCCTGGTTTTAGCACTAAATAATTCACTAGCTTGTTCTTGCAACGCGCTTCCCTTCCCTTTTCTCTCTGTTTCAAAACTACTTCTGCATGGCGATGAAACTTAAAAGACTAAATCTTTTATGCGTATGTTTGAAAACTTAAGGTTGCAATTCGATGGTAGCACAAGTCTTCCTGTTTTTTGTCTCTCCAGTGACTGTCCCTCTGAATGGGGCCACAACAGAAACCACTATTTCAAGGGTCTCCAAATTAGGTGTTGACCATACAATATAATAGTGAGTGTTCTATTTAATTCCGGGATGCTGACAGACTGAATTTGTGCCTTATTGGCCTGCTCAGTTCCCTCTCCATTGTTAACCATCCATGTCAGTCCCATCTAATGATGTATATGTCTATGGTTCCATCCCATGTCACACAAGTACACACTACCCAGTGCGGTTTGGACACTTTTAACTGGGTGTCACTGTAGTGTTATTAGCAATTTGTAGGGAGAGAAAATAACATTCTTTATCAGTTTAAGAGGGAGAATTGTACTGTTTTATTGGATTATAATGCCTGAATGTTGACATGTTTTGAGTGTATTGTAACTGTATAGTTTGCTATGAGATTCATAATTATCTGTTTTCCATATTAATAGGCTATTAATAAAGTGTGCCTGATTGATCATCTTCCTGTATGATTCTGGCTTTACATTCTTGATGAAATAGTAATAATACATGGGACTTTGAGGCTTTTCAAGGACCCAAAGTCACTTTACAAAAACAAACTAATAAACAGTAGTCAAAACATCAGACTAAACAAGAACATGAATAAAGAGATGGGTGGGCTCAAGGAAGGGAAAGAGTGTGATGTAGGGTTGGGATTTGGATTCAAACCTGGGTTAGGTACTGTTCAGTATGGTGAAGAGAGGAGTGTCTTGTGTATTTCTTTGTGTGGTGGTGGTGGTGCTTAAGGGTAGGCCTCGTCAAAGAGGTGGGGCTTCAGGGTGGACTGAAAGAAGGTGATGGATTTAGGATGGGTTGCACCAACAAGCTAATCTAGGTTTTGTAAATCTAGGTTTATAATTAAGCAGAGATTTGTTGCACCACTTAATTTTAAATCTGGATCAGTAAATCTATGATTAACGGTTTTAAACTATGATTAGTGACACCAATATATGAGGTATTTCGTGAGTTGAAACGAAGTAGATAGCCTACTTGACAAATGAGGCCACAAAGTTGCTGTTCCTTGATAAAATAATAACAATGTAGAACTACTGCAACTCCATCGTGAAAGGTTCTCTTGGGTTGGCTGATTTGAAATAAAATCCGTTATTTGTCAGTACTAGACAGAAAACTCATTAGTTAGCTAACGTTAGCTACTGTAGCTAGCTAGTTTATAAACCAAGATAGCTAGAATAAAATATAATTTATTGTCATTACTTAACGTTATTTAGCCATTTATTATTTGTCCGCTAGCCACCTGATCATGGCATGTCAAAGAAGTTCACATTTCTCCGCTTATGAAAAAAACTTATTGTCCGAGCTGATGGAGCCGGAATTTAGTGACGTACCGGAGGATAAAAAGACAGACAACAAGACTGTCAAAAAGAAGGAAGACACCTGAGCCATTTTATGCGACAGATTTAATGGATCGACACGGATTAAAGAGAAGAGGGACCCAAATCGGATGAAGGCGTGCTGGACATTTTTTAAGTGAAAGACAAAAATGATGCGGCAGAGGCCAGGCGGGGGCTATTTCAGACCGGAGGGGGCCTCCGTCCAAGGGAATTGATCCTCTCTCCCAGAAGATATGCGAGATGATTCCCCAGCAGTTTGCCCCACTACTTAACCCCTATGATGACGATGGACAACTCGACCCACCAATATTTAGTAAGCATAAATAACTGGTAAATATCAATGACTATAATGCACGTTAAAACTAACGCTAATGCTACTTCACTACAATGTGTTACCGTTATCAGTCCCGTTACATCATGTTGCATAACATCATTATTCGTACCAAGGCTGGGCATATCATAAGCCCCAATTCAATTGTTGTACAAAATGGGCACATACATAGCCTACTAATAATTAGTTAATTTTATTTTCTTTCCTTTAGTTGAGTTGACACACTGTGCCGTGGAGAAACAGCAGTGCCTGGATCTTGCACCAGCAGCAAAAACACCAGACAGGCCAAGCAAACGCCCCAGAACTGACATAAACCAAGCTCATATTGATGTTTTGGAGCGGGTGAGAGAGAAACATCTACTGCAGATCGAGGTCCTGAATTTACAAAATGAGCTACTGCAAATTCAGAAACAGAAACTGCTTCATGGAAACAAATGCCCACTGTGTAAAGAATGCTGATCTTTTTTATTTATTTAAGCAATTATTTATTAAAAACAATTATTTATTAAAACAATGCTTTCCCAAGCAATTTGGTGTCCTCCAGTCTTGTCCCCACTCTTGTGTTCTGGTGCTTCCAGTTCCACCCTGTATGATATTGAGAATAACAAAGTCTAAATAATACATTTGAATACAGATAGCCTAAATAGGAATTGTTTGTGTCGATCAAAATATAATATAGCTTTTTACATGTTACCAATGTTACATTATATACACCTTAGGCTGCAAAATGGTTCTCAATCAAGGTTCTCACAGCATTCCAATTTGCATTGGCAGCATGTTGCACCTGGCCATCTTCTGCATTCTCCTCAGGTAGGTCCTCCTCAGTCTCCTCAGGTAGCTCGTCTCCTTGTCTCTTGCCAAAGTTATACAGAACTGCCACTGCAATAATTATTGTCAGTGTAGTGTCCATCTTCGTGCGGAGCCCCTCCTTTAGGCACAGTAATCTTTTTTTCGACACTCCAAAAACTCTCTATGAGACCTCTTGCCAGGATATGAGAGGTGTTGTATTATCTCTCTTCAGGTGTCTGGGGGTTTAAAAGAGGGGTCATAAGGTACCCACGACAGGCATATCCATTGTCACCTAGTAGGTGGCCTTCATATGCCCCCCTTTCCAGCATTGCACACAGACAACTATTGTCAAAGAATCTGCTGTCCTGGGTGGATCCTGGCCATCTAGCTACGATGTTGGTGAGCTGACCTTTGTCATCACAGGCAGCCTGCACGTTGATGGAGCAGTAACCTTTCCGATTACGGAATAGTTCTCCATTCTCACCACCAGGGTTGGGAATAGGAATGTGTGTACAGTCTATTGCCCCTAGTACACCTGGGAATCTAGCTCTCCTGTAAAATCCAGCTGCTGTTTCCTCTGTAGGCTTGAACCTTATGTACTGATTCTTCAGACTGGCAATAGCACTGGACACTCTGACTACAATCCTGCAGACGGTTGACTTGTGGAGTCCAAAAACGTCCCCATCCACCATCTGGAAACATCCAGTTGCGTAGAACCTTAGGGTCACCAAGAGCTTAAGTAGTGGGGGTACAGCCGCGTTCTTATCACTCCCATGCTTAATGGTTGGTCCAACCTTTCTTTCCAGTTGCATTACAGAGTCCTTGGAGAAGCGGTATCGCCTTGAAAACTCATCATTATCATAAAACTCAACAGGATTGAACCTGTCTCTAGAGTCACAGATGGTTGGAGGGAGGAGCAACCCTGGAGAAGGCCCTGCCGCCAAAGCTCTGGAGTTTTGCCCTGGGGATGACAAGGTGGCCTGCTGTGATGGAACGGAGTGCGCGTGTGGGTTGGTAGGGGAGAAGAAGGTCTGAGAAGTATTTGTTTTTATTATGGATCCCCATTAGCTGCTGCCAAGGCAGCAGCGACTCTTCCTGGGGTCCAGCAAAATTAAGGCAGTTATATACAATTTTTAAAACATTACAATACATTTCACAACACATTAAGTGTGGTCCTATACTCTACTACCACATATCTTCAACACAAAATCCATGTGTATGTGTGTGTATAGTGCGTATGCTCTCGTGTGTGTGTATGCGTGTGTCTGTGCCTGTGTGTGTCTCATCACAGTCCACGCTGTTCATATAAAGTGTATTTTTATCTGGTTTTTGAATCTGATTTTGCTGCTTGCATGAGTTACTTGATGTGGAATAGAGTTCCATGTAGTCATGGCTCTATGTAGTACTGTGCGCCTCCCATAGTCTGTTCTGGACTTGGGGATTGTGAAGAGACCTCTGGTGGCATGTCTTGTGGGGTATGGGTGTCTGAGCTGTGTGCTAGTAGTTTAAACAGACAGCTCGGTGTATTCAACATGTCAATACTTCTGACAACAAAAAGTTGTGATGAAGTTAATCTCTCCTCTATTTTGAGCCAGGAGAGATTGACATGCATATTATTAATGTTAGCTCTCCATGTGCATTTAAGGGCCAGCCGTGCTGCCCTGTTTTGGGCCAATTGTAATTTTCCTAAGTCCCTCTTTGTGGCACCTGACCACACGACTGGACAGTAGTCCAGTTGCGACAAAACTAGGGCCTGTAGGACCTGCCTTGTTGATAGCGTTGATAAGAAGGCAGAGCAGCGCTCTGGACAGACCTCTCCCCATCTTAGCTACTGTTGCATCAATATGTTTTGACCATGACAGTTTACAATCCATGGTTACTCCAAGCAGTTTAGTCTCCTCAACTTGCTCAATTTCCACATTATTCATTACAAGATTTAGTTGAGGTTTAGAGTGTAGTGAATGATTTGTCCCAAATACAATGCTTTTAGTTTTGAAATATTTAGGACTAACTTATTTCTTGCCACCCATTCTGAAACTGACTGCAGCTCTTTGTTAAGTGTTGCAGTGATTTCACTTGGTGTGGTAGCTGACGTGTATAGTGTTGAGTCATCAGACATTTACATTTACATTTTAGTCATTGAGCAGACGCTCTTATCCAGAGCGACTTACAGTTAGTGAGTGCATAATTATTATTTTTATTTTTTATTTTTTTCATACTGGCCCCCCGTGGGAATCGAACCCACAACCCTGGCGTTGCAAACGCCATGCTCTACCAACTGCTCTTCCCTCCCCTACCCTGGACGACGCTGGGCCAATTGTGCGCCGCCCCATGGGTCTCCCGGTCACGGCCAGCTACGACAGAGCCAGGATCTCTAGTGGCACAGCTAGCACTGCGATGCAGTGCCTTAGACCACTGCGCCACATAGACACACAGGCTTTACTCAGAGAAGTGGCAGGTCATTAGTAAAGATTGAAAAAAGTAAGGGACCTAGACAGCTGCCCTGGGGAATGCCTGATTCTACCTGGATTATGTTGGAGAGGCTTCCATTAACCAGTAAAATGTAATCGACAATGTAATTTACATAATCCCCAAAAGTAATTATTTATCATGAGAGGACCATAAATAATAACTAGTAATGCTGCATACTCCAAGAAAGGTTAAAATCGCACCTTTATGGTAAAACTAGTTATAAATTGCTGCGGTGTAGTCAGTTTTGAGGACACAAGCTCAAGTACGCAGTACAAATATGATAAACATATTTAATATGATGTATTTCCTATTCAACAAAACTTTATGAATAAGGCTTGAAAGGACTTGTCTGCTTTCTAAATATAATTTAGTATGATCAAATTATAAAACAACTAACTATAAGATTTCCCCTTCCTTATAACTGTAAAATACATATTTGTAAGTTTAGTGTTAGAGAAAATGTGCATGTGTAACGTATACGCAGGGAGTCAGGTGCAGAAGGTGAGTTTAATAATAATAATAAACATGAAGAAAATACAAAACAGGAGAAGCGTACTGAACGTAACAAAAACCAATACTGCCTGATGACTGAGGCTACTGATCGCTATATGAAGGGAGAGTAATCAGGGTGGTGATGAAGTCCAGGTGTGCTTAACGATGGGGAGCAGGTGTGTGCAATGATGGTTGCCAGGTGTGCGCAATGTGGGTTGCCAGGACCGGTGGTTAGTACACCGGCGACGTCGAGCGCCGGAGGGAGGGAGCAGGGGTAGGCATGACAATCCCGGATGATGTTGTGGTCCAGGATGTCCGCCACCGGGACCCAAGAGCGCTCCTCAGGACCGTACCCCTCCCAGTCCACCAGGTACTGGAGCCAACCCCTACGACGTCAGGAGTCCAGGAGGGACCTAACAGCATAGGCGGGGGTCCCCTGGCGGGTGTCGCGGGGGACGGCATCAGCCAGGGGACAAGGAACCACCGGCTTGAGGAAGGAAACATGAAAGGATGGTGAGATCCAGTAGTTGGTGGGGAGCTCTAAACAATAGACCCTCATTGACCCTCCGGAGGACCTTGAAGGGCCCCACAAACCAGGGGCTCAGGCGGAGCGGGAGGTTCCTGGTGGAGAGCCAGACGCGATCAT
Source organism: Coregonus clupeaformis (assembly GCF_020615455.1). NCBI lineage: Eukaryota > Metazoa > Chordata > Actinopteri > Salmoniformes > Salmonidae > Coregonus > Coregonus clupeaformis. The sequence goes on from NC_059212.1 coordinate 18,204,066, forward strand.
CTGGATGGAACACGGGAGCCTCACTGCGGTAGCGGTCCACCTGATCCTTCTGACGGTGGACTGCGCGCTGGAGCCTCACGTGGGCGGCATTCCACACCTCCTCTGTGCGCCGGAACCACTTGTCCACTGCATGGGCCTCGGTCTGGCTCGGAGTCCACTGAGCCAGGGCCGGCTGATATCCCAGGATGCACTGGAAGGGAGTCAGCCCGGATTGAGTACATACCGAACATGAGTTGACATAGTGGACGACGTCCTGCACCAAGGTGGGCCACCAGTATTTATCGGAGAGGGATTGGATGGTGCAGGTGATACCTGGATGTCCAGCGGCAAGGGATGTGTGTGCCCAGGTCAATAGGTCCCCCGTAGGGACGTAGATGCACTCTGGAGGGCAGGTGGCAGGAGCAGGTTCCCTCTCCTGAGCCTGGCGGATGTCCACATCTACGTCCCAAAACACGGGGCCAATGATACAGGAGGACCGATTGATGGGCTTGAGGACACTCACAGGACCCTCCACCGACGTGGAACCACAGGGTGTGGGAAAGCAGGTCCTCCAGCCTCCTGGTCCTCAGGTGGTGATTCTCATCTTTGACCAGGAGATGGGGGGGTTATGAAGTTGGGGCCATGAGAGGCTGAGGATGACTTTGTGTACGGGTGCGGTGATGATGAGGAAGGGAAGGCTTTCCTGGTGCTTGGGTCTCACGTGAGGGTGAGTGGTGCTGTGACTGGTGTAATTGTGCCAGATCCCAATGGTCACATATCCAAGGTTTGGACAGGAAAAGGAGAGGAGAGTGGGTATGAAGTTAATTTCAGGGAGGAGGCGAAGGCCTGGTCGATAAAGTTCCCCATGGCACCGGAGTCCACTAGAGCTGTAGAGACAACACTTGAGGGACAGCCAGCCAGTGAAATGGGAACCAGAAAGGGTTTGGCGGGAAAAAATTATAATGGAAAGGGGGGGATTGGAGGGACGCCATGTGCGACTGACGTGTTTTCCGTTTGCTCCCGTGGTATTTTTAAAGTTTATGTGAATTTTGCAGCAAAACCGTATTTATTTTCATATATTATTTTGGTGATCCCTTCCCGTAAAAACCAAGACTACTTTACTTCCAAATATCAGCATGTCGACGAAACATAAGGCCAAAAACATGACTTTGAGAAAACCCGGCCTACAAGACACACTCTCATCACCGCCCTCCCCTGAGCCTGACGACCCGGGGACTGATACTCTACCCGGGGGCGGCTTGCCTGGCGGCGCTGAAGTGAACATTCTCGAGGCCATCAAACTACTACGCTCTGAGATAGTTGAAATGAAAACGGAGGTGGTTGCTACGATTGAGGCCCGAATAAAGGAGGTTTCTGATACTTTAAAAGCAGATCTAACCATCCTGCGGAACGAGACGGTGCCGGCAATCGCATCACTCAAAACAACAATGGAGTCGCACACTACAACGATTGCAGCACTGGAGACCTTCGCTACAAATGTCTCCGACTTAACTACATCCCTGGAGGCTGACGTGAAACGCCTAGCTGCTGGATTTGAAAAAGGTGAAGGAGAGCTGTGTAAGTTTGGAGGGATTCTCTCGCCGCAATAACCTGAGACTTGTATCAGTCCCAGAGTCAGCGGAAATGCCTCGCGCCACGGATTTCGTTTCTGGGCTGCTGAAAGATGTTCTAGCCTTAGATGAAAAGCCCCTGATTGATCGTGCCCACCGGTCGCTGCGCCCAAAGCCCCGGGATGGGGAGAGGCCCCGTGACATAATTCTTCGAGTGCACTTTTTCCATGAGAAGATGGAGATTCTCCGACGAGCCCGCAATACCACTCTGAGCTTTCAAGGACAGAGCTTCTCCATCTACCAGGACTACTCCCCCACTGTTTCCAGGCAGCGCGCAGCTTTCGGACAGGCCAAACGACTACTCGGGACCATCCAGGTGTGAAGTACGGACTGCGATTCCCGGCCCGTTTATGGCTATCTCATGATGGTAAAGACTACACATTTGAATCTCCGGATGAGGCTCTCTCTCACATTCAACGTCACATCAAGAAGTCTTGAACTTGCTCATAGTTCAGCAACTGTTGCTAGCGAACTGTGGATAGTAAGTAACCCACCTGTGGTACAACTATGTTTAGCTACAACATGCTAATTTTGTATAGTTGGGGGGTTGGCGTACCCATTCAGGCTTATTTGATGTGATCTAATGTTTTGATCATCTAGTGTGCTTGCCTTACAAGCATTCAGTCATTTTAATTTCATTGTATTGCGGTTTTACTATACTCCTGTGTTTTCTAGGCTGTCTTGCTCACCTATTCAGTTTGTTTACATAGTGTCTCAGTGACTCAAAATATTCTTGGTTATTTGCTTACTGCATCCGTTTGCATTGACCCAGTAAACAGTAAATGCTTCCCGAGGCGACACGTTTTTTTGGGGTCTTCACTTAAATTTTAAAGTTCTGAGCGTCATTTATGCCCAGCAAGCGTTAAACGTTGCGCACACGTAGTTTTTTGGGTCTTGGTTGTAAGCTGTCTCAGCATTCAACTAGACAACTATTATAATAATAATAATTGTTATCATTTTTGATTGTCTTACTACGATTTCCTTACTTCAAATTAGGTTTTCGGCTGAGAGCCTTTACACATTCTATTTATTTTCTTTATTTTCTCTCTCAAATGCCTGTTATAAGACTGGGAATATAATTATATACATCTACAAGTGGTGCTTTTGTAATTTCGTCTGCACAAGGGATTCACCTTAATTTCTTTTATTTAAAAAATGATTATCTCTTTTTGCTGTTTGATCCACTAACAAAACACGACTTTAAAGAGCGGGACTGTGGGTTTAGGTTTAAGACCGCACTCTCACAGACATACTGTGCGAAGAGAACATGCTCTATTTAGGCTTGTACCTCGTTTGGGGAGGTACTGTCTGGGATGGGGGAGGGGTGGGGGGGAGGGGTTGAATTGTTCAGTTCTAATGTTGTCATTCTGTCTTTTTTGTTTTTTTTTCGGTACTTTTTCTCAACATCTACCACCGTACATTATTACTCTGAGACAAGTTATTCTGGGGTTTCTGGGCGCTCATTGCTTTTCCATTCTATGCTCTAATGACGGGGTTGTATAACGGGAATGCCCAGAGGGGCCGAAACAATGCGATCAAATACATTTCGTGGAACACCAAAGGGGTTAATAACCCAGTGAAACGTAAGAGGGTGTTGACACACTTAAAGGGTTTGAATGCAAATGTTGCATTTCTTCAAGAGACTCACTTGAGGACTGGTGAGCACTTTAGGATGCGTAGGGACTGGGTTGGTCAAGTGTTCCACTCTAACTTTCATAGTAGATCAAGAGGGGCTGCCATTTTGGTTGATAAAGTCACTCCCTTTGTAGCTTCTGAGGTTATCGCTGATCCTAAGGGACGATACGTCATAGTAACCGGTAAACTGTTTTCTACCCCTCTTGTTTTGGCTAGTGTTTATGCTCCCAATTGGGATGACACAAGTTTCATTTCTTCCTTTTTGTCTGCTATACCCAATTTAGATTCTCATTTATTGATTTTAGGGGGGATTTCAACTGCAAAATGTCCCCAGTTCTTGACAAGTCCTCACGAACAACTACAGGCCCATCTAAATGTGCCCTACTTATTCAAGCCTTTCTTCAGAAATATGCCATGTTTGAGGCCTGGCGTTTCCTACATCCTACAGATAGACAGTATTCCTTTTATTCTCATGTTCATCAAACATACTCCCGGATTGATTACTTCTTTTTGGACAAAAAACTTTTGCCTAACCTTCGGCAGTGTACTTACAAGAGTATTGTTATTTCGGACCATTCACCATTAGTGCTTGAACTAGAGTTTCCCCAGCGACCTCCTATGTGTTATCAATGGCGTCTTAACCCCATTTTACTCTCAGATAAGGAGTTTGTCAATTTCATTTCTTCTGAAATCACCTTATTCCTAGAAACTAATTCAACACCAGGTATGTCCTGCTCTACCATATGGGAGTCTCTCAAAGCATACCTACGTGGCCAAATTATTTCTTATACAGCCAACCAAAACAGAGTTCGCTCTCAGCGACTTCGGGACCTGAGCGAATCCATAGCCACATTGGATGAGAAGTATGCCACGGTTCCTTCCTCTGATCTGCATAAAGAGCGCCAACTACTCCAATCTGAATTTGATGAGCTTTCTACCAGGCAAGCTGAACAGTTACTCTTGCGAGCTCGGTACAGAGTGTATGAACAAGGCGACAAGGCCAGTAAACTCCTTGCACATCAGATCCGTAAATCTGAGGCCTCACGTTTAATCCCACAAATAAGGACCCCGTCTGGTGCCACCACAGTTATACATAAAGAGATCAATGATCAATTCAAACAATTTTATTCTGCGCTATACACCTCTGAATCCCCTCAAGACCCTTTGCTGATTGATTCCTTCTTTAATGGCCTGAATATGCCTTCAATTGATACAGACACCCATGACTATCTAGAAGAAGAATTTACACCTGAGGAGATTGCAACAGCAGTGTCCGCAATGAAAAGCGGTAAATCACCGGGTCCGGATGGTTTTCCAACCGAATTTTACAGGACGTTTTCTGGTCTGCTTTGCCCATTCTTGTCTCGACTATTTACAGAGTGCCTTAATACCTCAAAGCTACCGCCTAGTCTTTATCAAGCTTCAATTTCATTACTATTAAAGAAAAACAAAGACCCCCTGGAATGTGGATCCTTTCGCCCAATCTCGCTTTTAAACTGTGATTACAAAATCCTAGCCAAGCTTTTAGCCATCCGTATGGAAGGCTCGCTGCATCAAGTAATACACTCTGACCAGACTGGCTTTGTGAGAAATAGGCATTTGTTTTTCAATATTAGGCGCCTTATGAATATACTGTACTCCCCTGCGTCGGAGGACCCAGAGGTGGTGGTCTCACTTGATGCAGAAAAAGCGTTTGACCGCGTTGAGTGGGATTACCTAACAGCCACCCTTTATAGATTTGGCTTTGGCCCCAAATTCATTGCGTGGATAAAGATTCTTTATTTTTCCCCCATGGCTTCGGTACGGACTAATAACTTGTCCTCTGACTATTTTCCCTTGCACCGCGGATCCAGACAGGGCTGTCCACTCTCCCCCTTGTTGTTTGCTTTGGCAATCGAACCTCTCGCCATTGCATTACGCTCTAATGATGCCATTCAAGGAATAATCCGGACGGGCTCAGAGCAGAAAGTCTCGCTATATGCGGATGACCTCCTTTTGTTTATCTCTAACCCTGATACCTCATTGCCACGCGCCTTATCTGTTCTTAAAAGGTTTGGATCAATCTCAGGGTACAAGCTGAACCTAGGCAAGAGTGAGCTTTTTCCTGTAAACAAGGCTGCTTTAAAGTGCTCTTTTACAAGTTCTCAGTTTAGGATTGTCCGGGATCAATTCACCTACTTGGGAGTTAAAGTGACAAGGAAATATTCAAATCTGTTTCAGGAAAACTTGGTTGCTCTAGCAGACAGTTTGAAACAATCTTTTGCTTTTTGGAATGCGCTACCTCTTTCTCTTATCGGAAGGATTAATGTCATTAAAATGAGTGTGTTGCCCAAATTTCTATATTTATTTCAATGTCTACCCATTTTTGTTCCAAAATCTTTTTTATTTCACTGGATCAAACATTCATGCATTTTATTTGGGATGGCAAGGTACCACGGATTGGTAGAAAACATTTACAGAAGCCTAAGTCATTGGGGGGTTTAGCTCTACCAAATTTTCAGACATACTATTGGGCTGCAAATTTCAGAGCCCTTCTGTACTGGCTGCAGACTGATCCTACTGGCCCTAGACCAATCTGGGTCCAGATGGAGTCTGAATCGTGTAAACCTGCTGCACTTTCTTTTGTGTTGTGCTCGTCTCTCCCAGTGTCCCTAGGCAAAAGGTGTGCCAACCCAATTGTAAAGCAGTCTCTTAAAATTTGGAATCAGTTCCGCTTAGCCTTTGGCCTTCGAGGCTTTTTCTCTATCAGGCCCAATCAATCAGAACATTTTATTTCCTCCATCTTTGAATGATGGGGCTTTTGACATCTGGCACTCACTAGGCCTCTCCTCACTAGCCCAATTATTCTTTGATGATACATTTGCCTCTTTTGCTCAGCTACAGGAAAGGTTTTCCGCTATCTCCAGACTAGGAACTTTGTCAGAGCTAACACACCTGAATTTCCCCATAGGCCTGTGAATACAGCTATAGAGAGCATCCTGGAGCTGAACAAGCTTCCTAGGGGCGCAATTTCAGATGTATATACAATCATTCATGACTTACAGAACCCTTCTTTGGTGCCTTTAAAGACTCGATGGGAAAAGGATTTGGGGGAGGAACTTGGGGAAGACACCTGGGAATCTGTGCTGCGCAGGGTGCATTCGTCCTCTTTTAGCACTAGACACAGCCTCATTCAATTCAAGGTGGTTCACCGTATCCACTGGTCTGGGGCCAGACTTGGAAGAATATTCTCTGATTTTGATCCTACCTGTGTCAGATGTAAAATTGAACCGGCCACACTGTTGCATATGTTCTGGGGCTGTCATAAACTGTCAGGTTTCTGGGAATTAATATTTAAATGTTTCTCTGATATATATAACACTGTTATAGATCCCTCTCCCCTTACAGCCCTTTTTGGAGTACTGCCCATAAGCACCCCCCTGTCAAGAATCCAGTCGGACACTGTTGCTTATACAACTCTTTTAGCTAGACGGCTAATACTACAGAACTGGAAGATGGCAGCTCCCCCATCTTATAAATATTGGGTGAGAGATGTGTTGTGCTCTCTGAAACTAGAAAAAATTAAATTCAATTCACGTGGGAACCCCAAACTGTTTAATGAGGCTTGGGCTCCATTCCGGTCTTACTTTAAACAGTCCATCCTCTGATGGCATTCCTATTAAAACCAAAATAAGTCTGTATTTGACCCCCCTGTGACTTAGGGGTTGGATGAGCATTTCTCTGTGTTTTTTTCTGGGGTGGGGGTGGGGGGCATTAAGGTTGATGTGCTTATTGATTGTGACCTGCACGGATGCCTTGTTCATCTCGCCCGGGCAGAGACTAAGGTGTGAGCTTGTTTTTCCCAGTTATTTTTATTTTTTAATTCTGTTCACGCCTACATAAAATTATCAATATTCATTTTTTATTTTAAAGCATTGTAAACTTTTTATTTTTGGTCCAGTGGATGATTGGTCTGTGGCCTTGACTGTCTGTGAGTGGTTGCATTTCTCCACCCCATCCCTTAACTGTTTACAGGAACAATGGTGAGGTGTTTGCTCTGTCCCTATTCTATAGATTGCCCTTTAACCTTTTGTAGCCTTCTGCCTGGTGTGTTTAACTTGTCTAAAGTATGGTATCTTTAAAGTTTTTTTTTTTTTTTATATATGTATTATTTGTATTTTTTTTCTAGTTGAGTATATTATTTATATTGCTTTGTCTTGTCTGTGTGTGTGTAAAACTTAATAAACAGAGTTCTCAAAAAAAAATTATAATGGAATACTCACGGCTACCCAGGGAGACGGAAGGTCATGGGGCCGCCCCTCTGCTCTAGTAGACCCTGGGTTGGGACGCACCGGACACCACTGAAGCTGGTGCCCATCCTGGCCGCAATAGGGACAGAGCCCCAGCTGTCTCCAGCAGCGCTGCTCTTCCGCAGAGAGGTGTGTGGCCCCTACCTCCATGGGTTCAGGCTCTGCCTCAGGACAGCCAAAGGAGGGAGGTGAGTGGCGAGGTGGACACCGGCGCGCCCGAAGAAGGTTATCCAGACGGATGGCCATCGCGATGAGAGCGTCCAAGGATAAGTTGTCATCCCGATATTGCCAACTCCGTCTGCACCTCTTTGCGCAGTCCACTGTGCAATAGAATGAGGAGCGCCAGCTCATTCCATCCGCTGGAGGCTGCCACAGTCCGAAAGGTGTGGGCGTACTCTGCAGCGGTCTGGGCACCCTGCTGGAGTTGGAAAGGTCGCTCACCTCCTTCTTTGCCCACTGGAGGATGGTCAAAGACTCCTCCTCTCCTCTCTCCCAGACGGTCGTAGCCCACTCCAATGCCCTTCCGATCAGCAGGGAAATTACCGTGGCAACCTTGGACCTCTCGGTGGTGGGGGCTCCAGTCTGGATGGCTGGGTAGGCTGGGGGACTGGCTCACTGTGATGACCCGTGGTAGGAGGCCCTCCGTCAGAGGTATGGAGAACCTCGCTAGTGGTGTCGAGGCGGTAGAGAATGTGGATGACCTCCTTGATGGTCATACCCTGTAGAGACAGCTGGTTATGGTGTTGGTGGAGTAGATGACCCTGTTCCTTAGGTATTTTATTTCAGCTCATGAAACATGGGACCAAACTTAACATTTCATACTAAATGGAGTGTCTCAGATTTACATACAGAATAATACGAAATGCTCTGAGACCAAGTTGAGGGGGGAGGCCGGAGCTACACCGGGCCACGGGAGATTCAAAGAGGGTAATTCGATAGATATTCCAAATGGAGGTATGAACAAAAATATAAACTCAACATGTAAAGTGTTGGTCCCATGTTTCATGAGCTGAAATAAAAGAGCCAAGAAATTTTCCATATGCACAAAAAGCTTATTTCTCCTAAATTTGGTGCACAAATTTGTTTACATCCCTGTTAGTGAGCATTTCTCCTTTGCCAAGATCATCCATTCACCTGACAGGTGTGGAATATCAAGAAGCTGATTAAACAGCATGATCAGTATACAGGTGCACCTTGTGTTGGGGACATTAAAAGGCCACTCTAAAATGTGCAGTTTTGTCACACAACACAATGCCACAGATGTCTCAAGTTTTGAGGGAGCGTGCAATTGGCATGCTTACTGCAGGAAGGTCCACCAGAGCTGTTGCTAGAGTATGCAATGTTCATTTCTCTACCATAAGCCGCCTCCAATGTAGTTTTAGAGAATTTGGCAGTACGTCCATTGAAATGCATTGGGAGCTCATTTAAATATTGTTATAGTTCAAAAAGTATAAATGCTATAAAAAAATGTATTCTCAAGCAATCCGAGTTGGGGCAGTCTTAAGTCCTTTAAGCTCTAGAGCTTTTAGTTCTAGAGTGGGCTAAAGAAATCTAATAATAATATGACTATGTAAGAAATCTAGAGTTTTGCTTTGCCTTCAGCAAGCACACCTATTAATAATATGACTATGGAAGGAATCTAGAGTTGTGCTTTGTGTTCAGCAAGCACACCTAACGAGTAAACACTGTTACTAAACAGGTACCAGGGAGAAGTGTCAGTCAAGCATGATGCCAGCAGACACTCTTGCCCGGAAATGACATTGTGCTAATTTCCAGTGACAAACTCAACTGTGAAGAACAGATCAGCTCCAATTGCTTGACTGTCTGAAGCCGCACCGATTGACAGCGCATGTAAGCAGGCAACCACCAATAATAAAGCATTGTAGAGTCCTGCATGATAAGTATTCTGTATTGATGTTTCGCAAGCACACACAGGTAGCTGTTGCACCCCGGACCCAGGGCCATGATACTGGTCTGATCTGCAGGCTATATGGTTGCCAGGCGATGGACATGAGTGTTGCTCCTGCCTGTGGCATCTGCTTCTGTTGTGAGACTAACAGAGAATAACTGATGGTGATCAGAGAGAACACTATGGGTTACTCCTGGAACATTTAGACAAGGGAAATACACACCCACACCAATAAGATCAGAAAATATATTAATTTATTAAATACTTTATTCATTACTCTTTACTCTTACAAATGACAAAACCTACAAGGTCCCGAGCCTGATGGTTTTCTGTTCTACCTGATAATTAATTGCACCCACCTGGTGTACCAGGTTTAAATCAGTCCCTGATAAGAAGGGAACAATGAAATAACCCAGTGGAACTGGCTTTGAGGTCCAGAGTTGAGTTTGAGGGCTCTATAGCATTGCGTTGCATACTGCATATGATTTGTGTGATCTAAATGTTGTGACACAGAAGTTGTGACAGTGTGGAGTCCATTGGCGATTTTAGCATGTAAATATTGGTGGGGCAAACAAAAACAAAAGTGGGATGCATGCCAGCAAAGCCACTACACAACACAACACTAAACAATACATTCATTGCATTATAATGGTGACAAACGGTGCCCACAAACTGTTAGGGCCTACATAAAGCTGTCCCAACAGCAGAGTCCCAACAGCAGTCCCAACACCTAACCACTGCTACACCTGGCTATCAGCGGAGCCTTGTCTGGCAGCGTAACAGTTCATTCAGCTTCATTTACTGCCTTTTATAAAAACATAGCTGATATGGCTGACTTGCTTAAACAAATGTGGTTTCTACTGACAATTGAGATGTACAAACTATGGCATAAGGGGACGACAAGCGGATAAGAGGCAATCCATAATTTCGATTAAGACATTAATGAGCGAGCTACGATGGACGTAGTCAATATATCTATTTGTTCAGCACTTTTGAAATGTACAGCGACAGAATTCAGCACATGGGCCGTTCTTACAGTGTTCTCCCTGTACACCAAGTCAGAACCTTAGGATAAATAAAGGGGACATATAAGCAAACAATGAAAGCTCTTACAATATTAGATGATTCCATGTCTCTAAAACAGGTTATAGGCTACATGTGCACCACCAAGTCAGAACAGTAGGCGAAATTAAGAGGTGAAAATAGACCCAATTATTAGTTGGATGACCGTTCAAAATGTATTTTCCCAGTTGGAGCTCGTTTATTCCCGACTTTCCAGTTGCAATGCTTGCAATTAGCCACTGTCACCAATTTTTTCCAAACCACTCATTGTTGAATTTGCGATTTCCAACTAATGTTTATGTCCAATGGCCGATGAGCACAGATACGTTTTATCTATAATTTATCTTCATTATTTCTCTTCATATGACAAGGATTAAAAAGGATTTGCCAGTAGATTGTCGACTTGATTCATGATGATGACTGCTAGCTAAGATTTTGAAAGTAAGTTGTTGACATGATCAGTCCAATCAAAGCTACTATACATATAACGTGATTTGACATAATTTTATCTGTGGCCAATGACCTTGAGCCTTCTTGGAAGGGCACTTCTAATGTAACTCTATGGCAGCAACCAAAGGGCTTGATTTTTAGAAGTCTTCTGTAGACTTGGCCTTAGACTTGAAAACAAAAAAGAGACCATGTTTGTATGGGGCTTTACTAACTCAATGATATATATAGTTTTTACAATGTTTGCAAACGGATATGTGACAGGTATTAATGCCAAAATAACATGCAAAACAAGCAAGCACCCCCACCCCCAAAAAATGTATTTATTTATTTGTTATTTTTTGCCCCACCTGCCCTGAATGACGGGTCGCCACTGGTGGAGTCATAGCCTGTCATGTTTTTTTTTTTTTAAAGGCTCTGAATGAATGGTCTGCGAGTGCTTCTGCGTCCTTGAGTGCAGTGTTCCTAGGGATACTGTAGGGGCGTGTCGCGTGGATCATGATCATCTTTACACGTATGTGTACAGAGGGAACAAACGTACGTTTGTGAAAATAATATGTACAATACGATTTGATGCTAAAGCTAATTGCCAGTGACAAATTCAACTGTGAAGAACAGATCATCTCCGATTGCTTGACTGTCTGAAGCCGCACCAACCAATGGCCCCGATTGACAGCGCGAAATCAACATAGAACAGTCGTGGCCCGCCAAACTGCGAACTCACTATGCGACGAGATGGACGAAGAATGATTTCTATGTCTGATGAATTTTGGATTATCACGGTGTTTAGGTGAACAAAGCTACTGTCCGGAGTTGACATATCGTTAATTATGGCAATTCTGTGTGGAATCATATTTCTGTTTTGGTTAGTGGAAGAGGTGAGTATCTGATATTTATAGTCATAAATTCAATCGATGTCAAAGCGAAGAATTTTTGCCCTCATTTTGCTTCTATTAAAATGTTTAATATGTGCTTGGGGAACTGTCTCGTTGGTCTCTCAAATATTAATTTAAGCCCTGGGGTTTATTGAGTGTCAACATGACAATGTGCCCTGCTGTTGCAGAAGTTGTAGTCTATTGAAAACTAAGGCCTGTGAAAGTTAGGCAGTTATGTAAGGTTACATAAGTCAGTGGTATATTGAAGGCTATTCTGTAGTAATGTATTAAGATCTATTTTATGTTCTTGAAATGAAACATTATTTTGAAAAATTCAACATTCATAACAATCTTACTGGGCTCATATTTATATCAGCCTGGATCATATCATACCACAATATTAATTAGTTTGGCCTTGTCTTACCAATGACCATTTGGTTCCATCCAATAATATACAATAAATAACTCACACCATTTTACAATTTTATCAATCCTACTGTGCATGCCATGCAAACAGACACATGAACTTCACACACCTACAGTACACACACACACACACACACGCCAGTGGCGGTCGGTGCCGTTTAAGATGAGGGAGGTTGATTTTTGTTTTATGAACATGGCCTATTACAGCATATTGGATGACTGTCATTCATATTCCATTCACCCAGCTAAATGTAACATCGTTAGGTTTAGGCTACTACATGATAATCACATTTTCCCTGTACCCATCATGAGGTTGCTACAACCTAGCCTATGAATTAAAGTTTACAACATAGGTTATTCAGGTCGATAGAATTTTGAGTAATCAAGGTGACAGACAGTGCCACATTCAATACCGCCTTGCACACTTTTGCCTGCATTTCAAATCAAATCAAATTGTATTTTATTTGCGCCGAATACAACATACAAAAATGCTTACTTACAGCCCTTAACCAACAATGCATTTATTTCTTAATAAAAAAGTAAAATAAAATAACAGTAGGGAGGCTATATACAGGGGGGTACCGGTGCAGAGTCAAGTAGTTGAGGCTAGTTGAGGTAGTTGAGGTAATATGTACATGTGGGTAGAGTTAAAGTGACTATGCATGAATAATTAACAGAGTAGCAGCAGCGTAAAAAGATGGGGTGGGGGTGCAAATAGTCCGGGTAGCCATGATTAGCTGTTCAGGAGTCTTATGGCTTGGCGGTAGAAGCTGTTGAAAAGCCTTTTGGACCTAGACTTGGCACTCCGGTACCGCTTGCCGTGCGGTAGCAGAGAGAACAGTCTATGACTAGGGTGGCTGGAGTCTTTGACAATTTTGAGGGCCTTCCTCTGACACCACCTGGTATAGAGGTCCTGGATGGCAGGAAGCTTGGCCCCAGTGATGTACTGGGCCGTACGCACTACCCTCTGTAGTGCCTTGCGGTCGGAGGCCGAGCAGTTGCCATACCAGGCGGTGATGCAACCAGTCAGGATGCTCTCGATGGTGCAGCTGTATAACTTTTTGAGGATCTGAGGACCCATGCCAAATCTTTTCAGTCTCCTGAGGGGGAATATGCTTTGTCGTGCCCTCTTCACGACTGTCTTGGTGTGTTTGGACCATGATCGTTCGTTGGTGATGTGGACACCAAGGAACTTGAAGCTCTCAACCTGTTCCACTACAGCCCCGTCGATGAGAATGGGGGCGTGCTCAGTCCTCTTTTTTTTCCTGTAGTCCACAATCATCTCCTTTGTCTTGGTCACGTTGAGGGAGAGGTTGTTATCCTGGCACCACACGGCCAGGTCTCTGACCTCCTCCCTACAGGCTGTCTAATCTTTGTCGGTGATCAGGCCTACCACTGTTGTGTCGTCGGCAAACTTAATGATGGTGTTGGAGTCGTGCCTGGCCATGCAGTCATGGGTGAACAGGGAGTACAGGAGGGGACTGAGCACGCACCCCTGAGGGGCCCCCGTGTTGAGGATCAGCGTGGCAGATGTGTTGTTACCTAACCTTACCACCTGGGGGCGGCCCGTCAGGAAGTCCAGGATCCAGTTGCAGAGGGAGGTGTTTAGTCCAAGGATCCTTAGCTTAGTGATGAGCTTTGAGGACACTATGGTGTTGAATGCTGAGCTGTAGTCAATGAATAGCATTCTCACGTAGGTGTTCCTCTTGTCCAGGTGGGAAAGGGCAGTGTGGAGTGCAATAGAGATTGCATCATCTGTGGATCTGTTGGGGCGGTATGCAAATTGGAATGGGTCTAGGGTTTCTGGGATAATGGTGTTGATGTGAGCCATGACCAGCCTTTCAAAGCACTTCATGGCTACAGACGTCAGTGCTATGGGTCGGTAGTCAATTAGGCAGGTTATCTTAGTGTCCTTGGGCACGGGGACTATGGTGGTCTGCTTGAAACATGTTGGTATTACAGACTCAGTCAGGGACATGTTGAAAATGTCGGTGAAGACACTTGCCAGTTGGTCAGCACATGCTCGGAGTACACATCCTGGTAATCCGTCTGGCCCTGCGGCCTTGTGAATGTTGACCTGCTTAAAAGTCTTACTCACATCGGCTACGGAGAGCGTGATCACATAGTCATCCGGAACAGCTGGTGCTCTCATGCATGCTTCAGTGTTGCTAGCCTCGACGCGAGCATAGAAGTGGTTTAGCTCGTCTGGTAGGCTTGTGTCACTGGGCAGCTCGCGGCTGTGCTTCCCTTTGTAGTCTGTAATAGTTTTCAAGCCCTGCCACATCCGACGAGCGTCAGAGCCGGTGTAGTACGATTCAGTCTTAGACCTGTATTGACTCTTTGCCTGTTTGATGGTTCGTCGGAGGGCATAGCGGGATTTCTTATAAGTGTCCGGGTTAGAGTCCCGGACATCTAGCTGATCTAGGGTGTAATCATTAGTCCAACATCTGCAAACGAGAGTTTCGAGTGGACAAATTCAGGTATGCTTATCCCTGTTTCGTTCCGTTTGCTTCAATTTATGAAAAGTTTTTCAACAGAATTGGTGCAATGAATGCACCCCTGATCACACGCAAACACAGTTCACTTTCATAGCAGCCACATACAAACAGCTTGTTGTATATATAATTATTTCTTACATCTATTAAGATGAAAAAACCTTTCCAAGCCAAACCTTCATATCATGACCGCTAACCGCTACACACAGCCTACATCGTTGTCACGTCATAGTCAACATAGCTACTAGAACTAATGCTTTAGTAAACCGCTACATCATGCAGTACGGTTTACAGTCAGCAGCAAGCAGTTTAGCAGTTACACCGGCGGGCCCCGGTGGCAATACATTAATAAAACCAAAGCTTACCTTGACTTGGAAGAGTTCCAGTGTTGGATATCCATAGCCAGCTAGCTAACATAGCATCCCTCTCTGTTTGAGTAGGCTAAACTAGCTAGCTGCATTCGACGCTAGCTAAGTAAGTGAAAGTGAAATATTTTTTGTATGAAATATAGTTCTCTCTCTCTTGCTTCTCCTTAATTTTGAAATAAATTAATTTGTTCAAAACTGTTCAACTATTGTCTTTCTCTCTCTTTGAGTCAACTACTCACCACATTTTATACACTGCAGTGCTAGCTAGCTGTAGCTTATGCATTCAGTACTAGATTCATTCTCTGATCCTTTGATTGGGTGGACAACATGTCAGTTCATGCTGGAAGAGCTCTGATAATTTGGAGGACGCCCTCCGGAAGATGTCATAATTACTGTGTTGAGAACCATGAGCCTCCTAGGTTTTGTATTGAAGTCGATGTACCAAGAGGAGGACGGAAGCTAGCTGTCCTCTGGCTACACCATGGTGCTACCCTACAGAGTGCTGCTGAGGCTAGTGTAGACCTTTATTGCAAAACAGTGTGTTTTAATCAATTATTTGGTGACGTGAATATATTTAGTACAGTTTTATCTAAAAAGGATCACCTTTTTTAATGTTTCACTATTTTTCTTTTCCTCCTCTGAGTAGCCTCCACTGACACACACACACACACACACACACACACACACACACACACACACACACACACACACACACCGAGGCAGCTCTTCCTCTGCTAACCATTGTTAATTGTCACAGAGCTGAAGCACTGACAAACAGCTCTTTGTGGTCCTTTCCGTGACCACAAAGGCAGGCTCCAGTCCTGCTCAGGGGCTGCCTTTGTGTCCCCCTGCCATGACTGTATTTGGAAGGGACACCCTGCTAGCTGCAATTGACCGTGGACACAAACATCCACCTGGCAGGCTGGTGTGGAAAAAAGGCTGGAGTGTTTCCCACAATTACTCCCATCAAACAAGGGCAATGCTAGCTGGCTCGCCTCACAGCTCACACATACCTTACATGGTGATGGAAGGACATCAAACAAAGTGGATGTCTCATCATCATACAAGCCAGAGCCTCAGAAAAGAACACAGGGGAATAGTGTGTGATTATGTCTAGTGAGGGCAGTAATAGTGAGAGTACACAGCCTGTTTTTCTCCAGTACCTCATTTAGAGGCTTGTTATACACAAAGCTCTGGGCCTGGTCTGACAGAGGCTGCATTGTGTGTGTGCAGAGTGGGTTCTGGTCTCGTCTGGACTTTGCAGTCAGCGGTTCACAATCATCTTGAGTTGGCGTCTGAACATAGAGCATTGCATGAAATGGAAGTTTGGTTCATGAAATATGAACTTTGCTTACAGTAAGTGATATTTATAATACCAATGTTAATGACAAGACAACTAAGTCCTGTTTGGTGGTCACATTTGGCACATCAGAGAAATACAACTACAAGGAATTCACATGGTTGACATGTTTACATGCCAAACACAATGGTCATTCAACATGTTCTCTAATTTCTCTTCTGCCTTTCAAGATGATTTTATCATGATGCTTCATTTTCCCTCTGAGATTGCTCTTTGATTTCATACCAGCAACTATAAATCAATGACCAGTTTTCCTCTTCTCATTGACAGTGCACAGCTTCCAAGAAGTACTGCTGGTATTTTGAAGGAGGCTACCCCATCTATTTCATGTAAGTATACTGTACATACACATAGGTGTAACATAATTAATCTGGACACAGACAAAATTACATTGCAGCATACTGTATATTAATTGTTAATAGTAAGACATTCATATTTTACAAGACATATTTATTAGTTTTCAACATTCTGCCATTCAGATTAAACTGTTTGTGAACTTAAAGAGCGCAGTCTATTGATTCCCTCTGGCTTGTTTAAAGGCCGGGTGGTGTTTGATTAAAGAAAATGGTCCCTGGATGTGGATGAATACAGAGAAATCACCCAGGTTGGTAACGTTATACTGAGTCAATACCAGCCTTTGACTCAGTCCACTATCATAGCAGACTCATTTAGGCAGTCATTCAAATAGCCTGCCGTCGAAGCGGCGAGGGGAAAGAATGAATAAGCTGTAGCTTTTCCAAATCCAATCATGAAATCCAACTGTCTCGAAAACCTGACCCTAGGCAACACAGTGATTAGGGTCTGGTTTCTATGATGGACTCTTTTGGCATAGAAGAACTACGTCACTGCCTACATTGATAAGGGGGGGAAAATCTGGGGACTCTCCCAACAAATCGCAAGGCAGACATGCCAGAATGTCGGGATTCAAAACCAAAGTTTGCAGGCAAAACCGTTGCAGGGGTTTTAGTTAAGGTAGTTGATGCAAACTAGCCACTTGCGAAATGCACTCATTAAAAATAACCTTTGTAATTTCCATCTTGCTAGCTACTATTTAGTATTTTATTTAAGCGGATAAAGTAGTGACGTAGTTCCTCTATGACTAAAGACTCCATCATTGAAACCAGACCCTAGTCACTGTGTTGCCTAGGGTCGGGTTTTTGAGACTACACAGCATCCACTGGGTTAAGAAATCACATTGGAGAAGCTCTTTGATTTTTATCTAAATCATTTAACTAATGGGCTAATCATTAGTCTTCAGACCAAGTCTTTGCAATTATAAAGACATGTTAGCCACTAGGCTGGCTGCAGAATTCTACCACTTGCTTTTAGAAAGGCCTCATTTTCAATGTATGAGGAGCTTTTAGAAATGCACTACAGTGGTGGTGCATCAGTAGGAGTTATTAAAAATGTAAAGCCTGAGGTTAGAGTTGGAGTTATGGTGGGAGAGAGAGGAGAGCATTACTGGGAGTTAGCATGCTGCAGTGACTGGGGGATATGTATTGGATTGCCTCTGTAAAATAGTGCACACACAGATCTAATGAAATACAGTATATTGCAGGCCGACTGGAATTGAAATAGTGCACTATTAAGAGAATGCTGGCTCAGCTCTATGCCCTCTCCTAGCGCTGTGCTGCTAATGACTTGTGTAATGTATGGCCTTAATGCTGAAAGCTGGAAATGCAGCTCTCACCCTTATAGTACTGCTGGTTTTAAAATACAGTACAAAATACTGACAGTAGGAGAGGGAGTATTTTAAATGTTGAGGAGGATTTGTCATGAAAGTGGATTGCCGTCTATTTAGCCAGAGGATTTGATGTCCAGTGCAGCTCAGTGGATGATGAACATTTCTCTGAAATCTGTAACGATGCCATAAATCATCTCTCCTCTATGTTTAAAACTGAAGCTTCTATCCGCCCTTGAAAAACATCAGACACTGCTGCTCTCTGCGCAGGGCAGATCTGAAGCCTGCAACTGCCAAGTCACATCTCTGCCTCACACTAAGCACTGCCCCATCAACAGAGAAAAAACTATAAAAGTAATTTGTTAAAGTTAATGAATTTCTACTTACTTTAATGACTAAGTATGATTCATTCTTAACTAAAAGTTCCTATATTTGACATTATAAAATGTTTTGTGTGTGAGCGTGCGCACAGTAGTCAACTCACAATGAGAGCATGTAGGAGAAAAAAAGGAAGGAAAGCGCTGCTAGGGTAAGCAATAGTAGATCTTTGTAGATACAGTGAGGGAAAAAAGTATTTGATCCCCTGCTGATTTTGTACGTTTGCCCACTGACAAAGACATGATCAGTCTATAATTTTAATGGTAGGTTTATTTGAACAGTGAGAGACAGAATAACAACACAAAAATCCAGAAAAACGCATGTCAAAAATGTTATCAATTGATTTGCATTTTTATGAGGGAAATAAGTATTTGACCCCTCTGCAAAACATGACTTAGTACTGGTGGCAAAACCCTTGCTGGCAATCACAGAGGTCAGACGTTTCTTGTAGTTGGCCACCAGGTTTGCACACATCTCAGGAGGGATTTTGTCCCACTCCTCTTTGCAGATCTTCTCCAAGTCATTAAGGTTTCGAGGCTGACGTTTGGCAACTCGAACATTTAGCTCCCTCCACAGATTTTCTATGGGATTAAGGTCTGGAGACTGGCTAGGCCACTCCAGGACCTTAATGTGCTTCTTCTTGAGCCACTCCTTTGTTGCCTTGGCCGTGTGTTTTGGGTCATTGTCATGCTGGAATACCCATCCACGACCCATTTTCAATGCCCTGGCTGAGGGAAGGAGGTTCTCACCCAAGATTTGACGGTACATGGCCCCGTCCATCGTCCCTTTGATGCGGTGAAGTTGTCCTGTCCCCTTAGCAGAAAAACACCCCCAAAGCATAATGTTTCCATGGTGTTCTTGGGGTCATAGGCAGCATTCCTCCTTCTCCAAACACGGCGAGTTGAGTTGATGCCAAAGAGCTCGATTTTGGTCTCATCTGACCACAACACTTTCACCCAGTTCTCCTCTGAATCATTCAGATGTTCATTGGCAAACTTCAGACGGCCCTGTATATGTGCTTTCTTGAGCAGGGGGACCTTGCGGGTGCTGCAGGATTTCAGTCCTTCACGGCGTAGTGTGTTACCAATTGTTTTCTTGGTGACTATGGTCCCAACTGCCTTGAGATCATTGACAAGATCCTCCCATGTAGTTCTGGGCTGATTCCTCACCGTTCTCATGATCATTGCAACTCCACGAGGTGAGATCTTGCATGGAGCCCCAGACCGAGGGAGATTGACAGTTATTTTGTGTTTCTTCCATTTGCGAATAATCTCATCGCACCAACTGTTGGCACCTTCTCACCAAGCTGCTTGGCGATGGTCTTGTACCCCATTCCAGCCTTGTGTAGGTCTACAATCTTGTCCCTGAAATCCTTGGAGAGCTCTTTGGTCTTGGCCATGGTGGAGAGTTTGGAATCTGATTGATTGATTGCTTCTGTGGACAGGTGTCTTTTATACAGGTAATAGACAGAGATTAGGAGCACTCCCTTTAAGAGTGTGCTCCTAATCTCAGCTCGTTACCTGTAGAAAAGACACCTGGGAGCCAGAAATCTTTCTGATTGAGGGGGGGTCAAATACTTATTTCCCTCATTAAAATGCAAATCAATTAATACAATTTTCGACATGCGTTTTTCTGTATGTTTTTGTTGTTATTCTGTCTCTCACTGTTCAAATAAACCTACCATTAAAATAATAGACTGATCATTTCTTTGTCAGTGGGCAAACGTACAAAATCAGCAGGGGATCAAATACTTTTTTCCTTCACTGTAGAAGGTGCTCTTTGGTAAAAGGGGTAAATTGGTCATCAAAAAGAAAGGAGGACCAAGGCACTCGTCATATTATTGATTAAAATGCCTTTATTTGTATGGTATGTTCAATGGAACCAACTCTTGATTCCGTTGAACATACCATACAAGTAAAGGCATCACAATGAGAGCAATTCATCATCAGCTCTCCTGTATACAGATGCTGACAATTGATCTGCAGGGGGTTTAGATAGCTATCCAACTTCAGCTCAGGGACTCAAGACAAACTGAAAAGAAAATGGAACTAAACCTAGTGCTCCCTCAATAGTTGACTTAATATTCATCTTAGACCGCAGAGCGTTTGTCATCTGCTTGACATGTCTATTCTACTGGGCCTCTTGGTATTTGTCTCAGACTTTTACCTCAGTACTGTGCATATGAGAACTGCCATTTGTCTGAATGTGTTTTGATAGGGTTGTTGGAGGACTATACTGTTTGTACAAAAGCCTTCTCTCTCAATATTCTAGATGCTGGTGATTGTAATAAAAGCTTCCTCTGTGTGTGTGTGTGTGTGTGTGTGTGTGTGTGTGTGTGTGTGTGTGTGTGTGTGTGTGTGTGTTGTAGATGCCGGTCGTATGAGGACTGTTGTGGGACACGGTGCTGTGTCCGAGCCCTCTCCATCCAGAGACTATGGTATTTCTGGTGAGTTCCCCCAAGACTAGCCTGCCAGTCTAGCTTCTCACACTACTCTATTTCATCTACTCCCTCCTTCCTCCTACTCTCCATCCTCTATCTCTCGCTTTCTCTTTCTCTTGCTTTCTCTTTCTTTCTCTCGCTTTCTCTCTCTTATTCTCTCGCTCGCACTCTCTCTCCTCTCCTTCTCTCGCTGTCTCTACCCAACTTACCCCCTGTATATACTTGTGTGCATTTATGCATAAGACACTGGTTTCTTCACAGAGTTTATGGTCCTTTGGGAGCTCCTTTGTTTCTACTTAAGACCATGCCCCTCGTGACGGTTTCTTGCTGCAGCTTAGAATAGCTACACTGGCTCACAGTGAAATGCTTCCCACTGGGCACAGACGTCAATTCAACATGTATGCCACGTTGGTTCAAAGTAATTTAATTGAAATGACGTGGAAAATACATTTATTCGACCAGTGTGTGCCCAGTGGGTTGATTGTTATGACATGATCTTAATATGCAATTCAGTCATTGTAGAAACTGCTCTGTGCATGCGTGCATGTTAGTGATGCGCGGGTTGACTCATAACCCGCAGTCCCCGCAGTTATTTCCACAGGTTGGGCGGGTTTAGGGTCATTAAATATTGTGTGGATGAAGGGCGGGTTGAATAAAGAGAAAACAATAGCCTACTTTTAAAATATTTATTGTATAATTTAGGCTACATTGAGGTTTTTCTTTCATTATTTTAGGCTATCTGGCATTAGTGCGTAAACCTAAGCTTTACATTTACATTTTAGTCATTTAGCAGACGCTCTTATCCAGAGCGACTTACAGTTAGTGAGTGCATACATTTTTTTCATACTTTAGGATCTAACTGTACGCTCGCCTACACGCCAATGCGTGGTCCTCTGTAGCTCAATTGGTAGAGCATGGCGCTTGTAATGCCAGGGTAGTGGGTTCGATCCCCGGGACCACCCATACGTAAAAATGTATGCACACATGACTGTAAGTCGCTTTGGATAAAAGCGTCTGCTAAATGGCATATTATTATTATCATTAATGCTATTTGGGAACGGGCAGAAAAAGTTAGCATCGATCCACTGAGGCAAAAAGGACAATGTTGGCGTTTAATTCAATAACAGAAAATCTGCGAAATGGAGAATTGAAAATAAAGAGAAGGGAGGGCCAGAAAAGTAATGTTTTGGAAAGATTTGGTGAAGTGGTAAAAGAGGATGATAGCAGTGCTAGCTATGTTATGTGTGATGATTATGAGGTCCTATACAAATTCGACAGTCAAAAGAAGGGGACTTCAAATAGGCCTATGACACGTCAAGGGAACTGTATGTAGCCTACTCTTCAGATCGAAAACTGAAAATCTGGACAGTGACTGTAGGTCTATAACCTCTCACATAGCCTTAATATTTTTGTATTTGTATTTATTTAACCTTTATTTAACTAGGCAAGTCAGTTCAGAACAAATTCTTATTTACAATAGCCTTAATATGAACTCCAAATGTAGGCTACATTTTCACTGGAACAGGAGTGGAGATTACTTTTTAACACACATCTACCAAACTCACTACTTGATTGAGGGACCTTACAGATAATCGTATGTGTGTGGTACAGAGATGGGGTAGTCATTCAAAAATCACGTTAACCACTATTATTGAACACAGAATGAGTCCATGCATAATTGTTAAGCACATTTTTACTCCTGAACCTATTTAGGCTTGCCATAACAAAGGGGTTGAACACTTATTGACTCAAGACATTTCAGCTTTTAATTTAATATTAATTTCCAATATTTTCTACAAACAAAATTCCACTTTGACATCATGGGGTGTTGTGTGTAGATACACAAAATCTCAATTTAATCCATTTAAAATTCAGGCTGTAACACAACAAAATGGGGAAAAAGTAAAGGGGTGTGAATACTTCCTGAAGGCACTGTATGTACATATAAAGTGCCTTCAGGAAGTATTCAGACCCCTTGACTTTTTCCACATTTTGTTACGTTACAGTCTTATTATAAAATGGATTAAAAAATAAATATATCCACAGCAATCTACACACAATACCGCATAATGACAAAGCGAAAACAGTTTTTTTGAAATTTTTGCAAATGTATTAAAACAAACAAACAGATACCTTATTTACATAAGTATTCAAACCCTTTGCTATGAGTCTCGAAATTGAGCTCAGGTGCATCCTGTTTCCATTGATCATCCTTGAGATGTTTCTACAACTTGATTGGATAAATTCAATTGATTAGACATGATTTGGAAAGGCACACACCTGTCTATATAGTTGACAGTGCATGTCAGAGCAAAAACCAAGCCATGAGGTCGAAGAAATTGTCCGTAGTGCTCCGAGACAGGATTGTGTCGATGCACGGATCTGGGGAAGGGTACCAAAACATTTCTGCAGCATTGAAGGTCCCCAAGAACACAGTGGCATCCATCATTCTTAAAAGGAATACGTTTGGGACCACCGAGACTCTTCCTAGAGCTGGCCACCCGGCCAAACTGAGCAATCAGGGGAGAAGGGCCTTGGTCAGGGAGGTGACCAATAACCCGATGGTCACTCTGACAGAGCTCTAGAGTTCCTCTGTGGAGATGGGAGACCCTTCCAGAAGGACAACCATCTCTGCAGCACTCCACAAATCAAGCCTTTATGGTAAAGTGGCCAGACGGAAGCCACTCCTCAGTAAAAGGCACATGACAGTCCGCTTGGAGTTTGCCAAAAGGCACCTAAAGACTCTCAGACCATGAGAAGCGAGATTCTCTGGTCTGATGAAACCAAGATTGAACTCTTTGGCGTGAATGCCAAACGTCACGTCTGGAGGAAACCTGGCACCAACCCTACGGTGAAGCATGGTGGTGGCAACATCACGCTGTGTGGATGTTTTTCAGCGGCAGGGACTGGGAGACTAGTCAGGATCGAGGCAAATATGAACGGCGCAAAGTACAGAGAGATCCTTGATGAAAACCTGCTCCAGAGCGCTCAGGACCTTAGACTGAGGCGAAGGTTCACCTTCCCACAGGACAACGACCCTAAGCATGAGGCTGTAATCGCTGCCAAAGGTGCTTCAACAAAGTACTGAGTAAAGGGTCTGAATACTTATGTAAATGTAATATTTCCGTTTTTATTTTTATGGGGTATTGTGTGTAGATTGATGAGGGGGAAAAAAACGATTGAATCCATTTTAGAATAAGGCTGTAACATAACAAAATGTGGAAAAAGTTAAGGGGTCTGAATACTTTCCGAATGCACTGTAGGTAGGGGTAAAGTGACTAGATAATAAGCAGTAGCAGCAGCGTACAGTATGTGATGAGTTAAAAAGTTGGTGCAAAGGAGGTCAATGCAGATAGTCTGGGTAGCTATTTGGTTAACTATTTAGCAGTCTTATGGCTTGGGGGTAGAAGCTGTTCAGGGTCCTGTTGGTTCCAGACTTGGTGCATCGGTACAGCTTGCCGTGTGGTAGCAGAGAGAATAGTCTATGACTTGGGTGGCTGGAGTCTTTGACAATTTTGAGGGCCTTTCTCTTCTGACACTGCCTGGTATAGAGGTCCTGGATGGCAGGGAGCTCAGCTCCAGTGATGTACTGGGCCGTACGCACTACCATCTGTAGCGCCTTGCGGTCGGATGCCAAGCAGTTGCTATACCAAGCGGTGATACAGCCAGTCAAGATGCCCTTAATGGTGCAGCTGTAGAACTTTTTGAGGATCTGAGGGCCCATGCCAATTCTGTTCAGCCTCCTGAGGGGGAAGAGGCGTTGTCCTGCCTTCTTCACGACTGTGTTGGTGTGTGTGGACCATGTTAATTCCTTAGTGATGTGGACATAGAGGAACTTGATGCTCTTGAACCTCTCCACTACAGCCCCGTCGATGTAGATGGGGGCATGCTCTGCCCTCCGTTTCCTGTAGTCAACAATCAGCTCCTTTGTCTTGCTGACGTTGATGGAAATGTTGTTGTCCTGTTACCACACTGCCAGGTCACTAACCTCCTCCCTGTAGGCTGTCTCATCATCGTCGGTGATCAGGCCTACCACCGTCTTGTCGTCAGCAAACTTAATGATGGTATTGAAGTTGTGCGCGGCCACACAGTCGTGGGTGAACAGGGAGTACAGGAGGGGACTAAGCACACACCAGAAGGGCCCCCAGCATGGCGGGTGTGTTGTTGCCTACCTTCACCACCTGGGGGCGGCCTGTCAAGAAGTCCAAGATCCAGTTGCAAAGGGAGGTGTTCAGTCGCAGGGTCCTGAGCATAGTGATGAGCTCGGAAGGCACTATGGTGTTGAACGCTGAGCTGTAGTCAATGAACAGCATTCTCACATAGGTGTTCCTCTTATCCAGGTGGGAGAGGGCGGTGTGGAGTGCAATAGAGATTGCATCATCTGTGGATCTGTTGGGGCATTATGCGAATTGGAGCATGTTCAGGGTGTCTGGGATGATGGTGTTGATGTGAGCCATGACCAGCCTTTCAAAGCATTTCATAGCTACAGATGTTAGTACTATGGGGTGATAATCATTTAGACAAGTTACCTTGGCATTCTTGGACACACGGACTATGGTGATCTGCTTGAAACATGTAGGCATTACAGACTGGGTCTGGATTAGTGTCCCGTTCCTTGAAAGCGTCAGCTCTAGCCTTTAGCTCAGTACGGATGTTGCCTATAATCCATTGCTTTTGGTTGGGACATGTCACTGTGGGGACGATGTCGTTGATGCACTTAATGAAACCGGTGATTGATGTAGTAAACTTGTCAATGTTATCGGATGAATCGCGTAACATATTCCAGTCTGCTTGCAAAACAGTCCTATAGCTTAGCATCCGCTTCATCGGACCACTTCCGTATTGAGCTGGTACTTCCTGTTTGAGTTTTTGCTCATCACTGGTACTTTCTGTTTGAGTTTTTGCTTGACAGCAGGAATCAGGAGGATAGAGTTATGGTCAGATTTGCTGAAGGGAGGGCGAGGGAGAGCTTTGTATGTGTTTCTTTGTGTGGCATAAAGGTGATCAAGTGTTTCGCCTCCTCTAGCACAGGTGACATGCTAGTAAAAATGAGGTAAAACGGATTTCAGTTTCCCCGCATTAAAATCACTGGCCTCGAGAAGCTGGATGTGCATTTTCAAGTGTGCTTATGGCCCGTTGAGTGCGGTCTTAGTGCCAGCATCAGTTTGTGGTGGTAAATAGACAGCTATGAAAAATATAGATTAAAACTCTCTTGGTAAATAGTATGGTCTGCAGCTTATCATGAGGTATTCTAACTCAGGCGAACAAAAACTTGAGACTTTCTTAACATTAGAGATCACGCACCAGCTGTTATTAACAAAGAGACACACACCTCACCCCTTCGCCTTATCTGAAGCTACCGTCTGGTCTAGATGATGCATGGAAAAGCCAGCGAGATATACACTACCGTTCAAAAATGTGGGTTCACTTAGAAATGTCCTTGTTTTCGAAAGAAAAGCAATTTTTTTGTCCATTAAAATAACATCAAATTGAGCAGAAATACAGTGTAGACATTGTTAATGTTGTAAATGGCTATTGTAGCTGGAAACGGCTGATTTTTAATGGAATATCTACATAGGCGTACAGAGACCCATTATCAGAAGCCATCAGTCCTGTGTTCCAATGGCACGTTGTGTTTGCTAATCCAAGTTTATCATTTTAAAAGGCTAATTGATCATTAGAAAACCATTTTGCAATTAGTTGAGTATCTGGAGCATCAGCAATTGTGGGTCGATTACAGGCTCAAAATGGCCAGAAACAAAGAACTTTCTTCTGAAGCTCGTCAGTCTATTCTTGTTCTGAGAAATGAAGGCTATTCCATGCGAGAAATTGCCAAGAAACTGAAGATCTTGTACAACGCTGTGTACTACTCCCTTCACAGAACAGTGCAAACTGGCTCTAACCAGAATAGAAAGAGGAGTGGGAGGCCCCGGTGCACAACTGAGCAAGAGGACAAATACATTAGAGTGTCTAGTTTGAGAAACAGACGCCTCACAGGTCCTCAACTGGCAGCTTCATTAAATAGTACCCACAAAATACCAGTCTCAACGTCAACAGTGAAGAGGCGACTCCAGGACGCTGACCTTCTAGGCAGAGTTGCATAGAAAAGCCATATCTCAGACTGCTCATCTTAATCTTTTATTTTTATTGGCCAGTCTGAGATATGGCCTCTGTATGCCTATGTAGATATTCCATAAAAAATCAGCTGTTTCCAGCTACAATAGCCATTTACAACACTAACAATGTCAACAATGTATTTCTGATCAATTTGATGTTATTTTAATGGAGAAAAAAATTGCTTTTCTTTCGAAAACAAGGACATTTCTAAGTGACCCCAAACTTATGAACGGTAGTGTATATTATCCATGTCCCGTCTTTGAAGTAGCTTGAATAACACTATTCGATAACACTATTATGAGGACGTTTTGGTGACAGAACAGACAATCCAAGGTTCCTCAGCCTTTTCAAATGTTCAGAGACACAGAGCTGCTTTGAAATACACATGATTGTCCAATTTCTATCAATACTGGGCTATTGGGAAATTATTTTACTAGACTGTCAAGGATGAACTCTCTTTAACTCCATTAAATTGAGCATTTAAGGTCTTTCAAATTCTACCGTTGATGTCGGAGGACTCAATGCATGGAGGTCTATTTTCCTCGTAAGGTCAGAACATCTTCCAGCTCTCTCTCTCTTTCATGTATCTCATTCTGTCTCTGTAAGGCTATGTATTTATGGTACATATTGGATTGGAGTTGACGGAGCTTGTATAACGTTCTGACTAACGTTCAAGTGTTGCTGTCTGTGTTTGCAGGCTACTGCTGATGATGGGCGTGTTGTTCTGCTGTGGGGCGGGGTTCTTCATCCGCAGACGCATTAACCCCTCCCCCCTTCCTGAGGACACCTTCAATGTGTCATTCACCAGACACCCAATGACAGGTGAGTCACATTCACACCAACCGCCTTGTGTGATGTCATCTTCCTATCATACTTATACATCCTCTCCCATTCTCCCTACCCTCACTCTATATCCTGTCTTTGCAAGTGATACCTCCTTCCTTTTATTTTCCCATTCAACACCCACATCCTCTCTCCAGATCTCCTTTTTTCCTTCCCTCACTTTATCTCCCACTCCCCCCATCTACTCATGTCCTTGTCTCCTTCTCATTTCATTGCTCACTATTCCACAGACTCAGTGCAGTAATTTATACACAGCAGTACAAATGAACTTTTCTCAGTTTGCTCCAGTCCTCAGTAACTTCTGAGACTGGGACAGATAGGACATGTGTCTCTGATCTCATACAGTACAGTGATTGACTCTACTTCTGATTCTGGATCTGCATCCCAAATGGCACCCTATTCCCTCCTCCTCCCTCACACACACACACACACACACACACACACACACACACACACACACACAGACACTCCTCCAAGCCCCTGCAGTCACTGACCTGGAAATATGGGTATTAATATATCATGTTCTGGCTCTGGAGGGAGTAGGAGTAAAACATAATGATGCTAATATTCCATATGTTATGTGTTGAGGTTTAAAACGTGATATGTTCTAGTTCAGTGCTGCACCATGGTTCATCCTTGTCCCTAAGTGGACCAATGGAAACTGAGCTGTTGGAGAGAAATGCTGCTTATTCATATTCATGCATGTAACACATACTCTCTAACCCCAAACATCACTCAGTTCAGCTTTCACTATAGCAGTCAGGAAATGTAGCTGTCACAATGCAGAAGTCTAGAGGATAGTGGTATTGGGTGTGTCGTGATCTGCCCTGTATTGCTGGCCCCGTTATTTACGTCAACCTTATGAAACAAAATATTACACAATACACAATACATAGATGGTGACCTTGGTAAGTCCCATTTCTCTACTCTCTTTGTCCACTAGGACTGCAGCAGCCCGGCATGCAAAACTATGGAGCCTCAGGAGGGATGATCCTCACCCCTACATACCCCATACAGGCCCATCCCCACCCGGTCCACCCCTCCCACATGGCAGAACCCTACTCACACCCTCCCCCTCCCCCTCCCCCTCCGGCCTACTGCAACCTCCCTCCTCCACCCTACGAACAGGTGCTGCAGGCCTCTGAGAAGAGGTAACCAGGAGGAAAAAGACATTGGAATGAATTAAATGATTTCAAACCCTTTAGAGTTCTCAACCCTGCCACAACTGACAGCAGAGATGGGTCACTGGCCCACGTTTTGACTCATTCAAGTAGAAAGCGAGTCTGATATGGTAATGGTTAGCATCTCTACGGTAAAAACATCCATGCTCATTAAGGGCTGGTTTCCTGGACACAGATGAACGCTGATCCTGGACTAAAAAGCATGCATTGAAACATGCATTATAATAGTTTTTTAGTCCGGGACTAGGCTTAATCTGTCTGGGAAACCCGCCCTGAGAGCAGCCTCAGTCTGAACAACAATGGATCGATCTCAAAGTGTTTGTTTTCACGTCACCTCTCTAAGATGAAGAGCCGACCAGAAGTGAGAATCAATTGAATAAAACAGACATGGATCCAGATAGTTTGTCTATTAA
The DNA here is from genome assembly GCF_020615455.1 of Coregonus clupeaformis. Lineage (NCBI taxonomy): Eukaryota > Metazoa > Chordata > Actinopteri > Salmoniformes > Salmonidae > Coregonus > Coregonus clupeaformis. The sequence continues at coordinate 18,233,595 of NC_059212.1, forward strand.
CAACTAGCCTGCCTGCCTGCATGGTCCTCTGTCAACAACACTGTGTCAGCTGGAAGAGCAGCATCTATCTGAGCATAACTCAGATCACCCACTCAGGATACTGTATTATCGCCCACTATCTGGTATGTTTTTAATATCACTACCGTCTGAGCATTTAGTATCTCTAGTACAGATCAGCAGCCTAGTACAGATCAGTAGATTAGATATGATCAGCAGCCTATAATACTGTGGAAATACTGTAGAAATACCAACTCTGTTTCCCTTTGTGTCTCTCAAAATGCATTTTGTGTATGTCTTCCAGTGGAGGCTGCTGAGGGGAGAACGGCTCATAATAATGGCCGGAACAGCGCAAATGGAATGGCATCAAACACCTGGAAACCATGTGTTTGATGTATTTTATAGCATTCCACTAATTCCGCTCCAGTCATTACCACAAGCCCATTCTCCCCAAATAAGATGCCACCAACCTCCTGTGATGTCTTCTATATTTTATTAAGGTAGTGTAGCCAATAATCTATGCAATTTGCTAATGAATTCAGATGTAGATTGTGGTTGTTGTTTCTCACAATGTTTTCACAGTATCCTGAATTAGCATAGTACACAGTTAACATGTATCACCAGCTTGCCTAATAAAGTTATGGGGGAAGTGATTAATCTGGAAATGTATTGTGTTCCTTCCAAATGGTTCAAGATAATGTCACTACAATGCTCTGTACCCAGAATCCAAATATAATATTTATTATCACAAGCTTCTAGTGTTCACTTTTCTCATACAACAGGAGATTCAACAATAATAATGATACATCATAGATTACTTTAAACCACCAGGTGTCAGTCAACAGCTCTATAAAATGTCTGATTTTCAAGCATGATCCAGCTCTTTTATTCTGTACTCTGGAGGCAAGCTGTTAGGCTGTACTGATGTAGAACACAAACCATTGATTTCTATATCACATTAGTTCACTCATTTCCAATGGATTTTCATTTTAAGTGGATGCCACACATTCAATCCTATAAATGGGTGTTTTGTACGCATCCTGCATTTTTTTTAATCAATTATTTAAAAAGCTTAAAACATGTTAAATTCACCCTTAGTTTATTTTCAACAACAGGTAATACAGAACATTTTATTACTGTAAGCCACACTCATTACCGAAAACGGTTCTCTGAATGGAGAACTACAGTGAGCGTACACTACAGACATTGCAACCGCAGGCAGGCTGACTTACTAGAGATGTATTTTCCTAGTAAACAGCTCTACATGTGCAGCAGCAGCACAGCAGCAGTCAGTGGCTCACATGATTATTCTCTTCCCTGAATACAAAACCCTGCGGATATTAGCATAATGCGACCAATAGCTTAATGATGCGATTACATGCCATTTATCCAACATCCGGAATGTATCACAAGACACTGTTGCATCTACAGCACAACACAATAATGCCCAGTAGTCCATACAACTTGTGTGTGTATGTGCGTACCCACACTACATGATTCACCTCATCCATTTTCAGAGCTTACCTGAAAAATGTGCTCTGACTGAGGCACCTTCAATCTAGATATACTGGTTTGTTGCGAGTGCTCTTTGCGCCGGGTCAATTCTCAGTTTTCTGAGAAAGCTATCGCTTCTCTATATAAAGTATTGCCAATTCAGTTACTGTATGATACAGTTTAGACTAGAGTATAAAAATAGTATTTACTCATGCCTCAGGACAGCTGGCAGTGCAATTGTGGGTAGTGGGTTCGATCCCCGGGACCACCCATACGTAAAAATGTATGCACACATGACTATAAGTCGCTTAGGATAAAAGCGTCTGCTAAATGGCATATTATTATTAGTACGCATAATATTACCCAGGTTAAAAAGGGAGTGATAACATTTTGCATAGCTTATATTTTTCACACCCTTGATGTACTCATGCCTTTTGGTGAGTTGATCCACTGTTGCATGATGAAACAGAGATGGGCAGTATTTCTGTTACAGTATATGTTTTTGAAATACGCATTTCAGTTGCTTTTGAGTATTTTGTATTTCACTGGCCTGAACTACAATGCAATGTATTTTGTAATTAGTTACAATTTAAATGTAAAAAAATACAGTACTTTTCTATAAAAAACTGTATAGCGGCTCAAAATTTTGTGGCCCTCTATCGCCCCAAATGTACTGCATTAGTATCAGAAGTGTGATGCCCCTATGGTGTGATAAAAGCGTCTGCTAAATGACAAATGTTATGTGAAAATGAACATTTGCAAAGCACACTGGGTATTATTCTAATGATATCCATCCTCAAACAATACAAATTATACTGAACAAAAATATAAACACAACATGCAACAAATAACGATTTTACTGAGTTACAGTTCATAAAAGGAAATCAGTCAATTGAAATAAATAAATTAGGCCCTAATCTATGGATTTCACAACTGGGCAGGGGCACAGCCATAGTTGGGCCTGGGAGGGCATAGGCCCACCCACTGGGGAGCTAGGCCCAGCCAATCAGAAGGGCTTTATTACAGACAGAAATACTCATCTGTGGCATTGTCTTGTGTGACAAAACTGCTAATTTTAGAGTAGCCTTTTATTGTCCCAGCACAAGGTGCACCTGTGTAATGATCATGCTGTTTAATCAGCTTCTTGATATGCCACACCTGTCAGGTGGATGGATTATCTTGGCAAAGGAGAAATGCTCACTAACAGGGATGTAAACAAATTTGTGCACCAAATTTGAGAAATAAGCATTTTGTGCATCTGGAAAATTTCTGGGATCTTTTATTTCGGAAGAACATGATGTGACAGAATTTACTTGCAGTCAATCAATTTGTCATCAAGGGGAACAGAGACCATCTTGTGAAAATTAAGTACATTTGTGGTATATGTTGTTATAAAATCAGTGGAAGTAGGCCATGCCAAGGCATGGCGAACTAGAACAAACCTGAGGGGAAATCAGACTTTTCCCAACTTTCAGAACATAATTCTCTCCAGAATGGGGATAAAGCAGAAAATAGGATCCCAGAAGTGAATTACCTCTGCAAACTATCACATCACCAGAGATTGTATCAGCACACATTTTTCACATGGTAAATGTGTCTCCCTGCTCTCACTGTATTCCCACTGACCACCATTATCACACTCCAGAAATTATCAATGCGGAAATGATAAATGGCTGAAGTGAGGATGGAAGAGGGATACAGAGATGAACTAGTCCAAATGCAGAAGGGTGATTTTATTTCAATCTGGACTTTCGATTGATTCTCTCCACGTTTAGAAAATGTTCTTCCGTTTCAAATAGCATTCAGTCATAGTTAAATCTAACAGTTCAAATTAAAAATGTTCAGCACCTATGGAAACCCATCATGCTCATGTCTTCTCCCTTCAAGAGTCCAATTACTGATGATCGTGTATCACACCATAGAACACCAGAACTCACCACCTTGGAGCCCTCAAATTGGATATGACAAATGAAGGAATACTGCATTGATGTCTGGATGAATTGTCAAGAGGTAAGAGATGGCTTAATGTTCTCAGCCTGGCTATAATGGGTCAGAACAGAGGGATCTCCTACAGCCAGACAGGATCTCCTACAGCCAGACAGGATCTCCTACAGCCAGACAGGATCTCCAGGGAATGTCTAGACTCTATAGACAGTCAGACCCTTCCTTATTTCCCCCTGAGCACTTATTACTTATTTACATTCCAGACGTCATAAAAGTTTGAACACCTGATGGGTCACATTGAGAAATAGGGAAACCCAACCCCTAATGGCACGGAAACCAAACCCCTAATGGCATACCAAATGTAGGTAGTCAAAGGCAAATGGATGCATTTACAGTGAGGGAAAAAAGTATTTGATCCCCTGCTGATTTTGTAAGTTTGCCCACTGACAAAGAAATGATCAGTCTATAATTTTTATGGTAGGTTTATTTGAACAGTGAGAGACAGAATAACGACAAAAAAATCCAGAAAAACGCATGTAAAAAATGTTATAAATTGATTTGCATTTTAATGAGGGAAATAAGTGTTTGACCCCTCTGCAAAACATGACTTAGTACTTGGTGGCAAAACCCTTGTTGGCAATCACAGAGGTCAGACGTTTCTTGTAGTTGGCCACTAGGTTTGCACACATCTCAGGAGGGATTTTGTCCCACTCCTCTTTGCAGATCTACTCCAAGTCATTAAGGTTTCGAGGCTGACGTTTGGCAACTCAAACCTTCAGCTCCCTCCACAGATTTTCTATGGGATTAAGGTCTGGAGACTGGCTAGGCCACTCCAGGACCTTAATGTGCTTCTTCTTGAGCCACTCCTTTGTTGCCTTGGCCATGTGTTTTGGGTCATTGTCATGCTGGAATACCCATCCACGACCCATTTTCAATGCCCTGACTGAGGGAAGGAGGTTCTCACCCAAGATTGGACGGTACATGGCCCCGTCCATCGTCCCTTTGATGCGGTGAAGTTGTCCTGTCCCCTTAGCAGAAAAACACCCCCAAAGCATAATGTTTCCCACCTCCATGTTTGACGGTGGGGATGGTGTTCTTGGGGTTATAGGCAGCATTCCTCCTCCTCCAAACACGGCGAGTTGAGTTGATGCCAAAGAGCTCGATTTTGGTCTCATCTGACCACAACACTTTCACCCAGTTCTCCTCTGAATCATTCAGATGTTAATTGGCAAACTTCAGACGGGCATGTATATGTGCTTTCTTGAGCAGGGGGACCTTGCGGGCGCTGCTGAATTTCAGTCCTTCACGGCGTAGTGTGTTACCAATTGTTTTCTTGGTGACTATGGTCCCAGCTGCCTTGAGATCATTGACAAGATCCTCACGTGTAGTTCTGGGCTGATTCCTCACCGTTCTCATGATCATTGCAACTCCACGAGGTGAGATCTTGCATGGAGCCCCAGGCCGAGGGAGATTGACAGTGCTTTTGTGTTTCTTCCATTTGCGAATAATCGCACCAACTGTTGTCACCTTCTCACCAAGCTGCTTGCTGATGGTCTTGTAGCCCATTCCAGCCTTGTGTAGGTTTACAACCTTGTCCCTGACATCCTTGGAGAGCTCTTTGGTCTTGGCCATGGTGGAGAGTTTGGAATCTGATTGATTGATTGCTTCTATGGACAGGTGTCTTTTATACAGGTAACAAGCTGAGATTAGGAGCACTCCCTTTAAGAGTGTGCTCCTAATCTCAGCTCGTTACCTGTATAAAAGACACCTGGGAGCCAGAAATCTTTCTGATTGAGAGGGGGTCAAATACTTATTTCCCTCATTAAAATGCAAATCAATTTATAACATTTTTGACATGCATTTTTCTGGATGTTGTTGTTGTTATTCTGTCTCTCACTGTTCAAATAAACCTACCATTAAAATTATAGACTGATCATTTCTTTGTCAGTGGGCAAACGTACAAAATCAGCAGGGGATCAAATACTTTTTTCCCTCACTGTATAGTACTAGAATCTTTGAATGTGCAAATAGGTATAGGAGTAGCGTAAAGCTGGCAACTCCTCACACTAGATGCAAGAATCCCTGTGGCCATGCACTTTTAGGCAACACCACCATCTGTTGGAGGGGGAGCATGGAAGGGGCAAAAGTGGTCGACATTGCAATAATTTCATAACACATAGCTACACCACTTAGATATATATTAAGCATTTATATTCAAACTACTGGATACTTCAATATTTCAATACCAATTGAATTACTTGACCACAGTGCCTTCTATGTATTCACTCACAAAAGAGCACCTTTGAAAGAGAGCGGGGAAATAAAAGTCACTAGGTAATAAAATGTGAATATGTATTCACAAAACGTCCTACTTCATTATACATGAACTTGAAATAATAGTAAATGTCCTCTGCATTCCTATGTCGAGCGCTCATTCTTTTAAACAACATACTGTATCTTGAGGAGAGAATGCCGACCTCTCCATAGAAGTGGTGCAACATGACCCTCCTTCATACAACTGGTACAAATCATAGATGCAGTCTTTCTATACAGTGGGGAAAAAAAGTATTTAGTCAGCCACCAATTGTGCAAGTTCTCCCACTTAAAAAGATGAGAGAGGCCTGTAATTTTCATCATAGGTACACGTCAACTATGACAGACAAAATTAGGGAAAAAAATCCAGATAATCACATTGTAGGATTTTTAATGAATTTATTTGCAAATTATGGTGGAAAATAAGTATTTGGTCAATAACAAAAGTTTCTCAATACTTTGTTATATACCCTTTGTTGGCAATGACACAGGTCAAACGTTTTCTGTAAGTCTTCACAAGGTTTTCACACACTGTTGCTGGTATTTTGGCCCATTCCTCCATGCAGATCTCCTCTAGAGCAGTGATGTTTTGGGGCTGTCGCTGGGCAACACGGACTTTCAACTCCCCTCCAAAGATTTTCTATGGGGTTGAGATCTGGAGACTTGCTAGGCCACTCCAGGACCTTGAAATGCTTCTTACGAAGCCACTCCTTTGTTGCCCGGGCGGTGTGTTTGGGATCATTGTCATGCTGAAAGACCCAGCCACGTTTCATCTTCAATGCCCTTGCTGATGGAAGGAGGTTTTCACTCAAAATCTCACGATACATGGCCCCATTCATTCTTTCCTTTACACGGATCAGTCGTCCTGGTCCCTTTGCAGAAAAACAGCCCCAAAGCATGATGTTTCCACCCCCATGCTTCACAGTAGGTATGGTGTTCTTTGGATGCAACTCAGCATTCTTTGTCCTCCAAACACGACGAGTTGAGTTTTTACCAAAAAGTTCTATTTTGGTTTCATCTGACCATATGACATTCTCCCAATCCTCTTCTGGATCATCCAAATGCACTCTAGCAAACTTCAGACGGGCCTGGACATGTACTGGCTTAAGCAGGGGGACACGTCTGGCACTGCAGGATTTGAGTCCCTTGCGGCGTAGTGTGTTACTGATGGTAGGCTTTGTTACTTTGGTCCCAGCTCTCTGCAGGTCATTCACTAGGTCCCCCCGTGTGGTTCTGGGATTTTTGCTCACCGTTCTTGTGATCATTTTGACCCCACGGGGTGAGATCTTGCGTGGAGCCCCAGATCGAGGGAGATTATCAGTGGTCTTGTATGTCTTCCATTTCCTAATAATTGCTCCCACAGTTGATTTATTCAAACCAAGCTGCTTACCTATTGCAGATTCAGTCTTCCCAGCCTGGTGCAGGTCTACAATTTTGTTTCTGGTGTCCTTTGACAGCTCTTTGGTCTTGGCCATAGTGGAATTTGGAGTGTGACTGTTTGAGGTTGTGGACAGGTGTCTTTTATACTGATAACAAGTTCAAACAGGTGCCATTAATACAGGTAACGAGTGGAGGACAGAGGAGCCTCTTAAAGAAGAAGTTACAGGTCTGTGAGAGCCAGAAATCTTGCTTGTTTGTAGGTGACCAAATACTTATTTTCCACCATAATTTGCAAATAAATTCATTAAAAATCCTACAATGTGATTTTCTGGAATTTTTTTCTCTCAATTTGTCTGTCATAGTTGACGTGTACCTATGATGAAAATTACAGGCCTCTCTCATCTTTTTAAGTGGGAGAACTTGCACAATTGGTGGCTGACTAAATACTTTTTTTCCCCACTGTACAACTCTGTAGGATTCTAAAGAGAGAAAATAGATTATGGTTCAGTCAGTAGGATTACTTCTTACACATATGGCTACGTCAAACACAGTACACAGACTACCACTGTCAAATAAAGATTGTTTTTTATTAGCCATTTCATATAAATAAAATGTAAAACGTGATAGATAAAAAAATATAATGTACATTGAGGTAAATGATAATCAAAAAAACATTGGTCTGTTGAGGTGTGGTATAGTTAAGAAATTGTGATTATGTTTTTAAACGTTACATTGTTTAATTTCCTCCCTTTTCAGCAGAATCATGGGAGCACATATGGTGGACTTTGAATATGGTTCCATATAATTTGCTAGAGAAGTCTAATGTAGGCACTAAGAGAAATAAGAAGGCTCTCTTGTGCTGGAGCCAGCATGTAGTAGCACATACTGCAGCAACTTGACACTTTAAAGCTACTGTACAATGTGTGATAAAGATGTTCAGGGAACTTTCAGGTTGTATCCTATTTTTCATAATTTACTGTACGTTTCACAATGGTTTGCTTACCAGAAGTGTTTTTAAAATTCAGTTTCACAATCTGTACTACACAGCAGAGCTTAATATCAATTTCCAATTTTGCGGTTGCATCAGAAGCCCAGTACTAAATATGAATTCCTCACTACATGCCTCACTGGTCTTTTTTCCCCTTCTGCTAATCAGAGCACCTCATTCAGTACACCACCGCAGGGCACTTCCTCGTTTAGTGCTTGAGTTCAGGTCAGTGACAGGTGACAACAGTAATCATGTCTGTATAATGACGGCTACATACTGTATCACTGGCAGAATGGGAAATTCAGTTCTACCCACTAGTGAAAATAAATGGGGAATGGTACAGTATACAGGTATAAAGCGCCATACATTACATACAGCACACACCACACTTTTGTAGATTATAGAACAATAAGGAAAGGAAATATCAAAACGTAAAACATTGACATTGGAGGGGACAAATACCAGGTTCCTGGTGAAAGCTAGACTAGCAGATAGTGAGCATATTTAGTGGAGTCCTTGGTGATAGGGACTCAGAGGCTATTGATGTTGCTGAGAGAAATACCTGGATGTTTCTAGCTTAGTCAGAAAAGTGAAAGGCTGCTGGTGATTTGAGGAATGCAGTAGAAAATAACATTTTCTGATGAGTAATGACAACGGTTGCATTTTGTGTTCTACTGTAAAATATAATTTTTTTGGTTCAACATACACTGTATATCATAGCAGCAATATTCTTCACCTCGTCTGATGAATGTGACCAAAAACATAATCTATTGTTTTTCATCCACATGACGACCGGTTGACCAATTCTGCATTCCATGTATGGCACAACATTTCAAGGGTGTTTTGGTTGGTTAAAGCAGGTTATGCTGGAAACGTGCTGAAAGACAAATGCAACACAGTAGCAGATATGAACACAACATGTGCCTTTGTCAAAAAATAAATAACTACTGGTCAAACAAAATGCCATGGCACTTATTGATAAGCATTCATCTGACCTCTCTTCATCGTACTGTAGTATACTCCCACTATTTGAGATTTGGATTGTTTAATCATGTAATGCAACAATGCTCAAAAGTGTATTTCCTGCTGCTGAAGCGATACGAAACAATGTCTACAGAATTTCCTTTACTCGCTTAATTAATGTTTACTGTGTTTTGTCCTAATCTGTATGTTTAGCAGCATAAGGATATTACCAACTAATTAAGTAAAATCTTCGGTTTTTCATTCATGCTACCAATGAAAGATCAACTACAGGACCTGTATAGGTCTCAAGGGGCTTTCCTCACTGTAAAATGTAGAGCTGTACACATATCTAAGATATACATTCTTGTTTGAAATGTTATGCCTGTAGATGTGAAAAGTAATTCACACAAATGCAATGAAAATACAGTTGAAGTCGGAAGTTTACATACACTTAGGTTGGAGTCATTAAAACTTGTTTTTCAACCACTCCACACATTTCTTGTTAACAAACTATAGTTTTGGCAAGTCGGTTAGGACATCTACTTTGTGCATGACACAAGTAATTTTTCCAACAGTTGTTTACAGACAGATTATTTCACTTATAATTCACTGTATCACAATTCCAGTGGGTCAGAAGTGTACATACACTAAGATGACTGTGCCTTTAAACAGCTTGGAAAATTCCAGAAAATAATGTCATGGCTTTAGAAGCTTCTGATAGGCTAATTGACATCATTTGAGTCAATTGGAGGTGTACCTGTGGATGTATTTCAAGGCCTACCTTCAAACGCAGTGCCTCTTTGCTTGACATCATGGGAAAATGAAAAGACATCATCCAAGACCTCAGAAAACAAATTGTAGACCTCCACAAGTCTGGTTAATCCTTGGGAGCAATTTCCAAATGCCTGAAGGTACCAAATTCATCTGTACAAACAATAGTACGCAAGTATAAACACCATGGGACCGCGCAGCCGTCATAACGCTCAGGAAGGAGACGCGTTCTGTCTCCTAGAGATTAATGTACTTTGGTGCGAAAAGTGCAAATCAATCCCAGAACAACAGCAAAGGACCTTGTGAAGATGCTGGAGGAAACAGGTACAAAAGTACCTATATCCACAGTAAAACGAGTCCTATATCGACATAACCTGAAAGGCCGCTCAGCAAGGAAGAAGCCACTGCTCCAAAACCGCCATAAAAACGCCAGACTACGGTTTGCAACTGCACATGGGGACAAAGATCGTACTTTTTGGAGAAATGTCCTCTGGTCTGATGAAACAAAAGTAGAACTATTTGGCCATAATGACCATCGTTATGTTCGGAGGAAAAAGTGGGACGCTTGCAAGCCGAAGAACACCATCCCAACCGTGAAGCACGGGGGTGGCAGCATCATGCTGGGGGTGCTTTGCTGCAGGAGGGACTGGTGCACTTCACAAAATAGATGGCATCATGAGGAAGGAAAATTATGTGGATATATTGAAGCAACATCAAGACATGTCAGGAAGTTAAAGCTTGGTCACAAATGGGTCTTCCAAATGGACAATGACCCCAAGCATACTTCCAAAGTTGTGGCAACATGACTTAAGGACAACAAAGTCAAGGTAATGGAGTGGCCATCACAAAGCCCTGACCTCAATCCTATAGAAAATGTGTGGGCATAACTGAAAAAGCGTGTGCGAGCAAGGAGGCCTACAACCCTGACTCAGTTACACCAGCTCTGTCAGGAGGAATGGGCCAAAATTTACCCAACTTATTGTGGGAAGCTTGTGGAAGGCTACCCAAAACGTTTGACCCAAGTTAAACAATTTAAAAAGGCAATGCTACCAAATACTAATTGAGTGTATGTAAACTTCTGACCCACTGGGAATGTGATGAAAGAAATAAAAGCTGAAATAAATCATTCTCTCTACTGTTATTCTGACATTTCACATTCTTAAAATAAAGTGTTGATCCTAAGACAGGGAATGTTTACTAGGATTACATGTCAGGAATTGTGAAAAACTGAGTTTAAATGTATTTTGCTAAGGTGTATGTAAACTTCCGACTTCAACTGTATACAGGAAATAAAAAAGCCTATATAATATGCCTATATAATTTAGCTCCATCAATGCTTTCCCTTAAGACTGTACAGGATTGATTCCTGCTGAGAAGAGTGAGACGTAAACTGCTATCATGGTGTTGGCTTAGGCCTAATGGCAACCCTGGGTCTTATTCATTAATGTACACCGTAGCAAAACGTTAAAAAACATTTATCTTATTGGATAAGTCCAGGTAGTCCTACCCTGTTTCAGTCCATTTTCTTCCATTTGGTGCCTAATGAATATGACCCTGATCTCCACTGGATCATTTCCTATGGCAGTGGGAGCAGCCATTCCTTCAGTGAACCTCCTACTACTACATTAACATATGATTGGATGACTGATTCAGAGCACTTCCTGATTATGATTGAAAGAACAAAAGAGCAGTTTGTATAAAATAGAGGTACATATACACTTCCAGTCAAATGTTTGGACACACCTACTCATTCAAGGGTCTTTCTTTATTTTTACTATTTTCTACATTGTAGAATAATAGTGAAGATTTCAATACTATGAAATAACACATATGGAATCATGTAATAACCAAAAAAGTGTTAAACAAAGCAAAATATATTTGAGATTTTTCAAATAGCCACCTTTTGCCTTGATGACAGCTTTGCACACTCTTGGCATTCTCTCAACCAGCTTCATGAGGTAGTCACTTGGAATGCATTTCAATTAACAGGTGTGCCTTCTTAAAAGTTAATTTGTGGAATTTCTTTACTTCTTAATGCGTTTGAGCCAATCAGTTGTGTTGTGACAAGGTAAGGGTGGTATACAGAAGATAGCCCTATTTGGTAAAAGACCAAGTCCATATTATGGCAAGAACAGCTCAAATAAGGAAAGAGAAACGACAGTCCATCATTACTTTAAGACATGAAGGTCAGTCAATACGGAACATTTCAAGAACTTTGAAAGTTTCTTCAAGTGCAGTCGCAAAAACCATCAAGCGCTATGATGAAACTGGGTCTCATGAGGACCGCCACAGGAATGGAACACCCAGAGTTACCTCTGCTGCAGAGGATACGTTCATTAGAGTTACCAGCCTCAGAAATTGCAGCCCAAATAAATGCTTCACAGAGTTCAAGTAACAGACGCATCTAAACATCAACTGTTCAGAGGAGACTGTGTGAATCAGGCCTTTATGGTCGAATTGCTGCAAAGAAACCACTACTAAAGGACATCAATAATAAGAAGAGACTTGCTTGGGCCAAGAAACACGAGCAATGGACCTTAGACCGGTGGAAATGTGTCCTTTGGTCTGGAGTCCAAATTGGAGATTTTTGGTTCCAACCGCCGTGTCTTTGTGAGATGCAGTGTGGGTGAACGGATGATCTCTGCATGTGTATTTCCCTCCGTAAAGCGTGGAGGTGGTGGTGTTATGGTGTGGGGGTGCTTTGCTGGTGACACGGTCTGTGATTTATTTAGAATTCAAGGCACACTTAACCAGCATGTCTACCACAGCATTCTGCAGCGATACGCCATCCCATCTGTTTAGGGCTTAGTGGGACTATCATTTGTTTTTCAACAGGACAATGACCCAACACACCTCCAGGCTGTGTAAGGGCTATTTGACCAAGAAGGAGAGTGATGGAGTGCTGCATCAGATGACCTGGCCTCCACAATCCCCCGACCTCAACCAAATTGAGATGGTTTGGGAGGAGTCGGACCGCAGAGTGAAGGAAAAGCAGCCAACAAATGCTCAGCATATGTGGGAACTCCTTCAAGACTGTTGGAAGTTGGAATTCCAGGTGAAGCTGGTTGAGAGAATGCCAAGAGTGTGCAAAGCTGTCATCAAGGGTGGCTACTTTGAAGAATCTCAAATATAAAATATATTTTGATTTGTTTAACACTTTTTTGGTTACTACATGATTCCATATGTGTTATTTCATAGTTTTGATGTCTTCATTATTATTCTACAATGTAGAAAATAGTAAAAATAAAGAAAAACCCTTGAATAGTAGGTGTCCAAACTTTTGACTGGTACTGTATATCTATCAGCTTAGATGTAATGCATGTGCACATACATACAGAACGTACACCTGTATACACACACACACCAAATGCATTGGAATAGAGTACACCCATATACAATTACTCAAATATACACTTTAAGAAACATATATTCATAGCAATGAACAAAATATTGCATATTTCACTGCATATTTGACTAAGCTTAATGAGGTCATGTCCTGTTTTGCTTGACAAAAAGTATACAAAAATATGGATCTGGCATCTGTAAAATAAATGTTTTAAGGTAAAAGATATTAGGTGAAATAAATAAATGCATATAAGTAACACTCAATCCTGTTTGAACTAAACACTTAAATAGACACTGACTGTGGTACTTTGAGAAATGACCAGAGAGGTATTTCAAAATTGATATTTTCTTTCAATGCATATTTTCTTTGATTCAGAATATTTGCAATGGAATTCCTACAGGAGGACCCAATAAAGTCCAGCATCTGTTGAATGGGGTAAGAAAGAAGGGATGGATACAGTCAGGCAAACCAACGGGAGGGACAGGGGGTTGTCTCTTCATCCAGAGTGTTATCCAGAATCAACCTATGTTCTGATGCCATCTCAGAGCAGAGAAGCAATCTCTCCAATCAGCCTTGAAGGAATGATACATAGAAGGGTAAACACACCCACCTGTATTGTACTATCCCCTCCCTCCCTCTTCAGAGAAAGAGGTGGTGAGGAGAACAGCACATAGTGATTGGGACAGACAGAAAGAAAGTCCAGACAGACAGTTAGTGTTGACCTTCTAGTCTACATCTTGATGCCCTCTTGCTGGCTGAGCTGGGACAGGGACTTCTTGATGCGCAGCGCGGTGAGGCGGGCCGCCCCGTTGGAGTACCAGCACTCCCTCATGATCTTAGCCATCACCCGCAGCACCTGGGGAGGGGACAGAGTCAGGGGAGGCAGGGGGTCAACATCACAAGCAGCAATAACACACCCATATTTTGTTTTGTAAGTTGTTGAGCACTGAGATACTAGCTGCCCCCACCAATCGTAGAGTACAGTGGGGGAAAAAAGTATTTAGTCAGCCACCAATTGTGCAAGTTCTCCCACTTAAAAAGATGAGAGAGGCCTGTAATTTTCATCATAGGTACACGTCAACTATGACAGACAAAATGAGAGAAAAAAAATCATGAAAATCACATTGTAGGATTTTTAATGAATTTATTTGCAAATTATGGTGGAAAATAAGTATTTGGTCAATAACAAAAGTTTCTCAATACTTTGTTGTATACCCTTTGTTGGCAATGACACAGGTCAAACGTTTTCTGTAAGTCTTCACAAGGTTTTCACACACTGTTGCTGGTATTTTGGCCCATTCCTCCATGCAGATCTCCTCTAGAGCAGTGATGTATTGGGGCTGTCGCTGGGCAACATGGACTTTCAACTCCCTCCAAAGATTTTCTATGGGGTTGAGATCTGGAGACTGGCTAGGCCACTCCAGGACCTTGAAATGCTTCTTACGAAGCCACTCCTTTGTTGCCCGGGCGGTGTGTTTGGGATCATTGTCATGCTGAAAGCCTTGCTGATGGAAGGAGGTTTTCACTCAAAATCTCACGATACATGGCCCCATTCATTCTTTCCTTTACACGGATTAGTCGTCCTGGTCCCTTTGCAGAAAAACAGCCCCAAAGCATAATGTTTCCACCCCCATGCTTCACAGTAGGTATGGTGTTCTTTGGATGCAACTCAGCATTCTTTGTCCTCCAAACACGACGAGTTGAGTTTTTACCAAAAAGTTATATTTTGGTTTCATCTGACCATATGACATTCTCCCAATCCTCTTCTGGATGCACTCTAGCAAACTTCAGACGGGCCTGGACATGTACTGGCTTAAGCAGGGGGACACGTCTAGCACTGCAGGATTTGAGTCCCTGGCGGCGTAGTGTGTTACTGATGGTAGGCTTTGTTACTTTGGTCCCAGCTCTCTGCAGGTCATTCACTAGGTCCCCCCCGTGTGGTTCTGGGATTTTTGCTCACCGTTCTTGTGATCATTTTGACCCCACGGGGTGAGATCTTGCGTGGAGCCCCAGATCGAGGGAGATTATCAGTGGTCTTGTATGTCTTCCATTTCCTAATAATTGCTCCCACAGTTGATTTATTCAAACCAAGCTGCTTACCTATTGCAGATTCAGTCTTCCCAGCCTGGTGCAGGTCTACAATTTTGTTTCTGGTGTCCTTTGACAGCTCTTTGGTCTTGGCCATAGTGGAGTTTGGAGTGTGACTGTTTGAGGTTGTGGACAGGTGTCTTTTATACTGATAACAAGTTCAAACAGGTGCCATTAATACAGGTAACGAGTGGAGGACAGAGGAGCCTCTTAAAGAAGAAGTTACAGGTCCGTGAGAGCCAGAAATCTTGCTTGTTTGTAGGTGACCAAATACTTATTTTCCACCATAATTTGCAAATAAATTCATTAAAAATCCTACAATGTGATTTTCTAGAAAAAAAAATCTCAATTTGTCTGTCATAGTTGACGTGTACCTATGATGAAAATTACAGGCCTCTCTCATCTGTTTAAGTGGGAGAACTTGCACAATTGGTGGCTGACTAAATACTTTTTTTCCCCACTGTATACACCATGTCTGTAGCAATGTCACAATTAGAGTTGCAAAGCTACTGGTAATTTACCAAAGTTACCGGAATCTTCAGTAATTTTGGTAATTAACAGAAATTCTATGGCAATCTATCATAACTTTGGTAATTTGTACTTTAATAACTAAAAAACTTTTTAAAAGTATTCATATTTACTGTTCATTTTTTATATCTGTGTCCATATTGTCCATGAGTTTCTAGTAGATAGACCATATGGTTCAAGAGAAAATTGCCTAATTAATGAAAAAAGCATCTAACTAACAATGGCATTATTTTCAATTACCTCTGAAACTTGTCCAACTATTGACTTTTTTCACAACTGCCACCAGTTTGAAACCAAAACATTGACAAATACATATTGACATAGTAAAGTTAATAAAAGCGTCTTTAAAAAATTAAGCATATTTCATGCTGAAACTCTCATATTAAAACACCAATGGTATTCACTAAATTGATGGATTATATTTAGGGTAATGTTTTACAGCTTTTTCATTCCATTTCTTCTTTTAAAAATCAGCTTATTTAATTATTTCATATATTTGTATTTGTATTGTATTTATTATGGATCCCCATTAGCTGCTGCCAAGGCAGCAGCTACTCTTGCTGGGATCAAGCAACATTAAGGCAGTTATATATCTTTAGAACATTACAATACATTCATAACAGATTTCACAACATATTAAGTGATTGGCCACAGACGGCCAGAGAAAATTACCTTTGATAATCTGAAGTACCATAATCGACCACTAGATGTCTTGGCATATTATTATTATTATTATTATTATTATTATTGTGATAGATTACATAAAATCCTTGAAAGATACCCAAATTCTGGTAGTTTACTGGTAAACTTCTGAAGTTTCCAGTAATATACCCTCCCTTTGCAACCAAAGTCACAATGTAATTCTTTGAAGTGGAAAAAGTAATAGAATCACTGCTGTTGTGAAAGAACTCGTGAGCAAGAGAGAGAGAAACAGCGACAGAGACTCTACTCATAGGCATGGTGTTGAACCTGCAGCAGAAGTCTGAACTAAGACTTCAACCCCTAGTCTGCATGTCTCTACGGCTCAGCAAAGACAACATTACCCTGTGAGCAATGGAGACTCAATGGAGCTCTGACCTTGAAGAGGCTGGTCAGACTTAAAACATCCAGGCCACAGCCACAGGCCTGAATACCAATCCACTGCATCCCTATTCATCAATCCCCCGAGCGCCGCCAAAGGTCCTGGCGGTCTTAATGTGTCAGTGACTCTACGTTGTTGAACGCAGGGCTGTACTCAGCAGTATGCCTGGACACTGAAAGCCTTCTGGCCTGGACACTGAAAGCCTTCTGTGATGCATGAGCCGAGGCGGCGGATCGGACAGTGAGGACGGTGCAGGACGAATGGGCCAATAGACTTCTGTACAGAAAATAACAGACAGGACATTTAAATAAAGACTTGGATAAATCAAATATATTCTCAGTAGCAATTAAACTACTCAGGTAACAAACTCAGGTATGTATGGCTCTACTATTGCCAACCTGTTACCTGCCCAACCTGCTCTCTCTCAGGCAAAGGCCAAATGAGCACCTAAGTAGGCCTACTCTTTCCAGGAACCCCCTTCCGCTAGGAACATCCAAGGGATAGCCCAAAATACATTTAAACCATAAACGCATAATTTCCCATGGAAATATCAACACATCATAAAACAATGTTATTCCAATAATTCTATTTTGTTTGTTTATTGGAATAACGTTGTTTATGATGTGTTGATATTTCCATGGAAAATTATGCGTTCATGATTTATTATATGTTTATGTGTAAAATTGATTGTGTCCATAAAATGTATATAGTATGTACAGTGAGGTAAAAAAGTATTTGATCCCCTGCTGATTTTGTACGTTTGCCCACTGACAAAAGAAATGATCAGTCTATAATTTTAATGGTAGGTTTATTTGAACAGTGAGAGACAGAATAACAACAAATAAATCCAGAAAAACACATGTCAAAAATGTTATAAATTGATTTGCATTTTAATGAGGGAAATAAGTATTTGACCCCTCTGCAAAACATGACTTAGTACTTGGTGGCAAAACCCTTGTTGGCAATCACAGAGGTCAGACGTTTCTTGTAGTTGGCCACCAGGTTTGCACACATCTCAGGAGGGATTTTGTCCCACTCCTCTTTGCAGATCTTCTCCAAGTCATTAAGGTTTCGAGGCTGACGTTTGGCAACTCGAACCTTCAGCTCCCTCCACAGATGTTCTATGGGATTAAGGTCTGGAGACTGGCTAGGCCACTCCAGGACCTTAATGTGCTTCTTCTTGAGCCACTCCTTTGTTGCCTTGGCCATGTGTTTTGGGTCATTGTCATGCTAGAATACCCATCCACGACCCATTTTCAATGCCCTGGCTGAGGGAAGGAGGTTCTCACCCAAGATTTGACGGTACATGGCCCCGTCCATCGTCCCTTTGATGCGGTGAAGTTGTCCTGTCCCCTTAGCAGAAAAACACCCCCAAAGCATAATGTTTCCACCTCCATGTTTGACGGTTGGGATGGTGTTCTTGGGGTCATAGGCAGCATTCCTCCTCCTCCAAACACGGCGAGTTGAGTTGATGCCAAAGAGCTCGATTTTGGTCTCATCTGACCACAACACTTTCACCCAGTTCTCCTCTGAATCATTCAGATGTTCATTGGCAAACTTCAGACGGGCCTGTATATGTGCTTTCTTGAGCAGGGGGACCTTGCGGGCGCTGCAGGATTTCAGTCCTTCACGGCGTAGTGTGTTACCAATTGTTTTCTTGGTGACTATGGTCCCAGCTGCCTTGAGATCATTGACAAGATCCTCCCGTGTAGTTCTGGGCTGATTCCTCACCGTTCTCATGATCATTGCAACTCCATGAGGTGAGATCTTGCATGGAGCCCCAGGCCGAGGGAGACTGACAGTTCTTTTGTGTTTCTTCCATTTGCGAATAATCGCACCAACTGTTGGTCCTCTGTAGCTCAGCTGGTAGAGCACGGCGCTTGTAACGCCAAGGTAGTGGGTTCGATCCCCGGGACCACCCATACACAAAAATGTATGCACGCATGACTGTAAGTCGCTTTGGATAAAAGCGTCTGCTAAATGGCATATTATTATTATTATTATTGTCACCAAGCTGCTTGGCGATGGTCTTGTAGCCCATTCCAGCCTTGTGTAGGTCTATAATCTTGTCGCTGACATCCTTGGAGAGCTCATTGGTCTTGGCCATGGTGGAGAGTTTGGAATCTGATTGATTGAGTGCTTCTCCCTTTAAGAGTGTGCTCCTAATCTCAGCTCGTTACCTGTATAAAAGACACCTGGGAGCCAGAAATCCTTCTGATTGAGAGGGGGTCAAATACTTATTTCCCTCATTAAAATGCAAATCAATTTATAAAATTTTTGACATGCGTTTTTCTGGATTTTTTTGTTGTTATTCTGTCTCTCACTGTTCAAATAAACCTACCATTAAAATTAGACTGATCATGTCTTTGTCAGTGGGCAAACGTACAAAATCAGCAGTGGATCAAATACTTTTTTCCCCTCACTGTATAAGCTGGAAGTAGAGGCCTAAGCATTGTTGTTCACTAGTTTACTCCAATTAGGGAAGGGGTGGTGGGGTTGGAAAGTAATAAAGGGAAATATATTTTATAAAAGTGTATGTATGTATATATATATATTTGCAAGAAAAAAAAAAAGTGATGCAGACAATTACATTGATGGAAGTTACAATCTATCTGCAATATTAAAGCTGATCAACCAATTACTCGATGACTCGCAGAATAATCTGTGTCATGCGCAATGGCACATCAACAGGGAAAGTGCAGAGCTTCAAACAAACACATCGGGTAGGTTAAATAAATTCTATGATTATTCTTCAACCAACAATTCGATTGTTCTTCTAATAATATATTTCACATTGCTAGAGCATGTACTTTTAAAATGGGAAGCTTTAAACATAGTAGAAACATGGTTATCGAGTTACATTGTTTAATTACTGCCATGCGCAACAAACAATTTTGTCGCCTTTATGTCAAAGCATTGTCGGCACACGGAATGCACAACTCTAACCAGCATGTTCTCTTTTGTTTCAGGATTCTTGAAGATACGTGGCAGCATAGCTGCGGTAAAGAGGTCAATGGAACTCAACCAAAACAATGGAAATTCCATGGAAACGCGAGGGGGAAAGATCCCGAATCTCCTCATTGCAACCAAGCAAAATTAGCCTCCATTTAGGCTACTGTTTATATGTGTATTTCACACTATGTGAAAGAGTATAATGCTTGTATGGATGTCAATCCCAATACATGTTCATGTCATCGTCACCAATCAACTGCATTACAGTTAAAAACGACTGACTACCACCGGGGTCCACCCAATGTTCCATGGACCATATTTTCCTTCAACCCCCATGTTCCCCTGGGCCCCATGTTCCCCTGCCCCATGTTCCCTCAGTACCCACTGAACCATTTTCAATCAAAATTGGCACAAATGCTTATGTCCAAATAATTTGTATTGTAATCAAATTTGGCCTTGTTTGGGGACAGAGATCATTAGAATAATACCCAGTGTGGTTTGCAAGTGTTCATTTTCACATAACATTTTGGTCATGTAGTAGAAGCTTTTATCACATCATAGTGCCATCACACGTCTGACACCAACGCAGTACATTTGGGGTAATAGGGGGCCACTACAAAAATGGTTTCCGAAGGTATTTAGAAATTGGCAACTTATTACAAAATATATTGCATTGTAGTTCAGGCCTGTAAAATACAAATGACAAAATACTCAGAAGTAATTGAAATACATACTTCAAAAACATGTAACAGAAATACTGCCCATCTCTGTTCAATCATGCAACAGTGGATCAACTCACCAAAATAAAATGTTTACATCAAGGGTGTGAAAAATATAAGCTATGTAAAATATTTGTTATCACATTTCTTCTCTATGCTAGCTATGCTCCCAGCTTATATGAACGGGAGTGAGCATTTAGCGTTCCACTTTTTCTAAACCTGAAAAGGGACTACTTCTAAATGTTATGCAGCAAAAACATGTATATCCAAATCTGACTTTAGTAACCACATTGTGGGCCTGTTATTATATTTGACCAATATCCACTTTGTTAGATCAGATGTGTTTAATGTGCGCCAATCCGCCGTCCTTCTATCCCCCACGGTCTGCGTTCTATTGACGTCTTTACCGCATCTATTAAAATAAACAGAGTTCTTGAAACAATACTGCGCTTCAGTGTCATTGTCGATAAGTCACGGACATGAGCTCCACTTCAGAGCAAGCGGTCTGTGTGAATGCTTTGTTTATTAGAGAGGAGACAGTTACACAACATGACCCTGGCTGGAACAGACTTGTCTAGACATCCAGATAAACTCATTCTCTAAACTAAAGGCTGCTGCTACGTGTATGTATGTATGTCGGCGCTCGCACCCACGCAGCCGAGCTAGGGAAATGTTTTCATGACTTTTAGCATTGGCAACATTATAGAGACGGAGTGAGAGAAAACTCAGCACTGCTGAAAGAACATCAGTCCATCTCCAGACTTTAAACTGAGGAGCAGCATAGACAAGGGTAGAAAGATGAGTCTTGTATTCATCTCTCTGAATGTGTCCCTAATGTGCTCCACATGTTAATTTAGCATATCAGCTTTGAGTGATTTAAAACCGATAATTTCTGCCTCGTTTCTCCAACCACAGACAGAGTGAAACAAATAGACTGATGGGCCATTTAATATTCACCAGCTTGGCCATCAATCCAGTGGTTTGCTTTACAGCTGGCCTGGGCCCACCGAGGCTCTGGCAGCAGCCATTGTAACCTTGCAGGGGATGATGATTAGATTAGGAAGCGTTATGACTGCAAATTGGACGTAATCTAATTGTCTGTTCTCCAGAAATAAAAAGTGCATCAATAAGGATGGAGGAGAGGAAGAGAGTGGATCTGGTAATGATGAAGTAGGAAGGCTGTTTGCAGGAGACCAAAGGGAGACAGAGGAGAGAGTGAGCAATAGAGAAAGAAAGATAGAAAGAGAGAGAGGGAGAAAACAAGAAAGCGAGAGGCAGACAGAGACCAACTGAGAAACAGAGAGAGGGAGCGAGAAACAAAATTGATGATATTCTTAAGGGCAGTGAAGTACAGCAAGGCAAGAAGCGCATGTTGTCATACCTCGCAGCTCTGCCACCTGTTGGGGATGTTGGCCCGTAGTTTCTGGTCACACACCACCCTCCTCATCTCCTCCACCGAGGGGTCTGGCTGGACCAGGTCATAGTAGGGCAGCTGGTAGTCCTCGTGGATACCTGGGGGGCAACAGACACAGAATTGGATTAGACTCACGCTTACACAGAATAAAGGCCAATGGCAATCTACAATACAATTCTGACAGAAAGTGTTGAAAATATCAGAGAATAACAAATATGATGACGCCAAGCCTTAAAGGGACCGACTAGAGAAGAGTCCCACATTAGATCCAAAGCCTTGGGACTTGTGTCAGTGGCTGGCTGCACTGTGTAACGGACATGATGCTTTCAGAATTAGCCAAGGTCCTTGGGGCCAAAACAACTCAGAGCTAAAAGGAGCATAGTGTTATAATAATAATAATAATAATAATAATAATAATAATAATAATAATAATAATATGCCATTTAGCAGACGCTTTTATCCAAAGCGACTTACAGTCATGCGTGCATACATTTTTACGTATGGGTGGTCCCGGGGATCGAACCCACTACCCTGGCATTACAAGCGCCATGCTCACCTCCTATTGAGCATCTCCGTGCGATCTCCCAAAACACCAGGCCCATGGCGTAGATATCGGCCCGCTTGAATGACTCAAAATGCTTCATGTTGATGGAGTCATCCAGGACTTCAGGGGCCATGTACCTGAGGAGACATTCACCAGACAGTTCCCTTTAGCCTCTCAGACACAGGGTGACAACATGAGTATCTTGAGTGACCCTGTACAGTCTCAGGCTATTGTCCAATCCTTCACTACGTGATGATCTGATCGAGGCAAGTTTTTTAGTGTTGTCAGGAGAGTGGGAGAGCAAGAGAGAGCGAGAGAGCGCGAGGGACAGCAAGTGGAGAGAAGAGACCGAGAGTGTGGGAGAGACAGAGAGAGAGCAGGAGAGCGAGAGACAGAGAAAGAGCGAGCGAGACCGAGCGAGCGAGACCGAGCGAGCGAGACCGAGCGAGCGAGACCGAGCGAGAGGGGCTGTAGTAGGTTAGAGTTCACGGTCCATCACAGTGTACATGAAAGGACAGGAAGGGCAGAGCATGGCAAGAGGACAAAGCCAGGCGACACCCAGGACTCACATTAGCACACTGTCACAGACTGCAGCTCTGCGCTGCCTGGTGGGGGTGGGGGGAACATGTCGTTGGAGGCCCCAGGGGACAGTGGTGGTGAGATGGGGGGGGGAGGTGTGGGTGTGAGTGGGGGGGTTGGTTCTTCTATCCTGGTTCTTCGTCCCCAAAAGGATAGTAAAACAAGGACAAATATCCCACGTCCCCATTAAAAGGCTATTTTAAGCTTAGGGGTTAGGTTTAGGGTAAGGGGTTAGTGGTTAGGTTTAGGTTTTGGGTTGTTAGTGTTAGGGAAAATAGGATTTAGAATTGAAAATTAATTTTAGGTCCCCACGAGGATAGAAGAAGTGGTGTTGTGTGTGTTGAAGTGGGGTTGACAGCTGACACACAGAAAGACAGCATCAGTGAAGCGGATTAGCTGTGACATCCTCCTGCTCAGTGCCTGCTGGTGTCCTCTGTGACCACCCAGCACTGCTCTACATGCCCCACCCTGCAACACTTTAGCATCAACATTCCTCCCTCCTCCTTCACATGACAGTCTTCCCCTCACACTCTCTTCCATCCCTCTGTATAGCCTTAGCAAGACACACGTATACATTGTTTTACACGTAACCATTTTCACATCCTCATCTATTCTTTTACATATCCTTGTCCATTCCTTATTTCATTGTGGGAACAACACTGAACAGTGTCCGCTTAATTATAATACCTAAATAATTAACATTAGTGATAAATGGCATTACTGATGCAAATACAAGTAATGCAGGCAATACCTTAAAGCGGCAATCAGCAGTAGAAACAATAACAAAGTGGCCTCCAAGCCCCTGGTTCAGTAAAAAGCTGAGGGAAGGGGCTGGAGAAATGTAATCACTCTCAAATTCATAGACAAAGCTATGGATGTAAGGAGTGACCATTCATGATATCAAAATGATCGTTTTAACCATGTTTTACACTGTTACCTGAGAAGTGTAACGGACCAATCGGATCAGATAGCAATGCTTTCCCAACACGCTCCTTCCACTGAGCGGTTTAAGATTTCAGAGATAACGCTGCATCCACTTGTCAGAAGTCTCTTTCCTCATCACTCCTCCGCTCTCTCTATCACTCACAGGCATCCGATATCAACAGGCCCAATGACTCAGATGTCATTTTCCCTGAGCCCCAGCCCAAGACAGACAATACTGACGGCACACCAATGAGGGCATACACAGCCGTGTGGATTAAGGGACCAGAGAAAAACAATGTAACCTGCCCTCAAATTGAGTTTGACCTAATCTAAAGTAGTTGTCGCATTACGTGTGTGTGTGTGTGTATCCGTTTCTGTGTGTGTGTGTTTTCAGTGTATGTGTGTTTCTCCCTCTGTGTGTATCTCAGACACTTGTTTCTCTGGCCGTGCAGCCAGTCACCTCTTGGTTCCCACTCTGTGATTGGGGGCGATGTCGATGGTGTCGGTGGCAGAGTCGTGGCGGACAGCCAATCCCAGGTCAGCGATGCAGCAAGTACCATTCTTCTTCACCAGGATGTTCTTAGACTTCAGGTCGCGGTGTGCGATGGCAGGTTTACCTGGGGGAGAAGAACAGGGGGAAGAGGGTAAATGGAGAGTGAGAGAGAGAGCGAGCGAGGGGGGGAGAGAGAGAAGAGGAAAAGGAAGAGATGCAGAGAAAGGAAAATCTGAGTGCAGAGTAAAACCACTACATTTCATAACTATGTGCATGTTATGTGGATACATATGCTCTACGAAGTACATTAAGAGCCACATTTGGATAGGTCCTCCTCACCTTGCGTGCCAACAATCTCCATGTGCAGGTGAGCCAGGCCGCTGGAGGTGGACAGGGATAGCTTGATCATGCCCTCCACTGTCACTGTGTACCTGTTCAGGTAGTCAAAAAGGGAGCCGTGCTCATGGTAATCTGATACCAGCCACAGTTGGGTCCACGTGCCGTTATCTGAGAGGAAAGAAAGGAGATGGAGGGGGGGGGGGGAGAACAGTGGGAGAGAGATAGGGAACAGTTAGGTGAGCTACACTTTACACAATACCTGCATTTACAACAGATCATCAGAGAAACTCATCAGTGAAACACTGCCTGCTAGTATCCGGACTATATACTATCTGGGTCCCAAATACACAATTCTAACTGCTTGTCAGCTGCTTTAGGCATGTGTGGCTTCTAAGTTCTCTGACACAATAAAATTAAGCGCATCATAGGTCATAGAAAATAAGACCAATACAGAGTCATGTTCAGTAGGGCACACTATTAAAACATTTTCCTACAGAAAATGAAAATCTGGGCTCTTATTGGACAAGTTCAGAAAGTACCTCCCTGTTTCTAAATGTGTTCTCCCTACTGAACACAACCCTGTTCCAATATGCCCTCTGACCTTTGTTGTCAGCGGCAATGAAGCCCAGGATGTTCTCGTGGCGAAGCATGACCGTCTGGTAGATCTCGGCCTCGCGGAACCACGAGCGCTCCTCCCGGGATGAGAAGATCTTGACGGCCACCTCCTCTCCTCGCCAGCGGCCCCGCCACACCTCCCCGAACCTCCCCTTTCCGATGCTCTCCTGCAGGATGATGGTCCTGGCTATGGTCCTCTGCACCAGTAGGGGCAGACCTGCAGGGGGTTACGGAGAGAGAGCCCAGTTATTATGAGGCCAGGGTTTTAGGAGAAGTTTGAACGCAGTTCTATATAGCAAGGCGAGAGGAACTCGCAACTGTGATAGTGGTTGTGTGGAAAATACACTGAAGACACGGATTAAAAGCAGGCCATTGGATCCAAAATGGAATGAGTCTTTCTGTCGACAAATCCAATGTGTGCACAAGGCCAGATGAAAGAACACTGAGGCATTGAGGGGTACAGTAGGAAGACATCAACAGACAGATCTGCAGCTATTCTCTATTTCAAAAACGTAGAACAAATATCCTCTGAAAATAGAACAAATTAACACTGTCTGAAGAGTGACTATTTTGACAGTATCCTCTCATTCTGTACCTTGGAGGTCCTGTCTGTCTGGTTTCACCTGGTATACTTTACATGTCCATAAAACAGTCTAGAGCCCTCAAACTCAACTCTGGACTTTGAAGCCAGTTCCACTGCTTTTTTAAATTGTTCCCCTCTAATCAGGGACTAATTTAGACCTTGGACACCAGGTGGGTGCAATTAATTATCAGCTAGATCAGAAAACCAGCAGGGTAAGAGTTGAATACCCCTGGTCTAGAGCAGGGTTTTCCAAACTCGTGCACCCGGTGGGGCCCCAGGACAGTTTTGGGTTTTGCCCTAGCACTACACAGCTGATTCAAATAACATTTACATTTACGTCATTTAGCAGACGCTCTTATCCAGAGCGACTTACAAATAGGTGCATTCACCTTATAGCCATTGGGATAACCACTTTACAATGTTTTTTTTTTTTTTTTTTTTTTTTTTAAACCAACTCATCATCAAGCTTTGATTATTTGAATCAGCTGTTTAGTGCTAAGGCAAAATCCAAAAGGTGCACCCGGTGGAGAGGAAGGACAGTTTGGGAAACCCTGTTCTAGAGCGTGCTTCTGCCCACGTTCCAGCTGCCTGGGTGGTCTGCATTATTTGACATTCTCTTAAACCTGGACATTAAAGTCAATGAGCAGAGAGAATAACCAGTAAGTTGGTGCCAGGGCAGAGAAAAACAAATACTGTCACGACCTCGCCATCAATAGAAGGCTGATATCATATAATTTTTCATCTCCAGTTCTATGGACAGTTTATGTCAAAGCCATTACAGAGGATGATGGCCACGATTCTATTTTTCTGATTGAAATACATGAATAAGATTATGTTTCCATGATTAAATGACTGTCCTTGACTGGTAGTTGTACGTCACAGCCTAACCGGCTGCTAAGCTGATGTCTATTAATCATTCGCTGAAACATTCATAGCCAAGAACATTTCCAGCAACTTATTGGCTCTCACTTACATTTACATCATTTAGCAGACGCTCTTATCCAGAGCGACTTACAAATTGGTTCATTCAACTTATGATAGCCAGTGGGACAACCACCTTTTTTTTTTTTATGGGGGGTGGGGGAAGAAGGATTACTTTATACTATTCCAGGTATTCCTTAAAGAGGTAGGGTTTCAAGTGTCTCCGGAAGGTGGTCAGTGACTCCGCTGTCCTGGCGTCGTAGGGGAGCTTGTTCCACCATTGGGGTGCCAGAGCAGCGAATAGCTTTGACTGGGCTGAGCGGGAACTGTGCTTCCATAGAGGTAGGGGAGCTAGCAGGCCAGAGGTGGATGAACGTAGTGCCCTCGTTTGGGTGTAGGGTCTGATCAGAGCCTGAAGGTAAGGAGGTGCCGTTCTCCTCACAGCTCCGTAGGCAATCACCATGGTCTTGTAGTAGATGCGAGCCTCAACTGAAAGCCATCTTGCGGACTGCTCCATAGAAAACCACAGTTTTGAAGAACTTCTTTAATACAACCCATTTAGTATGAGAAACTGTAAGCGCTCGCAAGGTCAGTATTATAGCTCTATAGAAACAACTTCTAGGCCTTTTCAGAACAACTTCCATAATCCTGTCAGTAAATGACATTTGAAAGTGCCTACAGTCAGACTTGTGCATTGGGCTGATATAGCTGCCCACCTTTTAATAGATGGAATACTTAAAATCAATCCTAAGGGAGATTCTAGCACCCCAAGGTGCGAAAACTGTATTGGTAGGGAGATGGAACACCATTATGTTAACTTTAGGAACATATTTACGAAGATAAAACTGGACATCTTGTACAGAGCTTTATCGGTACCATAGTAGACCATGCTACACCTCCTCCATTAAACTAAATATGTTTAAAACGTATCTCCCAAAGGGTGTGATGAATGTACTGTAGTACATCAAACTGCAAAACCCACCTGATCCGGAGCCTGAGGTGGTCATGTCGTAGATGAGGTTTTTGAGGGTGTGGCCATCGGCCAGGAAGGGGTGGTCCATGCCAGGGTCTTCTTCATTGGGCACGCGGTGGTGGATGATCGAGCGGCTGTGGCACACATAGAACAGCAGCAGCAGCACGAAGCACAGCACACACACCGGCCCCGCGATGGCGGCCGCAAGGGCCACTGGGCTCAGGGGAGGGGTACGGGCTGTGGGGACTGGAGGGAGACGAGAGTGGGGTTAGTGTTGTGCCATACTAACACACACGCATGGGCACACATGACCATGCATACAGTCACACTGATGTATAGTCACACGCATACAGTCATGTACACACACGCCCGGCTATCACCAACTGCTGGAAATCCGTCATACTTGATGTTTAGTCTGTCTGTAAGAGACAGTTTCCATCAACAAACACACAGTGATAACAAAGCAGGAACTGATAGGGTTCCTTTGAAAACATTGCAACAGCCCTGTTGAAATGTAAAAGCATTACCCGATACTGGCTAACCTTCTCTAATTGACTTGCTGAGAATCAGAGAAGTGTGATCTGCATACAGCGCTGAGACGTGAGGGTGAACAAATATTAATGGAACTTTAAGTCAGGCACTTTCAGCTCTCAGAATAAGGACTGTCGTGGGACTTCATTAGGAAGCATCAAAACTTGCTTCTGGAGCTTTTCAATCGTTCAACTGCCTGGCGACTACAGCCTGTCAAATCTTTCCAATAGTCACAGCTGCACACAGAGGAAGGCTTACTAATGGCCCTGCTATTACTGAATGACAGTATGGTGAGAGAGGATATCTGCTGACTATCATACTGAGAAGCACAGCATGGAGGCAGTTTCAGACCCATGATCAAGAATAGGAGAAGTGAGGTGCTTCTTTCTGACCACAAGAGCAGAACCCGACAACGTGTCCAAGCAGAGACATTGCTTCAGATATATTAAACAATATTCAGTGACATATAGGGCCAGTTTCCTGAACTCAGATTAAGACCGTCTAAGACTAAAAAGCTGGTTCCATGGAAATGGAATGTGCCTCCGTGTCCAGGATACTGGGCTTACATATTGTCATTTTGACTCTCCCGCATGAGTGAGAGTGCTATAAAAAGAAACGGGTAGAGCCTTGCAGGGAGAAAGTAAATAGCTCATGAAGAAACATGGGTTGTTGCTGGGAGAATAGTAGCATTAACAATCAACTCCTGCTCTTATATAAATGACCTAACATCCAATCCATTGGAGCTGAAAAATACCTTGGGCCTGTAAGTATGGGTTCATATTTCACAAAGCAGGCGACAGAAACTGAAAGAGCAGCAGAATGGCGGAAAGATTCAATTGTACTTCTGCAGAGCGTGCGCACACACAGTAACACAGACAATTCTGTGGCATATTTTCAAGGTCCATGGTCCAAAAAAGTACAGGAAATACTTTGTGCAGGTGACATACCCTTATTCTATTGTAGACTAGTGAATGGATGATCGTCAAACATGCTTCACAAATATAGTCTCACCATCAATTCTCTGCTTCACTGTTTAGATTAGTCACCAAATCCCAAATAGATTCCTAGCACCTACCCCAAAAACATTTTTTGTACATCTGAAATGATTAGGAAAGTATAAGCAATATGGTAATATGATGGGCAACATTTTCACCATATGACTTCCTCCTTTCACAGTTACACTGCACATTGGGTAGTTGCCTATGAGCTAGTGGTCAATTTAGGACTTGGCATGTGAGTGTGTGAAAGATGATAGAGACCCGAGACATATCAGACACTTACATGTCTCCGAGTAGTCTTCTGGGTTGAGGTCTTTGTTACACATGTCTCTGTTGCAGCAGACAGGGACAACACCGGTGTTCTCCTTCTTGGAAGGAGCGCAGACGAACGGCCTGTCTTTAGGGATGAGGTCTGCCTCCGGTAAACACGTGCTCCCCTGTGCCACCATCTTACTGCCCGACTTGATGAAGGACACAAAGCACAGGCCGTCCGTGTAGCAGGTACTGTTACTACACCAATGGCAGTCGCACTGCAACGCTGAGAGATGAGAGAGGAAGGGTTTTAGTGAATATACAGAATACAGAAACTGAATCTGGTAAAAAGAAAGAAGCGCTTGTTCTGATAAAAGGAAGAACCACTTCTGGTAAAAAGGAAAAGCATAGCCAAGTCAAGACCTTAACATTTTTCAATCTGTCTGGAATATACACCAGTTCTGTAATATGAAAATTGTCATTCTTAGTGCACAACAGGTAGGGATGTTCTTTCAGAGCAGTAATTGCAGGATAAATGTGATAAGAGCAGATGTGGTTTGTAAGTACACAATGTGGTTGATACTGGGTTGCAACTGAAGACACTACAGAACACACAGTAAGGGCTCAGACACACCAATAGCTTTTGCTGGCCCAGAATACTTAGCACCTCAGTCTTCTGAGGCGCAACAAATGTGCGCAACAAATGTACATGTAGAATCAGGTGAAAAATGGCGTCAGTCAGACGTCTACAGCGGGTGGTCACTAAAACACTGAACGATCGGCAGAAGAAGGCTAGATCCACATTCGGTGCGATGTGTGTGATCCTTTAGTAGAAGGAAAGAGTTGCTAATGCTTTCACAGCAACAGGAGAATCCAGACTCGAGAGTTGTTATTGGTCAGGCTTTGGCCCCATAGCTCAGGTTACACAGGGATGGCTGGGGGGAGGGGTGTGTATGTGTGTGCACAAACGCACCAACAAGCAGCACTGCAGCCAACACAAGCCAGATTTAGTGGGCCTAGCACTACACCCAGCCTGCAGCAAGTGACTCAGCTCCTGTGATCTTAAATACATAGCAAATGTGTTAAATGTAACACTTTCTTAGAAATTATATGTGAACCACTGAAAGTGTTAAACTAACACTTTACAAAGTGTTGACAAACCAACAACCCTACTTAAAATAACACTATTAAAGTTGATGCTGGGACACTTTCTCAGTGTTAGGGAATGCCTTTCGAGTGAATGTGAGAGATACCCACCCATGACTGTGTTTGTTAGTGACAGAGACATGGTTGTTGCATTCAATAACTTCTAGTCCTGAAGCCTTCACCAAGTGACTGCCTAAGTGAATGTGTTTGAATGGGCCACGTCAGACCTGCAAGTCACAATACGCTGGCCATAATTAAAGGTCTTATAAAATGTACAATATTTAGTCAAAGAGTTAACGGAAATTAACTCAACACAGTCAAGTAACACCACCACGCAGAGGTGATTCCACTGGGATTCAAATAACACTTAATTTATTCACTGCAGGTGATGTCAATTTTAATCCCACTAGAATCAACACTCAGGACACTTCTCAAAACCGAGATTTTAACACTTGCAAATGTACTGTGTAGGCTAGACACACTACACACTTTGCAAAGGCACGCACAAAATACACACAGCAACACACACACACTGGAGGTCCAACAGGCCCAACCTAAAACGGCCTCTCACCAAACCACAGGCTACAATTAAAGCAGTGTGATAGCAGGCCGTCTAGACGGACCTCTAGACTTCTGGCTTGAAACGAGACCAGGGAGGGAGAGAGAGGGCGGCCATTAAAGGAACGCTAGCCGTTAAACGACCTCTGCTGCATTCCTAGAGAGAGGATATGGGGTAGGGACTTGAGAGGGAGTTGTAATGGCAGCAGTACTGCAGAGAGATTCAGGGGAGGAAAGTCGTTTTCTGAGAGAAAATGGGCAGGGGCAGAGTGGCAGTCTGATCATTGATCCTGTAGCACTGACTGAGGCATCCATATATCTACCTCTCTCTCCATCTGCTTGGCAGAGACTCCTGAAAACATAGAACAGAAGTATCGACCTAAATCTCAGAGCTCAAAATAAAAAAGTTAGGATATGTTTTTTTTCTTTCTTTCTTCTAATGGCTTTTTTCAAACTCTTAACATTGTGTGATCAGGCAGGCACCCAGGAGACAGATACGAGGTGGCAGGTACTCTGAGTTGCTCAAAGTATAACTGCCTCTCCCTGGGTTCTGGAGTGGTTGGGCGCATGGGTCCTTCTCCACTCTGAGTGCTTGCCTATGAATGGCCTGGCCTGTACTCACCAGCCAGCTTCTCCTCCCTTCCTCAGACTCCTTCCTTCCACTCTGCACTCTTTCCTTCCTTCGGTTCTTTCACTCCCCCACAACCCCCTTACTTACCCAATCTCTAGGGGTTGTTAGACAATCAGTCAAAGTTGGCCCAGAAACTCCTTCTCTCCCACGGTTCTTCTTCTATCTGCATTTCTGGGCAATCAATTCTCTATCAGCAGTGACAGGAGCTTAAACCTGCCTGGCCAATCAATAGATGGAAAGGTACTGCTGATGTTTTGGTAGCTGCTTTCTAGATACAAACTAGCCCATCTTTCCTCCTGTTTCCCAAAAGGTAGCTGGTATTGAGATTCACATCATGTGCAACAGTCAGACAGTGGGCTTGGCAGACAAAGAGTGAGTTGCTCCATATATCCGAATGACAGAACTGAAGCCTCCACTCTGTGCCATCCAATCACCATAGAAACCATAGAATAAGAAAAACACACTATTTATATATCAATGATGAAATGAAAAAGAAACAAGAAATCCAAGGCAACTAGACTTTTACAATCTAGAGACCTAGATGTCTCTTCGTGCATTATGGAGGAAGTTAGAGGTAGTTTCACAAGTCTGATGCTAACTAGCATTAGCGCAATGAACTGTAGATGCACTACGCAGAAATCACTCTGCCATTTCCTTGTTTCAGTTTGTGACAAAACAAGCAAGTATAGTGTAAATAATCATTATACCATCTAAACCGCTGTTAAATATATTTTCCATAACCAAAAATATTGTATTTTCAGCTATTTGAAGCCAGTGTACAAAACTAAAAGTAAAAGACGCAAAAACGAAACATAAGCATGTAAATATTGCACATAGAACAGATCTACCGCTTCTTAGACTTTCTTTCAATGAGAATGACAGATCTATAACTCCCATTTTTATGTGAATTTGGTCAGGCCACCCAAAAAGTTATATATTGCTGATTTAAAAGGAAGTCTGGGTAAGGCCAAAATGTCATAAATATGCCAACTTTGATAACTATTTCTCAATTACGTTTTGTGATACAAATGTCAAACATATGTCAACAATCCTTCCTCCAAAGGTCTATCCTATTGATACAATTTTGTGAAAATCCTCAAAATCATGGTATTTTTTTTGTCCTGGTTTCATATGGAATCACTAAAAGGCTTTAAGACATAAAATAAAATGGATTGCCAGCAGCAGTAGTAGTTTGGAGCACACAGACACAGACAGGTGGAAATGCCTGGGTCTAAGCACACAGCCAGAGGAAATTATGGCGAGGTAGAGAGTGGGAGAGAAAGGAGAGGTATGTGAGACGTCTCCACCAGCTGAGGGGTGAGGTAGGGCCTGCAGAGCAAAGGGCCCTGTTGCTGCAGCAGCTCTTAATAGTCAATGGCCTTGCTGGAAAAGCCTTCTCTTAGGCCCAAGAGAGGGCTTCAGGGGCCCTAAACTGTGGCCAATGGTCACACTAAGGACTTTACCCTGCATCTTAGAGACTGTTGCCCTATGTACAGTGCCATGAAAAAGTATTTGCCCCCTTTTTATACTGAATGTCATCAGATCTTTAACCAAAACTGAATTAGATAAAGGGAACCGGAGCTTGCAAATAACAAAAAAAAAATATTTTATTTATTTATTTAACTAACAAAGTTATGCATCACCCAATTCCCCTGTGTGAAAAAGTAATTGCCCCTTACACTCAATAACTGGTTGTGCCACCTTTAGCTGCAATGACTGCAACCAAATGCTTTCTGTAGCTGTCTCTCACATCGCTGTGGAGGAATTTTGGCCAATTGTGCGCCGCCCTATGGGACTCCCAATCACGGCCGGTTGTGATACAGCCTGGAATCGAACCAGGGGATCTGTAGTGACGCCTCAAGCACTGAGATGCAGTGCCTTAGACCACTGCGCCACTCGGGAGCTCTTGCATGCAGAACTGATTTAACTCAGCAACCTTTGTGGGTTTTCAAGCATGAACTGCTCTTTTCAAGTCCTGCCACAACATCTCAATTGGGATTAGGTCTGGACTTTGACTAGGCCACTCCAAAAATGCAAATTGTATCCATTTTCATGTAGACTTGATTGTGTGTTTTGGATCAGTCTTGCTGCATGACCCAGCTGCGCTTCAGGTTCAGCTCACAAACGGATGGCCTGACATTCTCCTGTAGAATTATCTGATAGAGAGCAGAATTCATGGTTTCTTTTATTAAGGCAAGTCGTCCAGGTCCTGAGGCAGCAAAGCATCCCCAAACCATCACACTACCACCACCATGCTTGACCGTTGGTATGAGGGGACCCATGTCATCCAAAAAGTTGACTCAAGTTTTCCAAAAAGCACCTGGATGATCATCAAGACTCTTGGAAGAATGTTCTATGGACAGATGATTCAAAAGTATAACTTTTTGGACGACATGGGTCACAGCACTGTACATAGTCATTGAACCCTGGTCACTTTAATAATGTTAACATACTGTTTTACCACTTTATATGTATATACTATATTCTAGTCATGGCTCATCCTATATAGCTCAGTGTTTTCCAGAAGTACATACAGTAGCCAGCCAAATAAAAAAAAGTAGACAGCCAGGCATCCCCGGTTAAACCTTTAACATTAACTTTTAAGAAGACACACCTGTTAATTGAAATGCATTCCAGGTGACTACCTCATGTAGCTGGTTGAGAGAACGCCAAGAGTGTGCAAAGCTGTCATCAAAGCAAAGGGTGGCTATTTGATTTGGTTACTACATGATTCCACATACAGCTCTGGAAAAAATTAAGAGACCACTGCAAATGTTTCTTAAAACAACATCTCTACATGTATGACAGCCATTCCATTCCAGTGTCTGTTGAATTCCAACACAGGCACACCTCATTCTACTGAATTAGGTACTGATTAGGTGATCACCTGAACCAAATCTTATTTAACAAGGAAAAGTATAAAAACCACTGCTGTGGTCATCACTACCCTCTTGCAATAGGACCAGCTGGATGGCAAAAACAGTGCTAATAGTACCTCAAAAGTAATATTAATCAAAAAATAACTATGGACCATGCCAAAAGAGTTGAAAAGGAAAGTTGAGTGAGGAAAAGATGGGTTCAATTCTGGCTTTACTGGCAGAGGGATACAGTGAGCGTCAGGTTGCTTCTGTCCTTAAAATGTCAAAGACGGTGGTTCATAAGAACAAGGTCAAGCAGCAGACATTGGGGACAACAAAGCTACAGACCGGCAGAGGGCGAAAACGACTCTACACTGACCGGGATGACCGCCAACTCATTCGAATGTCACTCAACAACTGTAGGATGACATCAAGTGACCTACAAAAAGAATGGCAAACGGCAGCTGGGGTGAAGTGCACGGTGAGGACGGTTCAAAACAGGCTCCTAGGGGCAGGGCTGAAGTCATGCAAAGCTAGAAAAAAGCCCTTCATCAATGTGAAGCAAAGAAGATCCAGGCTGAGGTTTGCAAAAGACCATAAGGATTGGACCGTAGAGGACTGGAGTAAGGTCATTTTCTCTGATGAGTCCAATTTTCAGCTTTGCCCAACACCTGGTCGTCTAATGGTTAGACGGAGACCTGGAGAGGCCTACAAGCCACAGTGTCTCGCACCCACTGTGAAATTTGGTGGAGGATCGGTGATGATCTGGGGGTGCTTCAGCAAGGCTGGAATCGGGCAGATTTGTCTTTGTGAAGGACGCATGAATCAAGCCACGTACAAGGTTGTCCTGGAAGAAAACTTGCTTCCTTTTGCTCTGACATTGTTCCCCAACTCTGAGGATTGGTTTTTACAGCAGGACAATGCGCCATGCCACACAGCCAGGTCAATCAAGGTGTGGATGGAGGACCACCAGATCAAGACCCTGTCATGGCCAGCCCAATATCCAGACCTGAACCCCATTGATAACTTCTGGAATGTGATCAAGAGGAAGATGGATGGTCACAAGCCTTCAAACAAAGCCGAGCTGCTTGAATTTCTGCGCCAGGAGTGGCATAAAGTCACCCAACATCAATGTGAAAGACTGGTGGAGAGCATGCCAAGACGCATGAAAGCTGTGAATGAAAATCAGTGTTATTCCACCAAATATTGATTTCTGAACTCTTCCTAAGTTAAAACATTAATATTGTGTTGTTTAAAAATGAACATGAACTTATTTTCTTTGCATTATTCGAGGTCTGACAACACTGCATCTTTTTTGTTATTTTGACCAGTTGTCATTTTCTGCAAATAAATGCTCTAAATGACAATATTTTTTTTTGGAATTTGGGAGAAATGTTGTCAGTAGATTATAGAATAAAACAAAAATGTTATTTTTACCCAAACACATACCTATAAATAGTAAAACCAGAGAAACTGATAATTTTGCAGTGGTCTCTTAATTTTTTCCTGAGCTGTATGTTATTTCATAGTTTTGATGTCTTCACTATTATTCTACAATATAGACAATAGTAAAACTAAAGAAAAACCCTTCAATGAGTAGGTGTGTCCAAACTTTTTACTGGTACTGTACACTAACAATCAAACGCAAACAATTCACACAATGAAGTTATGAAACAATGAATGTGCACAAATTGGCGGGAGAGCGCGCATTCTGGAGAGAGAAGCACATCTGGGAGCTCCATGGTCAATCCGACGTCTGCCTTGGCCATGCAGCATTTACGGTGATACGGCCTCTGCAGAAGTCAGGGCATTCATACTTCTTGCGCTGTGCAGAGCGGTTGTGAAGGAAGTGAGTTTGTGTTTATACAGGATGTACCGCCCCCACCTACCGTCAACCAATCATGTCAATACGGAGCTATACAGAGACCTCCGCATTGTTACAACATTTGGGAGGCGCATGGCGATGCGGTACTGAGCTCGATTTGGCCTCTACATGCCTCCGGAGGCGCCACAATTGCGTCTCACCCTCCCATATGGAGCCACCGACCACATTTTCGGATCAAGCATAAATTGGCTTTTAGTCTAGGCCTCCGCAATGGATTAGTTCACTGAGATGGGCGCAAATATACAGTGAGGGAAAAAAGTATTTGATCCCCTGCTGATTTTGTAAGTTTGCCCACTGACAAAGAAATTATCAGTCTATAATTTTAATGGTAGGTTTATTTGAACAGTGAGAGACAGAATAACAACAAAGAAATCCAGAAAAACGCATGTCAAAAATATTATTAATTGATTTGCATTTTAATGAGGGAAATAAGTATTTGACCACCTCTCAATCAGAAAGATTTCTGGCTCCCAGGTGTATTTTATACTGGTAACGAGCTGAGATTAGGAGCACAGGGGATTAGGGAGTGCTCCTAATCTCAGTTTGTTACCTGTATAAAAGACACCTGTCCACAGAAGCAATCAATCAGATTCCAAACTCTCCACCATGGCCAAGACCAAAGAGCTCCCCAAGGATGTCAAGGACAAGATTGTAGACCTACACAAGGATGGAATGGGCTACAAGACCATCGCCAAGCATCTTGGTGAGAAGGTGACAACAGTTGGTGCGATTATTCGCAAATGGAAGAAACACAAAAGAACTGTCAATCTCCCTCGGCTTGGGGCTCCATGCAAGATCTCACCTCGTGGAGTTGCAATGATCATGAGAACGTTGAGGAATCAGCCCAGAACTACACGGGAGGATCTTGTCAATGATCTCAAGGCAGCTGGGACCATAGTCACCAAGAAATCAATTGGTAACACACTACGCCGTGAAGGACTGAAATCCTGCAGCGCCCACAAGGTCCCCCTGCTCAAGAAAGCACATATACATGCCCGTCTGAAGTTTGCCCATGAAAATCTGAATGATTCAGAGGAGAACTGGATGAAAGTGTTGTGGTCAGATGAGACCAAAATTGAGCTCTTTGGCATCAACTCAACTCGCCGTGTTTGGAGGAGGAGGAATGATGCCTATGACCCCAAGAACACCATCCCCATCGTCAAACATGGAGGTGGAAACATTATGCTTTGGGGGTATTTTTCTGCTAAGGGTACAGGACAACTTCACTGCATCAAAGGGACGATGGACGGGGCCATGTACCGTCAAATATTGGGTGAGAACCTCCTTCCCTCAGCCAGGGCATTGAACATGGGTTGTGGATGGGTATTCCAGCATGACAATGACCCAAAACACACGGCCAAGGCAACAAAGGAGTGGCTCAAGAATTAGCACATTAAGGTCCTGGAGTGGCCTAGCCAGTCTCCAGACCTTAATTCCATAGAAAATATGTGGAGGGAGCTGAAGGTTCGAGTTGCCAAACGTCAGCCTCAAAACCTTAATGACTT
The DNA here is from genome assembly GCF_020615455.1 of Coregonus clupeaformis. Lineage (NCBI taxonomy): Eukaryota > Metazoa > Chordata > Actinopteri > Salmoniformes > Salmonidae > Coregonus > Coregonus clupeaformis. Next base: position 18,271,908 of record NC_059212.1, read on the forward strand.
GGAGAAGATCTGCAAAGAGGAGTGGAACAAAATCCCTCCTGTGATGTGTGCAAACCTGGTGGCCAACTACAAGAAACGTCTGACCTCTGTGATTGCCAACAAGTGTTTTGCCACCAAGTACTAAGTCATGTTTTGCATAGGGGTCAAATACTTATTTCCCTCATTAAAATCCAAATCAATTCATAACATTTTTGACATGTGTTTTTCTGGATTTTTGTTGTTGTTATTCTGTCTCTCACTGTTCAAATAAACCTACCATTAAAATTATAGACTGATCATGTCTTTGTCAGTGGGCAAACGTACAAAATCAGCAGGGGATCAAATACTTTTTTCCCTCACTGTATACATATATATTTGCTACTGTTCGACTAAAAAAAAATATTGGTCGACCAACAGCCTATCGACCAAACAATCGACTAATTGGGGTCAGCCCTAGTTTCTTTCTAGCATTTGCCACAGATGGACTCAACTTGTAATGACATCAAGGATGATCAAAGAAAATTGGATGCACCCGAGCTCAATTTGAAGTGTCATAGCAAAGTGGTGTGAATACCTACGTAAAATATACTGCTAAAAAAAATAAAGGGAACACTAAAATAACTAGATCTGAATGAATTAAATAATCTTATTAAATACTTTCTTTACATAGTTGAATGTGCTGACAACAAAATCACACAAAAATTATCAATGGAAATCAAATTGATCAACCCATGGAGGTCTGGATTTGGAGTCACCCTCAAAATAAAAGTGGAAAACCACACTACAGGCTGATCCAACTTTGATGTAATGTCCTTAAAACAAGTCAAAATGAGGCTCAGTATTGTGTGTGGCCTCCACGTGCCTGTATGACCTCCCTACAACGCCTGGGCATGCTCCTGATGAGGTGGCGGATGGTCTCCTGAGGGATCTCCTCCCAGACCTGGACTAAAGCATCTGCCAACTCCTGGACAGTCTGTGGTGCAACGTGGTGCAACGTGGCATTGGTGGATGGAGCGAGACATGATGTCCCAGATGTGCTCAATTGGATTCAGGTCTGGGGAACGGGCGGGCCAGTCCATAGCATCAATGCCTTCCTCTTGCAGGAACTGCTGACACACTCCAGCCACATGAGGTCTAGCATTGTCTTGCATTAGGAGGAACCCAGGGCCAACCGCACCAGCATATGGTCTCACAAGGGGTCTGAGGATCTCATCTCGGTACCTAATGGCAGTCAGGCTACCTCTGGCGAGCACATGGAGGGCTGTGCGGCCCCCCAAAGAAATGCCACCCCACACCATGACTGACCCACCGCCAAACGGGTCATGCTGGAGGATGTTGCATGCAGCAGAACGTTCTCCACAGCGTCTCCAGACTCTGTCACGTGCTCAGTGTGAACCTGCTTTCATCTGTGAAGAGCACAGGGCGCCAGTGGCAAATTTGCCAATCTTGGTGTTCTCTGGCAAATGCCAAACGTCCTGCACGGTGTTGGGCTGTAAGCACAACCCCCACCTGTGGACGTCGGGCCCTCATACCACCCTCATGGAGTCTGTTTCTGACCATTTGAGCAGACACATGCACATTTGTGGCCTGCTGGAGGTCATTTTGCAGGGCTCTGGCAGTGCTCCTCCTGCTCCTCCTTGCACAAAGGCGGAGGTAGCAGTCCTGCTGCTGGGTTGTTGCCCTCCTACGGCCTCCTCCACGTCTCCTGATGTACTGGCCTGTCTCCTGGTAGCCTCCATGCTCTGGACACTACGCTGACAGACACAGCAAACCTTCTTGCCACAGCTCGCATTGATGTGCCATCCTGGATGAGCTGCACTACCTGAGCCACTTGTGTGGGTTGTAGACTCCGTCTCATGCTACCACTAGAGTGAAAGCACCGCCAGCATTTAAAAGTGACCAAAACATCAGCCAGGAAGCATAGGAACTGAGAAGTGGTCTGTGGTCACCACCTGCAAAACCAGTCCTTTATTGGGGGTGTCTTGCTAATTGCCTATAATTTCCACCTGTTGTCTATTCCATTTGCACAACAGCATGTGAAATGTATTGTCAATCAGTGTTGCTTCCTAAGTGGACAGTTTGATTTCAAGGAAGTGTGATTGACTTGGAGTTACATTGTGTTGTTTAAGTGTTCCCTTTATTTTTTTGAGCAGTGTATATATTTCTGTATTTCATTTTCAATAAATTAGCAAACATTTCAAATAACATTTTCACTTTGTCATTATGGGGTATTGTGTGCAGATGGGTGAGATATCTCCCCCCCCCCCGATTTAATCCATTTTGAATTCAGGCTGTAACAACAAAATGTGGAATAAATCAAGGGGTATGAAGACTTTCTGAAGGCACTGTACGTATGTCTTAATTTCTTGTTCTTTTTTTGGATTATAATGTCTCCTAACAACCAAAGGGCATACCACCTATACCCTCAAGTCCTCACCTCAAACTCCATTACCTTTGATTCACAGAAGTGAAAATCAAGAATACCCATCCACACTGATGACTCTGGCATCTCATTGACAATGGACATTGAGGTAATTGCGACACACAAGAGAGGTTTAATCTTAATCTGCCCGCTGTTGTTGTGTTGGTCACATTGATCAGCTGCTGCTCCCTCCCTGTGTGCCTGACACTGCTGAGCTGACTGCTCTACATTCATTTCCATAGTCAGGTCACAGCTGTTACACCCACACCATTCATTGCAAACCATATAATTGAAATCATAAAATCACAAACAGCCTAGGCCTAATTGCTGTTGGGGCGTTTGAAGGACGGTCGACAACATTTCCTCAAATTGACGTCATGTACGGGGGGCCAGTATGAAAAATGTATGCATGGATAAGAGCGTCTGCTAAATGACTAAAATGTAAATGTCCTTCACTGGAATGTGTTGGGCTTCTGCTGAAGCATTATTCAACATGCCAGCTCTGCCTGTAGAGGAAGAGACAGACAGACAGCCAAGTCTGGAGAAAAAATAAGAAAAAGTCAGCCTAGTACACAGACACTAGTCTGCTCCAAATCCACCCTGTGAGTCACACTGAACTGGAAGACAGCCACAAGTATGGAGAAGCCACTCCAAAACAAGCTTTCAAAAAACACATGTTCCTACATACGCCCTCTAGACAGTGGTTTCCGGAGAAAACAATCGCTTTATAAGTATTATTGGGTGTTTCTCAATAAGCAGACTACCGTGCTCCACACTCTCATGCTCCGAGTGCATTCACCCGAGGACGTTATCGAGTACGTTCTTGTGAGGACGAGAACGCATAAAACATTACATTTGAGAACAGTGGAGGCTGCTGAGGGGAGCATGGCTCATAGTAATGGCGTCAATGGAATGTTATCAATCACATGGAAACCACATCTTTGATACTATTCCATTGACTCCATTCCAGCCATTATTATGAGCCGTCCTCCCCTCAGCAGCCTCCACTGTTTGAGAAGCACCTACTGTATTACCTCATGCTGCACCTCCCCATTCACTGAACCTTTTTCCAGCCAGGACAATGGCAACAAGAGACAAAACAAGTTATAATTATCAGCTAGCTATATGTGAATCGTAATAATCTAGCTAGCCAGCTAGCTAAAACAGGCAAAAATGACCTAAAACTAATTTTATGCAAGGTCGATGTACATTTTGTGTGGGTAGCTAGCTACCAATTCTAGTTTAACAGGCAAAAATGACCTAAAACGAAATGTATGCAAAAAAGTTATGCAAGGTAGGTATGGCAATTCTTTGTGGGTAGCTAGCTAGCTAACAATTATTCTTGGCCATCTGGCTAGCTAACAGAAGTAGCTAGCCAGTTAGCCCTATTGACTTACTATGGGCTTGCGATATATGCACAGTGGGCAGGTAAACATGCCAAAATTAACACAGCATGTATTTATTAACGTATCAAGATGAAATATTGTAGTCAGGCAACATATGAGATGTGAAGAGGCAACATTTCATTCCGAAGTCGTAGTGTATTTTCTCTCGCTTCAGCTCAAATAATGTCTTCCATTGATTTCAAGAAATGGTTCGTAATATTTTACGTAGTTACTTCATATTTCTGTGATTTGGACTCATACTCCAACCCTGCAGTATTCCAATTTGCGTCCTCGGAGCACGGTAGTATGCATTTCGAGAAACACCCAATGTTTTGCTTCTAGCTTACTGACTGCATTTGAGGAAACTAATTGTGTCGTCAGTCTCTAAAGAGCATTCTTTGCTCCGGTATAATTATTTTTATATGAATGATATGAATCAATAATTGGTATAAATTGCTTTGCTCAAGGGTAAACAGATATTTGAGTACTGTGGAATCCTAAAATGTCAACAATGTACTCCTGAGATCACGTTTGTGTTTCCACTTTCCCCTGTCCTGGCAAACCATATTGTCCTTATAGCACACCAACCAACACCACCAATTTCGGAGGAACTATTATTTCCTGAGATGGTCCAAGTACAATAAAAACCCTAACCTGCTTAGTTTCATTTTTTTAAATGCAGGCGGAGAAATGCTGAGTGGTAAGGCACTTGTACACTTTGGAAATGTGAAACTAAATAACATGTCAGTTTAACTTGTTATAGTTGTTGGCAGTGCACAGACCGATGGTCTCGATTCACAGGCACCACTTTTGAATAAATCTGAAATAACATGATGAAATATTTATCCAGCTGACAAACTATGGCTGCATCCCACTCCCAAATGGCACCATATTTCCTATATGTAGTGCACTATATAAGGAATAGGGTGCAATTTGGGACGCAGTAGTACGTCTGCCTGCACACTCAGGTGAGCATTTCAGCTGTGAACAAGAAGAGAAAGTATTTGTAAATCAAAACACTATTAATGAGCTCAACGTAGTACTACACACAGAGAATAAAACCTGAATATGGAATGTCCTGACAGCTTGTCTTTTTCCTCAAGAGACAAAAGCTATTGAAGAGAGAGAAACTAGAGTACAGAGAGAGCCTGATGAAAAGTAACACCAGGCAGGGAGCAGTGTCAAACTATCCTGTCCTTTATTCTCCCCCGCTTTCTCGCCTGGTCATTTGCTTAACAATAAACATTCCTGGCAGCTCGGTTCCCAATGACCTGCACCATGTTTGAAAACACAATTCTTGAAAACAAAATGCAAGTGTGAAAATCTAACTTGAGAATCACAATTCTGTGTCTAAAGCCATATGACAGTGACCAGATCACTTACCGATGGATATGTGAATTCCTGCTCCAAGAAACAGGACCAAAAATGTTAAATAACAGCGCATTGTATCCATTGTCATACCAAATTACTCTGGGCAATTTCTCACACTCAACTTCTGTAGTCTTTGCTTGGAGGAAGAAAAATTGTTTTTGTCTGATTGGCCAACAATCAACATGGCAGTGTCAACATATACTACATGACCAAAGGTATGTGGACACCTGCTCGTTTAACATCTCATTCCAAAATCATGGGTATTAATATAGAGTTGGTCCCCCCTTTGCTGCTAACAGCCGCCACTCTTCTGGGAAGGCTTTCCACTAGATGTTGTAACATTGTTGCAGGGACTTATCTCAATTCAACCCCGAGCATTAGTGAGGTCGGGCACTGATGTTGGGCGATTAGACCTGGCTTGCAGTCCGCGTTCCAATTCATCCCAATGGGGCTCGATGGGGTTCAGGTCTGGGCTCTGTGCAGGCCAGTCAAGTTCTTCCACACCGATCTCGACAAACCATTTCTGTATGGACCTCGCTTTGTGAACGGAGGCATTTCATGCTGAAACATGAAAGGGCCTTCCCCAATCTGTTGCCACAAAGTTGGAAGCACAGACTCGTCTAGAATGTCACTGCATGCTGTAGCATTAAGATTTCCCTTCACTGGAACTAAGGGGCCTAGCCTAAACCATGAAAAACAGCCCCAGACCATTATTCCTCCTCCATCAAACTTTACAGGTGGCACTATGCATTGGGGCAGGTAGCGTTCTCCTGGCATCCACCAAACCCAGATTCGTCCTTTGGACTGCCAGATGGTGAAGCGTGATTCATCACGTTTCTACTGCTCCAGACTCCAACGGCGGTGAGCTTTACACCACTCCAGCCGACGCTTGGCATTGCGCATGGTGATATTAGGCTTGTGTGCGACTGCTTGGCCATGGAAACCCATTTCATGAAGCGCCCGACGAACAGTTATTGTGCTGACGTTGCTTCCAGATGCAGTTTGGAACTCGGTAGTGAGTGTTGCAACCGAGGACAGACAATTTTTGACGTGCTACGCGCTTCAGCACTCGGCGGTCCCGTTCTGTGAGCTTGTGTGGCCTACCACTTCGCAGCTGAGCCATTGTTGCTCCTAGACGTTTCCACTTCACAATAACAGCTTAGCAGGTCAGTTTAGCAGGGCAGAAATTTGACAAACTGACTTGTTGGAAAGGTGGCATCCTATGACGGTGCCACTTTAGAAGTCACTGAGCGCTTCAGTAAAGCCATTCTACTGCCAATGTTTGTCTATGCAGATTGCATGGCTGTGTGCTCGATTTTATACACCTGTCAGCAACGGTGTGGCTGAAATAGCCAAATCCACTAATTGGAAGGGGTGTCCACATACTGTAGTGTAGCTAGCAACAATGACAAGAAGCTGCCATGTGGGGAATCGTAGGTGGCTCGTTTCAGCTAGTTTGATCTTGTTCTTGATACCATGTCTTGTTTGGAGGTGTTTTGACTGATGTCACGTCTATGGTAATATGGCTCAAATTTGCTAGCTAGCTAACCAACAACTGTAACGATGTATTTGAGAGACAAGTGCTCATTGTGCAAATGTATTTATGTTTTTAATAAACATTGGAGACTAAATATTGTTTACACTAAGCCAACCTAGTCTGTTTTGTCCCATAGTTGAGCACGCGTCCGTTGTTGTTAAACAACCCACCCGTCTACAGCCTAACTATCATGAAAATGATTAGCACTACAGAGTAATCCAAACCTAGTCATAATGAACACACCCAACAGAAACCAAGGCTACACATGTTTCTGCCAACAGTTAGACCCAATACTGAGAACGCATAATACACATATTGTTTTACAGAGGTTGTCCAGGGCCATCTCAACAACCTCATTCTGTCAGATAGTGGGATATGCTTTTTATGTGGTCTGTCTGCATATGCCTAGTGCCTGTGCAGAATCAGAAGGCTTTACACGGTCATATAGAAAATAGAATATCCATCTAGCCTATGGCTCTTGCTTTACCCATTGCCTGTCACCAAGGATATTGAACACTTACATAATGAATGTAAAGAGGTTAGCAGCGCTCACAAATGTAGCGCAGTGGCTATTTATTATGTTTAGGCTACTTCATAACAAAAGTGTCAAGGATAGAACAGCCCATACAGTTCACCAAAAAAAAGTTTTTTATTTATTTGTATAATAACTTGGTCGACCGAGAGTAGTCTGTTTTTTCATAGACACACCCTATGTTTGAATAAAATATATGTAGGCTACTATATTTAGGCTACTTCGTCTGATGCTGTAAGTGCTGCAATAAAAAATTATGACACAAATTACTGAAGATGGAGCTAGAGATGAATATAGCCTAACCAGAAGAAAGAAAACCTGTTCCCGACCCGACCCCCCCCCTCCTCCTACTGCAGCTGGCCTTCGCAAATTCTGCCATTATGCTTTGGAGTGCCAAGTTATCGTACCATTTCTACTGATCTGCATGAAAGTTAGGATTTTCATATGCACATTTTCATGGAACAGTTTAATTTCATTTATAATAAAAGTCTTCATATCTCAAAATCAATGTCATGTGGTTAATCAAAATTCTATATAAATGAAAATGATACAAATCTAAAAGTAACTTCTATTGCCAATACGTAAAAATAGCCTATATAAAGCCAACAAATAAAAACTTTGCAGTCCCCAGGTAGAAAATATCCGGATAAAAATAAACATCCTATTAATCACATTGGCTATGAATGGCTTGTCTGCAAGGAACTTGAAACATTGTATCAACTATTAACTTGGGCCTGGCCTGAACCTTGCACTAGCAAACTTGCAACATTCTATGTGTAATCAGGTGAGTGTCCTTACTCAAGATTGACAGGAGCGCTCCAAACAAAAGACAATTAATAAATGGAATGAAATAAACCAAAACCAAAGTGTAGCCTAGGTTGTGCGAGAAATTATGGTAATTCACGGTAAATGTACTACTGGTGATACTGCTGTGCCAGTAGTACAAAACCAAAGCATGTGTTGTTGTCTTACCTTGTCCATAGACCAATGTCATTAAGGTAATTTACCCCCTACCACCCCCCCAATAAGAAAAACAACTAATAACAGGAATAGAACCATCTAGTGGTCAGAACCTGGTAATATCCGGATGTAGGATGGGACATAAACCTAACAACTTCATTTACTAATTTCTCTGAACAGGGGGGGGAAACATCACCAAATTCACAAAGAATGCATTACATAAACAAATGAAAATATATTTTATATTTGAGATTCTTCAAATAGCCGCCCTTTGCCTTGATGACAGCTTTGCACACGCTTGGCATTCTCTCAACCAGCTTCATGAGGTAGTCACTTGGAATGCATTTCAATTAACAGGTGTGCCTTCTTAAAAGTTAATTTGTGGAATTTCTTTCATTTTTAATGCATTTCAGCCAATCAGTTGTGTTGTGATAAGGTAGGTGGGGTATACAGAAGAAAGCCCTATTTGGTAAAAGACCAAGTCCATATTATGGCAAGAACAGCTCAAATAAGCAAAGAGAAACGACAGTCCATCATTACTTTAAGACATGAAGGTCAGTCAATATGGAAAATTAAGAATTTTTAAAGTTTCTTCAAGTGCAGTCGCAAAAACCATCAAGCGCTATGATGAAACTGGCTCTCATGAGGACCGCCACAGGAATGGAAGACCCAGAGTTACCTCTGCTGCAGAGGATAAGTTCATTAGAGTTACCAGCCTCAGAAATTGCAGCCCAAATAAATGCTTCACAGAGTTCAAGTAACAGACACATCTCAACATCAACTGTTCAGAGGAGACTGTGTGAATCAGGCCTTTATGGTCGAATTGCTGCAAAGAAACCACTATGAAAGGACACCAATAAGAAGAAGAGACTTACTTGGGCCAAGAAACAGGAGCAATGGACATTAGACCGGTGGAAATGTGTCCTTTGGTCTGAAGTCCAAATTAGAGATTTTTGGTTCCAACCGCTGTGTCTTTGTGAGACGCAGAGTAGGTGAACGGATTATCTCTGCATGTGTATTTCCCACCGTAAAGCATGTAGGAGGTGGTGTTATGGTGTAGGGGTCCTTTGCAGGTGACACTGTATGTGATTTATTTAGAATTCAAGGCACACTTAACCAGCATGGCTACCACAGCATTCAGCAGTGATACACCATCCCATCTGGTTTGGGCTTTGCGGGACTATCATTTGCGGTCCTCTGTAGCTCAATTGGTAGAGCATGGCGCTTGTAACGCCAGGGTAGTGGGTTCGATCCCCGGGACCACCCATACGTAAAAATGTATGCACACATGACTGTAAGTCGCTTTGGATAAAAGCGTCTGCTAAACGGCATATTATTATTATATTATTTGTTTTTCAACAGGACAGTAACCCCACACCTCCAGGCTGTGTGTGGGCTATTTGACCAAGAAGGAGAGTTATGGAGTGCTGCATCAGATGACCTGGCCTCCACAATCCCCCGACCACAGAGTGAAGGAAAAGCAGCCAACAAGTGCTCAGCATATGTAGGAACTCCTTCAAGACTGTTGGAAAAGCATTCCAGGTGAAGCTGGTTGAGAGAATACCAAGAATGTGCAAAGCTGTCATCAAGGCAAAGGGTGGCTAAAATATATTTTGATGTAACACTTTTTTGCTTACTACATGATTCCATATGTGTTATTTCATAGTTTTGATGTATTCACTATTATTCTACAATGTAGAAAATAGTAGAAATAAAGAAAAACCCTTGAATGCATAGGTGTGTCCAAACTTTTGACTGGTACTGTATATATATTTTTTTATCTTTCTTTTATCTCTTTTACAGATGAGCGCTGAACTACATAAATTACAGAAAATACACATCAAAATATAAATATAAATACAAAACACATTAATTAGTAATAAGGTCCTCAATCAGCTTTCTGAATTGCCCTAGAAGCACCAAAACATCAAATGTACGAACATTTTGAAGATTGTTCCACAAATAAGATGCAAGAAAACTCAGTAGAGAATAAAGGAATTTCCAGAGTTAGCCATCCCTGAGAACGGATGTGGTATGTTTAAAGCAGGGTTTCCCAACTGGCAGCCCGTGGGCCAAATTGTGGTTTTATTTAAGTTTTCTGAGCAAAAAAAACCCAAAACAGACACACACACATACAGTGCATTCGGAAAGTATTCAGACCCCTTCCCTGTTGTTACGTTACAGCCTTATTCTAAAGTGTATTAAATATTAAGTCTGGGCCAATTGAAGAAAGCCTCTGAATTAGCATATGAATCCTATAATTTAAAATGGCCAATTAGTGTGGAATCAATTACCTTAATTTATCAGAGATCACATTATATTTCAACAACATTTTGCAGGAATGCTAATCTTATTTTATCTGTCTAACTACAGAAACAATCTGAGATGGTGGGCGTCGTGGCTGGCTGAAATGACATGGAACGACCCATCTTCAATTGGTTCACAGAACCCCATCCCTCTGTGCACATTGTGGAATGGCTCCGAGGAGGGTTTATTCCCTATGGTAGGCTATAGGTTAGTAAGTGACATTATGGAAATTACATATAGCCAAAATGTCAGTCACAGACCTATTCACATCTCAGCACAGTACACTGATAGGCATGGACCAGATGAGATCTAACCATGCCAAATAACATTACTCATTTATGAACCTATGACATATTACAGCATAAAACTAGATAATGTTTCTGATCATGTCCCTGCTTTCCTTTCCTCTAGTCATCCATCGATGCTAGTGCTGGAGAATCTGTCATCTTTGGACAGCTCTGCCCATCAGTGGACAAATGGAGCCCATCACCATTCCCCGTACAGATGGGATGCTTTGTTTCCAGGAGCGTGCTCCCTGAATGGGATCGTGATTTAGATTAAAAACGTTATGGCTTCATTAACTATGACCATCTCATTTCTAGACTACATCCCCTATCCATTCTTTATAAAAGCAAATCCATCCCTGCACGATTTTAGAATTGGAAATCGCGATAATGACTATACTGTGACAAGGTAATTTTGCTATCGCAAAGCGTTAACCGAGAAGTTAACAAAAATATAAATGGTTGCCTCGGGCAACAACTCGTGGGATACAATGTCAACGTAGCCTACATGAGCCTCCAGCATCCATGGACGCATCAGCACGCGCGTAGAGTATGTTTGGTAGCCTAAGTAATAATTCCTTGTTATCGATTATCAGAAACACCACATGTCTTTAATCGATACGTCTCTCATGTTCTGTATCAAAGCATACGGTTTTTATCTGGTAAACGGGTCATTCGGTAGTCAGTTATTTGCAACAGTATCTAAATAGCCTAAAGGGGCTTAGCCTATGCTACATATTTATCTACCCACATGAGTCCTTATCAATGAGCTTCAATCGACAATTTAGATGATAATGTGGTCTTTGGACTAATGTCTTCAGATAACTTATTTCGTTGTATTCGACAAGTGCTATGACGAGCTTTTTATATCTCTAGAGACCCTACATATCGTCAGCAAACAAGCGGATACATTGTATCATCCAATAGGCTACAATGTAGCCTCTATCACTCTTCCATGATAATAATTATCTGGAAATTGTATCAAGTATAAAACTGTCACGTTTCCAACAGCTCATATGTGCCGCTCCTATTCATTCGGTTCGCTCGTCCAATGACTCAATCATGAGAAAACTATGTTGACAAAAAATTATACTGGACAAATCGACTTCACCACGCGCCGTGTCACAAATGGACCAAGTACCGAAAGAGAGCAATTGTCGAGTGTCACTGTTTTGCTAGACAACATATGAGCCACAACGGGATAGAAATGTCAGGCCATGGCACCTCCTAGTCCTAAACTATAGGCAACTGAGGCCATTTTCGTGCAAATGACTTTTTATTCGTTCTCTCCCCTGCTTTCTCGCCTGGTCATTTGTTTAACAATAAACATTCCTGGTATCTCGGTTCCCAATGACCTGCGCCATGTTTGAAAACACAATTCTTGAAAACAAAAAGCAAGTGTGAAAATCTAACTTGAGAATCATAATTCTGTGTCTAAAGCCATTTACGGCAGTGACCGGATCACTTACCGATGGATATGTGAATTCCTGCTCCAAGAAACAGGACCAAAAATATGAAATAACAGCGCATTGTATCCATTGTCAAACCAAATTACTCTGGCAAATTTCTCACTCTCAACTTCTGTAGTCTTTGCTTGGAGGAAAAAAATTGTCTGATTGGCCAACAACGCGAAAATACCCCGCCCACATGGAACACCCCTAACCGCCCTTACCTGCTCCCTCATCCCCAACCCCTTCTCACCAGTCGAAAGTCGGTGAATGAAGTCAGGGGAGGTGCATCTGAGACAGCCGAAAGTCGGACACTGTAGTGGTTTTCCAGCAGCAAGGCTCAGATCAACATGGCAGTGTTGGAGTGGGGTTGAGTGTGTTGGCGTATGTGCGTGTGTGTTTGTCCGGCATCTGTAAAAAATAAATAAAAAAAATCTGTTGTGGGGCGGTGGGGCAATCCGGGTTATATGTTAAAATCCTACGTATGAACTGCCGACATTATTACGCATATTAATTGATAATGATGGAAAATAAAGATATGCAAGATATTTGAATAGATATATATTTTTAAATAGTTATATATAGAGGTGACAGCATTGGAAATGCTTTTGGCGGTTAATCTGCTTTGTTTTGTGAGTGGCACTGTGTGCTGTTTTCGATGGATGGGTCCTGGCCTCTCGGGGCCCTAGGGATCTGGAGGGATGTGGGTGGGATGCCGATCACTGGGATGACGGCTCAACTTGGGATGGGGAGGGGCTTTAGTGGGGGAATTAGTGGAGAACAATTGAAGGGATACTTAGTAGCAATGCAAATATCATGGTACAGCTATATGGACACTCAATCATTACGGTATTTTTTATTGGTAAATTTACAAACATATATAATGATAAATAGACTTGAAACTTGTATCTCATTATGGTGTATGGTGAAATAAGTATAGCCAGTTATTATTGTAATGGCTTAGCAGATAATAACAAAAGAAGAACAATATTTACATGGCTCAAAGAAGGAATATAATATCTATTGTTTACAGGAAACTCATTCAACAATTCTAGATGAAGTTGCGTGGAAAAAGGAATGGGGGGGCGAAATATACTTCTCCCATGGGCAAAGAAATTCAAAAGGGGTGATGATATTAATTAATAGTAATTTCGATCCCAATGTGCAAATTGTCCAAATAGATACGCAAGGTAGATGGATTATTTTAAATATGTTATTGGACAATAAACAGATATGGCTCATTAACATTGGATGCATTAACTGTATACATTTCTAAATAAACTTTTCTATACCCCCATATCACACACTAACAAACTGAAAACATAATGTGTACACAATTAATTGGTTAGAGAGAGGTCTCAAATATAATTTTCAGTTGTATCCCGATCCTGATGGTTCTTGTTTCAGTCCGGTCTACGTTCACATTCGAGTGGGTCAAACAAAAACACCCTCGTGAATGGTTGACAAATAGTGCCTCCCACAATGCAAGTGATGGCTACATGCATGGTGCAGTTGGTGAGAATAGAGAGGAAGAGGCGAAGCGGCAGGTAGATTAGTGGGTAAGAGCGTTGTGCCAGGAACCGAAAGGTCGCTGGTTCTAATCCCCGAGCCGACTAGGTGAAAAATCTGTCGATGTGCCCTTAATTAAGCAAGGCACTTAACCCTAATTGCTCCTGTAAATCGCTCTGGATAAGAGCGTCTGCTAAATTACTCAAATGTAAAAGTGGATAACTTGGCCCAAAATCTGTCTTCTCCAGCAGGTGGCGATTTTTCTTTTTTTTTGCTCTCAAAGCGAGGAGTTTTTGTATGGAGGTCAATGAGAGAGTGTCTAATTCGGTTAACCTCTTAAGGATCGGACCCTTTTTTTTCAATTTTCGCCTAAAATGACATACCCAAATCTAACTGCCTGTAGCTCAGGACCTGAAGCAAGGATATGCATATTCTTGATACCATTTGAAAGGAAACACTTTGAAGTTTGTGGAAATGTGAAATTAATGTAGGAGAATATAACACATTAGATCTGGTAAAATATAATACAAACAAAAAAACACGCGTTTTCTATTGTTTTTTGAAATGCAAGAGAAAGGCCACAATATAATATAGCAGTTTAGGCGCAATTTAAATTTTGGCCACTAGATGGCAGCAGTTTGTGTGCAAAGTTTCAGATTGATACAGTGAAGCATTGCAGTACTGGACTATTTTGTATCAAGTCTGCCCAAATGTGCCAAATTGGTCAATTGATACATTTTCAAGTACATAACTATAGAGAATATAAAAAATGATATGGTAATAGAAAATGTAAATTTATACACTCCCAGGAATGTCATTTTACATTTACATTTTTGTCACTTAGCAGACGCTCTTATCCAGAGCGACTTACAGTTAGTGAGTGCATACATTATTTTTTTTTATTTTTCATACTGGCCCCCCTTGGGAATCGAACCCACAACCCTGGCGTTGCAAACACCATGCTCTACCAACTGAGCTACATCCCTGCCGGCCATTCCCTCCCCTATCCTGGATGACGCTGGGCCAATTGTGCGCCGCCCCATGGGTCTCCCGGTCGCGGCCGGCTACGACAGAGCATGATGGATCATTAGCTTATACACTAACTTTCACACATCTAGATGGCCGGGCGGGGTGGGTGTGGAGCCAGAGACAGCAGGGGTTCAAACTGTAGAACCCAGTTCCTACATTTTAATATAAAAAATGGATTTTATCAAACAAAACTATGCTACATTCTATCTCTGGGACCCTTAGGAAGACAAATCAGAGCAAGATTACTGAATGTAAGTACATTATATACCTTCAGAGGTAAATGTATCAAACCAGTTGCCGTGATAATTGTTGTTGTTGTTGTGCACTCTCCTCAAACAATAGAATGGTATTTTTTCACTGTAATAGCTACTGTAAATTGGACAGTGCAGTTAGATTAACAAGAATGTAAGCTATCTGCCCATATAAGACATGTCTATGTCCTGGAAAGTCTGCTGTTCCTTACAACAGTCATGCTAATCACATTAGCACACGTTAGCTCAACCGTCCCATATACAGGAAACAACCAGGTGTGGTGAGTTCAAATCTAATTTTAATTGGTCACATACACATATTTAACTAGTGACCTTAATTCATCAATCAAGGACAAGGGAGGAGCGAAAACCCGCAGACACTCTGCCCTCCATGGAATGAGTTTGACACCTGTGCTCTATGTGATACTGATAACACTATACGTTTTTGTGGGGTAGATATGGTTGGCGATGTTCCTATCGGTGGATTAATTGCTAAATATACAAGCTAATACATTATTTCCAGTCTCTGAAAAACAGTGCTTCGTGCTCTGGCCCCGTCCCTCCCCTCCCCTCCCCTCCCCCAAGGCGGGCTTTTTTGAAGGGAGGCAGACACTAACAACACAATCCTTTGGGTAAAACTGAAAGAACTGACCAGACCGCAGTGGCGTCAAGTGATTCCACTCAACGATAGACCATTTTTTGATGTTCTATTAGCTACATGGTGACATTCAACCATACATGTTTCAACCGGAATATAGCAAAGAGGATTCGAAAGAAATACACTGCTCAAAAAAATAAAGGGAACACTAAAATAACACATCCTAGATCTGAATGAATGAAATCATCTTATTAAATACTTTTTTCTTTACATAGTTGAATGTGCTGACAACAAAATCACACAAAAATTATCAATGGAAATCAAATTTATCAACCCATGGAGGTCTGGATTTGGAGTCACCCTCAAAATTAAAACAAGTCAAAATGAGGCTCAGTAGTGTGTGTGGCCTCCACGTGCCTGTATGACCTCCCTACAACGCCTGGGCATGCTCCTGATGAGGTGGCGGATGGTCTCCTGAGGGATCTCCTCCCAGACCTGGACTAAAGCATCCGCCAACTCCTGGACAGTCTGTGGTGCAACGTGGCGTTGGTGGATGGAGCGAGACATGATGTCCCAGATGTGCTCAATTGGATTCAGGTCTGGGGAACGGGCGGACCAGTCCATAGCATCAATGCCTTCCTCTTGCAGGAACTGCTGACACACTCCAGCCACATGAGGTCTAGCATTGTCTTGCATTAGGAGGAACACAGGGCCAACCGCACCAGCATATGGTCTCACAAGGGGTCTGAGGATCTCATCTCGGTACCTAATGGCAGTCAGGCTACCTCTGGCGAGCACATGGAGGGCTGTGCGGCCCCCCAAAGAAATGCCACCCCACACCATGACTGACCCACCGCCAAACGGGTCATGCTGGAGGATGTTGCAGGCAGCAGAACGTTCTCCACAGCGTCTCCAGACTCTGTCACGTGCTCAGTGTGAACCTGCTTTCATCTGTGAAGAGCAGAGGGCGCAAGTGGCAAATTTGCCAAACGTCCTGCAAGGTGTTGGCCTGTAAGCACAACCCCCACCTGTGGACGTCGGGCCCTCATACCACCCTCATGGAGTCTGTTTCTGACCGTTTGAGCAGACACATGCACATTTGTGGCCTGCTGGAGGTCATTTTGCAGGGCTCTGGCAGTGCTCCTCCTGCTCCTTCTTGTACAAAGGTGGAGGTAGCAGTCCTGCTGCTGGGTTGTTGCCCTCCTCCACGTCTCCTGATGTACTGGCCTGTCTCCTGGTGGCGCCTCCATGCTCTGGACACTACGCTGACAGACACAGCAAACCTTCTTGCCACAGCTCGCATTGATGTGCCATCCTGGATGAGCTGCACTACCTGAGCCACTTGTGTGGGTTGTAGACTCCGTCTCATGCTACCACTAGAGTGAAAGCACCGCCAGCATTCAAAAGTGACCAAAACATCAGCCAGGAAGCATAGGAACTGAGAAGTGGTCTGTGGTCACCACCTGCAAAACCAGTCCTTTATTGGGGGTGTCTTGCTAATTGCCTATAATTTCCACCTGTTGTCTATTCCATTTGCACAACAGCATGTGAAATTTATTGTCAATCAGTGTTGCTTCCTAAGTGGACAGTTTGATTTCACAGAAGTGTGATTGACTTGGAGTTACATTGTGTTGTTTAAGTGTTCCCTTTGTTTTTTTGAGCAGTGTATTATACAAATAAAGCAAACTGGATGGAATATGGGGAAAAAAGCACAAAATTATTTTTAAATCTTCAACATAGGAATGCTACCAAAAATAACTTAATAAAACTGGTTACAATTGACGGAGTGACCCATGATTCACCAAATGATATTTTGAAGGAGGAAACAAAGTACTTTAAGCATATGTTTTCTTTTCAGTCGCCTCCATCTCCTCTAACTGAAGCTAATTGTAGAGATTTTTGTTTCTATTGATAATATAAAATTAACAGCCATACAGAAAGACTCATGTGAAGGTGAAATTACAGAGGAGGAACTTTTGGATGCAATTAAAGACTTTAAATCCGGGAAAACTCCAGGGTTGGATGGCATACCAGTCGAGGTATACCAAACCTTTTTTGATATACTAAGAGGACCGTTATTAGCATGTTATAACCACTCCTATGTAAATGGTAGATTATCTGACACTCAAGAAGGTCTGATCTCATTATTACTGAAACAGGATACTAGTGTAAAATATAAAGATCCAGTCCATTAAAAAAATTGGAGGCCCCTTACACTTCAGTGTATAGCGCATAGAATTAAAAAGGTATTGTCGGATATTATTCATTCTAATCAGACAGGTTTTTTTACATAGAAGATACATTGGAGATAATATAAGGCAAGTATTGGAAACAATAGAACACTATGGAAAATATGGGAAACCAGGCCTGCTATTCATAGCAGACTTCGAAAAGGCATTTGATAAAGTACGACTGGGGTTTATATATAAATGCCTGGAGCATTTCAATTTTGTAGAATCTCTTATAAGATGGGTCAAAATCATGTATAGTAACCCTAGGTGTAAAATAGTAAATAATGGTTATTTCTCCGAAAGTTTTAAACTGTCAAGAGGAGTGAAACAAGGTTGTCCACTATTGGCATATCTATTTATTGTGGCCATCGAGATGTTAGCTATTAAAATCAGATCCAATAATAATAATATCAGAGGATTAGAAATCCAGGGCTTAAAAACAAAGGTGTCATTGTACGCTGATGATTCATGTTTTCTTTTAAATCCACAACTAGAATCCCTCCACAGCCTCATAGAGGATCTAGATACATTTTCTAACCTCTCTGGATTACAACCAAATTATGACAAATGTACTATATTACGTATTGGATCACTAAAAACAATACAATTTTTACATTACCATGTAGTTTACCAATAAAATGGTCTGATGGTGATGTGGATATACTCGGAATACATATCCCAAAGGAAATAAATGATCTCACTTCAATACATTTTAATAGAAAGTTAGCAAAAACAGATAAGATCTTGCTACCATGGAAAGGTAAATACCTGTCAATTTGTGGAAAAATCACCCTGATTAACTCTTTAGTATTATCCCAGTTTACCTATTTGCTTATGGTCTTGCCTACGCCCAGCGAACAGTTTTTTAAATTATATGAGAAAAAAATATTCAATTTTATTTGGAACGGCAAGCCAGACAAAATTAAAAGGGCCTATTTATATAATGAATATGAATTCGGAGGACAGAAATGATTAAATATTAAAGCATTAGACCTATCACTAAAAGCTTCAGTCATACAAAAGTTATACTTAAATCCGAACTAGTTCTCAAGCAAATTAGTAAGATTGTCTCACCCAATGTTCAAGAATGGCCTTTTTCCCTTTATTCAGATTACAACCACTCATTTTCAGTTACTTGAAAAGGAAATCATTTCCCAAATATCACTATTTCTAAAACAAGCCATAGAAAGTTGGTTGCAATTTCAATTTAATCCTCCAGAAACGACAGAACAAATAATGCAACAAATATTGTGGTTAAATTCAAATATACTAATTGACAAAAAACCTTTATTTTTTGACAGAATGTTTAAAAACTGTATAATCTTCGTAAATGATATCATCGGTAGGACTGGTGGAGTTATGTTGCAAATGCAGCTAACAAAAACATATGCAAATGTCTGCTCTACCCAAAATTACAACCAAATAATTGCAACCTTACCGAAAAAGTGGAAGAGGAAAGTGGAAGGGGGAGAACGTAAAGAACTTGTCTGTCGGCCTTGCATTAAAGAACATAACTGGTTAAGGAAAACTGTGATAAATAAAAAAGTATATCAGTTTAATTTAAGGACCAAAGGATTGACAGCCGTCCCATATAGATTGCAAAATAGTTGGGAAGAGATTTTTGACGTACCGATCCCATGGCATAGTGTTTATGAACTGACACGCAAAAAACGCACACGGATTCAAAAATTAG
This sequence comes from Coregonus clupeaformis, assembly GCF_020615455.1. Classification (NCBI taxonomy): domain Eukaryota; kingdom Metazoa; phylum Chordata; class Actinopteri; order Salmoniformes; family Salmonidae; genus Coregonus; species Coregonus clupeaformis. The sequence continues at coordinate 18,291,444 of NC_059212.1, forward strand.
AATCTTTCAATTTAAATTATTATATAAAATTCTTGCTACCAATAGAATGTTATTTATATGGGGGATACAATCTTCCCAGCTCTGCAGATTTTGCTGTGAAGAGACAGAATCATTAGATCATTTGTTTTGGTTCTGTCCATTTGTAGCTTGTTTTTGGACACAGGTCCAGGAATGGCTAAAGGATTGCAATATTTTCAACCGCAGTCCCTGGGCAGGTTATTAGACAGATAATTATTATCAATAGTAGACCTTGGCAGGGGATTTTTGTAGACGTGTCTTTGTATTGTGTTTTGAGAATCTGTAGAGAGAAGAATGAGGTGGTTGTGTCATTACTGTTGCAGTCTTGATTTTATACCTTTCAGTGTCCCTTTCTCATTTTTGTCCCACAGTCTTGTTGTGCTCCATAACCACAAGGTGCGTCTCCTCCCTCATGCTCGTGTACCCAAACTGGCACCGCTTTGGGTTAGTTTTCAGCAGGGGAAAAGGGTTAGACTAATTGAACCCATGGTCTGGAAGGTACTCTGTGGTCCTCACACTACCTCTAACCCCATAACTTAAACACAAACCCATACAAAGACTACCCAATTCATGTTTATGCCATGCTTACTGTAAATAGAGCTATTTTAGCCGTCAGCTTGTAAATATTTTTGCCAATTTACCTTCACCTTGTGCAGTGCTAGGGGTTGGAATCACATGCTGGTGGAATCAGATTATGTACCACCTACAACAAAACACACAACAATACACAATTTAACCACCCCACTAACTATTAATCTCAATTAGACTGGCTAGCTTAGCACACCTAACATTTCAATATTGTCAGCTTGCTGTTAGCTAGCTAGCTAGCTAGCATCACCACATTGACAGCAAGATTGCTAGCCAGCTGAGAACCAACTTACTAACCATAGACGATTTATACACGTATCATTGCTACCAATACACAAAACAGAGAGTGAGTTAGCAACATTGCATTCGGAAAGTATTCAGACCCCTTTACTTTTTCCACATTTTGTTACGTTACAGCCTTATTCAACAATGGATTAGATGAACATTTTTCCTCATCAATCCACACACAATACCCCATAACGACAAAGCGAAATCAGGTTTTTAGAAATGTTTGCAAATGTATAAAAAATACTAAAATACCTTATAAGTATTCAAACCCTTTGCTATGACACTCAAAATTGAGCTCAGGTGCATCCTGTTTCCATTGATCATCCTTGAGATGTTTCTACAACTTGATTAGAATCCACCTGTGGTAAATTAAATGCACATGATTTGGAAAGGCACACACCTGTCTATAAAGGTCCCACAGTTGACAATGCATGTCAGAGCAAAAATCAAGCCATGAGGTCGAAGGAATTGTCCGTAGAGCTCCGAGACAGGATTGTGTCGAGGCACAGATCTGGGGAACGGTACCAAAAAATGTCTGCAGCATTGTAGGTCCCCAAGAACACAGTGGCCTCCATCATTCTTAAATGGAGGAAGTTTGGAATCACCAAGACTCTTCCTAGAGCTGGCAGCCCAGCCAAACTGAGCAATCGGGAGGTGACCAAGAACCCAATGGTCACTGACAGAGCCCCAGAGTTCCTCTGTGGAGATTGGAGAATCTTCCAGAAGGACAACCATCTCTGCAGCACTCCACCAATCAGGCCTTTATTGTAGAGTGGCCAGACGGAAGCCACTCCTCAGTAAAAGGCACATGACAGCTCGCTTGGAATTTGCCAAACGGCACCTAAAGGACTCTCAGACCATGAGAAACAAGATTGAACTCTTTGGCCAGAATGCCAAGCCTCACGTCTGGAGGAAACCTGGCACCATCCCTACGGTGAAGCATGGTGGTGGCAGCATCCTGCTGTGTTTCAGCGGCAGGGACTGGGAGACTAGTCAGGATTGAGGGAAAGATGAACGGAGCAAAGTACAGAGAAATCCTTGAAGAAAACCTGCTCCAGAGCGCTCAGGACCTCAGACTAAGGCGAAGGTTCACCTTCCAACAGGACATCGACCCTAAGCACACAGCCAAGACAAGGCAGGAGTGGCTTCGGAACAAGTCTCTGAATATCCTTGAGTGGCCCAGCCAGAGCCCGGACTTGAACCCGATCAAACATCTCTGGAGAGACCTGAAAATAGCTGTGCAGCGACGCTCCCCATCCAACCTGACAGAGCTTGAGAGGATCTGCAGAGAAGAATGGGAGAAACTCCCCAAATATAGGTGTGCCAAGCTTGTAGCGTCATACCCAAGAAGACTCGAGGCTGTAATCGCTGCCAAAGGTGCTTAAACAAAGTACTGAGTAAAGGGTCTGAATACTTATGTAAATGTCACATTTCCATAGTTTTTTAAAAATATTTTTTATACATTTGCTAACATTTCTTAAAACCTGTTTTTGCTTTGTCATTATGAGGTATTGTGTGTAGATTGATGAGGACATTTTTTTTAAAATCCATTTTAGAACGTAACAAAATGTGGAAAAAGTCAAGGGGTCTGACTACTTTCCGAATGCACTGTATATCGACAATTCTATTTTTAGTAACAGTGTTTCCAGACAAGGGTGGAATAGATGGCTAGCAGATTGCGTTAGGGTAAACGTCCCTTTAAACCCACGTACCATATAAGCCCACTTGCAACTTCTGAGTAAAAAAAACAACAACATCATCATTTTTTGCTGTGTGATGTTTCTTCCAATTAAGCTGATTGTTACATAAATTACACTTATTATTGTAAGCCAATCAGATTTGTCAATATTGAGTTATCAAAGCATATGTGTGACAAGTGCTTGCTGATCCCAGAAGAAGTTGCAAAAAAACGTTGGTGATTTTGGTACCCTCAGAAGGTAAATTTTTTTGCATATTTCTACTCCTGTTTTTGGTAACTACTCATTTGTTATCAAAATGTAAGTGATTAGTGTTTTGAATAAGACATATGTTAGAATATTACTTGAATTATAAATATTGTTTCTTTTGAAATCAAAATATGAGTTTTAGCATGCTAGCAAACAGACCACATGCTGCATCAATACAGTAGCTGCATAGTATGGTTCATTGCAATGACATAAAGCATGATAAGCAGGCATAGTTTACATTTTTGTATGCAGTTTATATTATTATACTGTTAAATAGACAATAAATGTGTATGTTTATCTTTATTAATTTTTTAATTAACATTTTTACCTGGTGGGGTTAAAGGGGGACACTAGCAAAAATATCACACTGTCTGGGTTGGATGTAAATGAGTATAGCTAATTACTTCTCTGCATGATACATTTATACTTTTCATGTTATGTTAGTGCACCATATATAGATTTATTTCATATAGTTGTTTTTTTAATGTAATGTGCGTAGAATAACATTCTGTCTTTTAACCATAAATTCACTGATGTTCCCTTTAAGCCCACCTGCTCCCATTAAGCCCACTTGACTGTGTTTCAATGGGGATTTTCTTCCTTTTGACCTTTGAACCATTTTCCTCTCTAATTTTGACCTCACCTGATAAATCAGCTCCATTATTCAGATAATTAATACCCATATTTAAATATCAGTCATATTGCATAGGTCAATTCATTTAATCTTTAGGCCTACTTTTCAGATGAGTTTTAGTTTGAGATTACTAAAACACAAAAAAACTACAGTTCATGCCCATGCATGATAGAAGCATGCCGTCTGTACAGGGAGGGAACATTGCAAAATCTCTAATTTCTGGCAAAACGTTATGGAGTAGACAGGAAGTCGTTGAGGCAGAGAGTGAAGGAGCAGCTGAGCATTGATGCACAACAGGGACATGTGATCTACCTGAGTCCAGCAAGAGAGCAGGAGATTTCAGAGTGTCTTCAGATAGGGTTATACTGTAGTGACTGATAGGCTAAGAAAAAGATAACATGAAACAGTGGGTAGCCTAATATGAGGTCATGAAAAATGTGATTTTGCCTAATCCAGTGGTTCTCAATGTGTGACCTGTGGGTAAGTGTGTGTGCCTGTGTACGTGTTTGTGTGCGCGTGCATAAGTGTGTGTGTGTGTGTGTGTGTGTGTGTGTGCACGTGCATAAATAAGTGTGTGGGTGTGCATGCAAATGTGTGTGTGTGCTCACACGTGCATCCAGGACTAATGCTTTGTCATTCTCCATCTCTTCAGGTCCTTTGCCAGTGAAAGTTGGGGCTTTACCCGGACGGATCTTCTCCATCTCGTTCAAGAGTTTGTGATAGCAAAGGAACTTCAAACCCCCCTTCAAGGACCAAAGACCCGGAAGAAAATGGTGTGAACGCTTCATGCGGGACCATCCGGAACTGACCATAAGGAAGTCGGAACCCCAGCCATCAACGTCTGCATACTCTGCAACTTCATGCCCTTCACCCTCATCAGGCATTGGCATCAAAGATTTCTTCCTGCAATGCATCATTCCAACCAAGAAGAGCAATCCAGCCAAAAGACAGAGAATCAACACTCTAAAATATGGAGAGTCCCTAACATCTGAACAAGCCTTGTTGCGGCTAGGGGAAAGTGAAAAAAAGAAGGCAGCAAAAAAGAAACAACCAAAGGATGGCAAGACCAAGAAGGCTCCACTGGAGAAGGTAAATGCATCTGAGGCAGTGGGCAATGAGGCAGTGAGCAAAGAGGTAAATGAGAATGCAGAAACCTGTACCACAACCTTCACAGTGGAGAGAAACGTGTACTATGCTGTCATGTTCACGAAACCAGCGGCATATTACATCGCACGATCACTTAACGAGTCAGCACCACCAGAGGGTGAACGGTATGTGATGAAGTTCCTAGACAGAGGGCCAAACAGCACATTCTGTTATGATTGATGTCTCCTCACAATGAACTGTATGTTTTAATGTTACTCCATAATGAACAGAATGGTTTAAAAATGTGTTTTTACAATGTTTTCAAACTACTAGCCTAAATGTAATTAACATTTGAAAATCAATTAAAGTTATTGTTTAAATGTAAATCCTGAAATTGACTCATTTACTATCCTTAGAACATTAGTATTGAACCTGCAAACTGTTTTTATTTTAGTCAGTCGGTCTTCAGAAATCTTCATAAAAACTTCTGCACTTTCAACCAGTTGGCTGGACCAGACATGTTGGCCAATTTCAAATGCCAACAGCACACCATAGAATAGAGATACAGACAAAATATACTTAATTGAAAGATGAAGTATTGAAGAGTAATTTCCACAATAGTTTTGATTTTGTTCTAAATAGTTTTTTGGCTACATTCCAAAGAAGACATGTTGTAAGTTTAGCTTTTTCTGCGTTGACAACACAGCAAAAAGGCTGGTCACGCCTATTTCAAATGCCATTTACAGGCCATAGGATAGGAGTGGAGACAAAATGAAAATAGCTATTGAGAGCTAAGAGATTACAGATTTGAATAGAACAATTTGTATTAAGATTTTTTAAATATATATATTTATCAACAAATCTGAAGTGGGCTTAATTGGAACACCCATGGGCTTAAAGGGTACATTAGGTACCCATTAAGCCCATGCCAGACTTTTAACATATTTTGACAAAATAAACAATAAAAACATTAGAAATTGGTATAAATTAATTGACACTTCAAATGAGAGATTAGACTTTCATTTTAACTCAAATATTCTCACTTAAATTTGGGCAGTATATATAAAACATTTCTGAAAAGCGGATTTGGTGGGCTTAATAGTGACGTTTACCCTCCTCTTATTAGATGATGTTGGCTATCTTACATTAGCTAATGTTTGTCAACGATAGAATGAACAATCAAACATATTTACTCTGCTGAAGGTAGCTACCGGTCTAGCAGTGACTATCATGGCATAGGCAAAATTAATTGACAGTGTGATTAGCTGATGGGTTTCAGAGTTCAATACAGGACTGTAATGTTAGCTAGCTAATTTACCTAGTCCAGCTAGGCTAGCAAGCTAGCTAACGTTACCTCTAATCGAGAATCATGTGTTTTGTTGTGAAGGAAAAATGTTATCGCATCACTTCTCAGCTATCGTCGAAATGGATTTCCCATCCGTTCATCCTGAAAATCCTTCAGGATGCATCATTCTTGATAGTAGCAGTATTGGAGTACATTTCTGGTAGGTAGAATGGTGAACGATAACACATTTTTGCGCTTGTTTGTAATTAGCACAGCCAGACACAGAACACCACATTGGCATGATGACAAACGTCAGTGAAAAACAAAAATCTTGCCTAGAGAAGTTCTGAGATTACTGTGTGTTGGTTGGTCGATGTAAACAACGCCATCAACCAAGTTTGTGGCCACGCCCCATCTACCTTGCGAGGTGGTAGCTGCATTCGCTATGAATGCCGGACTTTGTGGTTCAATATGAGCAGACGAATAGACAGGAAGTTGAAACGTCCCAATTCTACCAGTGAAATGAAAATGCGCTCGTTCTAGATTGTGGTTTGGATAATGTTGATGTGTATGACAAAAACGTAATGTTGTTAATATAGTGTAGCGACCCGCACAGACAGCTGTGTGTTATGTGTTAGGCTAGTAGATGGTTGTGTTGTACCTACCAGTACCCAGTGTTCGCGGGGTCCGACATGTCAATCAACCTGCTATCTGCCAATCACGGGAATGCCTGGAATGTTCTGATGCCGGGCATCCTGGCGGTTGGCGGAGTGGCGTGGAGAGGGTTGGGCAGGGGGATGGAGCATTGGAAGTTAAGACCAGGTTTAGCCTTTGTTCTCTCTCTTTTTACGTCTGGGCTTCACAAGAGAAGGTCACGATTGGCTTGTGTATTATCTTTCATTTATTTGGCGTAGGCTACGGCCAAACAGTAGCCTGTATAAAGTTGGTTTAATAAACCGTCCATTCGTAAACTCAATCCTCTGTCTGGACAGTTGTTCTTCTATGATCTAGTCAGGTCATTACATTGGTGTCAGAAGTAAAACGTTGATAAAAGTTAGCCAGCTAGCTAGCTGACTTCTGTGGCTAGCTACCGTAGGTGAGAACGGGGGTTGAAGATGCTTCGAGGGAATCCGAAAGTGAAGGTGGAGGTAGGGGACGATTATGGCCAAGGAGGTGCGTGTGCATGGCGTCGGGGGTTCTGGCTGAGGAGATCGCCAGGGCATCGGAGCCCAGAGCCGCTTGAGGAGGGCGTTAGAGTGATGGCGCTGAAGCGGGCATGAGTGCTTCGTCGACTGCGTTTCGCGGGGATTCTGGTGGGCGGACCGAAGGGGCGACGTCGACGCTTGGCGGGACGAGGAATCGGGGCTCAGGATGTAAACAAACATGGCGGCGCCCAGTTCCCGGCTGCGCCCGTATCTATTAAGACCCCGAAGTATTCCGGTAAGGCGGATTGGGAAGCATTTCATGCTCAGTTTGAACTGTTAGCTCATTGTAGGGGGTGGTCGGATGAAGAAAGGGCACTGCAGTTGGCTTTATGCCTCACGGATGAAGCTCTGGCCTGTTTGATATTGATTAGCCCCGAGGACAGAGCGTGATTATGTTGCTTTAGTGGGAGCACTGAGGAGGCGCTATGGACAGTGTGTACAGCCCGGGCTACTGCGCTCCGAACTGAGTAATAGACGCAGGCAGCCTGGAGAGCCTCTACGGGTGCTAGCTAATGACATTGAGAGCCTCTCTCAGCGGGCATATGCTCACATGCCCCCCCCGTGCAGAGCGAGCTAGCACGGGACCAGTTCATACAGGCGCTCTCTCCTCACGGGCTGCGCATACAGACCCAGCTGGCTCATCCTGAGTCATTGCAGGTAGCCTTGGAGATGGCTTTAGAGAGGGAGCTGGTGTGGGCTGGGGCTTCAGCTGGGGCTTTGGTGGGGGTGCAGGGAGACAGACCCTCTGTGCGAGCTGGGGGCAGAGCAGCCCGGAGCCGGAAAAGCCTGCATGGGTGGCTGAAATGACAGAACTCATTCGTGCTGTGGCGCTACAGGCGGCACGAAACACATGCCCTGGTCCCAGGGTCTGCTGGGGTTGTGGCCAGCCAGGCCATCTGCGCAGAGATTGCCCCCATGTCCCCCAGAGCTCAGGGAAACGGCTCGGGGTCCGCATAGACCGGGTAGTGCGGACCCCTGGCTTTCTATCCCAACCACCATCTTCTTCAGGAGGAGCCCACCGGCACAGACGGAGAAGCAAGGCTCCACTTCCCCCAGAAGCAGACGTGGGCAAGCGGATGGAGCCTGTTGTTGTGGTGGGCCGGACCTGTGTTGGGGACTTTTGTCATGTCCCTGTCACTGTGGAGGGGGTGCCCTGCTCCGCCCTGGTGGACACTGGGTCCACAGTAACCCTGGTGAGGCCAGATATTGTGCCAGGTTGGACTCAGTGTGAGCCTACAACTGTGCAGCTCCGCACAGTCACAGGTGAGCTGGCACCCATGAAAGGGAAGGGAATAATGACTCTGACAGTAGGGGGGCAGGACTGTGCGTCATCCTGTGTGGGTGGCGGCTGTGCAGGACCCTTGTATCCTGGGGTTGGACTTTCTTAGGAGCACAGGCTGCCAGTTAGACCTAAATAGGGCACACTGAGCTTCCAGGGAGGGCCGGAGGTCACCATGGCCCCTAATGTCACATTCACTCAACCCAACAAACCCTTTACTCCAACAGTTAAAGCAGCAGAGACTCATGGCTGCCCCCCCCCCCCCACATCTGTGTGTGACTTTTCCCCAGCCCCCCTGTCACCTATGGCGTTGTGTTACATTCCCCCAGCTACCTCCATGACACCGCCCTCTGTGAGCCCGGGCCGCGCCCCCCCAGCCCAGCTACCCCAGATGGGAGGGGAGAGGACACTGTCTGCAGTGAGGGAGATATGGGGGAGGAACTGTGTTGGTCTTGACCCCGAGCAGCAGGAACGGTTGTGGCAGTTGCTGTTTGAATTCAGAGACAGCTTTGCGCTGAGTGAGGAAGAGGTGGGTCAGACTCTTCTGGTGCAGCATGAGATCGACACAGGTGATGCTCGACCTATCAAGATGCGTCCCCGCCGTATCCCGCTGGCACGCCAGGAGGCGGCAGACAAGGCTGTGTTGGAGATGCAGCGGGCAGACTTCATTGAGCCCTCAGACAGCCCCTGGGCGCGCCAGTCGTCATGGTTCCAAAGGGGGCAAGCTGAGGTTCTGTGCGGACTACAGGCGGCTGAATGAGGTAACCAGGAAGGACTCATACCCCATACCACGTATCGATGAGTCGCTGGACCTGGTTAGGGGTCCTCCTGGTTCTCCTCACTAGACCTCCGCAGTGGCTACTGGCAGGTGCCCCTCTCCCCAGAGGCCAGAGCCAAAACTGCGTTCTCCACTAACAGAGGACACTGGCAGTTCAAGGTCCTGTGCTTTGGCCTGTGCAACGCTCCAGCTACTTTTGAGCGTTTGATGGACAGGGTGCTGGATGGCATCCCCCGACAGCAGTGTCTGGTATACCTCGATGACATCCTGGCCCATGGCAGCTCCTTCCAGTCAGCCCTGGGGGCGCTACGGTGTGTGCTGGAGAGGGTGGCTGCCGCAGGTCTGAAGCTCCACCCCGAGAAGTGCCACTTCATGAGGAGAGAGGTGTCCTTCTTGGGCCACGAGTGGGGAAGGAGGATCAGCACCATGGAGGACAAGGTAGCGGCTGTCAGAGACTGGCCCACCCCCACCGACCAGCGTCAGCTGAAGAGCTTCCTGGGCCTGGCCTCGTACTACAGGAGGTTTGTACGGGGGCTTCTCAAGCGTTGCTGCTCCACTGAACCGCCTGCTGCCGAAGGACAAGGCTTTCACTTGGACAGTGGAGTGTGAGGAGGCGTTCAACACCCTCAAACGTGCACTGATCGAGGCCCCCGTGCTCGCCCCCCTGACCTCACATTGCCCTTTATCCTGGACACAGACCGCGAGCAATGTGGGCATGGGTGGGGTGCTGGCCCTGGTGGGGCCAGAGGGGGAGAAGAGTGGTGGCGTACTTCAGCAAAACATTTGACAAACATGAGCGCCGCTACTGTGTCACCCGGCGCGGGAGCTCTTGGCTGTTGTGGCTTCCGTCAAACACTTCAAGTACTACCTGGGTGGTCTGCCCTTTACTGTAAGGACTGACCACTCTGCTCTCCAGTGGCTCATGTCTTTCAGAGAGCCAGAGGGGCAGGTGGCACGCTGGTTGGAGGAGCTTCAGCCGTATGACTTCACGGTGGTGCACAGGGCAGGGGGCACGCCACTCCAACGCCGACGCCATGTCCCGTCGGCCCTGTACTGCAGACGGCTGCCGCCACTGTGAACGGAGAGAGGGACGGGAGAGAGCTGTGTGCAGAGGGGGGGTCTGTGCCACAGTGTGTCGGGCGAGCGGGCCTGTCTGCTGTGAGCTGCAGACTGTCGACGTGGCTGAATGGGGGCAGCAGCAGGGGACGGGACACAGACCTACAGCCAGTGCTACAGTGGGTAGAGGCGCAGGTGAGGCCACCATGGGAAGAGGTGACAGCACTCTCACTCGCGACCAAAGGGTTGTGGTCAAAGTTTGAGCGACTGCGGCTGGCTGATGGCGTGTTACAGCGGGCATGGAAGGGAGTCAGCTACGGGGAGGAGAGGTGGCAGGTGGTGGTCCCAAAAGCATTGCGGGAGGCTGTGCTCCAGAGTACTCATGGGGGGTGGGGACTGGACACTTTGGGGTCACAAAAAACACTGCGCCGCCTCCGTCAGGGCTTTTACTGGGGGGCAGCACAAGAGGGATGTGGAAGACTTTTGCCGCCGCTGTGACAACTGCACAGCGAGAAAGGGCCCCCCAGGCCGCTCTCATGCTCAGCTCCAACAGTTCCCAGTGGGGCTCCCATGGAGAGGGTGGGAGTGGATGTAGTTGGGCCGTTCCCCACCACAGACAGTGGAAACCGCTGGGTGCTCACGGCCATGGACTATTTCACAAAATGGCCCGAGGCCTATGCTCTGCCTGACCAGGAGGCAGAGACCATCGTCGACGCCCTGACAGCGGGGGATGTTCAGCAGGTTTGGAGCTGCAGAGTCCATCCACAGCGACCAAGGCAGAAACTTTGAGTCCCGTGTGTTCGCCACCATGTGTGAGAGGCTGGGTATGCACAAGACCCGCACTACTCCTCTCCATCCTCAAAGTGATGGCCTTGTGGAGCGCTTCAACAAAACGCTTGGACAGCAGCTGGCCATCGTCTCTTCCAAACACCAGCGTGACTGGGACAAGCACCTGCCTATGGTCCTCATGGCATGCCGCTCCGCTGTCCAAGACTCCACCTCCTGCACACCTGCCCTCCTCATGCTGGGGAGAGAGATCCGTACCCCTGCGGACATGGCGTTTGGTCGGCCCCTGGATAGCCCTCATGTTTCCCCGGGCCGGAGTATGCCCGGAGACTCCAGGACCGCCTGGAGACAGCCCACACCTTCGCCCGAGGCAGCTGCTGAATGCAGGTGTGAGGCAGAAGAGGAACTATGACGTGCACACCCGGGGAAGGCACTTTGTGGCTGGGGAGCTGGTCTGGGTCTACAGCCCGCTAAGGAAAAAAGGCAGATGCCCCAAGTTGGACAGTCACTGGGTGGGACCCTGCAGTGTCCTGGAGAGGGTAGGGGAGGTTGTTTACCGGTGCAGCTTCCTCCCAGGGGGAGAAAGGTGACACTGCACCGGGACAGGTTAGCCCCATATAGAGGGGCCTCTTCTCCCCCCAAACCCCAGAAACCCCCCACAATTCCCCTCTCTGGCAATGACATTCTCCAGGCACCCACCCCCCGGGTGCCGCAGACAAGGCTCCAGACAGCCCACTCCCCCTGTGTCACCGCGTGGTTCCCCAACCACGGACTGTATTACCCGTTCCCGCTTCCTTGTCCCCCATGTCCTTGCTTTCATCCCCTGGTTCCCAGAGGGGCACTCTCGCGGCCATCACAGCCACGCAGGCAAAGGAGACCTCCGGGTCGCTTCAGAGACTTTGTTTGTTCCCTCGGGGACCCAGGGACTTTGTGGTGGGGGGGCTGTGTAGCGACCCGCACAGACAGCTGTGTGTTATGTGTTAGGCTAGTAGATGGTTGTGTTGTACCTACCAGTACCCAGTGTTCGCGGGGTCCGACATGTCAATCAACCTGCTATCTGCCAATCACGGGAATGCCTGGAATGTTCTGATGCCGGGCATCCTGGCGGTTGCGGAGTGGCGTGGAGAGGGGTTGGGCAGGGGGATGGAGCATTGGAAGTTAAGACCAGGTTTAGCCTTTGTTCTCTCTCTTTTTTACGTCTGGGCTTCACAAGAGAAGGTCACGATTGGCTTGTGTATTATCTTTCATTTATTTGGCGTGGGCTACGGCCAAACAGTAGCCTGTATAAAGTTGGTTTAATAAACCGTCCATTCGTAAACTCAATCCTCTGTCTGGACAGTTGTTCTTCTATGATCTAGTCAGGTCATTACAATAGTAATGACTATATGCCGTGGCAGAGCCAGGGTGAAATTTCCCTATAACAAAAATTGTAATTGCTTATTTGCTACTTGTGGCTGATCGAATAGAAGTTTCGTAATAATGACGTTATTAAGTGTACTGATATAAGTAGGACACGTGACATACCGGCAACTTTGAGAAAAAACACTTTATATCAGAGTTGTGCATGCTACAACTACCACAGCCACAAAGTCATAAACCCCGCCTATTTCTACAATTTATCTTCTTAAAATGTGAATTTAAACCTAACCATAACCACACTGCTTATGCCTAACCCTAACCTTAAATTAAGTCCAAAATACACATATTTGTTTTTATGATTTTTTATGATATAGCCAATGTTGACCTTGTGGCTGTGGTAACTAGTGACAACTAGTAAAGTGTTATAATTTAAAAATTCTGTTGGCTGTTTAACCCGGTTGAAACAGTGTACAGTAAGTGTATATTTAGCATTTGTGAAATTATTTTGATGTAATATGAAAGTAAAGGGCTTTATGTTTCTAGAACCTTATTGCAATTGATTATCAATTAACTTTTAAAGATAATAAAGATAATATGCCATTTATCAGACGCTTTTATCCAAAGCGACTTACAGTCATGCGTGCATACATTTTTGTGTATGGGTGGTCCCGGGGATCGAACCCACTACCTTAGCGTTACAAGCGCCGTGCTCTACCAGCTGAGCTACAGAGGACCACGAATACTTTTAGATGGAGTATTTGGCTGTTTTGGCTGCCAGAGCCAGTCCTTGGACATCAAGGAGTAACAGTAGGCTACGTTCTTGGGCTAATGTAGCCTATTTAAAGGACATAACGCTGCTTGCTTAGCAAGTACCACTTCTTCTTGATTCAGCTCACACGAGGCTCAAACCCAGGACCTCTGCCTTGCTAGCACACATGACCGCCCTCCTGAACCGTCTTACCAGTCAGTGCCACCAGTGGGGACAATTCAGGCTGAGGAGTACGTTTCACACATCCCCATTTGCTACACCTACGGCATACATATTGTAGCGAACGGCGTGGCAGGGAAGCAAACCCGGGTCGCTGGCGTGAAATGCACAAACCCTACGCATTGCACCAATAGGGTTAACCCACTTGGTGGGAATTGTAATGTGGCTCATATAGCAGGATCGCTACACTGCCCCCTCTGAACAGAAAGGCATGTCCCTGTGCTTCGACTACTCAGATTCCTCACACGACAGGTCATGCGTTCCGTTGGCCATTCTACTTCTGACACCAGTGTAGCAAACGGCAGGGCAGGGAAGCGAACCCGGGTTGGTGGCGTGAAATGCAAACACCCTACGCATGGCGCCAATAGGGTTAACCCACTTGCTGGGAATTGTAACGTAGCTCATATAGTGAGGATAGCTACAATATAATCAATATCAAGACTTCAACATTGAATTATGATTTGTCCCACCTTCTCCTACCACTGGGTGTATGGGTCCACAAACAAAGAGAGATAGCTAGCTATCTGAACCTGCCAGTGGCAGAAGAGATTGATGACAGGACATTCTCTCTGGTCTATTTGTCAACAGGCCTTGTCCTTGCTGTCCAGCATACAGCCTGTGTGTTGTAGTGGATTGGACGCACTGCACCAAATTCACCCCAGGCCCTCCTGCCCCCAAAACAGGGGGATCAATGTGGAATGCTGCCCTTTTGAGTTGAGCAACACGGTTTCCTGTTTGTTTGACTGCTGAGTAAACTGAGCCTTTAGAGCAAGTGTCAAACTCATTCCATGGAGGGCCAAGTGTCTGTGGGTTTTCGCTCCTCCATTGTACTTAATTGATGACTTAAGGTCACTGATTGGAGCTCCTATCACTTGGTTGTCTAGGTCTTAATTAAAAGGAAACCCAAAAACCAGCAGACACTACCCACTGGGCACAGACTTCAATTCAACATCTATTCTACGTTGGTTCAACGTAATTTCATTGAAATGACGTGGAAACAACGTTGATTCAACCAGTATGTGCCCAGTGGGTAGGCCCTCCATGGAATGAGTTTGATACCACTGCTTTGGGAGTTTCTCCATTATGTCGCCCTCAAACTCAACTCTGGACCTTGAAGCCAGTTCCACTGCATGTTTTCATTGCTCTCCTCTAATCAGGGATTTAGATCTGGGACACCAGGTGTGTGCAATGAATTATCAGGTAGAACAGAAAACCAGCAAGCTCCGGTCCTCGTAGGGTAAGAGTTGAGTACCCCTGGTGTACAGGGAGAGCACATTGACCCCTGTTGTTTGTTGTAGTTTGTCAGTGCCTTGGAAAGGTCTGGGGTGGCGGGGTGCAGAGTAACACTACGGAAGGCGACAAGTGGGAGTATTAATCGCAGGCTCCACACACACACTATTTCTGTAATGACAGAGCACGGTGAGGGCAGATGGTCATGAACACAGGACTGGATCTACCTGCAGGGACAGCAGGTGAACATCCCATTTACACTGAAAGAGATGCCTGTAATGATGGAGAAAACACACACTGTCGCATGAGAAACTGGCCTCCTCTGTCACAGGTGAAATAAGGTAAGTTTCCCCTGACTCCAAGTCAATGTACTTCTTGAACCGGAGATGATTACTATGGATACTATTGATTTTATGAGAGATGAAAGATCCAACTTGAGAAACACGTATCCGGGTCTAACGGTCGTCTCGCGCCGAACTGCGCATGTGCATGCCGTCAAAACAAAGGCACTCCTTTGATATAAAGTTGTTTTTGATTAAAATGAAAACGTGTCAGTTTGCCACTTTCACGAGGTTGGAGTAATAACATGTTCCACTACTTAAAACAATGGCTGGAATCTAGGTTGTGCCTTTCGATTTCCAGAAAATGAACAACCTATGGAGGAATTTTTCACTTCTCTCATAGACTTCTCAAACCCCTGTTTCGCAAGTGTTCCTGGAAGTCTTGCGATGTTGCGCATCTGCGTTTGGTCCATACTATCACAAATCCATGGGAT
Source organism: Coregonus clupeaformis (assembly GCF_020615455.1). Taxonomy (NCBI): domain Eukaryota; kingdom Metazoa; phylum Chordata; class Actinopteri; order Salmoniformes; family Salmonidae; genus Coregonus; species Coregonus clupeaformis. Next base: position 18,306,745 of record NC_059212.1, read on the forward strand.
GTCCCTACGCCGTTGAAATTTAAAATGGTTAAGGTAAGGGTTAAGTTTAGGGTTAGGTTAGGGTAGGGGTTAAGGTTAGGGTTTAGGGTATGGATGTCCCAAGGATCCCGGATAGGACTGACCCTCTGGGTTTAGAAACTCTGTGATGTTACTGTAAGTTTTTTATATTGCTGCACCATCGAGAGCATCCTGACTGGTTGCATCACTGCCTGGTATGGCAACTGCTCAGCCTCCGACCGCAAGGCACTACAGAGGGTAGTGCGTACGGCCAAGTACATCACTGGGGCCAAGCTTCCTGCCATCCAGGACCTCTATACCAGGCTGTGTCAGAGGAAGGCCCTAAAAATTGTCAAAGACTGCAGCCACCCTAGTCATAGACTGTTCTCTCTGCTACCGCACGGCAAGCGGTACCGGAGCGCCAAGTCTAGGTCCAAGAGGCTTCTAAACAGCTTCTACCCCCAAACCATAAGACTCCTGAATATCTAATCAAATGGCTAGCCAGACTATTTGCATTGCCCCCCGACCCCTCTTTTACGCTGCTGCTACTCTCTGTTTATTATCTATTGTGGGGTTCTATTTTCTCATAATTGGATCTGTATGTGATGAATAGCTTAGAAGGAATGCATTAATGATAAGCATAGGTTTGTACTATACTGATATAAATTGTTTCACATAATTCATGTGAGGAACGTTAGGGGGTAGGATGAGATAAGAACTTGTGTCTCAAAATACTAGACTACACTGCTTCTTTGTGATCTGTGAACCGTCCAAGGACATGGGTACTGCAAAAAGTGCTGACTCTACAGGTTGTTATGATAAAAACGTATGCCTGGAACAGGGATGCGCCAAGGGACTGGGACCAGCCGGTGCACCAACGGATAGGCTGAGTAAGTCTAAACCACGCTCAGTCTCTACTCTGATTGGCCAGCAGGGAGTGGGAAATATCTCTGTCAGAGTATTTGAAGAAGAACCTGTAACAATGGATTAGTTCTCTGAATGCCCTGCGTGGTATTTCAGTGGACCCGTATATACGAACATCATATTTACCATTGAAGTGTTTGCATTAATTAAAATACTAGTCTATTTAGAAGACGTGTATTGACCTCTTTTGTTCCTGATACCAGATTTGAATTGACGCAACTTAACAATTGGTGACCCCGACGTGATCTGGTAAAGGGACTTCGCTGGATATCGTCCGGCCCATTTGGACAGCTCTGTCATTGGACGGTGTGTTTCACAAAGAGTCCGGACTACTAAAAAAAGGTAAGCAGACACCTATTGTTATATAACTAAAGTTCTGCATATTGGCTTTATCCAAATTAATTTTGTGAAACACCTGTCTGATGTAAGTGAACTAAATTATGAAACTATTATGAGTAGATAAGCACAATATTGTGACATGCAAACCTTTGGTGAATGTGATGTTAAACCATGGTACCAGAGAGTATTTGTGCTACCGGCAAGGTCCGTAACTGCGGAGTATGGCTAGGTTCGGAGACAATACTGACATCTATCGGAAAGGTCCGTAACTGCGAGAATATGGCTAGGTTCGAAGATACAGGGAATAATTGATTTAGTAATTGCTATCGGCAAGGTCCGTAACTACGTGGATACGGCTAGGTTCGAAGAATTACACCGGCAAGGTCCGTAACTACGAGGGTACGGCTAGGTTCGGGAAATTTTAGATAAATACTAGCGACTGGCAAGGTCCGTAACTTCGAGGGTACGGCTAGGTTCAGCAGAGTATTTTGAAGATAGTAGAGGAGGCTGTGTGCCCAAATAGAAGAGGCTGTGTGCCCAAATAGATTGTGTGTGGAGTGTAAGTGTGTCATTTATGACTGTGTGACATATTTGACTGTGTGATAGGATTATGACTGTGTATTGTGAGTGAGTGCGATAACTGTGTACTATTTTTGCTGTGTGATAACTGTATACTACGTTTAACTGTGTACCATTTTTGGCTGTGAATACAAAGAATATTTTAAAACAGTAAATAATGAGAATTACAATTAGGAAATAAAGTTTAAATTGTGCAAACGTTAACAAAATACACCCATAGGAGGTACTATAAAAAGTTAGACAGTGCGAGTGTTGTCGTATGCATGAGAGTGTGAATGATAAACCTGTATACCTTGATAGAAAACTAATTGGGAAACAAATACGTCTGTGGCTGTCCAAACTGTATAATTTGGGGATAACTGTTGGGTTTGTGGTTGCTTAAACCATATAACCCGTTAATAACAATTAGGAACATAAAGCTAAAGTGATGAATTGTGTGACTGAACTGAAACGTTTGAGCTGATATGATTGAACTGTGGCGTTTGGTGTTAGACATAGCATAATACTGGTTTTAGGTGCTTGGGTTGAGGCTTTTTGGTTTATTATTTGATTTAACGTTTGATGTTTGACCCTGCAAAATACTGGTTAAACAATTAGACTGAAATAATTTGGTTTATCGTTGAAATATAAATATGCACCAACTTTAACTAATTAGGTGGGAATCATTTGATTTAAATAAATAGATTAAAGTACTTTAAATAACGACAGAATATTGGAAACACTTAAACGAGAAATAGCTCCTCAAAAGCCTACTCCCGCTGGAGAGTGAAGAGAGAGTTGCGAGGGGAGGGGCTGGAGACAGCGAAAGTGTGGCTTTTGGAGCCATGATAGACTGGGAGTTGGCTGGGAACACCACGGGGCGATTGTTTGAGAGGTACCTATAAATTTATAACGATATATACGTATGGGCTTGCTCACCCGAACGTAGACGTACGTCATGGGTGAGAAAGTAGAGAATATTTACATTTGCGGTAATTTGGCAGACGCTCTTGTCCAGAGCGACTTGCAGGAGCGATTGGGGTTGAGTACCTTGCTCGAGGGCACATCGGCAGATTTTTTGCCTGGTCGGCTCGGGGATTGGAACCGGCAACCTCTCGGTTGTTGGCGCGGCGCTATTGGTCACTAAGCTGCCTGCCGCCCCATATGAGTTTAAGGTTGTGCCGTTGTTTGATCATGTGATAAGGTTTAATGGGTAATCGGACCATAACTAATGTGGTTATGGAAGTAATGTATCAATAGTGGAGAGCCAATAGGGGGCTCCATTGAACTATTATGGTTTATTTGGCATTTCAATGGCATAAGGGGAAATCTGTATGTATGAGGGGAATTCGATTATGTATTATTATAGTATTATGGACACTCCGTAATAAATAAACTGAACCAAACAAGACTTTACTACAGCAATAGAGGATGGTTAATGTTGTTACGTTAGTTTTTAAACCCGATGATAGAGGTAAATGCAGAACGCTGTTAGAGAGTGTGTTTTATTTGTCTTACTAGGGTGTTTGAGATGAGAGGGCTGGCTAGACGGGGAGTGATGACGTGGCGTGATGACGTGGCTGGTTGTGCGACATGGAAGTTGTTGTTGTTTGGCGTGCTTTGAAAGCATCGCAGATGGTGTGGAGTGACTGGCGATGTATGTAGAGTGTTCCTGGTTCGAAAACAGGTAGGGACAGTGAGTAAAGCTTTCGCATTGGGGCTACATACCTAGATTACAATGTGGATTGAGAAATGTGAAAGGTTGAATTAGATAGCTTAAGTAGAAGTATTCTTGAAAGGTCTATGAAAATATGTTATAAGGTCCCCATGCGCTTTCCCCGAAGGAGCAAGGGGAGGGGTGAGAGAGAGTTAAAATGTTAGGAACATCATTAAATGTATGCTTATCAACAATAGCAAGTATTTGTTTTATTAATTAGGGCCTAATCAGAGAGAACAGTTAAAGAAATTGAATAGCGAACTGACATGGGTTAGTGGGAAAATATAAATAGTTGGTACATTTTAGAACGATAATTTATTTTGGTTACGGGGATGCAAGTGGCATTGGCTGTTGTGCTGGGGGAATAGCGCCAGCCTGTGGTGGGTTATGGATTTGTTACATAAACAAACTTATATTTTAAAGTAGAAGTGATGGAATAGGCTACAATTATAACATTATCAGAAAAAAGGCACAATTTAATGTGAAATAGTTATTACAATTATTATTGATAGTTATTACAGTTATTATCATTGATCCAGTAATGGTAGAAGGACAGTAGAGGAAAGGCAGGTGATTAAATCTCATTTAGGGAAGTTATATTAGGGAGAAAATACCATTAACTGAGGGAACATTTGATGTAACCGTGATTGTATTGGCTAAAAACTGAAATATGACATTTACAGGGGGGACAGGAACAATAGAAGGGGAGACAGATTTTCCTAGGGGGTTGAAAAAATAATTGATAATGGATCATTTGAGATGAGATCACATGTAGCAGAGTTAGGGTAATCAATTAAATAATAATTGTATACTCAGGGAATTTTGAGTGGTTTTATGGATTAGTTATGAGGAATTAGATTGATACAAACAATTATTGATGGGTTAAGACTGGGGATATCTGTATCATGTTTTGTGTGTACTACCATCTTTAGATTATAAGCAGGAGAAAGAGATTAGCTCATCTCATTGGAATGTTGCCCGGGGCTAGCAGTAGTGAAGTTAGGCAGTATTTAGGTCATAAAAGTGAGCTACCAAATTAAGTGAGGCCTGGCTATTTGTGGTTGTTATTTTTCAAATTGGGTTTTTCAAACAAAAAACAACACACCTAGTATGATGTTTATAAAGCCTTGTTGTTTCAATTTTTGGGGGTTTTCAGCAGGTCAAGGGTGATAGGTCTTAGAGGAGCACACACAGTGAATTTTATGGAGTTTTTTAGGTTTTGGCTGAGTTTGGGGTATATATGATTTCTTATGAGAATGAATGTCATGAGGACTTAATGAACACTTGGGATAACTAACATTTATGAAAAAGTGTGAAGAAGATTATAATTTGGTAATAATATATATGATTTGAACCATTAAATAACAGAAGAGAGAGTGGAGGGATGGCAATTGGATAATGAATTACCAATATTACCTAAGTGATTGTTTAGGTAGGTGGTAATATTGACACATGGGCAAATCATGTGTCAAAAGGGGAGTGGTATGATTAAATAATAAATATATACGAAGGAGAGGACAAAATACTTAAAAAATTTAAAAAAAAATAAAGATTAGAAATTGAGAGCTGAACATGTATGTGTGAAGACAGTTAATTAACCACACCCGTATGTCAGAGGTTTTGTGCCCCACAGGTGAACTAAAGGAGACTGGTGAGCATCCAGTCCCTAAAAGAAGAAAAACTGGAAGCAGGCCTGTTGGGAAGGGCCCTACCAAGTCCTATTAGATCCACCTGGGTGCATGTGACACACTGCAAAAAGGTAAACCCAGTTACACCTGACGAACAAACACAGAGTTAGGAGAAAGAACCGATCACCACTAGGGCTCGGGGGTTGGCTCCTTAACGAAGATTCCCTTACCCTGTCTGATCATCCCTGTGTGAGTTCGATAGAAGGTAAAGCAATGGGTTGGCATCTGGCGTCTGACATGTTCTCAGGGCGAGGGTGGGGATTCACAGGTCTCCCGACGGTAGGTAGCTGTCTGATTGTGGGGGCCATATTCCTAACACACTCAAACAGGTTACAGACCTGACAAGTGAGATATCCTCTTCAACTGGGGCACCCTATAGAGTAAACCTCTCTGAGGGAGGTAGTGAGACCGGGGCTGTGGTGAAAATAGTGCAAACTATAGACCTGAAGGAAGTAGGACAGGTAGAGACGGGGTGTAGAAATCTTGACCTGTGGTTGGAATGGATTTAGTATACGGCAAGAACTATGTCTAAAGAGGACTGTTATGCCTGTGGGACAGCCAAACCAAGGTTAACAACTACTCCGTTCCCCTTGACAGGCTTTGACTCTCTGTCAGGTTTATCCTCCATTATTAAATTGTTCAAGTCACCTGGGAATGTGGTGAAGGAGTCTTGTAGTAACTTGCACTATCTGTATCCCCCGATAACAAAGTCATCCCGACCTAGGTTGCCTCCGTTTGAAGTCTCAGGGGATTCTTATTGTTTTTCTAGGACTAGTAAGAAGGATACAGGGTAGGGCATCTTAGCCCCTGCTCCCACACAGAGAATGTCACAACTAAAGAGACCATGACTAATCTCTCCTCTTTGTTGCAGCCAGAGGATTTTAGGAACCAAAACCAGGCCCGTGCTGACATCTGATGGTTGTGTGGTGATAACTGATTGTGAACTCACCTACATACGCAAACAATCAAACGTGTCAGAGACTGGTGAGTTGTCACGTAGAAAGTAGGACCTCCTCCCGGGATCAGTACCTCGAGGGGTTCCAGAACAATTCAAAGCTAGGAATCAGATCGCAGCTGGGTTTGAATCAAGTATTTTCTGGTGGTCAACAATTAATAAAAACGTAGATTGGATGAATTATATTTACTATAACCAGCAAAGATTTATAAACCACACTCGTGATGCAATAAAGGGATTAGCTGAGCAGACAGCGGCAACTAGCTTAATGGCATGGCAGAATAGAATAGCTTTAGATATGCTTTTGGCTGAGCGGGGCAGAGTTTGTGTTCTGTTTGGAAATATGTGCTGTACTTTCATCCTCAAACAATATAGCACCGGACGGGTCCGTGACCAAAGCGCTTCAGGGACTCACCACGTTGGCGAACGAACTGGCTGAGAACTCTGGTATTGATAGTTCCCTAAACGGTTGGTTTGATAACATATTTGGTAAATGGAAAACTATTGTTGTAACTATTCTGGGTGAAGTTATAGCTTCTATGGGTATACTTGTTCTTTGTGGATGTTGTCTTATTCCCTGTGTCTGAGGGTTGGTGAGAAAGCTGTTTGTGTTTTATGTTTTAATAATCTTATGTTTTGTGTTCTATTAATCCTGTGTTTTATGCTTTATTAATCAAGTTAACCATTGTGAATGTTTGTCTTTCCTTATGTGAAGGTTTGAAGTTCCTGGGTGACTTGTAGCCAACCGTTTGCAAGTTCGGTGTAGGTGGAATGACTGAGGGTTTTTATTTTTTATTATCATTATTGTCTATTAATAAAAGTGTGATTCTTTTTGTTTGTATTGTATTTTAATGAGTGACACCCTAGTGGGTGTCAAAAGGTGGAATCCAAATTTCCCTGAAATTTCTTATTTTGGGTTTTCTTATTTTGGGTTCACACCCAGTGGGTGTGAAAAGGGGGATTGTGAGGTTCTATTTTCTCATAATTGGATCTGTATGTGATGAATAGCTTAGAAGGAATGCATTAATGATAAGCATAGGTTTGTACTATACTGATATAAATTGTTTCACATAACAGGCTGTGATTCATGTGAGGAACGTTAGGGGGTAGGATGAGATAAGAACTTGTGTCTCAAAATACTAGACTACACTGCTTCTTTGTGATCTGTGAACCGTCCAAGGACATGGGTACTGCAAAAAGTGCTGACTCTACAGGTTGTTATGATAAAAACTTATGCCTGGCAACAGGGATGCGCCAAGGGGCTGGGACCAGCCGGTGCACCAACGGATAGGCTGAGTAAGTCTAAACCACGCTCAGTCTCTACTCTGATTGGCCAGCAGGGAGTGGGAAATATCTCTGTCAGAGTATTTGAAGAATAACCTGTAACAATGGATTAGTTCTCTGAATGCCCTGCGTGGTATTTCAGTGGACCCGTATATACGAACATCATATTTACCATTGAAGTGTTTGCATTAATTAAAATACTAGTCTATTTAGAAGACGTGTATTGACCTCTTTTGTTCCTGATACCAGATTTGAATTGACGCAACTTAACACTATGCATAGTCACTTTAATAACTCTACCTACATGTACATTTTACCCCAATTACCTCGACTAACCGGTGCCCCCGCACATTGACTCTGTACCCCCTGTATATAGCCTCGCTATTGTTATTTTTACTGCTGCTCTTTAGTTATTTGTTACTTTTTTGTGATGTTTTTTTGGTATTCTTTCTTAAAACTGCATTGTTGGTTAAGGGCTTGTAAGTAAGCATTTCACTGTAAGGTCTACACCTGTTGTATTCGGCGCATGTGACAAATGACATTTGATTTGATTTGATTAACTCTTTCTGTATATATAAAAATATATATTTACATTGAATATATTTTAATTGAAAAGGAATTTTAATTGAAAAATAATATCAATTCAAAAGTGCATCCTGTCCTTCATAAAGAGAGATAAAGGCTCTCACAGAACTCCAGCTTTGTCTAAAGCAGTGGACACCAACCGGTCGATCGGTTGGTGTAAAAAACCCAACGATAAGCCTTGCGTTCCTACTTTTTAAAAATGTGTCTTGCACTGTTGGCGGTAGGTGAACCCGATTCAGTTTTCCCGCATGCCTGGTAGGCGGCGTGTTCTCATTTTGAAACCTTTCATAATATGTCTGAAGCAGTGTTGCCAACTTAGCGACTTTGTCGCTATATTTAGCCAGTATTCATACCCCTCTGGCGACACATTTTCAAAAACTCGACTAACGACAAATCTAGAGACTTTTTCTGGTGTTATTGGAGACTTTTGGAGACTCTGACGTGAAAGCACGTATCGTCCTTACTCTTCTCAACGAGCAGCGGGTGCTGCCGTGGGCCCCACCCCCGTCCCAAAGGACTCACAGGCGGCCCAGTCCTCGCGCAGCAGTCCCTCCCAGCTGCAGTCAGAGCAGGAGATGTTCACCCCTCTGTGTCCAGACTGCAAATGAATCGCGCATGCGGGAAGCCGCTGCTGGCTGATCCCGCCCTGGTTTATGTTAAGTTGCGTCAATTCAAATCTGGTATTAGGAACAAAAGAGGTCAATACACGTTGTAGTGTATTAAAGATTATGACTTTCTTAATGGAACCAGAGGGGATGTTTATCTTAGTTCAAAAGTAGCCGTTTGTAGGGTGACGCCCGAAGGGAGACAGGTGATTGGACCGCAGAGGGAGCAACCCATATTTTTACATTGTTTATAAGTATATGCTGGAGGCACAGGGGGTTAGAGCAGCCATCACAATTCGAGGACACTGCTCTCCGGGGGATCTTGACTCCTGTAACTCATGCTGAAAGCTTGTGATATGAATAAACCTTATGATCCAAGTTCAGTATGAGCAGACTCCTTTGTTTATCAGCAATAATTGCCAGCATTTACTCGATACGACAACGTCTTCTAAATAGACTAGTATTTTAATTAATGCAAACCACTTCAATGGTAAATATGATGTTCGTATATACGGGTCCACTGAAATACCACGCAGGGCACTCAGAGAACTAAGCCATTGTTATGAGTTCTTCTTAAAATACTCTGACAGAGATAGTTCCCGTTCCCTGCTGGCCAATCAGAGTAGAGGTTGAGCGTGGTTTAGACTTGCCCAACCTATCGCTGGCGCTCAGGCTGGTCCCAGCCTCTTGGCGCTCCCTTGTTGCCAGGTGTCTAGTTGTTTTGCAACTTATCCAGAAAGTCAGCACTTTTGCAGTACACGTCCTTGGACGGTTCACAGATCACAAAGAGGCAGTGTTCGGGTATTGTGAGACACAAGTTCTTATCTCCCCCTACTCCCTAAAACAGCTCCTCAAATTAATCACAGCTTGTTAGGTGAAACAATTTATGTCAGTACAGTACAAACATTTTATGCTTAATCATTAATGCATTTAAGCTAGGTATCACATCCAGATCCCCACACTTACATTCAGGGCAGGATGTAAATGTAAAATGTTCTTTGTCTAAAATAAATCACTGCACAAAAATAAAGCACTGCATTTGACTCACACAGCCTCAGTCACTTACTCACCTCGTCCACTGTGTGTGTGCCTCTCTGTGACATAAGCTAAACATCTAGCTGGCTAGCTCATCAGGACAGTCAAAACTGTACACTCAAAAATACAGAAAGGAGTGGGAATCCAACCCTGAATTCAAAGGCTGGTTGAAGCCGTTTATTGGAGATGATACACGGGCATACTGCCTGTATTGTAAGGCTGATTTCTACGCCAAACTTAGTGATGTAAAAAAACACATGACAACTCAAAAACATACTCGAAAGGCAAAGCCTTATAACAGTTCCACCCAAAACAAGCTGCCATTTATGGTTAAAACAATTGACTCTGCAAAAAAGGCTGAGGCCACCATGGCATTAGCTATTGCTGAAAAGGTTGGTCGCAGATGTGGGTGACCAGCATTTCAGCCTCCTCCTCGATGAGTCCACGGATGTAAGTGTTTCTAAGTACCTGGGGGTTGTGATAAGGTACTTTAGTGACACCAAGCAGACAATTGTATCAACATTTCTGGGGCTTGTTGAGTTGGAGGGAGGAGATGCCAAATCTATAGCCCGTGCTGTTGTGGCTTTCCTCGAAGTGTTGTCTTAAAAAAGAGAAACTCCTGGGGATATGGACTGACAATGCCTCTGTTATGACGGGGATAAACAATGGGGTCCATAAAGTGCTGAAGGAGGAGTATGGCCTCAAATATCTGGTTCTTATTCGCTGTGTGTGCCACTCTCTGCAGCTTGCTTTAAGTCATGCTTCCAATGACCCCATCCCCCGTAGTGTGGAGTACTTAGTACTAGAGACTTATAACTGGTTTTCAGTGTCTCCAAAGCGCACGGAGGCCTACAAGTCCATATATGAGACCATCAACTGTGGGAAGAAACCTTTACAGATAACCAAGGTGTGTGTCACACGTTGGCTCTCCATTGAACCCGCTGTTTCACGCATTTTGGACCAGTGGGAGGATCTGAGGCTGCATTTCGTAGTCACCAAGTCCAGTGAACACTGCTACATGGCTGAGGTTTTATACTCCATGTACAGTGATCCTCAAAACATATTGTATCTGACTTTGTAGAAGGCAGTGCTGGGTGAGGTACAGTTGGCCATCAAGGCTTTTGAGGGAGAGCAAGTAGATCCTCTTAAGCTACTTGACATCTTAGTTAGCCTGATCAAGTCTGTGAGCAGCAGGGTGCTGAATCCACTGGCAAATGTTGATGTACTCAAAGGGCCAGTAGATGGATACATCAGTCCCAAACCGTACCTTGGTTACCTTTTTGAGTCAAAGGCAGCTGAGCTCCACCTTGCGCCTGAGGATGAAAACAATGTCCGAAAGCGGTGTGTAGCCTTCACCATCTCCCTCACTAATGAGTTGAGGGTGAGACTGCCGGACAACATCGAAGCATTGCAGTACATGTCAGTTTTCAATGTGGAGGAAACTCTAAAGCACAATAAGAGCCCTGGAGAAATATAAAAAATAGCCTATCCCCTGCAGAGATAGACAAGATTGTCCAGCAATGGCGTGCCATATATCTTAGTAAATGGAATGAGACAAAAAACACACTGGGCTTCTGGAGTGAGTTCTGAAGTTCAGGGATGCAGCTGATATCAACCCGTTTCAAGAACATGCCATGGCTGCTGTGTCTGTGTTGTCCTTGCCACACTCGAATGCTGAAGTTGTGAGAGTATTCAGCCAGATGAGTGTGGTAAAAAGCAAACTTAGAAATCGGATGTCCTTGCAGACCCTTAACTCCATCCTGTACATTCGATATGGACTGAAGCTGTCTGGTGAGGCTTGCTATGAGCACTAGCTGCCTGATAATGTTTTGCAGCTTTTTGGCACATCAGCTGCTTACTCATTTAAGTCAGCTCTCTCAGTTGCTGAACCTGCCATAGAGAGCCTTGACCAAAATGACGATGACCCACTCTTTCTGTGAGCCAGCACAGCCTGTGTGTGTGTGGAGGGGGGTCTGAAAAAAACAAACAATTAACCTGAATTAGACCCAGACTAGTTACCATCATTTTCTCACATTGCCATTGACAGTTTTTTCTATTGTCTCTTTTTGGTCCATTTAGATTGTTAAAATGTTTAAAATGTTATGGTTAAAAATTTTCATGTTTTACTGTGACTTGTTGTAGGCTCCTAAGTGGACCATAAGGTTAAAAACCAAATCAAACTTAAGAAAACGAAAAAAAAAAAATAAAAAAATAAGTAACTCCGCCAGAGTGTCTCTTTTGGGTCACTTTTGCCTGTCCCAAGCCCGGATAAAGGATGAGGGTTGGAATTGTGACATAAAAAAAAAGAAGAATCGACAGAAGAAAGTTAATTTGTAGTTCTAAACATATTTAGGGTGTTTTTTACTCACTTTTTGTCTCTCCCACAACGTTATTCCTCTCTCCTACAGCGTCCAACACAATTACATGCACATGGCCAATTATACAAATTAGGTGATGATGTCATTTAGCGACTTTTAGGACAGCCAATAGCTACTTTCCTTACTGAGGAGTTGGCAACAAACTGCCTTCCCAGCGGCCCGGGGGAGCAAATCAAGTACACTATAGGTCTACCACTGGCCAATCGAATGGCTTAGATTACCGTGTCAGCAGTAACGAAGCAGGCATAAAAGAAAGCTACAGCAAAGTTGATACTGTGAGATTTCAAAACGTTTCAAACCATGACTAGAAAGAGACTGTCAACGAATACAGAAAAGAGCTGCTGTTTTTATAAGTGAGTTCATGTTTAAGTTTTTACTCAGCACTGTCAACTTTCTATTCAACACTTTTATAAGTCATAAAATGGGCGTTCTCCCTACTTCCACTAGCATTTGCGCTACAACCAGCATTGCAGCTGCAATGAATAAGTAGGAAAGTGTATCGATAGGCTTGCGTTGTTATTATTAGCGGCTTGGGTCTTTTTTAATATTGAGGAATATTTCGCTTTCTCTGGTCATAGGAGTAACAACATTAATTTGTTCATGAGGTAGCTGAAGACGGTGTCCCTTTTTGGTCAGCAGAGGAAAGGGAGAGCGGAGGGACACTGAGACTGACCATCAGATGCAGGCTCCAACAGCCCAGTAAAATAAAAATAAAGCGAATCACTCAGCTGTACCTCACAAGTAATACAACAACTGATCTATAGCCTACCTCAAACGTTGAAATATAATTTTAGAAAATAGTCTGAGAAGAACAACAATGCATTGGCATGGCAATTCAAGCAAAGCCAATATGCGGTGATAATGTTTTGGGTCTATAGCCTACTGCACAAACCTCATTACTAGATTTACATTTACATTTTAGTCATTTAGCAGACGCTCTTATCCAGAGCGACTTACAGTTAATGCATACATTTTATTTTATTAATTTTTTTCATACCCCCTGTGGGAATCAAACCCACAACCCTGGCGTTGCAAACGCCATGCTCTATCAACTGAGCTACATCCCTGCCGGCCATTCCCTCCCCTACCCTGGACGACGCTGGGCCAATTGCGCGCCGCCCCATTGGTCTCCCGGTCACGGCCGGCTATGTCAGAGCCTGGATTCGAACCAGGATCTCTAGTGGACAGTACTGTTTTTAATTGGTTAATGTTGCATAGGCTTACTTTTTTAATTCATGTAAAAAAAATAAAAATAAACGGTAGATCTTGGCTTGCATTTTGACTCAGAAAGTGATCTCGACTCAAAAAAGGTTGGTGACCACTGGTCTAGAGGACAATAATGTACAAAGCAGCGCTGTGTGTAACGCAACCATCAAGGTTTTAGATTCAGGGAACAATGAAACATTCAGAGAAAACACTGTTTACAAATAAGAATAAAAATCTATATAATAAAATGACTGTGGTCAATGAATAATACAAAACAGAAACACAGTCTTCAACTTGCACTGAGGAGGTACTGTATGAAATTTTATTTGATCATTGCACATGTAAGAAACACCTAGTCAGTCGTCCAGTGAGACCGATTTGATAACCCTTTGAGCCACAAACCAGAAATATTTCTCAAATGTCCCCATCCAGATTTATGAAGCTGTATCAGCGCTCATATCAAATTATGCTGAGGTGTTTTATTTGTTATGAGATTCACGTCCCAGGCTCACTTTCAACAGAACTATTGGTAAAGTGAGATGGTGTGCTACCACCTAGTGCACATTTGGCGTAAATGCGTTATTGACCCATATTTTCAGAACTCCACATTAAATTAATAGTCAAGTCTTAAAAAAACAAACAAAACATTTATTCACTGAGCATCAGTCAATGAGTACAAACATAGTATTTATCTGAATCACTGTAACAGCCATTCAAATATCTAGTTGTCAATCATAGATTTGTTGAAAGTACATCTACAGTAAGTCAATTAGTGGAATACCGTACAAAAACAACTATTTCATGGTAGATAGCGCAAGCAGATTGAACAACAGTATATATATATATATATATATATATATATATATATATATATATATATATATAACAGTGGGGAGAACAAGTATTTGATACACTGCCAATTTTGCAGGTTTTCCTACTTACAAAGCATGTAGAGGTCTGTAATTTTTTATCATAGGTACACTTCAACTGTGAGAGACGGAATCTAAAACAAAAATCCAGAAAATCACATTGTATGCATTAATTTGCATTTTATTGCATGACATAAGTATTTGATCACCTACCAACCAGTAAGAATTCCGGCTCTCACAGACCTGTTAGTTTTTCTTTAAGAAGCCCTCCTGTTCTCCACTCATTACCTGTATTAACTGCACCTGTTTGAACTCGTTACCTGTATAAAAGACACATGTCCACACACTCAATCAAACAGACTCCAACCTCTCCACAATGGCCAAGACCAGAGAGCTGTGTAAGGACATCAGGGATAAAATTGTAGACCTGCACAAGGCTGGGATGGGCTACAGGACAATAGGCAAGCAGCTTGGTGAGAAGGCAACAACTGTTGGCGCAATTATTGGAAAATGGAAGAAGTTCAAGATGACGGTCAATCACCCTCGGTCTGGGGCTCCATGCAAGATCTCACCTCGTGGGGCATCAATGATCATGAGGAAGGTGAGGGATCAGCCCAGAACTACACGGCAGGACCTGGTCAATGACCTGAAGAGAGCTGGGACCACAGTCTCAAAGAAAACCATTAGTAACACACTACGGCGTCATTGAATAAAATCCTGCAGCGCACGCAAGGTCCCCCTGCTCAAGCCAGCGCATGTCCAGGCCCGTCTGAAGTTTCCAAATGACCATCTGGATGATCCAGAGGAGGAATGGGAGAAGGTCATGTGGTCTGATGAGACAAAAATAGAGCTTTTTGGTCTAAACTCTACTTGCCGCGTTTGGAGGAAGAAGAAGGATGAGTACAACCCCAAGAACACCATCCCAACCGTGAAGAATCCATCATTCTTTGGGGATGCTTTTCTGCAAAGGGGACAGGACGACTCCACCGTATTGAGGGGAGGATGGATGGGGCCATGTATTGCGAGATCTTGGCCAACAACCTCCTTCCCTCAGTAAAAGCATTGAAGATGGGTCGTGGCTGGGTCTTCCAGCATGACAACGACCTGAAACACACAGCCAGGGCAACTAAGGAGTGGCTCCGTAAGAAGCATCTCAAGGTCCTGGAGTGGCCTAGCCAGTCTCCAGACCTGAACCCAATAGAAAATCTTTGGAGGGAGCTGAAAGTCCGTATTGCCCAGCGACAGCCCCGAAACCTGAAGGATCTGGAGAAGGTCTGTATGGAGGAGTGGGCCAAAATCCCTGGAGCAGTGTGTGCAAACCTGGTCAAGACCTACAGGAAACGTATGATCTCTGTAATTGCAAACAAAGGTTTCTGTACCAAATATTAAGTTCTGCTTTTCTGATGTATCAAATACTTATGTCATGCAATAAAATGCAAATTAATTACTTAAAAATCATACAATGTGATTTTCTGGATTTTTGTTTTAGATTCCGTCTCTCACAGTTGAAGTGTACCTATGATAAAAATTACAGGCCTCTACATGCTTTGTAAGTAGAAAACCTGCAAAATCGGCAGTGTATCAAATACTTGTTCTCCCCACTGTATATATATATATATATATATATATATATACATACAGTGAGTGAAAAAAGTATTTGATCCCCTGCTGATTTTGTACGTTTGCCCACTGACAAAGAAATGATCAGTCTATAATTTTAATGGTAGGTTTATTTGAACAGTGAGAGACAGAATAACAACAAAAAAAATCTAGATAAACGCATGTCAAAAATTTTATAAATTGATTTGCATTTTAATGAGGGAAATAAGTATTTGACCCTCTCTCAATCAGAAAGATTTCTGGCTCCCAGGTGTCTTTTATACAGGTAACGAGCTGAGATTAGGAGCACACTCTTAAAGGGAGTGCTCCTAATCTCAGTTTGTTACCTGTATAAAAGACACCTGTCCACAGAAGCAATCAATCAATCAGATTCTAAACTCTCCACCATGGCCAAGACCAAAGAACTCTCCAAGGATGTCAGGGACGAGATTGTAGACCTACACAAGGCTGGAATGGGCTACAAGACCATCGCCAAGCAGCTTGGTGAGAAGGTGACAACAGTTGGTGCGATTATTCGCAAATGGAAGAAACACAAAAGGACTGTCAATCTCCCTCGGCCTGGGGCTCCATGCAAGTTCTCACCTCGTGGAGTTGCAATGATCATGAGAATGGTGAGGAATCAGCCCAGAACTACACGGGAGGATCTTGTCAAGGATCTCAAGGCAGCTGGGACCATAGTCACCAAGAAAACAATATGTAACACACTACGCCGTGAAGGACTGAAATACTGCAGCGCCCGCAAGGTTCCCCTTCTCAAGAAAGCACATATACAGGCCCGTCTGAAGTTTGCCAATGAACATCTGAATGATTCAGAGGAGAATTGGGTGAAAGTGTTGTGGTCAGATGAGACCAAAATCGAGGTCTTTGGCATCAACTCAACTCGCCGTGTTTGGAGGAGGAGGAATGCTGCCTATGACCCCAAGAACACCATCCCCACCATCAAACATAAAGGGTGGAAACATTATGCTTTGGGGGTGTTTTTCTGCTAAGGGGACAGGACAACTTCACCGCATCAAAGGGACGATGGACGGGGCCATGTACCGTCAAATCTTGGGTGAGAACCTCCTTCCCTCAGCCAGGGCATTGAAAATGGGTCGTGGATGGGTATTCCAGCATGACAATGACCCAAAACACACGGCCAAGGCAACAAAGGAGTGGCTCAAGAAGAAGCACATTAAGGTCCTGGAGTGGCCTAGCCAGTCTCCAGACCTTAATCCCATAGAAAATCTGTGGAGGGAGCTGAAGGTTCGAGTTGCCAAACGTCAGGCTCGAAACCTTAATGACTTGGAGATCTGCAAAGAGGAGTGGTACAAAATCCCTCCTGAGATGTGTGCAAACCTGGTGGCCAACTACAAGAAACGTCTGACCTCTGTGATTGCCAACAAGGGTTTTGCCACCAAGTACTAAGTCATGTTTTGCAGAGGGGTCAAATACTTATTTCCCTCATTAAAATGCAAATCAATTTATAACATTTTTGACATGTGTTTTTCTGGATTTTGTTGTTGTTATTCTGTCTCTCACTGTTCAAATAAACCTACCATTAAAATTATAGACTGATCATTTCTTTGTCAGTGGGCAAACGTACAAAATCAGCAGGGGATCAAATACTTTTTCCCTCACTGTACAGTACCAGTCAAAAGTTTGGACACACCTACTCATTCAAGTGTTTTTCTTTATTTTTACTATTTTTTACATTGTAAAATAATAGTGAAGACATCAAAACTATGAAATAACACATATGGAATCATGTAGTAACCAAAAAAGTGTTAAACAAATCAAAATCTATTTTATATTTGAGATTCTTCAAAGTAGACACCCTTTGCCTTGATGACAGCTTTGCACACTCTTGACATTCTCTCAACCAGCTTCATGAGGGATGCATTTCAATTAACATGTGTGCCTTGTTAAAAGTTTATTTGTGGAATTTCTTTCCTTCTTCATGTGTTTGAGCCAATCAGTTGTGTTGTGACAAGGTATGGGGGGGTATACAGAAGATAGCCCTATTTGGTAAAATACCAAGTCTATATTATTGCAAGAACAGCTCAAATAAGCAAAAATAAACGACAGTCCATCATTACTTTAAGACATGAAGGTCAGTCAATACGGAAAATTGCAAGAACTTTGCAGTCGCAAAAACCATCAAGCGCTATGACGAAACTGGCTCTCCTGAGGACCGCCACAGGAATGGAAGACCCAGAGTTACCTCTGCTGCAGAGGATAAGTTCATTAGAGTTACCATGGTCCTCTGTAGCTCAATTGGTAGAGCATGGCGCTTGTAACGCCAGGGTAGTGGGTTCGATCCCCGGGACCACCCATATGTAAAAAAGAATGCACACATGACTGTAAGTTGCTTTGGATAAAAGCGTCTGCTAAATGGCATATTATATTATTATTATTACCAGCCTCAGAAATTGCAGCCCAAATAAATGCTTCACAGAGTTCAAGTAACAGACACATCTCAACATCAACTGTTCAGAGGAGACTGTGTGAATCAGGCCTTCATGGTCAAATTGCTGCAAAGAAACCACTACTAAAGGACACCAATAATAATAAGAAACTTGCTTGGGCCAAGAAACATGAGCAATGGACATTTGACCCGTGGAAATTTGTCCTTTGGTTTGGAGTCCAAATTTGAGATTTTTGGTTACTTCCGCCGTGTCTTTGTGAGACGCGGTGTGGGTGAACGGATGATCCCAGCATGTGTATTTCCCACCGTAAAGCATGGACGAGGAGGTGTTATGGTGTGGGGGTGCTTTGCTGGTGACACTGTCTGTGATTTATTTAGAATTCAAGACACACTTAACCAGCATGTATACCACAGCATTCTGCAGCGATATGCCATCCCATCTGGTTTGGGCTTAGTGGGACTATCATTTGTTTTTCAACAGGACAATGACCCAACACACCTCCAGGCTGTGTAAGGGCTATTTTACCAAGAAGGAGAGTGATGGAGTGCTGCATCAGATGACCTGGCCTCCACAATCCCCCGACCTCAACCCAATTGAGATGGTTTAGGATGAGTCGGACCGCAGAGTGAAGGAAAAGCAGCCAACAAGTGCTCAGCATATGTGGGAACTCCTTCAAGACTGTTGGAAAAGCATTCCAGGTGAAGCTGGTTGAGAGAATGCCAAGAGTGTGCAAAGCTGTCATCAAGGCAAAGGGTGGCTATTTGAAGAATCTCACATATATATATATTGTTTAACACTTTTTTTGGTTACTACATGATTCCATATGTGTTATTTCATAGTTTCGATGTCTTCACTATTATTCTACAATGTAGAAAATAGTAAAAATAAAGAAAAACCCTTGAATGAGTAGGTGTGTCCAAACTTTTGACTGGTACTGTATATACAGTGGGGAGAACAAGTATTTGATACACTGCCGATTTTGCAGGTTTTCCTACTTACAAAGCATGTAGAGGTCTGTAATTTTTATCATAGGTACACTTCAACTGTGAGAGACGGAATCTAAAACAAAAATCCAGAAAATCACATTGTATGATTTTTAAGTAATTAATTTGCATTTTATTGCATGACATAATTATTTGATACATCAGAAAAGCAGAATTTAATATTTGGTACAGAAACCTTTGTTTGCAATTACAGAGATCATACATTTCCTGTAGGTCTTGACCAGGTTTGCACACACTGCAGCAGGGATTTTGGCCCACTCCTCCATACAGACCTTCTCCAGATCCTTCAGGTTTCGGGGCTGTCGCTGGGCAATACGGACTTTCAGCTCCCTCCAAAGATTTTCTATTGGGTTCAGGTCTGGAGACTGGCTAGGCCACTCCAGGACCTTGAGATGCTTCTTACGGAGCCACTCCTTAGTTGCCCTGGCTGTGTGTTTCGGGTCGTTGTCATCCTGGAAGACCCAGCCACGACTCCATCTTCAATGCTCTTACTGAGGGAAGGAGGTTGTTGGCCAAGATCTCGCGATACATGGCCCCATCCATCCTCCCCTCAATACGGTGCAGTCGTCCTGTCCCCTTTGCAGAAAAGCATCCCCAAAGAATGATGTTTCCACCTCCATGCTTCACAGTTGGGATGGTGTTCTTGGGGTTGTACTAATACTTCTTCTTCCTCCAAACACGGCGAGTGGAGTTTAGACCAAAAAGCTCTATTTTTGTCTCATCAGACCACATGACCTTCTCCCATTCCTCCTCTGGATCATCCAGATGGTCATTGGCAAACTTCAGACGGGCCTGGACATGCACTGGCTTGAGCAGGGGGGACCTTTGCTTGCGCTGCAGGATTTTAATCCATGACGGCGTAGTGTGTTACTAATGGTTTTCTTTGAGACTGTGGTCCTAGCTCTCTTCAGGTCATTGACCAGGTCCTGCCATGTAGTTCTGGGCTGATCCCTCACCTTCCTCATGATCATTGATGCCCCACAAGGTGAGATCTTGCATGGAGCCCCAGACCGAGGGTGATTGACCGTCATCTTGAACTTCTTCCATTTTCTAATAATTGCGCCAACAGTTGTTGCCTTCTCACCAAGCTGCTTGTCTATTGTCCTGTAGCCCATCCCAGCCTTGTGCAGGTCTACAATTTGATCCCTGATGTCCTTACACAGCTCTCTGGTCTTGGCCATTGTGGAGAGGTTGGAGTCTGTTTGATTGAGTGTGTGGAAAGGTGTCTTTTATACAGGTAACGAGTTCAAACAGGTGCAGTTAATACAGGTAATGACTGGAGAACAGGAGGGCTTCTTAAAGAAAAACTAACAGGTCTCTGAGAGCCGGAATTCTTACTGGTTGATAGGTGATCAAATACTTATGTCATGCAATAAAATGCAAATTAATTACTTAAAAATCATACAATGTGATTTTCTGCATTTTTGTTTTAGATTACGTCTCTCACAGTTGAAGTGTACCTATGATAAAAAGTACAGACCTCTACATGCTTTGTAAGTAGGAAAACCTGCAAAATCGGCAGTGTATCAAATACTTGTTCTCCCCACTGTATATACACGTCCAATTTAATTTAATTTTCAAAGTGAACCTATGTGCTGCCACATTTAAGATTATGTGCTGTTACAGTATAAATACAAATATGATACATAGAATTCAACTTAAATACTAAGACAAAGTCGCTTGCAACATAAAAACCCTTAACAATTTTCACAGACAAAAAGCCTTCATGGATATGGAAACCGCAAACTATTCAAATCAACTCACAGTGCATCTAAATGACTTCAAGGCCTGAGGGAGCAACATCCTGGTATTTCATTATTCATTTTCATCACGGAAAACAGAAAAGACCAGTCGTCCTAATTTCATCATATTGTTTTGGGGTCTAATACAGTAAACCACAAAAGGTTAGAATGGTTGCTGTCTCTATGCAAACTACTCTACTAAGCACTTAAGAATAAGACTCGAATGAGCAAACCAACAAAACTAAACTGTGGGTTAAAGGCTACTCCAGCAGAAACAATGTGGGTTAGTCGGTTGGTTGCTGATCACCAGTTCTTTGGCATTCCTTCTTCAGTCAATTGAAACACAGTGAATTGGAGTGATGCAGTGCTTTTGACAGGAAGCAATTTACATTATATTTACACCTTTCTTAAAGAAACAGTAAACATACATTAGTGACCAGTGCAATGCAGTGATGCTGTGTTGATGGGAGGTTAATAATGAGAGGTGAATGAAGAGGGGTAGTTTAATCTGTGGTCAGTATGAAGCTGCTCTATCTGTTTGTTGTAGATAGCTGAGTGCTGTGGTGTGTGACAGTGCCTCATGTGGTCCAGCACATAGCTGCTCTTTGTTAATAGGAGACTCGTTAGTGTGTGAGTGAGTGAGAGTATATACTAGATGTATGTGTGTTGAGGTTAATTAGACCTCCTGTGGTCAATGTAGCTGTTCTCAATACACAGCACTATGAAATGGTTAGAGCAGCTGCGGGTGTGTTGGCCCAGAAGTCTGCCTGTCTGGAGGAGCGAGGCCTGGCCCGTCACCGCCATGTCACCCGCTCGCCACGCCTCGCAGTAGTTAGTGGTCACACGGATGCCCACCGTACTGGAGCCATGCCACACCAGCTTCTGAGGCCTGTGTTCACAGAAAACACACACAGAGAGTTAAACACAGACCTTTGACATTTTACATTTACAGACACTCCTATCCAGAGTGACTTTCATCGATGTTCACCTAAATATCCCAATCTGTGATTGTTCTCTGTATGTCTTTTAAGGGGTCAGCCAAAGCTGGTCACTCACCAAGTAGTGTCCGTCATGACGTTCCGTCCTTCAAAGGAGTAGATGGGGATGGATGGGTCAAACATGCCTCCGTTCCCAGAGAAGATGTTCATCCAGCTGCTATAGATCACCTCTCCCTGTGTAAAATATATGGTTAAAGCTCCATTTACAGTCACAGACTTCCTGTAGTTCAGAAAGGAAACACCACGTAGAAATATGTTTAACTATTTATTAAAGAATGAATAATACAAGTCTTGGTAATATAGGCTCTGCTCCTTCAGGGTAGCTCACTGTCCAAGCAAAGGTCAATATATCAAATGACCTACAAGCAGGGAGCGCGGATGGCTATACAGTACCAATCCCCTAGCAGGAAAACAGAACCTAACAGGTGGAGGCTGGGGTGGTGGGAGCAAAATAAACAAACACATCCTAGCAGCAAGCAGCAGCAGGATGTTATGTGGGCAGCTTGTCTCTCCCTTTTCTGTTTCCCTTCCTCCTTGTTTTGTCCCCTCTTTTTCTGTTGTATCTGTATGTGTGTTTGTCCCCTTTATGTGGGTGTGTCTGGAGTGGATCAGGGGGCGTGCTCAGGATCTGCCTCTCCTGTGCAGCTGCGGGTTGTTTCCAGTGATTCCTGCCTACGCAGCTGCATCCTATTCTCTCATCAACCTGCACTACTTATTCCTGGGCATGGCTCTCCACCGGCGCCAGATCGTTGTTCTTACCAGAGCGGTAACTTGGCTCACCAGTAAAGTTATTTTGTCTTTGTCTTCAGCCTGGCTCTCCACTCTCCTTAACCTGTCGTTTGTTTTGTCTTTAGTTTCGGACATATCTCCCAACCTGCCTGCCTTCCTGCCTGTCGGTCTGCCTGCCTGCCTGCCTGCCTGCCTGCCTGCCTGCCTGCCTGCCTCAGCCTCTCCTTCCTCCGGAGCCGACTAGCCCACTCTGTTCCTTTACTTCAGTTGTTTTTGGACTAAGACAATTTTAACTTTGATTAAATATTTTTGTTTCTTCCACTCCCTTTGTCGTGTTGTTTCTCTGAGTGCTGGGTTGAACCATAGCCTAACGGAACGATCTGGCCATGGACCCAACAGAGAAACAGCACGGGGCAAACAAAGACAGCTTCCAACAAGCTATCCAGGCTCAAGGAACGTTGCTAGGACAGCATGACCAGTTGATTCGGACTCTTGTGGAAGATAATCATCAACTGCTGAACCAGGTGACTCAGTTAACTACACACGTCTCTAAATTGTCTGTTATCAGTTCTCCATCTCTCTCTGACCCCCAGTTTGATGCACCCCAAGTTGTTTCCTCGGACACTAGGCAGGCTTCGTTCCGTCGGGAACCCCCTGTCACGTCGCCTGAACCGTTCAATGGAGAATTGGACAAGTGCCGGGGATTTTTGCTTCAGTGTGACTTGATTTTTCGGCAGAGACCACTGTCGTTTTCTACTGATTCATCTAAGGTACATTATGTTCTGGGGCTGTTAAGAGGGAAAGCTCTGGTTTGGGCTGAGGCTGTGTGCTCAGATCAAACTTTGACTGGATTGACTTTTGCTGATTTCTCTGCTAAATTGAAGACTGTTTTTGACCATCCTGACCATGTGGGTAATTCCTCCAAGATACTTTTTAATTTGAGGCAGGGTTCTAACAGTGTGGCAGAGTACTCTATTGAGTTCTGGACGTTGGCAGCGGACTCCAAGTGGAACAATGTGGCACTTCAAGGAGCATTTCTAAACGGTTTGAATGAAGCCATTAAGGATGAACTGGCTGCTCGTGATGAGCCACATGATTTACATTCTCTCGTTTCCCTGTCCATCAAGCTAGACAATCGGTTGCGGGAGAGGCGTCGGGAGAGAGGCGATCGGCCACATCTAGGAGGACGAGTTCCCCAGCCTTCAACCACTCGAGTCTCGCCTCTCCGGAGTCGGCAGCTTCTTGTTCCTGATTCCATCCCGAGCACAGAGGAGGAACCTATGCAAGTGGGTCGAGCTCGACTACCTCCAGCAGAGCGGCAACGGCGCCTCCAGGCGGGTGAGTGCCTGTACTGTGGAGACGCCACACACATTCTGGCTACATGCCCTAAGCGGCCAAAAGACAAGGCTCGCTCGTAACGGTGGGTCTACTTGCGAGCCCAGAGTTAGATCCTGAACCCATCATTCCCCGATTACAAGTACCTGTAACCTTACGTTTCCAGAGTCATTCCCTGCCACTCTCAGCTCTCATAGACTCAGGTGCAGAAGATAACTTTATTAGCCACCAGTTCGTTACACAAGCTCGTATCCCCATGGAGCCACTACCTACCCCCATTCGGGTCACAGCCCTTGATGGGCGCCTCCTCGCGGAGATAACTCATCAAACCACCCCCGTTTCCCCTAGTGATTTCTGGCAATCATTGTGAAAGCATTCAGCTAAGAGTTATGTCTGGCTCAGCTACCTCCCTAATCCTTGGCTTCCCCTGGTTGGCTCTTCACAACCCACAAATTGATTGGACACGTCACACCATTCTCAGTTGGAGCACTAACTGCCATTCCGAGTGCCTGAGGTCAGCGGTTCCCCCCACTAAGTGTAACCCAACTCCTCCCTCAGCTCCTCTTGATCTGTCATCTGTCCCCAAAGAATACCATGACTTAGCGGAGGTTTTCAGTAAGGACAAGGCTCTGTCTCTACCACCACATAGGCCTTATGATTGCCCTATTGAACTGCTTCCTGGTGCTCCCTTGCCCTCTAGTCGGTTATACAATCTGTCCCGACCGGAAAGAGAGGCAATGGAGCAGTACATTGGTGATTCTCTGGTCTCGGGCATAATCCGTCCTCGTCGTCTCCTTTGGGTGCAGGTTTCTTTTTCGTGGAAAAGAAGGACAAGTCGTTACGCCCCTGTATCGATTTCAGGGGTTTAAACAACATAACTGTTAAAAACAAGTATCCCCTTCCACTCATCAACTCAGCTTTTGAACCTCTGCATGGCGCCACAGTGTTTTCCAAGCTCGACCTCAGGAATGCTTATCACCTTGTCCGAATCCGAAAGGGAGATGAGTGGAAAACCGCTTTCAACACTCCACTGGGACATTTTGAGTATTTGGTCATGCCCTTTGGGCTTTCAAATGCCCCTGCGGTTTTCAAGCCATGGTGAACGATGTTCTTAGGGATTTTTTGAACCGTTTTGTCTTTGTATACCTGGATGATATTCTTGTTTTTCCAAGTCACCCGAGGAGCATGAGTCACACGTCCGTCAAGTCCTTCAACGGCTCTTGGAGAACAAGCTGTACGTCAAAGCAGAGAAGTGTGAGTTCCACAAACAGTCTACATCGTTCCTTGGATTCATAATTGAGAGCGGGCAGGTGAAGGCGGACCCCGAGAAGATCCGGGCAGTGACGGAATGGCCCACACCCACCACCCGTAAGCAACTTCAACGATTTTTGGGCTTTGCTAACTTCTACCGTAGATTCATTAAGGGTTTTAGTAGAGTGGTGGCACCCCTTACAAGACTCACATCTCCTAAAGTCCCTTTTCGGTGGTCCCCTGAGGCGGAGCAGGCGGTAGGGGGTTTTGAAGGAACTGTTTTCCACCTCCCCCGTGTTGATACACCCCAATACCTCTCTGCAGTTTGTTGTGGAGGTGGACGCGTCGGACTCAGGTGTGGGAGCAGTCCTCTCCCAGCGCTCCCCCACTGACCAAAAGCTTCACCCCTGTGCTTTTTTCTCCAAGAAATTGTCACCCACAGAACGGAATTACTGACGTTGGAAACCGGGAACTGCTGGCGGTCAAGCTTGCACTGGAAGAATGGCGGCACTGGCTGGATGGAGCTGAACTGCCGTTTGTGGTCTGGACTGACCACAAAAACTTGGCTTACATCCAAGCCACTAAGAGACTCAACTCACGCCAAGCCAGATGGGCCCTGTTTTTTAGTAGGTTTAACTTTATTCTTACATACAGACCGGGGTCAAGAAATGTTAAACCAGATGCTTTGTCCCGCCAGTTTGCTGACCCTTCGGAGACCAGCGAGCCTGAGGCAGTCCTGCCTTCCTCATGCGTCGTGGCGGCTGTTCAGTGGGAGATCGAGTCTCTTGTGAAGACTGCACTTGCCACGGACCCGGGACCGGGTGATGGACCTCCCAACCTACTCTTTGTTCCCGAGACGGTCCGGTCTCAGGTGTTGCAGTGGATTCACACCTCCCGTTTTGCTGGTCACCCTGGGATGAGACGCACGTTGACGCTGCTTAGGAGACATTTTTGGTGGCCTTCAATGGAAACTGACGTTCGGGCTTTTGTGGCAGCCTGTTCAACCTGTGCTCGGGGCAAAGCCTCCCATCAGTCCCCTTCGGGGCTGCTGCTACCCCTCCCAGTTCCCAGCCGTCCCTGGTCCCACATTGCCATGGATTTTGTCACCGGCCTACCCAAGTCTGAAGGTAATGATACTATACTTACCATTGTGGACAGATTCTCTAAATCTGTCCACTATATAGCATTACCAAAATTACCATCTGCCAGTGAGACAGCGGACCTCCTAGTCCAACATGTATTCCGTCCCCATGGAATACCTGTGGACATCGTATCTGATAGAGGCCCACAGTTTACTTCCCGTGTTTGGAAGGTTTTCTGTTCTGCTTTGGGTGCTTCCGTTAGTCTGTCCTCAGGGTTTCATCCCCAGACCAACGGTCAAACAGAAAGAGCCAATCAAAACCTCGAAGCAACCCTTCGTTGTGTGGCTGCTCAACATCCATCATCCTGGGCCAAACATCTGCCCTGGATAGAGTACGCCCACAACTCCCTCACCGCCTCTGCCACCGGTCTTTCACCCTTCGAGGTTACCATGGGTTATCAACCCCCTCTGTTTCCTGCTCAGGAGAAGGAATTGGCTGTTCCTTCGGTTCAGGAGAACCTCCGCCGCTGCCAGAGAGTGTGGAGCGACGCTCGGGAAGCATTGCTTCGGACCACCGACAGGAACAAGACAACAGCGGATAGGAGCAGGACTCCCGCACCTGTGTTTCATCCTGGTCAAGAGGTTTGGCTGTCATCTAAGAACGTACCTCTTCGTACCAAATCACGCAAGCTGTCTCCCTCGGTACCTGGGTCCGTTTGTGGTGGAGTCCATCATTAACCCCGCTGCGGTTCGTTTGAAGTTGCCTTCAGCCATGAAGATACACCCTACTTTCCACGTCTCCCAACTGAAACCTGTGTCCTCCAGCCTTTTGTGTCCGCCGGCTGATCCACCTCCACCTGTTCGCCTCATTGACGACCATCCGGCCTACACCGTCAGTAGGCTCCTGGACTCTCGGAGGCGGGGTAGGGGTCTCCAATACCTAGTCGATTGGGAAGGTTATGGACCAGAGGAGAGGTCTTGGGTCCCTAAGCGTTTTGTGTTGGATCCTCAGCTGATCACGGACTTCCATCACGACAACCCTGACAGGCCTGGTGGGTCGCCAGGTGGCGACCATTGAGGGGGGTACTGTTATGTGGGCAGCTTGTCTCTCCCTTTTCTGTTTCCCTTCCTCCTTGTTTTGTCCCCTCTTTTTCTGTTGTATCTGTATGTGTGTTTGTCCCCTTTATGTGGGTGTGTCTGGAGTGGATCAGGGGCGTGCTCAGGATCTGCCTCTCCTGTGCAGCTGCGGGTTGTTTCCAGTGATTCCTGCCTACGCAGCTGCATCCTATTCTCTCATCAACCTGCACTACTTATTCCTGGGCATGGCTCTCCACCGGCGCCAGATCGTTGTTCTTACCAGAGCGGTAACTTGGCTCACCAGTAAAGTTATTTTGTCTTTGTCTTCAGCCTGGCTCTCCACTCTCCTTAACCTGTCGTTTGTTTTGTCTTTAGTTTCGGACATATCTCCCAACCTGCCTGCCTTCCTGCCTGTCGGTCTGCCTGCCTGCCTGCCTGCCTGCCTGCCTCAGCCTCTCCTTCCTCCGGAGCCGACTAGCCCACTCTGTTCCTTTACTTCAGTTGTTTTTGGACTAAGACAATTTTAACTTTGATTAAATATTTTTGTTTCTTCCACTCCCTTTGTCGTGTTGTTTCTCTGAGTGCTGGGTTGAACCATAGCCTAACACAGGATGTGTGAGCAGAACCAGTCAGATGAAATAGACCGCCAAATAAGGTAAGCGTGATTGTTACTAGCATCTAATTTTGGGTTCCCTTTCTGAACTGGCTTTGCTTTATTTTCAACAACCGCATCATAACCAAAAAACTAAGGACCTATCAGTCCATTGTTTATGTTTTAGTTGTCATAAGAGACAACAACTGTACCTTGAGGTTGATGACGGGCATGTTGTAGCGGTCTCCCTTCTTGACGATAGTGGCCAGGTCCTGGAGGTGTGAGGACAGGAAGGCTCTGTAGGTGGCAGTGAGACCTATGGCTCGGGCCTGCTGGTAGCACTGGAAGTCTGCCCCCCGGATGCCACGCATATCCCCAGAGAACGGAGCATTCAGGGCCACCAGGTGCAGCTGAGGGGGGCAAAAGTCAATGGACGTAAACATAGACAACACACCTCAAGCAAGTCCATGGTGACTATGTGCAACTGAGAGGTTTAAATTCCACCTTACCCCTGGTACTGAGTGTACTGTATTAGGTAGGACATTATAGTTGGGCACGTAGCTAGTTCCAACTAGTTCCTAAAAAAACAGACACAAGCGCAGATTGACACTGTGAATAATGAAATCAGAATTTAAACATTCATAATAGACTGTGAAGAGAGATCGGATGTAGTGTTCAATGTAACCACAGCGGGTTGTGTGTTACTGTAGCCAAAGTACCTGGCTGTGTGGCCTGTGGGGTCTGCTGCGATCTCCTGGTCTGCTCAGGGCCTGGGACACTGCAGAGGATGGGCTCTCTGCTGGGACGAGGATCAGCTCACCAAGCTGGGTAGACAGGACACACCTCACTGAATAAGCACAGGCAACATCACAATTTGCTTTGAATTTAGCCATATCAAAGGCTTTAATTAATTGGAGACATCACTGTGGGATTGTGGGACTGTAAAGGCATGCAGTACCTGAACCTTGCGCCAGCCATCTCTAGTTCTAATGTAGAGTTCTCCCTTGTCTGAGACGTAGGCCATGGAGCCCTCTGCAGCACGGTGGCTCTCCCTCATCAGAGTGTTGGTGTTCCTGTATGTGGTCACCTGGGGCGAGAAGAGAGGAAGTTCACACTGAATCATCTGGATATCGCTACTCAAGCCAATCCATGGTGACAATGTGAGAACTAGTGCACACGCAAACCCACACACAAGTAGGTACACACAAACACACATTTCCCTGTGTGTTTACCTATGCTGACTTGGTGAGTATATAAGGAAGTACCCTACTGGTTGTCTTACCGGGTTTTCATAGCCAGTAATGCCAGGAGGACCGGGAGGCCCAGGTGGGCCAGGAATACTGACAGCTGAAAAATAGAACAGTAATACAAAGGTATAGCAGTGTACTGTAGGTCTACCAAACATACATTTGTGCCTTTCAAATACATACACATGGAACTCGACAGCAAGGCCAAGTTTAAGACGTTGTATTTTAGCGAGCACACAGTGCACAGTTACCTGAGCCATAGACAGGGGGTGGTCCAGGGGGTCCGGCAGGGCCAGGGGGCCCCCGAGAGCCTGGTCGTCCAATGCCAGGAACCCCTGGTTCACCAGGAGCTCCAGGATGACCAAGGGTGCCAACGATGGACTCACCTTTTGGCCCCTACATAAGCATATACAAAATGGTCAGAGACACTGTCAAATGTACAGAAATGTCTAATTAATAGCTTTATCATGTATGCAAATTAGTGTATTTTGCTATTTACATTGACTATAGTTTGTAAAATGTATATTGTACTTTGTTGAGTATTTTGAGCCTGTAATTACTCACCACAAGGCCTGATCTCCCAGGAAGACCTGGAGGGCCAGGCAACCCAGGTTCACCCTTGTCTCCTTTCATTCCTTTATAGCCCACGTCTCCTTTTTCTCCCTGAGGAACAAACAGTTTGGTTGAATCAGACTATTCATATATTATGACATGCATAACAGTTTAACATAACATACATTTCCACTACTTATACAGTATTTGAATTTTGAACCGGTAAATGTTCCTTAAAGAAGTTAAGGTAAAATACTCACTACAAAGCCTTCTGGTAGAACATCATCTGATGAGGGAGAAGACACATCTTATTGAACTGTCATCTTGTATGTCGGTTGCAAACACGTCTGAGGACGCTCATGCATACAGTTTCTGTTCTAATCAAGTGCAATAATTGCAAATAAACAAGTTAAATGGAGGAGAAACTGCACCCCTGGCTGCACATACATACCTGGTTCTCCAGGCGTTCCAGGCAGTCCAACCTCTCCCTTTTCCCCTTTAGCACCTCCGTTTCCTCTCCTGCCACCTTTATAGAAATACAGTACAGGTGTATGAGACAACTGAGCTCATCTGTATGTAGATGTTGAAAATATTTCTCCATAGACTAGTGATCAAACTGTTATGATGATCACCATGTACAGTTGAAGTCGGAAGTTTACATACACCTTAGCCAAATACATTTAAACTCAGTTTTTCACAATTCCTGACATTTAATCCTAGTAAAAATTCCCTGTTTTAGGTCAGTTCGGATCACCACTTTATTTTAAGAATGTGAAATGTCAGAATAATAGTAGAGAGAATGATTTATTTCAGCTTTTATTTCTTTCATCACATTCCCAGTTGCTCAGAAGTTTACATACACTCAATTAGTATTTGGTAGCATTGCCTTTAAATTGTTTAACTTGGGTCAAATGTGTCGGGTAGCCTTCCACAAGCTTCCCACAATAAGTTGGGTGAATTTTGGCCCATTCCTCCTGACAGAGCTGGTGTAACTGAGTCAGGTTTGTAGGCCTCCTTGCTTGCACACGCTTTTTCAGTTCTGCCCACAACGTTTCTATAGGATTGAGGTCAGGGCATTGTGATGGCCACTCCAATACCTTGACTTTGTTGTCCTTAAGCCATTTTGCCACAACTTTGGAAGTATGCTTGGGGTCATTGTCCATTTGGAAGACCCATCTGCGACCAAGCTTTAACTTCCTGACTGATTTCTTGAGATGTTGCTTCAATATATCCACGTCATTTTCCTTCCTCATGATACCATCTATTTTGTGAAGTGCACCAGTCCCTCCTGCAGCAAAGCACCCCCACAGCATGATGCTGCCGCCCCCGTGCTTCACGGTTGGGATGGTGTTCTTCGGCTTGCAAGCCTACCCCTTTTTCCTCCAAACATAACAATGGTCATTATGGCCAAACAGTTCTATTTTTGTTTCATCAGACCAGAGGACATTTCTCCAAAAAGTACGATCTTTGTCCCCATGTGCAGTTGCAAACCGTAGTCTGCCTTTTTAATGGCGGCTTTGGAGCAGTGACTTCTTCCTTGCTGAGCGGCATTTCAGGTTATGTCAATATAGGACTCGTTTTACTGTGGATATAGGTACTTTTGTACCTGTTTCCCCCAGCATCTTCACAAGGTCCTTTGCTGTTGTTCTGGGATTGATTTGCACTTTTCGCACACCAAAGTACGTTCATCTCTAGGAGACCTAACGCGTCTTCTTCCTGTGCGGTATGATGGCTGCGTGGTCCCATGGTGTTTATACTTGCATACTATTGTTTGTACAGATGAACGTGGTACGTTCAGGCGTTTGGAAATTGCTCCCAAGTTTGAACCAGACTTGTGGAGGTCTACAATTTTATTTCTGAGGTCTTGGATGATTTCTTTTGATTTTCCCATGATGTCAAGCAAAGAGGCACTGAGTTTGAAGGTAGGCCTTGAAATACATCCACAGGTACACCTCCAATTGACTCAAATGATGTCAATTAGCCTATCAGAAGCTTCTAAAGCCATGACAACATTTTCTGGAATTTTCCAAGCTGTTTAAAGGCACAGTCAACTTAGTGTACGTAAACTTCTGACCCACTGGAATTGTGATACAGTGAATTATAAGTGAAATAATCTGTCTGTAAACAATTGTTGGAAAAATTACTTGTGTCATGCACAAAGTAGATGTCCTAACCGACTTGCCAAAACTATAGTTTGTTAACAAGAAATTTGTGGAGTGGTTGAAAAACAAGTTTTAATGACTCCAACCTAAGTGTATGTAAACTTCCGACTTCAACTGTATGATCAGATTCATTATCACAAGAGTATAATGTATGTCTTGCGTACAATGGAATATCTGATGACTTACCTTGTGACGATCCTTTGCTGCCATTAACCTACAAGTCAAAATGGTATGGTTATTGTGCTGTTATTGCGGCTCAAAGTTATTGTGGAAGGATGTCACAAACTACATCGTTAAAATATGAAATTATACCCACAACCAGATCCACCACCAAAACCACCAAATAATCAACAATAAAACAGCTTTACATCCTATACACACACAACAGGTATAGTTGTTTTGTTTCAGTCAAGATGGCCATTCAAAAACGTCTGAAAATTAAAAGAGACTTTTCGTTATTGGAGAGAGATTTGTAATTAATTTGGGTTTTAAAACATCGCTGACAGCCTTGCACACACCAGTTAAACATAGAATGAGGACAGGGATGGCGAGAGGTAGTAAGAAACTCAGTTTAATGTTCTTATTTTGGTTGGTCACCTTGAATCACAGGAGTTAGCCTTAACATTTTAGCGCTGTAAAGCTAAAAAAACAACAGATAAAACCACATGCAACAGCAACATGCCGGGGGTAGAGACCTTCCACCACGCCACACCAGGGCTCAGAGTTAAAGGAACAGGAACACTCAAGGGGAAAAAAGCTCTAGATTTCCCCTGGATTTTTACACCGTCAGCATAAAGCAGGCTGAAGATTCTAAAGAGTTTGAATTCATAGATTCTGAAATTGATGTATTGAAGTCAATGTGACTAGACAGTGTGGTTGTGACTGTATGATGTCACATATGACCTTATGACCTGCGGAGGAGCAGGAGCCAGCTTTATGCTGTCGTGAGGACCACCACAAACCCAGGAAACACTGAGGGAGACACAGCACGGCTGCAGACAGGAGGGGAGGGGAGGGGAGGGAGGGGCTGCCTGTTAGGGGTAAGAGCCCACGGACTTACATGCGCCGCCACACTCAAAGAGCCTTAAAAGGGCTCAAACACAAACTTACTGGTGTTTTGCAGAACGGTCTGGGACGGACCGGAAAAACTGTCTTTAAGATTCAGAGGAAAATTATGACATCAGACTAGCATTGATGATGACATCATTGACGACATCTGGATATCCAATGAAAGCGAGTTCTTCATGTGTTGACATTAGATCATCACTGGAGACAAACTACCATTCATTTTGTTCTGTTTTGTTTGT